>NC_051063.1:112206828-112898844 GCF_004664715.2 Peromyscus leucopus
CGGCACTTTGTAAAGATTCAAAGGATTGCTTATTATCATTCTGTTTTAGCCTCAGACAACATATGGTTTCGTTCTTCTGCTGTTGAAGATAAAATATCTGCATGATAGTTTGACTTTTATAAAATCTACACATCAAATATTCCTCACTCCTTCCTCCCCTTTTCCTCTGTTTCCCATCTGCCCTATCTACCCGTTTGCTCCCGAGTTTCCTGTTTCTTATGGAGCAGCCATTTCTACGTACTCCAGATAGAAATTGTTTCCAAAAGCCATTGGCTTACCTGCCTCACCTGCGGGTCACCAGCAAACAGTGCCTCCCTGACCCTGACCCTGCCTCCTCACGCTCGCTGCTCACTAGCTCGCTCGCATCCTGCAGAGTCTGGCAGGCGGCTGTCCCTGGGATGCCCCTATGCTCCTCTGCTTGGCAACCCGCTCTTTCCTCCAGGCAGAGGTTCATTCTGTTTTCAGAACAATTCTGCAGCCTGTGCTCACCAGCCTTAGACTGTTTACAGTATTCTCTAGTCAGCAAATGTCTTCTCTTCACTTCCTTTTCTCCCACTTCTTCCTTTCTTCCACCCCTCTACCTCAGCCAGAAAAAGGATTTTTTTTTCTTTTTCTCTGATATAATTTGTGTTTGTTTGGAAAAAGTAGACTAAATGGCTCTCGTATATATGATCCAAAGGCACAATGCTGAATATACGCTCTCCATCATCATGGAAACAGACACTGAACGTGTTATGATAGCTGAGAGGATAACAAAACAACAGCGTGAGGAGATGGTGAAACTAGGGACCCCTCCCTCCCAGGTCCCCATGATTACTAAAATGCGATTATGGGGTCTGGCCTTCGAGCAGGTTTGAATTCTGTCTCTAACACTATATACAACTTAAGCAATGTACTTCTCTGGGCTTTAGCTCCAATGTCTGCATTAAGATGATCACATCTGTATCACACGGTGGGAATAAAATGCCTGTAAAGTCTCTAAGATGTAGAATGGTACGAGGACATGATCTGACATAAAAGAAAGTATGATTCTCCCCGCTTCCTTTGCCAAGGTACATGTTGTTCGAATCTTAGATGGTCTTTTAATAATAATAATAATAATAATAAAAAAAAACCAAAAAACCCAGAGTCGGATATCAGGATGAAAGCTGAAAGATCAGAGAAGCAGAGCAGCCAGCCACTAGTTCTTCCCTCTACAAAATCCTCAGTCTGAAGAGAGTGAGTTCCTGTTTCCTCACACCTTATATAACTTTCTCTGCCCAGATATCACTTCCTGGGATTAAAGACATGTGTGCTTCCCAGTACTGAGATTAAAGTTGTGTGCCACCACTGCCTGGCTGTTTCCAGTGTGGCCTTGAACTCACAGACATCCAGACAGATCTCTGCCTCCCAAGTGATAGGATTAGGGATGTGTGCCACCATGGCCTGACCTCTATGTCTAGTCTAGTGGCTGGCTCTGTTCTCTGATCCTCAGGCAAGTTTATTAGGGTACACAATATATCACCACAGGTACATATGTTTCTTAGGGGACTTATAGTCTGCTGTTCAAAAAACCCACTATGCTTATAAAACAGTAAAGAATAAAAATTTATCAAATGTGTAGCTTATTAGAACTTATTATAAATTGTCTTATGTAACCTTTATGAGACACCACAGTTATCTAGATCCCACACAGCATCAACCTCTATGCGCATACCTCTGGATTGTGCTGTTCTCATCCATGCCTTTCATAAAGTAGGAACTCAACTTCCAGTCACACCTTTATCTACTCTGAGTAACATCATCACACATTCCTGCCAAAACTCCCTGTTCTGCTTTTCCATCAGAACGGCTGGCCACTTTCCACCGTCTAAAACTGGGGTTATCTAGTATTATCTAGTATAAAAAGTGATATGGGAAAACTGAGGCACTTCTTAGCGTCAAAGATCTGGTGTCCCTAAGGCCAATGACTACAATAATAAACACCTCAGGGTGTGTGTGACGAGAAAGACTTTTGTAAAAAGCCTTCTCTACACTGCACAGTCTCACTTGTTGAGAATTTGTTAAGCCCCTTTAATTATTTGTTTTGTTGTTAAATTTTTACAACTGCCTAACGAGTAAGTATTATTTATAGGCCTAATTTATGATGGAGAGACTGGGGCTCCTCAGTGCTCGATTTCCCAAGATTACACTGGAAGGACTTGAGCTTCGGGGTGTTCAGAGCTAACAGTGTTTCCATTGTCCTATCCCAGCAATGGCAGCTTCTACGTGGCTGTGGTAGAAGTCTTCCCTTCACCACTGAGTACAAGCTCCTCCCCTGAACCCAGATTCATGGCTACTGTTACGGACCAGGTGTGCCGTGAGGGATTCTGAACTTTCTTTAGAAACATGCAGGAGCGCTGTGTTTCTAATAATGAGGAACAACTCTGGCAATCAGTCTCTCTTAGAACGTTTAGAGTACATCTTCAGAACACCAGGTAAGTAGCTCTGACTCAAAGCCAAGGTAGGAGGCGGAGAACAATTGGTTCTAGTTAGTCGTTGGCTCTAGCTATCAAAATTCATGATGTCCAAGATATTTCAAAACTCGTCATGTCCAGGGCTTTCGTACCTTTCAGTTCTAGTTAAGATAAAGGGGGCTGGGCGACAGTGGCACATGCCATTAATCCAACAAAACAAAACAAACAAACAAAAAAACAGAAAAAGGGGAGTGTAGACCAGAGAGCAGGAGAGCAGAGGCAGACAAGAAGGGAAGTCAGGATATGTATTCTCTTGCTTTTCTCCCTGCAGGGCTGCATCCTAATGGTGTAGTTCCTCAACCAAAGTCATAATCTCTCAAGGAAACCAAATCCCTCTCACCTAGATCCTGAAACCCTTAATCCCTATGTCCCTCTAGACCTAGCTTTTTGGCAACATGATGGCCACTAGCCTCAGGTTATTGCACTGCACCTGTGGAATTCTGATTGTGTAATAATAGCTCATTTGAGCCAGGTGGTGGTGGCACACGCCTTTATTACCACCAGCATTTGGGAGACAGAGGCAGGTGGATCTTTGACTTTGAGGCCAGCCTGGTCTACAGAGTGAATTCCAGGATGGCTAGGAATACATAGTGAAACCCTGGGGTTTTTGTTGTTGTTTTTGTTTTGCTTTTCAAAGAGACAGGGTCCGTAGCCCAGGCTGGCCTTGAACTCACAAAGATCCACCTGCCTCTGCCTCCCCAGTGCTGGGATTAAAGGTGTGCGCCACCACTACCCGGCTGAGAAACCCTGTCTTGAACCCCCCCATCACAAAAAGCTCCTGTGTAGACCCTTTCCTTTGTTTCCCATTGGACTTCCATTGTTACAATTTCTAATAATCATTCTCCTTCTTTGAGAACAATATGGTAATTATTTCCAGGCTTGTTGCTTCCCACTTTGAAAAGAAACCAAGCAATCCTCCCCACATCTTATTTCTGAATTGCCTGATATTTAGGCAGGGCACAACTAAATAAAAATAGTATATGATTTTTATATCTGTTTCACTTAATTTAATTCTGTTGAGACAAAGTTTCACGATGTAGGCAAACTGATTTTAAAACCATTTTCCTCCTGCTTCAGTCTTTAAGAGTTGGGATTACCATATTGCCACCATACTTGGGTCACCTTTTAAAGGGCCTCTATTTCAGTCCAGCTGTGTAGATGATACCGTGACTCCTGGAGTTTGGCAGCTCCTAGGGAGCTTGAAGACCCAACAAGGGGTGTGGAATGAATAGTTTGAAAGGACTTGGGTCTCTGACAGCTTGAAAACTTGCCACAATTGTCTCCTCAAGACTTCTTTTTCATTTTGTTTTTATATTTTCAGATTTTATTTATTTATTATATATAGTGTTCTGCCTACATGTTTGCCTCTAGGCAAGAAGAGGGCACCAGATCTCCGTATAGACGGTTGTGAGTCACCATGTGGTTGCTGGGAATTGAACTGAGGACCTCTGAAAGAATAGCCAGTGCCCTTAACCACTGAGCCATCTGTCCAGCCCCTTGTTTTTATTTTTTGAGACAGGGCTTCTCTGTGTGACAACCCTGGTTGTCCTAGAACTCTCTTTGTAGACCAGGCTGGCCTCAAACTCAGAGACCACCTGCCTCTGCCTCCTGAGTACTGGGATTAAAGTCATGTGCAATCAAGCCCGGCTAAGAATTCTTTTGCTTGAAAAATAAACTTTATGCTATAAACTTCTCTGTGATAGTAAATTTTTCTCTTATTGATCCTAAATAAAGTATTTTCAGAATTGATTTTTTTATGTGGCACTAGATACCTACTTACACAATCCTTATCATCCTCTAAAGTTTATGGCCTGTTTCCTTCTGCTAGGCTCTTTCAGGGCAGGGATTTGCTAGTTTATTGTATCTCCATCCCCTAGAACAGAGGTCACCATATAACACAGCTCAGTAATTCTTTGATAAATGAATGAAGGGTTTCTGATCTACAAACTGTAGAAGTGGACTTTTATAACCGAAGGAGCTACACCAGGAAGTCTAATTCTCATTATTCATTGTTCCCGTGGAGTGATCATACTGAAGCTGTCTTGAGCTTCACCCTTCATGCCTCTGATTGGGCTGTCCATTCAGCAGAGAGTGGTTTTTCTTAGACTAGGGAGAAGGTTCAGTTGTTACAGAGCTCAGATTTCCCGAATCCACATTTCAAAGTTGGGCAGTGGTGAGCTTTTGTAATCCTAGTGATGGTGAGATGGTAGGGAGAGACAGGGTCCCTGGAGCTTGCTGGCCTGGTAGCCTACTTGAAAGGGCCTTTGCAAAGTTGGAGAAACTTTGAAAGTTCATGGTTGCTTTTCTGAAATCAGTCTGTCCTGTGATGCAGCTTACAACAAGGACCTGCATGTTTTATTTAAGGTTGATACTTATGACAAGGTCTTTTCTTATGCTCTGAAAAGTTCACACTAAATTGCAACTCAGGTCTGAGGTTTTCTTAAACTAGGAACCTGGACTAAATGGCAGCAGCATATAAAAAAAATCTCATCTTAGCCTTTTAAATTTGATCTTTTAGTGTAGGGAAATGTGTAACAGTCAGTCACTTGGTTTTTCTCTGCTCCTTTGCGTCTTGTGCCCATTTGCTCCAGTGGACGAGAGAATGCAGCATCTCAGCCAATGAAGAGTCACAAGTTAGTGAGAAAATGGGAAAGGGGAGTTGGAGGAGATGGCAGTGACTGGACACCCAGCACTCTGGGTGTTTTCTTGAGCCTTGCCTAAAGCTACACTTAGGATTACACATGATGGCCTGTCAAGTCAGCCTTAGAATGCACTCAAGCAGGCCTGCTGAGGTGACATTCACAGTCTGATTCCTCTGGGCTGGCTACGCACACAGTCCACACTGTTGTTGTTGGGTAATGATGACAAATGCTTCCCATGGTTCTCCGGTGTTCCTTTCACTGCCTTAGTTTTCATAATGACTGTGACCACCTTTCTTTAATTCCCTAGGTGCCTATCATCTCCAGTTAGGGTTCTGGATTGGGAAGGCTTCCTTTCGAGCACAAAGGTGCTCATATCAACACTGGGTTGAACAGCTGCTCCGTCCAGACACTTCCTCCACACCTACTGCCTTCAATCTTACTTCCTCATCTTCGCCTCCTCTATTACAGTCTGTAACACGAATTGCTAAATGGTCTTATTAATAAAAAAAACAAAAAACCTGGAGCCAGATATTGGGGTGAATTCTGAAAGATCAGAGAAGTAGAACAAGCCACAGCCAACCTCACCTCAACAACTCCTCATCCGATCCTATTTCCACCAATCTTCAGACTGAAAGCTTCTGAGTCCTCACCTGAATGGGTCTCAGCTGAACTGCTGCTAAAAGCCTAAAAGCTTAAAAGCCTCTAGTTCCTGGTCATCAGGCCTTATATATATTTCTGCTTCCTGCCATCGCTTCTCCTCTCAATGAGAAAGCCTGAGGCAGAGTCACAGGTGCTTGAAGTCAAAAGTGTTTAAGAAACAAGGAACACCCAGGGACGATCAGGGAGGCACTGACAGCAGCTGTTGTCAGACGTTAATGTAAAAAGATGGTAGTTGAGTCATTGTTTATAATAGTCAAATACCATAAACAAGCCAAGTATACTTCAGAGGGGTTCGGTTAAAGTTGCTGGAACCTATAACTAGGAGATGATCTCTCATAAGCTCGCTTTTCCTTCCTCCCTTCCTTCCTTCCTTCCTTCCTTCCTTCCTTCCTTCCTTCCTTCCTTCCTTCCTTCCTTCCTTCCTCCCCCTTTCTTTTTTTCCTTTGAGACATTTGTCTTGAGGGTTTGTCTGTGTACCCTTGACTGTCTTGCAACTCACTCTGTAGATCAGGATGGCCTGGAACTCAGAGGTCTGCCTATTTGTCTTCCGAGTGCTGGGATCAAAGGTGTGTGTCTGCCACCACCTCTGGCTGTCACAAGCTTTTTCAAAGACAAAACTTGTGAGTCTGGGTTGGAGGATGCTGGGGATATGTAGTGAGACTCTGTGTGTGTGTGTGTGTGTGTGTGTGTGTGTGTGTGTGTGTGTGTGTGTGTGTGTTAGCAGTATCTATAAACAGTAACATTATTTTGTAAGTCTAAATATCAGTTACTCACTTACATTTTTGTTTTTATTTACTTGCTGTGTTTTTTGAGATGGGATCTTTCTACATAGTACTGGCTGTCCTGGAACTTACTATGTAGACCAGGGCTGAACTTGAACTCACAGAGAGCCTCCTGCCTCTGCCTTCTGGGAGCTAGGATTAAGGGTGTGTCCACTTTATTTATTTATTTATTTATTTGTTTGTTTATTTGTTTGTTTATTTATTATTTATTGTTTCTTTGTTCACTTACTTTTGTTTTAGCTATAGTGCTGCAATCAGTTAGGCTGTACTTGTACATTTTTATTTTTAAGATCTAGAGTCTTACAATGTTGCTCTGACTACCCCCCTCCCCACACCCCCCCAACTCCTGGGTTTAAGAGAGCTCCCTACTTGAGTATCTAGAACCTGGAATAAAAGGAGTAGACTACGGCATCCAGAACTCATTAGCACACCTTGGATGTAAGGTTCTAGAATTCTCTAAAAATACAAATAATACTTTAAAAAGTGATATAATAGTAATTTTGATATAAGACCAATTGCTAAATGGTCTTCTTAATAAAAAACCCAGAGCCAAGATATTGGAGTGAAAACTGAAAGATCAGAGAGACAGAATAAGCCACAGCCAATCTCACCTTGCCAACTCCTCAGATGATCTTGTTTCCTCAGCCTGAAAGCCTCTGAGTTCTCACCTGAATGGATTTCAGCTGAACTGCTTAAAAAAAGCCTCTAGTTCCTGGTCCTCACATCTTATATACTTTCTGCTTCCTGCCATCACCTCCTGGGATTAAAGATGTGTGTCCTTCCTAAGCAAAGACTGAGATCTCAAGTGCTGAGATTAAACATCAAATTAAATGGAGAGAAACTCAAAGCGATACCACTAAATTCAGGAACAAGACAAGGCTGTCCACTCTCCCCATATTTATTCAATATAGTACTAGAAGTTCTAGCTAGAGCAATAAGACAAGAAAAGGAGATCAAAGGGATACAAATTGGCAAGGAAGAAGTCAAACTTTCACTATTTGCAGATGATATGATAGTATACATAAGTGACCCCAAAAACTCTACCAGGGAACTTCTACAGCTGATAAACTCCTTCAGTAAAGTGGCAGGATACAAGATCAACTCAAAAAAATCAGTAGCCCTCCTATACACAAATGATAAAAGGGCTGAGAAAGAAGTCAGAGAAACATCACCCTTTACAATAGCCACAAATAATATAAAATACCTAGGGATAACACTAACTAAACAAGTGAAAGACCTTTTTGATAAGAACTTTAAATCTCTAAAGAAAGAAATTGAAGAAGATATCAGAAAATGGAAGGATCTCCCATGCTCATGGGTAGGTAGGATTAACATAGTAAAAATGGCAATCTTACCAAAAGCAATCTACAGATTCAATGCAATCCCCATCAAAATCCCAACACAATTCTTCACAGACTTGGAAAGAAAAATACTCAACTTTATATGGAAAAACAAAAGACCCAGGATACCTAAAAGAATCCTATATGATAAAGCAACCCTTGGAGGCATCACCATCCCGGACCTCAAACTCTACTATAGAGCTATAGTAATAAAAACAGCTTGGTACTGGTATAAAAACAGACATACGGACCAATGGAATCGAATTGAAGACCCTGACATTAATCCATGCACATATGAACACCTGGTTTTTGACAAAGGAGCCAAAACTATACAATGGAACAAAGAAAGTATCTTCAACAAATGGTGCTGGCATAACTGGATGTCAATATGTAAAAGATTACAAATAGATCCATATCTGTCACCATGCACAAAACTCAAGTCCAAGTGGATCAAAGACCTAAACATAAATCCAGTTACACTAAACTTAATAGAAAAGAAAATAGGAAGCACTCTTGAACGCATTGGCACTGGAGACCATTTCCTAAATAAAACGCCGACAGCACAGACCCTGAGCACAACCATTAATAAATGGGACCTCTCAAAACTGAGAAGCTTTTGCAGGGCAAAAGACACAGTCAATAAGACAAAAAGACAGCCAACAGATTGGGAAAAGATCTTCACCAATCCCACATCTGACAGAGGATTGATCTCCACAATATATAAAGAACTCAAGAAACTAGACATCAAAGCACTGAACAGTCCAATTAAAAAATGGGCTAAAGAGCTAAACAGAGAATTCACAAAACAAGAACTACAAATGGCTGAAAGACATTTAAAGAAATGCTCAACATCCTTAATCATCAGAGAAATGCAAATCAAAACGACTCTGAGATACCACCTTACACCTGTTAGAATGGCTAAGATCAAAAACACCAATGACAACCAATGTTGGAGAGGATGTGGAGCAAAGGGAACACTCCTCCACTGTTGGTGGGAATGTAAACTTGTACAACCACTGTGGAAATCAGTATGGCGGTTTCTCCGAAAATTAGGAATCGAACTACCTCAAGACCCAGCCATACCACTCTTGGGCATATACCCAAAGAATGCTGATACATACCATAAAGATACATGCTCATCTATGTTCATAGCAGCACTATTTGTAATAGCCAGAACCTGGAAACAGCCTAGATGCCCCTCAACGGAAGAATGGATGAAAAAAATGTGGTACATATACACAATGGAGTACTACTCAGCAGAGAAAAACAATGAAAGCATGAAATTTGCAGGTAAATGGATGGAACTAGAAAAAATCATCCTGAGTGAGGTAACCCAAACCCAGAAAGACAGTTATGGTATGTACTCACTCATTGGTGGATTCTAGATATAAAATGAACAATCAGACCACAACCCATAGAACCATAAAGGCTATATATATATATATAGCATGGAGGTCCCTAGGACGACTGTGGCATATAATAAATTTCAGTTTTACTCAATTATTGAAAAAAAATAGCCAAATGAATAGAAATACATGAACTATGAACCAAAGGCTGAGGGGCTCCCAGCTGGACCAGGCCCTCTGAATAGGTGAGACAGTTGATTGGCTTGATCAGTTTGGGAGACATCTAGGCAGTGGGACCAAGTCCTGTGCTCAATGCATGAATTGGCTGTTTGAAACCAGGAACTTATGCAGGGACACTTGGCTTAGTCTGGGAGGAAGGGACTGGACCTCCCTGGACTGAGTCTACCAAGTTGATCACAGTCCTCAGGGGAGGACTTGTCCTGGAGGAGGTGGGAATGGAGGGTGGGCTGGGGGTAAGGGGAGGGCGTGGGAGGGGGGAGAATAGGGGAACCCATGGCTGATATGTAGAACTGAATGGTATTGTAAAATAAAAAATATATATCACAAAAAAAAAAGAAATAGACAATTTTAAAAATAAAGTCTTTAAAGAGACAATAAGAATAATATAAAAAGTAAAAAAAAAAAAAAAAAAAAAAAAAAAAAAAAAAAAAAAGGTGTATGCTACTATGCCTGGCTCTGTTCCCAGTGTGAACTCAGAGATCCACACAGATCTCTGCCTCCCGAGTGATAGGATTAAAGGCGTGTGTGCCACCATCATCTGGTCTCTTTGTCTAATGCAGTGGCTGGCTCTGTCCTCTGATCTTCAGTTAAGTTTTACTTGTTAGAACACAAATAAAACATCACCACACTTTATTTATGTAACACTTCCCATCTCTAGTAGAACTACTGTTTTGTTGACCACATTTTGAAGATATGACACAGATTATACAAGGCATGGCACGAACAAATTCTAGTTTGAGTTGAGAGTGACTTTTTATTTTGAGAAAGGCTCTCATTAAGTTACCTAGGCTGACTTTGAACTCACTCTATAGCTCAGACAGTCCTTGACCTTTTGACCCTTCTGCCTCAATTTCTAGAGTAGCTAGGATTATAGGCCTGTGCCACCAGGCCAAGCTGAGAATTTGGGTTTTGAAACTTTTGTCTGTAACAGGGAAATGTACTAAAATTGCAAGAATGTTACAAGAACACCCATAGAAACTTGCAAATAAAATTTCTCTTTAACATAAAAAATGAGAATATATACATTGGTATTTTGGCCTATGATCCCAACTACTCTAGTAGATGAGGCAAGAAGATAGTTGAAGGCTAGTCTAGGATACAGAGTGAATTCAAAGCCAAAAGGATCAATAGTAAGATCTGGTCTCAAAAACTAAAATGGCTGGGTATACAGCTCAATAGTAGAGTACCTGACTATCACTTGTGAGATGCTGGGTTCAATCAGTATCTCAATGGGGAAAAAAAGAAGAATAAAAGGTCAAGTAAACAGACTGACAAAAATATGCAACAATAGAAAGAAAATAAAATAATTCCTAAGAAAATAAAACAATTCCTCTGAGAACTATTCATTTAAGTTTCAATGTTCATACTACTGGTGAGAGACAGGTATTTTTTCAAGAAAGTCCTTAGCCCGTTAGGAAAAATATCTCACCTATGGACTCAAGAGGACTAGAAAAGGGGGACTACTCAGAAGTTCACTGAGATGCAATTTTTAAGAGATTTATTTCCTTTTTTGTTTAATACAAATGAGTGTTTGCCTGTATATTAGTTATGTGCATCAGTGAGTGCCTGGTATACTCTGAGGTCAGAAGAGGATTAAGATCCTCTGGAACTGGAGTTGTGAGCCACCATGTGGGTGCTGAGAAACGAAACCTGGGTTCTCTGCACTGAGCCATCTCTCCAGGCCCCTGTATTACATTTTTCCCCCCAGACAAGTGAGTAGTTCTTCCATTAACATCAACTCCTTCAAGATCCAAGGATATGGAAATTAAAGGTGGTGGTCCACAAGGGAGAGAGGGGAAGATTGACCGTGCAGCAACTGTACTGCCTTTTAAAAATCTCTTGCAATTGTAATGATCTGAAAGATCATTAGATCTCAGGTGTTAGAGTGTGTGTACAAGGTCCTCATTTGAAACTGACCCTTCTATTTTTTTTTTGGCAGTTTTAATTTAACATTTAATATCCCAATTCTGATGCTCAGTGTGCCACCTCAAGTATCTCCCCAGATTAATATCTGTTTTACAGAAATCTGTCAGATGATGGCTGAGAAACAGGGAAAGTATCCAGCCCTAGAAGACTATAGGCTTTCTTTTCTAGAAATTACATAGTAGAAAAGATGGGGTGTATGTGTTGGGATTGACTATCATGCTGTCTGGGAAGTTTTCTTTCTTTCTTTCTTTCTTTCTTTCTTTCTTTCTTTCTTTCTTTCTTTCTTTCTTTCTTTCTTCCTTCCTTCCTTCCTCCCTCCCTCCCTCCCTCTCTCTCTTTCTCTCTTTCTCTCTCTCTCTCTTTCTCTTTCTTTCTTTCTTTCTTTCTTTCTTTCTTTCTTTCTTTCTTGAGGAAGGGAGGAGGTCTTGAGTACAGGCTTACAGCACAATGGGAGAACCCTGGAGGGCAGAAGTTCACTACAGATGTTTTACAATCTTGCATCTAAGCTGTTAACACCCATTATGCAGGATACATAGACAAGGAACTTCCCTTAAGCATTCAGGAGGGTGAAACCCGGGAGGGAATTAGCATAGGGAGGATATCAAGGTCAAGGTCAGCAAGCAAGGCAACAGTTATCCAAAACAGGGGCCAGGGCCCTACAGGTCCCCCTTTTACTAATAAATGAGTTTCTGACTTAGGTTGCATGGGATGTTAGCAGGTCACCTTACCTATCATGGAGATGCCTGCCCAGGCCACACAGGCTCTCTGTCTTAGGTTGGTGAGCACCCCCCAGGCATTACCTGTCTCTGAATACTCATTATTGTACAGGCTCAATCGTTTGTGAGCTGCAGAGTTAACAGCTGCCAAAGATTTCAAAGTGGTGCTGGGCTTGCAATCTGTGTGTTTGACACAGAAAAGACCAACAGAAGTCCTAACCTACCCATAGCCAGTAGGCTAAAGGCAACTGAGCCATTCCCTTCCTTAATGAGCCTTACTGCAAATTGGAGTCCTTGTAAGATAGTATCCCAAAGGCAAATGGAACTCGAGTTAATAAATTTATAATTTTGAAAGCCAATCGAAATGTATATAACTATTGAATTAAATTTATCATGCCAAATAGAATGAAAAATTAATTAACTGTGGTAGCTACTTTTGCTGCCAGGGTCTCCACTGTGCTAGCTGTAGTAAGCAATTATGAAATGGTAACCCCAGAAACAGGTGGTGGTGGCCACCTCTGCTATAACAGCAACAACAACAGCAGCAATGTCAAATTCTCTTCTGGAGTGTGTGGGTATCCACTGACATGTATACAACTCCAGGAACACGAACTGCCAAGGTCCATTTTTCTTGATCCCAGCATGACTTAATCAGCAGCTCTGCAAAAGAACAACTAAGAACCATAAAGAAAAAGCAGGCAGCTCACAAAGAGCATAACTAATGGTCTTATAATGGCTACATTTAGGCTGATTTTTTTTTTTTTTTTTTGGTTTTTCGAGACAGGGTTTCTCTGTGTAGCTTTGCACTTTTCCTAGAGCTCACTTGGTAGCCCAAGCGGCCTCTCGAACTCACAGAGATCCGCCTGGCTCTGCCTCCCAAGTGCTGGGATTAAAGGCGTGTGCCACCAATGCCCGGCTAGGCTGATAAATTTTAAGGTATCTTCAAAGGGGGCTAAATGAATTTCAGGAGGCCATTAAATGTTACACAGAGCCACTCCTTAAAAGTATGTATTACACCAGCTTGAAGAGGATTTTGAAAATGAAAAAGCTTAGCTGGCATGCAACTGTTAACAAATAGAGGTCAGTGACCTTCAAAGTTATCCTTAATATCCAAGGTGTCTGGGTGACACGTTCTCAAACATACTTGAAAAAGCAGTTACCATACATTACCTTCTGGAGAATCCAACCTCATGGTTGCAGTTCCTAGGCTTACGTTAATGCTTGCCAAAGTTGGCCATATTGGGCTCTCAATCCCCATTGGCATCAGAAGGGGAGAGTTTTTCACGAAGCCCCAATAAGTCTCTGCCATGTTGGGTTTCAGCAGTAGCCACAGGGTGCACTCAGTGCTCAGGAATCCAAAGAGGAACCTCATTGACCTGAGGAAAGACATAAACAGAACCCTGGACCCACACCAATACCAGATCGCTGACCCTTCTATCTTAACAAAAACATTTTAGAAGAAAATGTTCATATATATGTATCACAAATTATATTCAAGTTTTAGAAATATAATAAAGTACAGAACTCAGGCTAAATACTAAAAATGAAATTTAAAAAGCCAAACAAAATAAAAAAAACCTTGCCAGGGGTGTTGACCCATGCCTTAAATCCCAGTACTCAGGAGGCAGAGGTAGGCTGATCTCTGAATTTGAGACCAGTTGGTCTATAGAGTGAGTTCCAGGACAGCCAGGGCTACACAGAGAAACGCTGTCTCAAAACAAAAACAAAAACAAAAACACCCCCCAAAAAAAACCCAAAGGGGGGTAGTGTCGGGGGAGGGGGATACTGGAGGGGCGGGAGGAGGGAAGAGGGGCATCTGTGATTGGTATGTAAAATGAATAAAAAATGTCTTAATAATAATAAAAAGAAACAAAAACAAAAACAAAACAACCCAAACCCAAAACCAAACAAACCAAACCAAAACAAAAGGTAGACCATTAAGGGACAGAAACAGGGTGTGATGTGGCTATTCTTGGTTGACAATTTGGCCATATCTGGAATGAACTACAATCCAGAAATGGAGGGCACACTTGTGATCTTGAGGCTGGAAAGCACACCTTTAGTCTGTGTCACACCTTCTGCTGGAAGCCTGTACAAGGACAATGGAAGAAGGAAGGGATTGTGTTCATTCTTCGCCTGCTTGTCCTCCCCTTGCTACTTCTTCAGGATTCCAACATATACAGAAGACCAGCCTTGTGATACCCAGCCTTGTAAGACTGGGGCTGAGCAACTACTAGATTCTTGGACTTTTCCATTCACAGCTAGCCATTGTTGGACTGCAGCCTGTAAGACATTCATTGATTCATTCTATAAGTTCTGTGAATCTAGAGAGCCCTGACTAGTACATGAGGGAAGAGCATTTTGTCATAGGACATTAAAACAGAATGTATGCCGGCAGTGGTGGCGCACGCCTTTAATCCCAGCACTCGGGAGGCAGAGCCAGGTGGATCTCTGTAAGTTCGAGGCCAGCCTGGACTACCAAGTGAGTTCCAGGAAAGGCGCAAAGCTATACAGAGAAACCCTGTCTCAAAAACCAAAAAAAAAAAAAAAAAAAAAAAAAACCTGGAACACACACACACACACACACACACACACACACACACATATGAATAAACGAAGGGTTCACAGTACAACATGCCAGGTTTACAGTTTCATTTGAAACCAACAACAAGTCATGAAACATCATAAAAAATATAGGTGAAGGCAAAAACTTTCTAGACTAATTACTAAATGAAATTAAAATTACCACACTGATTGGTAAGCACAGGAGAAAAATTAATACCATTTTCATTTCAGATCCCTCTTAAATATCATACAGATTTTCAAATTTAATGTATAAAATTGGTAGATTTGGCCATGCTGCACTCAACAAACAAAAACAAAACTAGTATACAGAAAAAAAAAATATCTGGTGGCTCATACCATTAATTTCAGCACTCGGGAGGCAGAGTCAGATAGATTTCTGAGTTTAAGGCCAGCCTGGTCTACAGAGTGAGTTCCAGGACAGCTGGTGCTATGAAGAGAGACTCTTTCTTGAAAAACAAAACAAAACAAAATCTTAAGGCCCCCATTCTGAATCATAAGCTTAAAATCTAAATGCAAAAGATCTAGGATTTTAAGTTATTTACAAACACAGCAAGTTCATTCACCATAGAGGCTTGGCTTTTTTCCTCAGGAGATGTCACCTTCTCTGGCAGTTCCTGTCAGTTTTCTGTCCTCATAGGGGGCTGTTCCCTCTACTGCTCATCAATAATTTTGAACAGTTTCATCAGTGCCCCAACACCTCCAAAGTAACCATTATGTTCCCAAAACAGCTTTTAGCTGTCCTTTGGACCAAAAGTCCATGACATACCTGCCATTTCTAGAGCTTTCTCAACAGTCTCACAACCAGCCAGCAGGCAGCTCAGGCCTAGGAATGTCCAAGACTGGTTCCACAGCTCTTCTGTAGTTATCCCTGGAGTACACTTCTAGAATGCCGAGACCTGAGCCTAAGTTTGTTTGTTTTGATACAGCTCAGGATTTGTGGGGTTTTCAAACTAGTTACATTGTGTCTTACCATTTAAGGCAACCAAGTCAACTAAAGCAGGCTCTGAATTGAGTCAATGGTCCGGTTTATGAAGTTGCAAGTCTGCACTCATTCTCAAGTTCTCCTCAGACTTGAAAGCCCCACCTTCCACGGCAGAGGGGGTGGTGTGAAGTCTGGAGAAGTTCTAGTCGCTGCCCATCTGAGTGACCGTGTGCATGGCATAGGTGGGCACACATGGAGTGCAGGTTCCCTTTGCACCCACATGGTCATGGTTTTCTGTTCCAGGTGGGTGTTTTGGATCCCAGTTTTGCTGCAAGCAGTACTAGAAGTCAAATACTTCTGGATGCTCTTCGGGTCCTCCACTTCTTCCTCTTCCTCTTCTGTTCTTTGGTTCAAAGTAAACCATTTAACCAGGGTTCTGCCAATATCCATGCCAAACCATGGGAAGATTTGCTCTTTGCCATTTTTGCTCTTAATGGCAGAGCCACCTCTCAGGCCCCTGAGTTACATTTTTAATGTCTGAGTTTTCTTTTATTTGTTACCTCCATCTCTCCCTGCTTCCCTTCCTGCTTCTTTCCTTCCAGATTCATCTCTTTTGAAATTCTTTGTCTTTCTATTTATTTGTTCATCTCTTCTCAGATTGTGTTAGCCCATTTTTTATGGCTTTTTAATATCCATGTATGTTATTTTAACTTCTATCTGTAGCGTCTACTATTACTGATTTTGTTTTTCTTCTGATTTTGGGTCACACTGCCTCCTTATGTCTTTTTTTCAAGACTCATTTTTTATTTGTGTGTATTGTGTGTATGTCTCTGTATGTATATGTGCACTGTGTGTTGGTCCTGGAGGAGGGCAGAAGAGGGTTTTGGATCCCCTCTAGTTGGAGTTATAGGTAGTTGTAAGCTGCCTGACATGGGTGCTGGGAACCAAACTTGGGTCCTCTAGCAAGTGCTCTTAACTGCTGAGCCATCTCTCTAGCCCCTCTTCATGTCTTTTAATGTTTAATTGATGGCTTCTAGACCTGTTTTAAACAGCCATTGAGACTGGCAACTTCCAGCCTCACATGGTCTGTCCTGGGACGGGACCTGTCATTTAATTCAATTAGTGAATTTAAGTTGTCAAAGACAAGTGAATCTTTACCTTTGTTTCACCTGTGAATTCAAATGTTTTGAGGAATATAGCTTCTGTGTATAATAGAGGTGTCTTCTGCCATCATGTCAAGGGATATGTACCTAAGAGGCTGGCTTTGCCATGGGCCTAATCTTCAGTACTATGCATGCTCTGCTACAGCAAAACCCCTACTGGTTGGGGCTGGAGCTTCAGCTCAGTTGGGAGAGCAATTGCTTAGCAGGCATGAGGGCCTGAGTTTCATCCCCAGCGCCATAGGAAAGCAGAACCAAACCCGCGAGGGGATCCTTCCATCTCCCATGATGACTGGATGTGTGCTGGCGAAGGCACATTGGTCTGTCACATTTAACAGGCTAATGCTGCATGGAGTCAGGACAAGGCCTAGCTCACCCTGTCACCAACCCCTTACTGCTGCCAACGTCTTGTGCCTTTCTCCTTCAAATAAGGCTTGAAAGGCCAAACATATGTACATGTTCCTCCAATATGGAGCTGATTTGTGATAATCTCTCTATTTTTACCCGTCCCAGAAGACCACAGCTAACCTCCATTCCCATCCCCTTCAACAGAACTTTTATGGACAAGAATTTATGTAGTGGGATGCAGCTACTCAGGGGTATCATTCTGTGAGAATGTTTTGATGCTGTGGTAGATTAAATCACAAGTGCTTCAGGACTTTCTTTAGTAGAATCCTGTAGCTTGTCCTTATCATATAATCTCTTAGAGGAGGCAGAAGTATTCCCCCTCTTCCCAAATATTGATGTGTTTGGCCTTGTAATTTGTTTTGGTCAAAGACACATGGGCCCAAATGACAAACATGTCAGGTCAAGACCTGGAGGGCCATCTTATGTTTCTACTTACTTTTCAGACTCCTGTGACCCTTCATGAGAAAAACATGTCCTTCGTAGCCACTGGTCCAGGAAGAATGAGGAAATTTGTGGCGTACACCTGAACCTAATCAGCGGCCTGGAGTCAAGCCCATCTGATTCTAGCCCAACCCAGCAGAGCCACAGCAACCCACGGACCCAGAGAAGAAGAAAACAACGTTGGTTATAAAACCCCGAGAGTTTGAAGTTTCTTGATAAGCAGCAAAACCTGTTTCAAGCCCATGGCTAACATTAAACTTTCCAAAAAAGTCTATGCTGATTTGGCTCTATGAATTCTGTAATTCTTCAGTTGATTGACGCTCTTGGTGGCCTGGTGGTATTGGACATATTCTAAGATTTATGTTTGTTTACCTCCATAATTACTATCATTCTAATAAAAGTAAAGTGAGCCAGGTGGTGGTGGTGCACGCCTTTAATCCCAGCACTCAGGAGGCAGAGCCAGGTGGATCTCTGAGTTCGAGGCCAGCCTGGGCTACAGAGTGAGATCCAGGAGAGGCTCCAAAAGATACACAGAGAAACCCTGTCTCGAAAAATCAAAACCAAAAAAAAAAAAAAAAAAAAAGTGAGCTGGGTGGTGGTGGCACACACCTTTAATGCCAGCACTCAGGAGGCAGAGCCAGGTGGATCTCTGTGAGTTCAAGGCCAGCCTGGTCTACAAAGCGAGTTCCAGGACAGCACCAAAGCTACAGAGAGAAACCCTGTCTCATAAAAACAACAACCCCCCCCCCCAAAAAAAACAAAAAAAATTCTAGAATAGCACACAAAGAGCTTCTTTTTATTTTATTATTATTCTGTTTGTTTGTTTGTTTTAGAGACAGGGTTTCTCTATGTATCCTTGGCTGTCCTGGAACTCACTCTGTAGACCAGGCTGGCCTCAAACTCAAGAGATCTGCCAGTCTCTATCTCCTGAGTGCTGGGGTTAAAGGCGTGTGTCACCACTTCCTAGCCAAGAATTTCTTAAGTCTTAAAAAAAAATAAAAGACACTTAACATTCCAATGTACTAGTTCTCAGAATGACAGGAGAGCTGTAAGTCAGAGTTATTTTTCCCAACAACTCTAAGAGATTACTCTCTCTTTCACTGCTGTATCACGGAGTTTTCCTGAAGCTGCTTGACTGTTAACTGCACCAGAGGAAAGGCAGGAGTGAATCTGAGAGCTCAGCTGGCTTTTATTAAGCTAGACATGGAAGAGATTTGCCCAAAACAAAACCTGGGCAGTGGTGGCCCACATGTTTAATTCCAGCACTGGGGAGCCAGAGGCAGGTGGGTCTCTGAGTTCAAGGCCAGTTTCAGAGCAAGTTCCAGGATAGCTAGGGCTATACTAAGGAACCCTGTCCTGAAAAACCAGGGGAAATAACAAAAACAAACAAACAAACAAAAAACTCTGAGATTTTTCTCATTGACTTTTCTTGATCTTTTAGAAAATATAATTGTTAGTTTTTTGTTTTATTTTTGAGACAGGATCTGACTATGTATGCCAGGCTTGCCTCCAACTCAGAGTTCTGTCTGCCTGTGCCTCCCAAGTGCTTGGCCAAGTATAATTTTCAAAAACAACATTATTTATATTAACATTCTAAATGTTTATTATTTTGTTTATTTTATTTTACATATGTAAGTGTTTTGCCTACATGTATGTCTGTGTACTACTTGCATTCGTGATACCCAAGAGGTCAGAAGAGGGAACTGGATCTCTTGAAACCGGAGTTATGAATGGTTCTGAGCCCCCATGTGGGTGCTAGGGACCAAACCCATGTCCTTTATAAGAGCAACAAGTGCTTTTAATTGCTGAGCCGTCTCTCCAGTCCTATTATTTTAAATTACAAATCTGATGTATCATTTTCAAATGATAAATATTAACAAATGCAATCTATATAACTAAAGCTATATGGAGCTCTTTTTTTGTGTTTTTTTTTGTGTTTTTTTTTTTTTTTTTTTTCCGAGACAGGGTTTCTCTGGGTAGCTTTGCACCTTTCCTGGAACTCACTCTGTAGCCCAGGCTGGCCTTGAACTCACAGAGATCCGCCTGGCTCTACCTCTCAGCGCTGGAATTAAAGGCGTGCGCCACCACCGCCCGGCTTGGAGTTCTTAATAGTATTTAAGAGTGTAACACTGTCCTGACACCAAAGAGTTGACAACTGCTATTCAGTTGCACACATGTAGATAACTTAAGTTGTTTGTGCCAGCTGACAGTTACCTGGTTTCAGTTGGTTTTTCTCTTAAATCATCCTGAATGAATATGCTTCTATGCACTTTATTTCTCATGTGTTTAGTTAATCCTTTTTTTAAAGCTTGAGGACCATTTTATTATAGTGTGAGGGGAAACCACGGAGAGGATAAGATGTAAATCCTGGCAGCACCTGGGAGGAGGGAGATGGAGAGGAGAAACAGATACCTTTACCTTTGAATTAGGGTCCAAGAAAGCAGGCAGAACTGGGCGGTGGTGGCGCACACCTTTAATCCCAGCACTTGGGAGGCAGAGGCAGGTGGATCTCTGTAAGTTTAAGGCCAGGAAAAAAAAAAAGGAAGAAAGAAAGAAAGCAGGCAGATCCAGCAATGGAAGTCTTCAAGCAGCTGCACAAAGTAGAAATGGGGTTGTCTTTATGGAAAACAAGGAGGAAGCCCACAATTTCAGGAAAGCATGCTTAGGGCTTCAACTGGTAATCAAAGAAGAATAGAATGGGGGAAAATAAATGTTAGGCTTTTTGAGTTAGAACTTGAAAACCAGGCAATCTTAGCAACATGCTAACTACGGCCACCATCTGTTTTGCGTTGTTGGAAGTGGAGTTGTGGGTTCAAATACACATTTCATCCCATCTTTGTAACACATTATGAAATGAAAATTATCACTTTTTTTTCACATCCTAGAAAGCAACTGGCAAGTAACAATGTTTAGTGATGAAGTTAGGAAGTTGTGCTGAAGAAACCAAGTGAAATCATTTTACTCAACTCTGTGCTTTGATTGATTATCCCGAGTTAAGTGTTCTCTACACATACATCTCATCAGTAGTTTAATTCACTTACCTAAGGGGCTTTATTCTTGCCTTGGCCTAGCTTATTTCTTGGAGACTAGTCCAGGAAGAGGGTGAATTAACTCAGCCTTTCAAACTAAGGGTCAGTATTAGAAATAACAAGAGTGCTAAAAAAATTGTTTTTTTTGTGACTCATAATAATTTCAACCCTCAAAACAAACTGACATGTAAATTTTACTTTTTAAAATTTATAATGTGTATGGGTATTTTGCCTGCACATATGGGTATGTACATACACCATGGCATGTTTGGTGGCCTCAGAGGCCGGAAGAGGGCATCATCTCCTGGGACTGGAGTTATATATTTGTATGCTGCCTGTGGATGTAAGGTGAGTCTTGGAAATGGAATTCTGGTCCTCTAGAAGAGCACTGCTCTTAACTACTGAGCCAGCTCAGATTCTGTGGTGGTGTTTTTTGTTTTTCAAGACAGGGTCTCTGTGTAGCCAGCCTTGGCTGTCCTGGAAACTCTCTGTAGACAAGGCTGGCCTCAAACTCAGTGATCTGCCTCTGCCTTCCAAGTGCTGGGATTAAAGGCATGAGCTATCACCGCCAGGCCAGATAAGTGTATTATTTATTTATTTTATTTTTATTGTTGTTTTCATCACCCTAGTTTTCCTAGAATTTACAATGTAGAAATTTACAATTTCGAACTCAGCGATCAGACTGCTTCTGCCTCCTGAGTGCGGGGATTAAATGCATGCTTGTTTTTTGTTTGTTTTTGTTTTTCGAGACAGGGTCTCTCTATGTAGTTTTGGTGCCTGTCCTGGATCTCGCTCTGTAGACCAGGCTGGCCTCGAACTCACAGAGATCCACCTGGCTCTGCCTCCCGAGTGCTGGGATTAAAGGCGTGCACCACCACCGCCCTGGTGGCACATGTTTGGTTTTAGAGATAAGGCCTTGCTATGTAGCACTGGCTGGGCTGGAACTTGGCTGGCCTCGAATTCACAGAGTTCCACCTTCTTCTGCCTCCTCATGCTGGGGTTAAAGGACTGAGCCACCAAGCAAGGCTCAGATACTGCATTCTAAGGTCATTTAGAAGTGAAGCAGATTAAGAGATGAGAGCTCTTAGGCTTGGGGCTGGGTGTTGCTATTATGAATATCCTTCCAGAAATGTGACTTCCTCAAAAGATCTCCAACTCCTTGGGGATCACCTTTCTCACATAGCACCTCTTAATAACAACATTTTCCTGGGGACCCAACTCCTGCAAGCCTGTCTAGGTGCTTTTATGTGGGAAGCTGCTGGCAGGAGTGACTCCAGTCTGGGTTCCGGGTAGGCCAGGCACCTCCGCCCTCGCCTTAAAGCCGGAGGAACAGCTGGCCGGGCGAGCCCCGCCCAGGCTCCCGGGAGCACCTGAGACTGAGGCAACTGACTGGCCTGCTCGGGAGGCCTTCGCTCCCTCAGCTCACTCCATCCCCCGCCCTCACCGCAGTGGCAGGCGGGAGGAGGGATGATGGACGGGGCCGCCCTGGCCTTGGAGGAGTGCAGAGGAGGGACGAAAAGGGGCCTGGTGGAGCTTTCTTAAACTGGTTGGGCCGGTCCTCGGGAACAGCCGTCCTCTATTGGCTTCCCCGGGTGGGTTGTTATGGTAACAAATGACCGAACAGTCCCTTACGAACTGGCCAATGAGAGCCGACCGTCCTTTGCACCGCGCCTCCGAGCGGGAGGTGCTGCGAAAACCTAGTCGGGGCGGAGGAAGAAGGAGGCGCCTGGACGTCCTGCGGAAGAGCCGGGGGCGGGGCCTGTGACACGCGCGGGCCAGCCAATCCCGCCTGGTGTTCCCAACGGCCCCGCCCCTTTACCGCACATTTCCCCTCCCCTAGTTCATTTCGCACGACGCAGCGGTTGGGAACACAGACATTTTCGGAGCTGGAGCCGCCACTGCCGCCGCCATTTTGTGTCTGTGGAGAAAGGAGCCCCGGCGGCGGCTGGAAGTGGACGGAGATTCCCCGTGAGGCTGCGGCGTTTCTTCCCCGAGGTTCCCCCTGGGTCGTCCCCCATCCCCCCTCCGCGGTCAGCATGTGGTGAAGCCGCAGCCGCCGGAGACCCGGGGAGCGAGGCCGAGGCGTCGGAAGGGAGGCGGGGTGTCGAGCGGCTTCAGCTTCGGCGGCGGCGGACCTCGGAGGGGGGCCGCGGCGCAATGTCAGAGCAGACGCCGGCCGAGGCCGGGGCTGCGGGGGCCCGGGAGGACGCCTGTCGGGATTATCAGTCGTCGCTGGAAGACCTGACCTTCAATAGCAAACCGCACATCAATATGCTGACCATTCTAGCCGAGGAGAACCTGCCCTTCGCCAAGGAGATCGTCTCTCTCATCGAGGCCCAAACCGCCAAGGTTTTTATACACCCCGCAGCCTACTATTCTTCTAATACTCCTTGATTTTAGTGTCAGCCTCATCCCAGGTCTCGCTTCCATCCGAAGAGGGGGAACGGAGTTCCTCCTCTCCAACCCCCCACCCCCGACTCGGGCTTGGTCTTTGGCCCTGGCTGGGAGCGTGGGCCTCTTTCGGGGAGGGAGCGGGGAGGATGCAGGGTGGAGCCCCGTTTCCGCTTACCAACTCCCTATTTAGGCCACCTCGGAGTACGTCCCCACGCTCGCACGCTCTGGGGACAGCCCTTTCGGATCGGGGAACACTTAGAGGCAGTTTGTGGTTTGGGAGAGTAAGAGTTAAAACAAACCATCCTAAGCCCCCGGGAAGGTGGGGAGGGGCTTTCCCTTAGTGTCCTTTTGGGGAATTGTACTCTGTGGGTTGGGGTTGGAAGGAGGTGAAGGGGGACCTGGGAGCGAGCTGTCTGGTGGGTTGGGTATAGGGAATTGGCCCCGAGTGGAGCAGCGGCCTGTTAGCTCAACATGGCGCCTGCAAAGCACATGATGCGAAAGGGAAGAGAGGAGAATCCATTCCCTGCCAGCCAGGCAGCTGCTCACACCCGTCAGCCCCATTTTGGGGTGGGGGATGTTAGATCAAACTTTTAGTCTCCTCTCGGAGGGTCTGATTTGCCCCAATGGTAGGGAAATTGAGCAGAGGGTGGGGTTTGGGTGTGAGGGGAAGATCTTAACCAACCTGTAGGTTGGGAATTGCCCCAGTGGGTAGCAAATACTTGGAGTTTCTTTGGAAATTTCAGCCCCTCCTTTTCCTTTTCTCTCCCCCCCTCTTCCCTGATAGTGAAGGCTTTGCTTTTCTTCACCCCTTGACCAAAGTGGTCCTTTGCTACCTTCTATTTCCCTGTGGTCTTCCTCTTCTGGGGATTCATGTGGGAGCGATATGTCATTTAAGTAAAGTTACTGTTAAACTTAGTTATAATGAATCTTAACCGCTTCCCAATTAATACGTTTTAAGTTACTTTTCAAGCTTGTATTTAAGGTTTAGTTTTTTTCTAGTTGTTAGTGTTGCAGTTATCAGGATGAGCCTCCTTTTAGCAGAGTGAACCCCTTTTAAAAGGCCACTTTAACAACAACCACCAATATATTGTTTAGAGACGGTTTCTGTCTAGTGTAAAACTGAGTAGTCTGACTCTAATAAATGGTTTTGAAATGTGTGACTGGTATTATAAAATTTGTGAATAAAACATATAAAATATGTATTTGTCTTTTTTATTTACCTTTGTAAGGTGTAGAATCTGTTTCCAAGTATTTTTACTTACGTGGTTGTGTGTTTTAAACAAAAGTCTTTAAGTGACTTGGGTTCATTCTTCTTTAGGTCCATCAGTTCACAAGATACACGGTTTCACGTGGTCCTTTCATACCTTATTTAAAGAGGGGGAAAGGTTTTTTTTTTTAAAGGGCTCAACAAATTTATCATGTTCATTTTGACAGCTAAAACAAGTCTCCATTCACCTTTTCCTGTTGAATGCCTGTGAAACAGCTGTTTTTAAAGTATGAGGTTTAAGAAGGAAGTGCTCCTCATACTCAGATTTTTGTTGATAACCACATACATGTTGTCGGAGAAAATGTACTTTTGCCTTGTTGAAGACTTAACATTAGGTTCATAACCAAGGTTTCCAAACTATATTTTGGGTAATGATATTCACAGCACCTAATAGCAGCCCCGATTGCACTCAAAGGAGACAGCTTCCTTACTGGTTCTTAATGGATCTACAAGACCTTGGAGAACTGAAAACTTTATGCAGAATATATTATTGACCACATAAAACTTGTATTTGTGTATTTTGTTACACAAAGTGGTGAAAATAGGTGGACTGTTTGCTGGTAAAAGACAGCTCGAAGTTTTTGAGCACGTTTTTCCTGGTTATTTTTGTAAAGCCAGACTAAGTAGAAGATGTAAAGGTCACTTTGGGAAAGAATCTTAACCTGGGTTGGGGGTGAGGGGAGGGTTTGCCGTCATTTGGTAGCAGCTGGCTTGGTTTTTGTGTTTCTGGAAGTGTATGCTTGTGTCCTTATTCTTTAGCATCTCAGCAATACTAAACTAATGGACTCACACTTAATTTCACTCTTCCCATAAGATAGCAGTAGCGAAAAAGAGTATTACATAGGACTTCCCTTGTACAATCAAACACTAGCCTCTTGAACAGATTGTGGTGTTAAAAGAGCCTGTTTATCTTCCTAAGTACAATAATTACTTAAATGGTATAAAACAAAACATAAGGTGAAGACACAGCAATAAAGCATTTGACATGTTGGTACTTAATAGTTTGCCCACACACAGTGGCCTTGTGAACCCTTTTATTAGCATCTAAGGTTTTCATACAGAGTTATTCAAATGTTTCTTTAGTCAACTTTGGTTGTAAAGGTGATATCAGAAGCAAGAGCATTTCCACACACTTGTCAGGGCAATTGGTTTTGTGAAGCATGGCATTGCATACCCCAGGAGTGTGTGCCTGCTTCTAGCTACAGGTAGCTATGGGTAAGTGTTCAGTTAGATTCATACACGTGGGGGTGGGTAGTTGGGGATTCACTTAAGTTTTGTTTTCTGAAATCATGGGTACTCCTGTGGAGTCAGTTAACAGCTTATATGGCATGTCTTAGTGCTCCTCAACAAGTCTGTGAACCTGCTGATGCTTTCTGGAAGCTTGCTGTGCCTTCTAAAAGCCATTGTTGGGTAGGCTTTGCAGTTCACCCGGGGCAACTTTACCTTGGAAGGGCTGGTACCTTTATCAGCATCACCACACTGGCTCAGCACAAATTTAGAATTCCTGGTTTGTGCATGTAAGAGGAGAAATATTTCGACGACAGTCCATGCTGTGAAGAAAATCTTCAGGACATCCAGGTTTCCAGTCAAGTTGAACCTGACTGACATGACTCAGCGGCTCCTCTGTCCAGTTTTTCTTGTATCAATAACAAGCTTGCACTTCTGCATGTTCATGTGCAAGTTTTAAGCGTCTTGTCATTGACTTCTTACGTGAAGTGTGTTTAGTTTCATTCTTCATTTGGATTATAGGAAGTAATCAATGATTTTATAGGTAACAAAGCTTTATAGACTTTAACATATAAAATTACCCAGTGAAACCAGCACAACATAAACACAGATATCAAAGCTGACACTTGGATTACAGAAAATATTTTTCCTTTCCTTTTATTGTCATTTTGAACACGGGCCTTTTATTACATGCACCTGAAATTAAGTTGAGTATTAAGTATTAGAGGTTATGTTTTTTTTCTTGATAATTCTGAGGTTTTTTTTTTTTATGCACAACTAAAAACAAGTACTTGAACACTTAGGCTTATAAAGTTAACATAATCAAAAGCATTTTGTACCAACAAAACTAGAGGTCTGTATTATAGGTTTAAAAACACTTTTAAAAGTAATTCTTTGGTGGCAATTCACTATACTAAACTTCTCAGTTTCTTTTTTATACTTTAGGCTCCTTCCTCAGAGAAGCTTCCTGTTATGTACCTTATGGATTCTATCGTGAAAAACGTTGGAAGAGAGTATCTCACTGCCTTTACTAAAAATCTAGTTGCAACATTTATTTGTGTGTTTGAAAAGGTATATATATATATACATACATACATATATATATATTTAGAAACATTTGAATTTTTATAATGTGTTCCAGATTAAATAAATACTTGTCTTGTGTTGGGTTTTCTTGGGTGGTGGAATGTTTCATTCTCCGGAACATTGATTGCGTGCCATTTCAAGGAAAGTGGCAAATGGTAGTCTTTTTTTTTTTTTTTTAATAGAGCTTTAAAACAGATGCTTTTTAATTCACTCAAATATACTTTAACTTTTAGAATTGTGTATTTTCAAAATGTGGTTGTTGGTCATGTGAAGCTGTTTGTAGAGTATGGACAAAAAGCTAATAGCTTTCAGAGTATTAGGGTTTTTTTTTGTTGTTTAAATGTCTAGTGCTGGTGAGTAGGAAGCATAATCCTCCAGTGTGCCTCAGTCTATGGTTCCTATTCCCCAAAATGCCCTTTGGACCAAGCTTGTTATGTTGTTAAAGTGTGAGTTACAGGGATGTATGGATGGTGAACCAGTTAATTGCTTTAGGTTATTATGGAAATACCTTTATTCCTCTCTAGTGTTTGGGAGAAATGCTTGTTAGTGTCCACAGCTAGAAATTGTATGTACCATTGAGACATTGTAACTGGTAGTTAACAGGAGGCGTTTTCTGAGATAATTCTGTCACACTGAGCAGAAGGGCCCTTGAAGGTATTTAGGTTTAAAGATTCTTTTCTAACAATAACTTGTAGTTGGTGTTATGTTTTATTAGATGCACTTGTTATAGGACATACCTTAACAACTGTCTGAATGGTAGAATTAGGCAGTTGTGTTTTTTTTTCTTTTTTTTAATAGAAAAACCACATTAGATCTTATTGGGATAGAAATAGTATAGAAGAATAAGTTTGGAAAGTTGTGTTTCAGATATTACTAAGAAGTATCAGTAGTATGAATATTTGTAGCTCTTTGCTAAGTACTAATTACCTGTGGCTAAGGACAGTCCTCTGTGCAATAAGTAATTTAGGGGAACTTAACTTGGTTTCAGTTTCAGTATGTTCCAATTATTTGGGGGTTTGGTGTCGTACTTTTACAGAATCTAACTTTAATTTTATTTCAGTTAATAAAAATGACCTCATAAATATATTCTCTAAAGACATGAATATAGGTAAAAAGACTGGAGTTAAAAAACTTGTCTTACCAAGTTACTGGGTTTTTCTGTTTTCTAAAAATTAATTATATCCATTACAATATGAGTAAGCAAGTTACATAATATCCATCTTTGGCTAGGATTTTGTGAATTAAAATTATGAGGGTGTCTTCTGTACCCAATAGATTGTTTATACAGTATGTTGTATTAGATTGGTTAGATCATTTTATCTATTTTGACTGTATGCTAATAAGAAACTTTAAAAAATTGGCCATCAGGTAAACTATTTTCTGGCTTTGTTTTTTTATCCAGTGAGTTTATTAGGAATATTATATCAAGCCCTAAAGTGTGGAGACTGTTTTTAAAAACATAAAAAGTTGTTTGGTTGCTTGCTTGAAGTCTGTTAGATAAGTACTTTTCTGATTTTTTTTTTTTGAGGAGTAATTTTCTTTAATAATCAAATGCACTTTAATAAGTCTTTGATATTTATGTATAAATGGACACTGTGAAGTGGCAGGTAGCTTTATACTTAATATACATAACATTCTATAGTAACTTAACAAGCCAGAGAATTATTCTGTTGTTCTAGGTGGATGAAAATACTAGAAAAAGTTTATTTAAATTACGTTCCACATGGGATGAAATATTCCCTTTGAAGAAACTTTATGCCTTGGATGTCAGAGTCAATTCATTAGATCCTGCTTGGCCTATTAAACCTCTGCCCCCTAATGTGAATACATCTAGCATCCATGTGAACCCGAAATTTTTAAATAAATCGGTAAGTCTTGATACGAGTAGTGTATATTCTAGTACAATTTGACTATCAGGTGCTAACTTTTATAAAATATCCAAAAAGTAAAACTAGAATCAGTTTAATTTGAAGAGGTAATAAATGTATATAGGTAATCACCATGTCTTACTATGTAACATTTGCCATTTAAAATGCCTAAGCATGTGTGTGTGTGTGTGTGTGTATGTGTACATGGATGTGTACTTTTAAGTGTGATTAAATATTTGTGACTTTGGATAATAGTAAGGTAAAATAAAGTTGATAATTGTTTGTTGACCTTTGGCAGTTTTAGCTGTGATATGTTTTGCTTAAAAAGTATCTTTTCTTACAGCCTGAGGAGTCTTCAACCCCTGGCACAGTGGTCAGTTCCCCCAGTATCTCCACTCCTCCGATTGTACCTGACATACAAAAGAATCTTACTCAAGAACAAATAATAAGGCAACAGTTGCTTGCAAAACAAAAACAGTTGTTAGAACTTCAGCAGAAAAAGCTGGAGCTTGAGTTAGAACAAGCTAAGGCACAATTGGTAAGTAGGGGAGATTTGACATTTAAGTCTTTAAACGTTCTAATAGGGAAGTTAATAGAATTCACATACGAATATTTCATTGATGATTCTTTTTTCCTACTTATTTAAAAAATTGATATTAAGCCAGTATTTTATAACCTTATAAAACACTTGCTTATAAACTGTATTCTGTTTCTCAATATTTTTAATGAAATTGCTCTTAGGAGGATGCAAATATATATACCTTAGTTGGTATATTACCCTGTTACAAACAACCAGGTATGATGGCAGAAGTCTGTAATCTGCACTTGGGAACAAGAGGCAGGAGAGCCGGGCGGTGGTGGCGCACGCCTTTAATCCCAGCACTCAGGAGGCAGAGCCAGGTGGATCTCTGTGAGTTCAAGGCCAGCCTGGACTACCAAGTGAGCACCAGGAAAGGCGCAAAGCTACACAGAGAAACCCTGTCTCGAAAAAACCAAAAAAAAAAAAAAAAAAAAAGAGGCAGGAGAATCAGAAGTTCAAGATCATCCTTAGTCACATAGCAAGTTTGAGGCCAGCCTGGCAGCATGTCTCAAAACACTAGAGAAACAAATACATACTTTTACTAGGGTAGCACTGTATGTAGTTTTATTTTACCATTGTCTTAATAGGGATTTAATATTTTAGTCCTAAAATAGTAAGTGTATTGTGGTGAATTCATGAACAAATCATATTCTTAAAAGTTTACAAAAATATAGAGACCTGAGAGCATGTATATTTGTACTTATGAAAGACTAATATTTACTTAGTATCTAAGTTTGAGATTGAGGTGTAGGAAGACAGTTTTATGAGTTCATTAGCATTTTGAGAGAAACCATTTTATGACAAAGTTTAACTAGAATCCTTTTGTGCAGAGCATTTGGAGTTTAGTCATGTAATTGTTTTTGAACTACAGTCTGGTTTAGAATCTTGGATAGTTTTGAAGAACTACTGTATTAGAAATTATATTCTAAAATACAGAGTAAAGATCTGGTAAGAGGCAAGATCATTTAGATGCTTGGACTCTCTCTTCATTATATTTATACGTTAGGAGTATAGAGTGTTGCCATGCTTGGTGATGCATGCCTTTAATTCCAGCACTGGGAACTAGAGATAGGCAGATGTGTGTGTTTGTTCTAGGCCTGCCTGGGTTACATAGTGAGACCCTTACCACCTTACCCCTCCCTCCCAAAAAAGTGTATAGTGTTAATGCAGTATTGAGCAAATAGATTTATTGAAAATTTCTAATCTTGACTGTAGTCTATATAATGACAAAAGGAAATAAAATATTCTTTGTGGGTTATGGTTTTAACATGAACATTTTTTTGTATTGCAGGCAGTATCTCTTAGCGTTCAGCAGGAGACAGCCAACTTGGGTCCTGGATCAGCACCATCTAAATTACATGTTTCACAAATTCCCACTATGGCTGTTAAAACTCCCCATCAGGTTTCTGTGCAACCTGACAAAAGCCGACCGGGTCCATCCTTACAAATTCAAGACTTGAAAGGCACTAACCGGGATCCCCGTCTTAACAGGATGAGCCAACATTCTTCCCATGGCAAAGAACAGAGTCATAGGAAGGAATTTGTAATGAACACATTAAATCCGTCTGATATTAAAACAAGTAAAACTGTACCCTCTGAAAAACTAAATTCATCCAAGCAAGAAAAAAGTAAATCAAGTGAAAGAATAACCAAGAAAGAACTTGACCAATTAGATTCTAAATCTGAATCTAAATCACCTTTGAAAAACAAATTATCCCACCCCAAAGACTTGAAAAATCAAGAATCTGAAAGTATGAGGTTGTCTGATATGAACAAGAGAGATCCACGATTAAAAAAGCATCTTCAGGATAAAGCTGAGGGCAAAGATGAAGATGTAAAAGAAAAGAGAAAAACTGCAGAAAAGAAGGATAAAGATGAGCACATGAAATCATCTGAACATAGACTGATTGGAAGTAGAAGTAAAATCATAAATGGCATTGTGCAAAAACAGGACATGGTTACAGAAGAATTGGAAAAACAGGGGACAAAACCAGGGAGATCAAGTACTCGGAAGAGATCAAGATCGAGGTCACCTAAGTCTCGGTCACCAATTATACATTCCCCAAAGAGAAGAGATAGACGGTCACCCAAACGAAGGCAAAGAAGTATGTCTCCAACTTTGGCCCCCAAAGCTGGAAAGATGCGTCAGTCAGGACTTAAACAGTCACATATGGAGGAGTTCCCACCACCTTCTAGGGAAGAAAGAAATGTTAAGAGAAGTACTAAGCAGGATGTTCGAGATCCCAGACGGCTGAAAAAGATGGATGAGGATCGGCCGCAAGAAACTGCAAGTCAACATTCTATGAAGTCAGGTGCTGAACCAAAAGAAAATATAGAGAATTGGCAAAGCTCCAAGTCTGCCAAAAGATGGAAATCTGGTTGGGAAGAAAATAAAAGGTATGTTGCTGATGTTTTTGGTAAAATACAAAATGTATTATTTTTATTTTGGTATTTTTATTTTATTAAGGTGAGGTTCTCATACTGTCATGCTAGCTTGAACTCACTAAGTAGCCCAGGCTGGCCTCCATCTCATGGCAGTCTTCCTTAGCCTTTTGAATGCTGGGATTATAGGTATGATCCTTTATCCCTGGCTTTAGAATATGCATTTTAAAGGTAGTTTAAACATCAGAAGATACTAATTAATTGAATGTTATAATTATTTTTCTAGTTGTGAAAAAAAAAAAAACCCAGTGGGTTAAATACCTTCTATTTCATAGAAACATGAGAGTTTAGAAAGGTTTACTCATCTACTTGAGGTTGTATGTTTATGTGCAAGAATCAAAGTTGCTTGGTTTTGGTTTTTAATTGATTTTATAGGGTCTAGCTATGTAGCCCCACCTGGCCTGAAACATGCTAGGTGGCTAGCCCATTCTGTCCCTGAATTCATGATTCTACTCCATCAGCATGTTATCTTTTTTGACAGGCTTGGCATGGGGTGGGTTGCTGCTGCTGCCGCCGCCGCTGCCACCGCCGCCTGGGACTTTGCATATGCCAGACAACCAACCATTCCTTTCTGAATCAAATCCTCAACCTCTAAAAATCAAAATTCTTACTCGATTTGGCTTGCTTTTTCAAATAAAAAATTTTATGTACCTGTTTTATTTAACCAGATCCTTAAAGCGTCCTTAAGTACAGCCTGGGAATTTTATTTTTTAAATAAACACTTTGAAGTAACACTGTTATTGTTGTTTCAGCTTACAACAGGGTGATGAACATAGTAAACCACCTCATCTAAGGCATAGGGAGAGCTGGTCAAGCACTAAAGGAATCTTGTCACCTCGAACCCCAAAGCAGCAACATCGATTAAGTGTAGATGCCAATCTTCAGATTCCTAAAGAGTTAACTCTTGCAAGCAAAAGAGAATTACTTCAAAAGGTAGTGACTATGGTTGATCTCGTGTAATCATTTTCTTTTGTCCAGGTGTTTCTATTTTTCATATTTAAAATACTTCATTTCATTTTATCATTCCTTTGCAGACGAGTGAACGTTTAGCTTCTGGTGAAATTACACAGGATGAGTTCCTTGTTGTTGTGCATCAAATTCGACAGCTATTTCAGTATCAAGAAGGTAAACATAGATGCAATGTACGGGATAGTCCTACAGAAGAAAATAAAGGTGGATTAAAAAAGAAACCTCTCTTATCTGATGCTGAATTAACCTACTATGAACATAAAGCAAAACTGAAAAGGACACAGGTTCAGCATTCATTTCCAAGACTTGATCTCTTAGATCCTGATATTTTTGACTACCCTTTGACTGATGCCTTGTTGTCTGGAATAGAATGTGAGCCATCCAAAAGTAAACATGCAAGTAGGAATAGTGGAGCACAGTTTGACAGAAAAGAACAATTTAGTGAAAGAGCAAGACGTCTTTCTCCTATATCTGGGAGTCGTACTTATGCTGAGAATCTTTCACCCCATGAGGGCCGGAGAAGACATGACGAGCAAGTCTCTGCTAAAGGTAGAAAAAGTTAAATGAGATTATGCCTATTGAATCACACAGCAGTGAAGGGAAAATGAACAAGCTAAGTGGGGCTGGATCTTATCACTGTTCAGACTTCCTGTGTGTGTGTGTGTGTGTGTGTGTGTGTGTGTGTGTGTGTGTCTTGTTGCCTTTCCCCCACCCTCTCATGGAAAGGGAAGGGACTTAATTTATAAGGTCAGTTATATCAGGTACTTCACTAGGTTTTTATTTTTTATATATTTAATTTGATTAAATCCTCACAAAACCCAAGGAAATATGTATTATTCTAATTTCACATAGGAAATAAAACTAGAGATGTTAAGTAACTTGCTCTCAAAGTCAAATGACAGTATCTTGACAGGATGGGAATTTTTTTAACCTTAGGTATATCTGAATCAAAAGGGCATCTTCTTAACTTACCGTTGCTGTCTATCTCTTCCCTACCCATAATGTAGTGAGATATATCTTTTGATAAGTTTTTAGATAACTATAAAAAAATTTGATGTAAATTTAATTTTAGTGAAAATGTTTATTTTCCTTTTTAAAAGGTGTACGAGAGGAGCAGAGATCTCCATTCAATGATCGTTTTCCACTTAAACGACCTAGATATGAAGATTCAGATAAACCATTTGTAGATGGTCCTGCATCAAGATTTGCTGGCCTTGATACAAATCAGCGGCTTACAGCTTTAGCTGAAGACCGACCATTATTTGATGGACCTGGTAGGCCATCTGTGACGCGAGATGGCCCAGCCAAGATGATTTTTGAAGGACCTAATAAATTAAGCCCTAGAATTGATGGACCTCCTACACCAGGTTCTCTTCGGTTTGATGGGTCACCAGGACAAATGGGGGGAGGAGGCCCTATGAGATTTGAAGGACCACAAGGTCAGTTAGGAGGTGGGTGCCCTTTGAGATTTGAAGGTCCTCCAGGACCAGTAGGAACACCTCTGCGGTTTGAAGGGCCAATTGGTCAAGGAGGAGGAGGCGGTTTTCGATTTGAAGGTTCACCTAGTCTGAGGTTTGAGGGATCTACAGGTGGTTTGCGATTTGAAGGACCAGGGGGTCAGCCTGTGGGTGGTCTCAGGTTCGAAGGACATCGTGGTCAACCTGTGGGTGGTCTGAGGTTTGAGGGCCCTCATGGACAGCCTGTGGGCAGTCTTAGATTTGATAATCCTCGAGGTCAGCCTGTAGGTGGACTTAGATTTGAGGGGGGTCATGGTCCATCAGGGGCAGCAATTAGGTTTGATGGGCCTCATGGTCAGCCAGGTGGTGGCGCTATTAGATTTGAGGGCCCTTTGCTACAGCAAGGAGTTGGAATGAGGTTTGAGGGTCCCCATGGTCAGTCTGTAGCTGGTCTGAGATTTGAAGGACATAATCAACTAGGTGGGAACCTTAGGTTTGAGGGACCACATGGCCAACCAGGGGTTGGGATCAGGTTTGAAGGACCTTTAGTTCAACAAGGAGGTGGAATGAGGTTTGAGGGTCCTGTACCAGGAGGTGGCCTGAGAATTGAAGGGCCTCTGGGTCAAGGTGGTCCAAGATTTGAAGGTTGTCACTCTTTAAGGTTTGATGGCCAGCCAGGCCAGCCATCACTTTTGCCAAGATTTGATGGATTACATGGCCAGCCAGGTCCTAGATTTGAAAGAACTGGTCAGCCAGGTCCACAGAGATTTGATGGGCCACCTGGACAGCAGGTTCAACCAAGATTTGATAGTGTACCTCAAAGATTTGATGGGCCACAACACCAGCAAGCATCAAGATTTGATATTCCTCTTGGTCTGCAAGGTACCCGATTTGACAATCATCCTTCACAAAGGCTTGAATCTTTCAATCAGACTGGCCCATATAATGATCCACCTGGCAATGCTTTTAATGTTCCATCTCAAGGACTACAGTTCCAAAGACACGAACAAATATTTGATACACCTCAAGGACCAAATTTTAATGGACCGCATGGCCCTGGAAACCAGAATTTCCCAAATCCCCTTAACAGAGCTTCAGGACACTATTTTGATGAAAAGAATCTTCAGAGTTCTCAGTTTGGAAACTTCGGCAATTTACCAACTCCAATGTCAGTAGGAAATATTCAGACATCTCAACAGGTAAGCTATTTTAGTTATCCTCAAATTCTGTGATAATTATATGTAGGTAAGTAAATTTATTTTTGAGACAAGATGTATAGTCTAGGCTTCTCTCAAATTCTCTGGTAAGTCAAGGTTGAGTTAACTTTTTAAAAATTGTTTCTAATTGGGGAAAGCTTTAAGAATGTATTTTAGCGGGCGGTGGTGGCGCACGCCTTTAATCCCAGCACTGGGAGGCAAAGCCAGGTGGATCCCTGTGAGTTCAAGGCCAGCCTAGGCTACCAAGTGAGTTCCAGGAAAGGTGCAAGCTACACAGAGAAACCCTGTCTTGAACCCCCCCCCCCAAAAAAAAAATGTATTTTATGGTATAAGTTCTTAATGTACTTCCGACACCTATATATTAGGAAAGTGGGATGAGAGGTCTTTTTGGGGTTGAAATTTGCATACTCCCAAGACATTGAGCTATTGGAGTTTTACTCTTTATATCTTCCTTTCCTCTCAATGTATATGTACACTTACTTTGTTTAAAAAAGATTGTATTTTAGCCAGGTGGTGGTGGAGCCGCACACCTTTAATTCCAAGCACTAGGGAGGCAGAGAGAGGCAGGCGGATCTCTGAGTTTGAGGCCAGCCAGGGCTACAGAGTGAGTTCCAGGAAAGGCGCAAAGCTACATAGAGAAACCCTGTCTCAAAAAACAAAACAAAAAAGATTGTATTTTAATTTTGTGTGTATACCCCTGTCTTTATGTGTGCGGGGTGCCTGTAGAGGTCAGACACGGCACATTGGAGTCCTTGTGGCCTGCCTCCTGTGAATGCCAGAAACTGAACCCAGATTCTCTGGAAGAGCAGAGCAGGAAGTACTTCTAATGACTGAATCATCTCTCCAGTCCTTATTTTTTTTCTGTGATAAGGTCTCATTTAGCCTTGATTATTTTTTGAACTCGGTAGGAGAGGGTGATTTTGAACTTCATTCTCCTGTCTCCACCTATGAGGTGCTGGGATTATAGGTGTGCTCATTGTTTCCAGCACTAGGGATTCAACAAGGGCTTGTGTGTGATAGGCAAGCACTCTACCTGCTGCTGAGCTATTTTTTACTTAAAAAAAAAATGCATTTTTATTTTGTGTGTTTGTGTGTTTATTGGTGTGCATGTGACGTGGTGAGCTTGTGGAAGGCAGAGGAAAAGTTATGGGACTCACTTCTCTCCTACCCATGTGGGTATCAGGGATCATCAGTCTTCCTGACAAGTACCTTTACCCAGTGAGCCATCTTGCTGGCCTTACTGTACTTTTGTTGAATTCTTTTTTTGTTATTTAATGCTAATACAATGTTTTATAGACCTCCATTACCCTGAACAGCTATTGAGCCCTGATAAACTTTTTTCCTGGATCTCGCTCTGTAGACCAGGCTGGCCTCGAACTCACAGAGATTCGCCTGCCTCTGTCTCCCAAGTGCTGGGATTAAAGGTATGCGCCACCGCCACCCGGTAAGCCCCGATACACTTTAAAGAAATCACTAGAGCTGATTTTCTTATACTGTTTTTTGACTAAATATTTCCTTAGTCTGAGATAATAAATGTTATACATATTTTTGTAATTTTTCTTATTTTCGCCACTTATTTAGTTAACTGTAGTTGCACACAATGACTTGATATTAATGTCAACAAAGCCAACTTGTTATCTGCTTTCTAAATATATTGTAGTCATATTGATGTGTATAGTCATCTGTCTGTGTACTTGTGCGTTCTTGCTGTTTTAGAAGAGTCTTATTTGTAGGTCAAGCCAGCTGGAGCTTACTGTATAGTTCAGGTGGCCTTAAGTCTCTCTCTCTCTTTTTTTTTTTTTTCAAGATAAGTTTCTCTGTGTAGTACTGGCTCTCCTGGAACTTGCTCTGTAGACCAGGCTGGCCTTGAACTCACAGAGATCTACCTGCCTCTGCCTCCTGAGTGCTGGAATTAAAGGTGTGTACCACTACTGCCCTTTTGGCACATACTTTGTTTTTGAGACCTGGGACTCAGCTATGTAGAGCAGGGTGACCTCAACTCAAAGGTCTGCCTGCCTCTTCCTTCTAAGTGCTGGGATTAAAGTCATGAGCCACCACACTTGGCTTTTGTATACATTTAAAAAATGTGTATTAAAGTAGTCTTAAAGCAATGGGTTCACAATATATATTCTATCAGTTGATGCCTGACTATTTTTATTTGCTTGCTGAATTTATTCTGGATTAAATTTCCTTCCTTTCCCGTAGCTGATACTCTACTAGGACAATTAATTTCATAGTAGTAGGATTGCATTGAAAAAATAAGAATCTTTAAAGCACATTCTAAATTTTTTTCAAGTCTTCTGTTCATTTCCAGTAATTTGTATAAAAAACCAAACCAAAACAAAACATACAGTTATTGCCATGTGTGGTGTTTCACCCCTTTGATCCCAGCGCTCAGGGAGGGAGGCAGAGGCAGGCGGATCTCTGTGAGTTCAGAGGCCAGCTTGGTCTACAGAGTGAGTTCCAGGACAGGCACCAAAGCTACACAGAGAAACCCTGTCTCAAAAAAAAAAAAAAAAAAAAAAAAAAAAGGTTGTCCTGCCTGTTAAATAAGTTCTGTATTTCCTTAAAAGAAATACTATTGCCGGGCGGTGGTGGTGCACACCTTTAATCTTAGCACTCAGGAGGCAAAGCCAGGGGATCTCATCTCTGTAAGTTCAAGGCCAGCTTGGGCTACAGAGTGAGTTCCAGGACAGGCACCAAAACTGTTATAACCAGTTATATAACCAGATGTTATATAATTGTATTTTGTTTAATCTTTTTTCTGTGATGTATAGAATTGGTGTTATTATAATTTGTATGTGTGTTGTGTACACCATTGAGAAGTCACATGGATAGTGAACAAGATTTATTAACATATTTATTTACGTAATTAAATGCCAAACACCAGATTTGGATGTTAGCACAGTACTTATTTCATAAATTTATTGTAATCTTTATCTTTTAATGTTCTGTAGTTTGAACTCGGGTTCTCAGCAGATGATGTGCCACTAAGCCATATTTAGGCCTGTAGTCTTGCTTATTTTTCTTTTGTTAGATAGGGTCTCAACTCTGTAGTCTAGGCTGCCCCAGAACTCAACTGTATATAGTCCAAGCTGGCCTTATACTCAAGACAGTTGACCTGTCTTAACCTCTCAGGTGCTGGGATTACAGGTATGAGCTACCATTCCCAGCTGTTTTGTTGTTAGTTTTGTTTATAATTCCCTTTGACTTTTGTAATCTACTTTGAACTCAGCTATAATCTTATCCAAAAAATGATGGCAAAGCAGAACTTGAAGTTCACATTGCTACATCAAACAGTTTTTCTTTGCTTTTTTTTTTTCATACCTGGTTGAAACATTTTTTACTGGAAAAAGGCCAAGGTTAGGAATTCTGGCTTCAGCTTTGCTAACTAGCCCCTATGATTGTGTAAAGGTTTTCTCCCATTTGTAAAATAAGGAAAAGCACCTCCAGGGTAAAGTGACTTGTGTAGCATAGGTCACACAGCTAGTTTATGGGTACCTTATATTTGCATGCTTTATTTATACTTTTAAGTTCCCTGGCTGTCCTGGAAGGATCTCTGTAGATCAGGCTGGCCTTGAAGTCAGAGTCCTCCCTCTACCTCCTGAGTGCTGGGGACCATGCCTGTCCCTTTTAAAGGACGTTTTAACTCATTCTCAGATCCTTATGACTCTGAAACAGATAGGAGGTGTTATAGTTTGTGGAAATAAGCCAGCTGTTACTTTTTAAATCTTTAGTTTAATCACAGATCTTGGACCTTAGGACATTTGTGAAAATTCTTTTTTTTTTGAGACAGGGTTTCTCTGTGTAGCTTTGTGCCTTTCCTGGAACTCACTCTGTAGTCCTGGCTGACCTCGAACTCAGAGATCCACCTGCCACTGCCTCCCAAGTGCTGGGATTAAAGGCATGCACAACCACCGCCTGGCTGAAAATTCTTATGTGATTGGAATGTTAAAATTTTTATTATAGAATGTTCTTAAAATTAACATTTATTTTAAAGGTTCTGACTGGTGTTGCTCAACCAGTAGCATTTGGCCAAGGACAACAATTTTTACCAGTTCATCCACAGAATCCTGGAGCTTTTATTCAAAATCCTTCAGGTATGTTCTTCTGAACTGTGATATTTTCAAAAGATAACTTGTTTTGTTCAGTGGCATTTTTGAGAGATTATGATCAAGTAATAGAAATTTAATCTGGCTGAAGAGTTTTTATCCTCTGAGTTTATATTATTTGACAGATGGTCATGCAAACCTCATTTTACAGCTAGAGATGATTAGGCTGGACATACAGGCTGTCAGGGAAGGAAATCTATTGAGTGGAGGCTTGGAAGTGGTTAGAGGAATGATAATTTTGTGGTGATAGGCTATTTATGGATGTGTTATGATCCAGTAAATATTAATGCTGGGGGATCCTACCTCATAAAATTATTCATTTATAAGTTTTTAGTAAGTGCACAAATAGAAAAAAAAACAACTAATTTCTTAGCCAGGTCCCCTGATAGGCATTTTTGTTACTTCAGAGTGAGTTGTAACTAATAATGGATTTTAAAATTAATTTTACTTGTGGTAAATGGGAAGTGTATGTGTGTGTGTGTGTGTGTGTGTGTGTGTGTGTGTGTGTGTGTGTGTGTGTATACACTCTGAATTATATACTGTTGTGATACTAATTTTAATTTCTAAATCATAAGGCCTGGCGATATAATATAGCTCAGTGTTGGAGCACATCACTTACCTAGTGTGAATGAGCCCTGGGTTCAAGCCTGAGCACTGCCAGACAAAACAAAACATACATTTCTAAGCTTTTTCAAATATATGCTTTTGGAACTAGAGTATGGTGTTTGGTGATAGCTCTCTTGCCTAGCATGTACAAAGGCAAGAGTTCTATCCCAAGTACCCTAGTACCCCTATCACACACAAAAACATCCCAAAGTAAAACTATAACCCTCAAAGCAAAACAACCCTCCCAACAAATGGCACTTTTTTTTTTTTTTGGTTTTTCGAGACAGGGTTTCTCTGTGTAGCTTTGTGCCTTTCCTGGAACTCGCTTGGTAGTCCAGGCTGGCCTCGAACTCACAGAGATCCGCCTGCCTCTGCCTCCCGAGTGCTGGGATTAAAGGCGTGCGCCACCACCGCCCGGCTACAAATGGCACTTTTAACATAGTATTGGTACTGGCTTCACAAATTTTTTTAAAGAATTTTTCATAACTTACAAACTAGGGAGTTTTAATGAAACTATATTTTATGTAGTTCTTAAAGTTGTGTCAGTTTGAATTTAATACGTATTCTTTTAATTTCTAGAAGGACAATTAGGATTAGATAGCAACCCCCCCCCCCCTCCAATAGTTGTGGTTGGGCCAGGCATAAACAAGCGTCCCCGTCATTCAGTTCCCAGTACCCACAGTTAGGCAGCTCATAACTACCTGTAGTGTAACTTCAGTTCCAGGCAGATCCAGTGCCTCTGGCCTCTATGGGCACTTGCACTTAGGTGTGTACACACACACACACACACACACACACACACACACACACACACACACCAAATAAAATTCATTGGAAAAAATTATTAAATTGAGGTTAATAAAAATTGTTAAATTGAAGTGTAAAAACTACAGATTTTCTTCTGGCTTCCAGAATATTGGGTTATACATATAATCAACGGAGAGCAATGTTGATGAGGGAGTGACATTTTGTTCTTCTTGGTTGGGAATATTGGATGAGGCCTTATGTGTATTTTTTTTAAGTTCTACTTGTTTTTTCAAAAAGTATGAACTATTATTAGGAAACTGTCTTTCAGGTTCTCTTAATATTTGTTAATTGAAAGTAAAAAAAAATGCCCTTTCCTTTTAGTTTTGTCTTGTTCATTTGCTGCATGAAAGGCATTATGCTTGAGGAATTTAGTAAAGTTCATCCTTGAAAGAGTATGGCAGATATGCTGTTCCCCTGCTACCTCTCAAATACTGTATGTTGTGCCAAATAATACCTCATTGCCTTACAAATAGTATTTATTTAAACCTCTTAAATAATTAAATCCATTATTAAAAAGATTAATTGTTGGTGGAATATCTTGAAGAGTCAACTTTGAAAAAGAATGCTTAATATGAATCTTTATGTTTAAGAATGCTACTGTTTTTTTTTAAAAGGAGGTCTTCCTAAGGCATATCCTGATAATCATCTCAGTCAGGTGGATGTAAATGAATTGTTTTCAAAACTGCTAAAAACAGGAATTCTCAAATTGTCACAGCCTGATTCAGCTACAGCACGTGAGTATGGTTATATACTTCATATACACCAACCTTAGTTAAGTTATAGATACATTATGGGGTATAATAAGTTATGGTAAATTTCCATACTTGAATAATTGCATTATTTGTGCTATTTTTTGAAAACCAAAAGTAATTGGGTTATAGTAAAAATTTTAACAGTATCTAAAGATTGAACTATCTTCATGGCCCATGGTGGTTTTAGTTAGTAAACATTACTGCAAATGTTAATGTGCCATTAGTTTATTAGTCTATCTATATTAGCTTGGTTTGAAAATAATTTGAATGTTGAGGAAACAAAATTTTAAGAAATTTTATTAGGTTCCTTGGCCAGTAAACTTCGTATCAGATGTACTTATACCAGATAGATTTCTCTATATATGCTAGTAACCAATGTTTTGCTACAAAGAACACAGGGAATGTAGTATTGAGAAATTTATCTTCTCAACTGCAGAGGTAAATGAGGCTGTTGCTCAGCCTCCCCCTGAAGAGGAGGAGGATCAGAATGAAGATCAAGATGTTCCAGATCTTACTAATTTTACAATTGAAGAATTGAAGCAGTATGTAATCTGTTTTTACATTTTTATTATTAATGTGCATGTGCTTGTGTACATGTATAATGTGTATGTTTAAGAGTGGAGGTACATGCATGTGTTTGTGTAGGTTAGAGGGTGACTGGGAGTTGGTTCTCTCCTTCCACTGAATTCTGGGAACTGAACTTACACCATCAAGCTTGTGTGATAAATACCTTTATCTGTGAGCTATCACACTGGCCTTTTGAGCTAATATTAGAGTCAATTATTTAGATAAAGTGGCTTGAATCCCACTGCTCAAGTTTAAATATTAGGCACTAATAATTATGTATTCATGTTTTTAATCTTTCTGTTTATCATCATTTTCTTCTTTCTTTTTTGAGATGTCTTTTTAGCCTAAGCTGGCCTTGAACTCTTGAGTGTTGGGATTACGAGTGTGAGCCATCATGTTCTACTTTCACCTAGCAAGGAACAAATGTAAATAAATAAGAATGCAAACATTAGGGGCTGGAGAGATGGCTTAGTGGTTTAGAGCACATACTGCTCTTCCAAAGTCCCTGAGTTGATTCTGAGCACCCACATCAGATGGTTCATAACTTGCATCTTCAGCTCCATGGGATCTGATATCTCTAGCCTCCTTGGGCACCTGCATCCATGTGCACATATACAAATATGTGCACACACACAGACATACATACACATTAAAAACACTAAATCTTTACAAATAATGATTTTTTTAAATTTTTTTACGCATACTATTGTTACTTAGAACTTTTAACTTTTTTAAACTGGAGTAGAACATTTGAATTATTCAGAGCATTAAAATTGTAGGGAGGTAAACTTTCTTGCCATATCTCTATTTGTCATGTCTTCTGTATATTGATAGTGACTCCATACTAAGCAGAAGAATAGCTATTGCCTTTTTAGCTAGGGTTATTCCACTTTTAGCCAAAAGGAAATAAGGAACCAAGGCAAAATCATAAGAAAATACGCTCCATGTTTCTTCACATTTAACCAGAGTTAAAGTAAAAAGGGTCAGTGACACACTAACCTTCACTTAAATCTTTCTGGTTTGATTCCTGTTAAGATATGGAAAACTTAAGTATTTGTAATTTGTTTTTAAGCATTGTCATTTCTCAAAATTGAAAGACTTTCTTTTTCAAAATAGACGTTATGACAGTGTTATAAACCGGCTATACACTGGGATTCAGTGTTACTCTTGTGGAATGAGGTTTACGACATCCCAGACAGATGTTTATGCAGATCACTTGGACTGGCATTATCGGCAAAATAGAACTGAAAAAGATGTTAGCAGAAAAGTCACTCATAGACGTTGGTACTACAGTTTAACAGTAAGTAATCCATATGTCTCTGAGTTACCTAGATGTCATTTATATTCTGGAGTATATCAGTTTAAATAATTGCTGGAAGTTAACATAAATTTTCTGAGTAAAATTTGATCTGTAGAATATAGGCTTTTGTTTTTTAGTTTTATTCTTTTTGTATATGAGAATCCTGCCTACATCTCCAGCTCCATAGGATCCGATACGTGTAGCTTCCTTGGGCACTGCACCCATGTGCACATACACAGATATACATATTATTAAAAACAATAAATCTTTAAAAAATACAATTTTCTAATTTTTCCTTGTTATACATAATATTATTACTTAGAACTTAAAAAATATTTTTTAAACTGGGGTAGAATATGTTTGTATGCTGTGCACTACTTGCAGGCAGTGCTTGAGGAGGCCAGAAGAGGGTGTTGGACCCCTTGGAACTGGAGTTAACAAATGTTCATGAGCCTATGTTAGTGCTGAGAACTGAATCCTGGTTCTACAAGAGCAACAAATGCTCTTAATCACTGAGTCATCTTTCCAGCTCCAAAAAAATTTAAATGAAAAATTATACATGAAGTTTATCTTAAGTTAGTGGTACCTGTAGAGTTAGTAGGAAATTAACATTAAGATCTCAAATTGTATACTGGTTTGGTGGCACATGCCTGTAATCTTAGTACTTGGGAGGCGAATTAGTACAGGAGGAGAATTGCCAGTAGGCCAAGTATTTCTACATTGAAGGCCAGTTTGGGCTACACATTGAGACCGTGTTGCAAAAAAAAAAAAAAAAAAAAAAAAAAAAAAAAAATTAGTTACAGGGCTTCAAAAACAAATACATTAAAATAACAGCAGAGCATATTGTATGAAAATGTACCCTTAATGTTCAGTGGATTACAGTGAAGACAAAGCAGTAAAAGCTTGAACATTAATAAACATAATCCTGAACATCAATTCCTTTTTAAGGACTGGATAGAATTTGAAGAAATAGCTGATTTGGAAGAACGTGCAAAAAGCCAGTTTTTTGAAAAGGTTCATGAAGAGGTTGTCCTCAAAACTCAGGAGGCTGCTAAAGAAAAGGAGTTCCAAAGTGTTCCTGCTGGACCAGCTGGAGCAGTTGAGGTAAAGAATGAATTCCCTGAATTCCCTGGCAGTGTTCTTCGCTTGCTTTACACACATTAATGTTTTTGCTCAAGCTTGGTAGTAGAGATCAGGTATTCAAGACTAGGCCCAGCATACAGAATTGGATGCCAGTCTGGCTTACATGAGACATTGTTGTTAACAAATATAAAAGAATTTCTTCTAAGCTTTTTGTTTTTGAAAACAAAAGCAGAACCCCCCCAAAAACAATTGTGGCTGTTTCGTGACCAATTTGGGTTAGATGCCATCAGTGACTAACAATAGTGAAATGTTATTAACCTTTTATTTGGAACGTTGGCACAATCCATAAAACTTCATTATTTATTGGACATTGCTTCAAATTTATATTTCTTACTTAACTTAAAATGTTTTTACTTTAATTGACAATGTACATTTGATTTTACATGATTCTATTTTAGAGTTGTGAAATCTGTCAAGAGCAATTTGAACAATACTGGGATGAAGAGGAGGAGGAATGGCACTTAAAAAATGCTATTAGAGTAGATGGAAAGGTAATTCCAGTTTTATTTATTTTTTTGGTGTTTCGAGACAGGGTTTCTCTGTGTAGCTTTTGAGCCTGTCCTGGAACTCACTCTGTATTCCAGGCTGGCCTCGAACTCACAGAGATCCACCTGCCTCTGCCTCCCGAGTGCGCCACCAACACCCGGCTAATTCCAGTTCTTTATAAGGAAGTACTAAAGTTCATGTGTTAGAGTAAACTAAACTTACCATTTTGAAGATGATTCATCATCCTTTCTGGGTTTTGGTCAGTGGAAATGATAACTGGATTTTAAAGTCAGAATGTTTCCTTTGGAAGCATCCTAGCAACCATATGGTTCTATACTTAACCTTGTATAGCAGGCCCTATGAGTGTGATGCTAGACTCAGAAGTAGATTTCTGCCTAACTACACTGCATTTCACCATTAAAACTGTTATTCTCTTGAAAACAAGGCTAGAAGTTCACAAAGCCAAGTTTAAAGAGAGATAATTTTTCATACTCCTTAATTTAGGTAAGGTTAAAAGTAAGTTTGTGTTTTACTTAATTTTTTTGACCAAATGATTTTTATCAACCTTTGATTTAAAATTTAAAGGAAAAAATATTTCAGAATGTATTAGAAATGAACATGCATGTGAATAGCTATTTTTTTTCCTTCAGATTTACCATCCATCGTGTTATGAAGATTATCAAAATGTAAGTTATTTTTGGATATTGTATATATTTATTTATATTAATAAATTTTAATCTTTATATAGTTTTTTTTATAGTAGGTTATTCATTAAATGTTGGGATTAGACAGCCTCTGATGTACATTCATTTATCACTGATAAAATTACAAATAATTAAAATTTGAAGTATTGTTTTAGTCTTGCTTTCTATTTACCTGAATCTTCATAATTTTTATTGGACCATCAGAGAAATGTTGAGAACTAAAGATGAAAAGGACCACAATGGCACTAAGTTTCTAGGGCCCTGGGAAGAATTTACTAATTTTTCCCCGTATGTATGTATTGTCTAGTCGCCTAGTAGAGGAATGACACTTTAGGCTGGGTGTGGTGGCACATGCCTTTAATCCCAGCACTTGAGAGGCAGGAGGATCTTTTGTATTTCAGACCACCCAGGTCTACCTAGTGAGTTCCAGGATAGCTAGGACCACATAGAGACTGCCTCAAAATTAAAAACAAAACAACCTTATTGTGTCTGCATTCATGTGTTTGAATGCTAGTTGCACATATATGGAAGTCAGAGGACAACCTTCCGTGTTAACTCTGACTGTCCTTGAATTTTTTGTTTTTACTGTGATTATACCAGGCTAGCTGGTCTGCAAGTTCCCAGGGATTCTCTTGGGTATCTGAATTTTATGAGTTCTGCAGATTTGAACTCAGGTCCTTACAGTTGCATAGCAAGCACTTTCATCTCATCCAATGATTCATCTCCTAAGCTCTAGTATTAAGTGATGACATAAATTATAAATATACCCTCCAGTAGCCTTAGAAATTCAATCTGTTATATTTGTACCCTGACTTCTAAATCAGTAGAGCATGTTGCCTACTGATACTGGGTTTGATATAGAAAATATATTTAGAACATTTATTTAGATCACTAGAAGATTAGTGTTTCCTGTGGTATTTTTTTGATGTGGAGATTTTAAAGCTCTTGAGTATTTAAAATTCATGTAGACATGCAAATTCAGTCCATATAAGGTTATCCTCTATGACAGTTAAATACTGAAGACTGTCTAACTTATTTTAGAAGTGTTATGTTAATGTGCATACTGAATGATCAGTGTTATTAGCTTATGGAAAGCAAGCATTGTAGTTGAATGTGATAAGTTTCTTTGTCCGAACTAAGGGTCTTGTAAAACTGTTACTTAGTATGATTTGAACCTTCATTAGTACTTATAGGGATTTTCATTTTGTAGACATCTTCTTTTGATTGTACACCATCTCCCAGCAAGACACCAGTTGAAAACCCTTTGAACATTATGTTGAACATTGTCAAAAACGAATTACAAGAACCCTGTGAAAGTCCCAAAGTTAAGGAAGAGCAAATTGATGCCCCACCAGCCTGTTCTGAAGAAAGTGTAGTAACACCCACTGAAATTAAAACAGAAAATGATACAGTTGAGTCAGTTTAAATAAAATGAGAAAGGTATGGTTTTGGTTTTTTAACAAAAGCTGCTGTTGGATCTAGAAGGTGAAGAATTTTTTATGTATATATAGACATATATCTATATAAATTGTCTAGCTGAGGCAGGGCCTTCAGCTATCATTTGGTTAATAAATACATTTTAGTATTTGCATTTCCTACTGCCTGCACAGTTTCAGGTGCTTGTTGTGTGAAAGTTCTGTAGATGAGTGCAAATTTAACAAAATGAAATTGTATGTGTAAAAATGTACGATTTTCACTTGTGAACTGTAAATTATAAATAAAAATATTTTTGCTATCCATGGAGTGTAATATTTATGCACACCATCAAATAAAGACAGTGTTTCTATACTTTTATTGGGTAAGAATGGAAGTCAACAGCAACCTTAATGTGAGATGTTTTTTTCTAGTAGCTTCCCAGGACTTCAAGAAGCAAAGTTCAAACTTAGTTTTTCTCAAATAGAAAAGCCAGAGTTAAAAAAGAAAGAAAGAAAGAAAGAAACAATAGGACGTATGTGCTTACATATAGATATCTCTCTCCAGCTAGAATCATCCCCATCCATTTTTGGAAAGTTCGTAATAAAACAGTAATGCTTATTCTTGGACTCGGATACTGATGCCATCAGCAATTAACAAATATATTTAAGTACTAAAAGTGATTTTTTTAGAAAATATTTTTCAAATTGTCAATTTACTGCAGATGAACATATTTCTATTTTAAGTTACAGGGATTCTGTGTAAGAATGTTCATATGAAAAACATGGTTAACTTTCCTTTGTTGGTTTTGATTGAATTAGATGGGATACCATGAGATGTTAATATTCATACATGTAATAAATTGAATGATGAAGAACTTTCGTTTGTATTTCTTGAGTGACTTTAGAATGTGACCCTTTTTCATGTGTTTTAGAACATGAGTGTAGTGCCAGCTATAAGCCACACTCCTAGATACAATTAAGTAAGACTTGTAATGTTTTGTGGTGGCAGTTGGCAGGCTTTCTTCATGTGATTTCTTTGGTTATAGCACCAAAGGCTACTCTAGTTTATGAATAAAATTTAGCTACTCCAAAAGTACAGTGTGAAATCTGCTTTTGTCTTACTTAATAATCAAGGTAGATAAATACAAAAGTGTAAACACTCATACCAAACTATTAAGAGAATTAATTAAGGAATAGTCTGTAGAAGTGGTCTTTGTAAGAATGGAATGCATATTGATAGTTAACCATTGGAGTTCAGTTTGAAAGTTATTATTTTTTTTATTGTGTGTGGGTGTTATGCCTTATATGTAGGTCTTTGCATCATCTGTATATCTGTCTGGTGCCCAAGGAGGGAGGCTAGAAGAGGGCATTAGATCCCTTGGAACTGGAGTTGCAGCCAGTTGTAAGCTGCTGTGTGGACATTGGGACCTGGAGTTTGGGTTTTCTGCAAGAGCAGCTTTGTGCTCTTAAACTGTTGAGCCCTCTTATTTTTTCCAAAACATGTATGGTTAAACCATGGTAATTTGGTGCATTTTCATGCAAGCAAACCAAACTCCCACATACATTAAAAAAAAAAAAAAAAAAAAAAAAAGCCACAAAAACCTTAATAGTCTCTAGTTAGAAGCAAAATATAAATGCATTATAGGACAGCACAACTGATGCTATACATGAACACTGCTGTGAAAGAATTGTACTGTCCAGTAATGTAGGCCATATTTCCTGCTGTACATTCTTTTTTCTTGTAAGACCGCTGATAGCTACTACCAAATACTTAGAAGGCGGCCAAGAAAAGGTCTGTAGGTTAAAAAAAAATACTGGTAGGTGGGAAGGTGAGAAAGGTAGAATTACCAAAAAGGAAAAAAAAAAGTAAGTTAAATTATAAAAATACAAGATTAAGTCAGTACATGAGCAAGGCATCAACGTATACCCTTAATCTCAGTACTTGGAGGCACCTGGAGGATCTCTGGATTCAAGACCAGCCTGGTCTACAAAACAACTTCAAGATCCTATCTCAAAACAAAACACAACTAATATTATGAGGGCATAACAGCTCATATGAGTGCCTAGGCTAGACGCAACTAGTATGGACAGGAGGCAGTAAAGATACTTAAAGAGCTGCTATTGAAATTAAGCTCTGGATAAATGGGTTTAAGACAAAGAAGGAATGAATTGTAATAGAGGCATTACTGCTGAGATTTAGCTTTTTTTCTGGGATGACTAGTGGAATTCACATTTGGAACTGACAGTTTCTAATTCTCACTTTCTCCTTGTAAGAGGCCAACTGTGACTTAGTGGGTCTTAATCAAGACCACCTGATAAGAACCTCCAAGTATACTATGAACAGCTAACCATCCTAGAAATGAACAGAATTAGACTTCAGTTCCAAAGATGGAAAATGTCTACCCACAGCTCTGGAGATAGAAATATCAACTACAGCTGGGTGGTGGTGACGCACGCCTTTAATCCCAGCACTCGGGAGGCAGAGGCAGGCGGATCTCTGAATTTGAGGCCAGCCTAGTCTCCAGAACAAGATCTAGGACAGGCACCAAAGCTACACAGAGAACCCCTGCCCTGAAAAACAAAACAAAACAAACAAAAAGTATCAACTGCACTGCAAAGTACCACAATACAAACTAAAGCTTCAGAAGACATCTTCTGAATTAAAAGTTAGTTTTGGGGGGATTAGAGATAGTTTAGCAATTAAGAGCACTTGGTGCTCTTACAGAGAACCTGGGTTCATATCCCAGCACCCTCAATGAGAGGATCACAACTTCCAGTATCTGGGGATGATTCTTTGGCCTCTGCAGGCACCAGGCGCGCGCGCACACGCACGCATGCACACGCACGCACGCATGCACTCACACATAAAATCCTGATAAAGATGAAAATTTTGAGTCCACATTAAAATAGTTTGTCACCTGGACAGTGGCAGCGTACGCCTTTAATCCCAGCATGCGGAAGCAGAGCCAGGTAGATCTCTGTGAGTTCGAGGCCACCCTGGTCTACAGAACGAGATCCAGGACAGGCACTAGAACACAAAGAAACCCTGTCTTGAAACCAAAAGTTTGTCTTCTAAAGTGAGATTTCAGGTTGATTTTACAATGTAATTTTTCCCAATGTAAAACTTTTGAACTTAGATGTTCTGGAAAATAAAAAATCAAGCTAAATTATGTTGGGAAGGACTATATAAATAGTGAATGGCTTAAAAAGAATTATATTCTACTTAATTTCTCAGTGCCCGACATTATAGTTGTATCAAAAAGTACATTAAGAGATCAATAAAAATTGTTCAGGAAATTCTAAGGTGTCTAAATATGCCTTCAAAAAGATAAAATGACCAGGTGTGGTGTAATCCCAGTCCTTCTAAGACAGGCAGGAAATTCAAAAGTTAAAGGTCAGTCTAGACTCCATAGGCCCTATATTAGATAGGTGCTGAGGCTATACAGTGGTAGAACATTTCCTTATGTGAAAGGCCCCATGTTTGAGCTATAAAATCAGAAAATGTGCAACGAGAGGAATGAAAAATTATAAGGCTGTTGTCAAGAAAAGCTTCAATTTGTGGGCCAGCGAGATGATCAGCATTTGGTAAAGGTACTGACTGCCAAGTCGTAGGAGCTAGGTACCAAAGGACCATGTCGTTCTGACTTCCACTGTAGCATGTGTGATCCTCTACCCACAGAAATAAAATTAAGGGAAAAAAAGGTGGCCTAAATTTGTATGATGGTAGAAGTTCTCTAATTCAAAACAGGGCCAGTTCCTTGAGGTAGAATGTTCTTCAGCAAACAGTAAACCAAGAGTCAAAAATTATCTATAGGATGTCCAAGGTAAGGACATGGTAGAGGGCATCAAAGGTAGTGGTGTGTCTTGAATGCATGGGCAGAACAGGGTGCAATGGCATGGTCCTAGCTACTTGGGAGATTGAGACAAGAAAATTACTTGAGCCCAGGGAGTTTGGGCAAAATAGTGAAACTGTCTTATTTTTAAAAGAAACAAGTTTATGGAGTATATAGGACAAAGGTATAGAAATAGTTGCCCTAAGCTGGCCCCACTCATAATGCCTAGAGCTGATTTATGGGAGATCACTTGTCTCATCATCTCATGTTAGAAAAACAGAGGTAGGAGCAAGAGATGGCTCAGCAGTTAAAAACACTGGCTGCTCTTCCTGAGGATTCATTGGAATCCCAGCACCACTATGGTAGCTCACAACCTTAACTCCAGACCCCAGGGTTTCAATTGTTTCCTCTGGTCTATGGGGGCACCAAGCACACTGTGATGCACAGACAAAAATCACATACAAATAAAAAGTTTTAAAAAAAGAGACCAGTTAAAAACAAACTAGGTGTGGACAACTAACCATTACTAACTAGAAGTATAGTTTCCTATCTGAAAACAATTCCTAATCTCTGGAATGTTGATATGTCCACTCCAGTATGAATCTGCCTTGCTTCAATTGAGAAACTGCTTTTACTGTCAACTTACCTTGAAATCTATGCAATCCCATATCTTGATAGTTTTATTAAAACTGCTGTATCAGCCGGGCGGTGGTGGCGCATGCCTTTAATCCCAGCACTCGGGAGGCAGAGCCAGGCGGATCGCTGAGTTCGAGGGCCAGCCTGGGCTACCAAGTGAGCTCCAGGAAAGGCGCAAAACTACGCAGAGAAACCCTGTCTCGAAAACCCCCCCAAAAAAAAACCCCCAAACCCCCCCCCCCAAAAAAAAACCAAAAAACTGCTGTATCAATGACTTAGCCAAAACCAGTGTATTTTTCCTTAGCTTAATTGTGGACCATTACTTTTAAAACTATTTTCCGATTTATAGGACAGTTCATGTTTTTAATTTTCTTTTTCTTTTTTTTTTTTTTTTGGTTTTTTTCAGAGACAGGGTTTCTCTGTGCAGCTCTGGAGCCTGTCCTGGAACTCACTCTGCAGACCAGGCTGGCCTCGAACTCACAGAGATCCGCCTGCCTCTACCTCTAAAGTGCTGTGATTAAAGGTGTGTGCCATGGCTGCCTGGCGTGTTTGCTTATTTTATAATAAAGATTTAAAAAATAAGTATAAAAATGTCTTCTTTCATGCCTCCTTTTTTGTGGTCTACAATGTAATCACTTAATTTGGTATAGACTCTTTCCAAACTTAAAATTCACTTAAGATTGAAGTGAGATTACATTCATTTTCTTTTTTTCTCCATTGCATTATAACCACATGAATTAATGCCTGTAGACTGCATGTCTATCACTATTATTTGTATTTTCTATCCTTAATAAAAAAAATCATGCTGAGTATGTGTTTACATCATGTAAGAATGGGTGCACACGTGAGACAGCAACTTGCAGCAGTCAGTTCTCTCCCACCATTATGTGGGTTTTCAGGATTCAATCCCGGTTACAGGCTGACTCATCTTCTCTCTGTACACTATCTTATAGACATAGTAAAACTTACTCAGCTGTTCTTTATGGACCTTCCTCATTCTAATGAACTGTAAAGTGTTACAGTGACTATGGTTATCTATCTGAGCAAGGTATTTGCAAGACTTACATAGTCACTGCTTCATAGGTAATTTATATTTAAGTTTTTGAATTATGGTTATATTTGCTTCATATTTGGCAAGTATTCTGGCCTACTTTTCCTCTGGTGATATTTCCCAAGGATAGATTACTTTGGGGTATTCTTTTATGATTATATACTTCTTGAGCCAACTTTTGGATATTTGTATTTTCCTAAATTATCCAAGTCAATTTTCCAAATTATTAGTGTAGGTTTTATAAAAGAATTTATTTTTGGGGGGCTGGAGAGATGGCTCAGAGGTTAAGAGCACTGGCTGCTCTTCCAGAGGTCCTGAGTTCAGTTCCCAGCACCCAAATGGTGGTTCACAACCATCTGTAATGAGATCTGATATTCTCTTCTATATAAATAAATAATCTTTAAAAAAAAAAAAATCTTTTTTTTTTTTTTTTTAAAAACCTCTATATACCTTGCTCCTCTTGTTTCCAATACTGTTTTTTCTTCTTTCTCAGATTTGCTGGGTCCATTGTGTAGGCTTATCTATTCTATAAAGTATAGCCCAGAAACTGAGCCTTTCCTGTTGGAAGTAGCTATAAGCACTGTTAGTTTAGTCATAGTAGGTTCCAAATCACTCTTACTAATGCCATCCTGATCAAATGTGACCTGTTTCTTCATCTGTAAAAAATAAACACAATACAGATTAGGTTTAAAATTATTTGCAAATCAGTTGTCATATGCATTGGTTTCACATATTTAACTCAATAAATTCTTGACCCACAAAAGGTCTCAACTGCTCCAGTTCTAAAAAGAAAAAACTAATTAGACTGGAATGACTAATCCCATTTCCCCTTTCAACAGTAAAAATACTTTGTTTGTAGCCTATCAGTTCACTCACCTGACAATCAGATCAACCTATACATTCAACAACACAGTAGCTAAATATTCTAGAGGCCAGGAACACCCAGATGTTGAAGATAAGATGCTTACCTTCCATAATGTTCACCTCCCTAGGGAGGGGGTAAAAAATCAAATGTTAAGTAGGTGATTACAATGTGTGGTATGATCTAATAAAGGCTTTGGGAAATCAGGTTTTGAGGGGAATGTACAAAAACAAATAAAAAAAACCAAGGATGTGCTAGGAATCCTAATGCAGGTATTTACTACCTAACTACTTAACTTTGATGCTTTTTAAAATATGTAGAATGAAAAAAATACTCAGTCAGGGTTTTAGTAATAAAAAACTAATACAAAGTACTGAAAACAACAAAGCACTGAAAACAATGTTTGGTCATATAAACTCAAGAAATGTCAGTCATTACTACTTAAAAAGCTATGTTAAAGAAAATCAATTTACCTCAAGGGAGAAGGTATATGGTCAGGAATTTCCCAAATGTGTTCAGAGAACATAACCATGGAGAGGGCAGTAGTGTAGTTTCTGGAGGGCAAATAACATAATCAGAGACAGAGAAATGAGAAAGTTTGTTTAGAGGACCCCAAGTCATTACTCTTGACGGGAGAATGCATGTATGGTAAGGCAAGTATACCCCCCCCCCCAAAAAAAAATCGAACTGAGAAGTAAGTGCAAGCAATATGGACGATGCTCATAATTTTTGCGTTCTCAGCGGCTAGCACAAAACTCGACGCATACATTCGTAAAAATGAAGTGGAAGAATGCATGTTGAGCAACGTTGTTGGAAAGGTTTGGTTCAGCTAAAAATAATGTTACAGTGAAAAAAACCTTGCATTTGAAGTAGGACTGGAGTCGTCTTTTGCCCAACGGTTGGTGTTTCTAGAACTTACCTGCTGTTTGGCTTTAGCAAATGACTGGCATCTTGAGTGCCGACCTGTACACCGGGGATAACACCTAACAAGCGAACATCCAAGAGCCCGACACGAAGCAAGCTCTCAACAATGACAGGGACTGCACCTCCTGCCGCCCCCTTTAGGTATTTTTCTCTACCTGCGAAGCCATAGGGTAAAAATAGATTTTCTTTCAAACCAACACTGAAATAGTATACCAGGCTTGCCAAGGACGAAAAGGCCCCTCCGGCGCGGCAGACAGGTCAGCTAGGCGAACCGCAGTCTTGAGACCTCCATTTGGGGGCGAGATCCACGACGGGGTGTTCCAGAGGCTGCTCTCCACAGGCGCTCGTGAGACTGAGCAAACAAAACAAAACAAAATGAAACAAAAACCCACCGAAACCCACTCGGCACCAGCGTCCCGCGGCGTTCCTCAGGCGAAGCCTCGAAAAAGGTGAAAGGAAGGAAGCAGGAAGTGACGCCACCATAAGGGATACGGAAGTGACCACACGCCGGAAGTGTACTTGTTTCCAAGGCGACGGCTCCGCCACCACTCCCACCAGGCTGCAGGCACTGAGACGCTGGAAAACGACTCTGAGGAGAGCGTTCCCGCGGACGGCGGCCTCCGCCACAGCCACCCGCGGGTACAGGAGATCGAAGACGGCGGCCTCCGCGCCAGCCGCCGCGCATGTGCGATCCGCGGCTCGCACGGCTACCTAGGCGCCGGGTCCAGGGAGAGGGTCGTGGAAGAGCAGGGATCCTGTCGCCTCAACCCCAGAGAAAGAAACCGCGAAGAAGGTGACCGCCGCTCCAGGATCTCCGGAAGAGTAGGTGAGGACGGCGGCTTTTCCCGCAGGGACTCGAGAAGAGTCAGTGAAGACCTAGGCCAGCACCGCAGTGTCTCCCAGGAGAGAGTCAGGGGACACGATGGCCACCGGCAGAGCAGCCCATGGGTGGCTGTGAGGGGCGACGGCGGCCAGTGCAGCAGCGACGCGGACCCCCATCCCTGCGACCCGAGGGGAGCTGTCAGCGAAGACGCCTGGGTGGGCATCCCTGAAGCCCGAGGGCCCCGAACCCCCGACTCGGGGGACAGAGGCAGTGACGGCCGCAGCGGTTCCTGTGAAGGAGCAAGTGTCGATGGCAGTCAGTGCCCCAGTAGTTCTTGTGGAGGACTAAGTGATGACCGGGGCTATGAGGCCAGCAACTCCTCCAGGGTGAGCATCAGCGAAGACGCCAGCCGCCGCCGCCTCAGTGGCTTCTGGGAGAGAGAAAGCGAAGAAGGTTCCCACTTCAGGGGCTCTTGGGAGAGAAGGGAGGATCGTGGGCCCCGCGCCAGCGACGAGGAAACCAGTAGCTGCAGCAGCAGTGGCCCGTGCGTGGGAGCAAGTGAAGACCGACGCAGCAGCAGGGGCCTGGGCTCCACTCCTCCCCAGAGTCCAAGTCCGAGGGCGAAGGACCGGACCATGCCTGGTGTGTCCAATTCAGGCCCCTCCAAGTCCTCTAGGGAGACTGCAGACTCACGTGAGTCACATTCTTCTGTTGTCATCCCTGTCTAGGCCACAACACTTTTCCTATTTCAGGGGCGTCAGCCTGAGCCCCTGTGGGCATTTTCGTACTCTGTTGTCACTTTCCTTTGCCCTTTATTTTCACCAATTGCCTACATTCCCTTATTGAGCCTTCCCTTTTATATCTCCATCATTTGTCTGTCGGACATCTTTCTCAGATCAAACATCATTTGTTAAATATTATGGATATTTGTAAGTTCTTTTCTGCGGTAATTTAGATCTATGTTTTTCTAATTTTCATTCTGATGGAGCTCCCTTTAAGGCTTTTTCTTTTTCCTCCTCCTTTTGGTGAGGATGGGTGTTGTGTGGCAAAACTTTTCCTGGGGATACACAACACACATGTCTACTGACCCCAGAGAGGGAGCCCATAACAGACCACAGTGCTGGATAGCACCAAACTCCAACTTGGTGAACTAATGAGTTTTTCTGGGTTACTTACAGGAATATGGGTGAGAAGTTACAGGAGCAGAAATGACTCAAAGACAGCTGCATCACCAAGGCCCACCCAGCACGGGTGATAGCTCACAAAAGCTGGGAAACCTGGAGCACTCTGCACAGCCTGCAGGCAGCTCAACAGGTTGAGAGTGTCATTTCCAAGAGACTCTGGACTGAACTTCTTCCAGGTCTCAGACAGAGTCTTTGCAGTTTTTTTTTCCTCTTAGAGTCTTTTTGCAGCTCATATTGAGAATCTTCTTTGCAGCTCAGCTTCCTTTGAGAGGGACTCTCAGCTTTTATTGTTTATTCTATCAGGGAGAGGCCTAGTGAGTCTGGTCAGTTTCAGGGACTTCCCAAAGCTATTTTGAGTTGTGTACCTCCTGCTCAAGGAGCTTCCTGTAGGATGGAATCTTTCAGGCCTTTCACTTCTTCCTCAGTTTCTTATGTTCTTTCTGTATTCTCTTTCCTATGAACCTTGAGCCTTAGAAGAGTTGACTGTTAGATGTTTACCTCTGATTAAGAAATAGGTCACCATGCCACAGTAACAGTTGCCTGTTGAGCTTTACCAGTGGTTATGAGTTGAGGCGGACAACAACAGTGATCTATGGGCATAAACTGGTGTTTATAGGGCAGTTTGACAGGAACATCATGTCCATCTAGAAAAGCCAAAATTTCCTCTGAACCTTAACTGTTTTTAGAGCATCTCCATGTCCCTCATCAAGCAAGTTTGCTGTCCCATACCATGTAGACAAAGACTGCAGTCGTAGGGTTTCTCCCACAGACACTCTTTATCCTGATGGCTCAGCCGTAGTTGCAGACTGCCTATTGCAAGAACCATGTAACTGCTGTCATAGCACAAAGGCACAGTACCATACACATATAGGAAAGGACGACTCTATGTGCTTTTCCTCCGCAGATGCTCATCCACCCAGGTTTCTCAACCTTAGTTGCATTTCTTGGTACCCATAGCCGGGATCATATACTCACTCTTCTCCAACTCATCTTTGTTCTGTTGTGTTCTTGTGCAGGTGCCAGTTCTTTGCAGCTCAGCTTCTTTTTGTCTGAGAAGGATGTCCCTTTATGGTGGATTGTGATTGGGACGTGTAAACTGAAATAAATCCTTTCCTCCCCAGGTCGCTTTTTTTTTTTTTTTTTTTTTTTTAAATTTTACAATACCATTCAGTTCTACATATAAGCCACAGGTTCCCCTATTCTCCCCCCTCCCACCCCCTCCCCTTACCCCTAGCCCACCCCCCATTCCCACCTCCTCCAGGGCAAATCCTCCCCGAGGACTGCGATCAGCCCCCCAGGTCGCTTTTGCTTATGGTATTTCATCACAGTAATAGGAACCCTAACTATGATACTGAGCCTGGGCAAGTCATCAGAATTATCATTTAAGTGTTTCTAGCAGTTTTTGACTTCTAGCAATATTTGTAAGCTGAACTCAATTATATTTCTCAGTATATGCTTGTTTCTCTAGATTTAGGATACCAGTTTTTCCTGAGACTTAGTTGTCCCTCCCTCCCTCCCTCCCTCCCTTCCTTCCTTCCTTCTTTCCTTCCTTGCTTCCTCCCTCCTCCCTCCCTCCCTCCCTCCCTTCCTCCCTCCCTCCCTTCTTTCCTTCCTTCTTTTTCTTTTTTTGAGATGGTGTCTGATTATGTAGCCTTGGCTGGTTTGGAACTCACTGTGTAGACCAAGCTGGCCTTAAAATTATAGAGATCTGCCTGCCTCTGCCTTCTAAGTGTTGAGATTAAAGGCACTCACCACCATGACTGTGTTTAATTTTTCAGTTAATATATTCAGTTCCTTTGTTGGAAGGGTGGTGGGTCAGTGGTCATGCTGTATAGCTCAGAACTAGAACCTGAAGTCTGATTAAGATATACTTAGTTGGTTTCAATTTTTAGTTTATATAAACAGTGCTTAGTGATTGTTTCATGTAGGTCTTATTCTTGAGGTATATACTAGGGCAACTGGGATTTCTCATGTTTCAAGGTGGTATGCTTATATTAGCTATTATCTTTCCTTAGTCACAAAACTGTCTGTCTTATCTATCTCCAACACATATACACATAAACTTTTTTTCTGGGAACATGGCTGTTTGTGTGATTTGTTTTTTTGTTTTAGACTACTCTAGTTCAGAATAGTCTAAATTTTGTAGTACATTTTCCAGAAAGCTAAAGTGATGTGCTTTCTCTTGGTTCATTGCTGTAGTTTTTTTTTCCACAGTTCTGTAATTTATTTGAGGAAATTTGATTTTTCAGTAGGTTCCAGGAAGAAGGTGCATTTTGGTAGCATACATGATGCAGTACGGGCTGGAGATGTCAAGCAGCTTTCAGACATAGTGGCACGCGGAGCCAACCTTAATGAAGTGGATGTTCTCCATCAGTTTACCCCTTTACATTGGGCAGCGCATTCTGGAAGTTTGGAAGTAAGAATCTATAACTACCGTTAAACTAAAATAAATTGATAATGATAGTTTTATAAATTTAGTATACAGGGATAAGGTTTCATGCATGACACTCAAAATAATCTTTTCAGTTCAATTTTTTATTTGAGTGATCTTTAGTAGGGCTTCCTAACAAATTACCTGAAAATGCCGTGTTGTGAAGTAGCCATTTTTAATGCTCATGAGTGAACTAAGAGGTTGAATTGCAGTGACAGCTTGTCTTTGCTCCATAATGTCTGGGAATGTTTAGTTAGAAGGCTGAAAGACCACAGCGGGGGCTATAGCGCAACGATAGAGCACCTGCCCCCGGTACAGGAGACCCTAGGTTCAATCTCCAGTACTGAACTAGTGTGCTGAGGCTAGACTCTCCTGAAGCCTCATTCACTCAGATAGCTAGTGGTTGATGCGGGATAGAGACTGAGTACTTCATTTCCAAGTAGGTGTTTTGCTGAGTTCTCTCCTGGAGCTAGTTTGTACTTCTTTACAATACAGTAACTAGGTTCTAAAGACAAGCAGAGAGGCTAACTTGTAGAGCATGACAATGAACCCATGCTCATGTTTTGCATAAAATTTAAATTCCCAAAGAACATTTCTTAGGCATCATTCCTCTCCAGAAAGTTAAGTATTACACAGGGTGGGCATTTATCAGTCTTTTGATTACTGGACTTCAATATTTTGATAGCTGGACCTTTGTAGTCAGCCTCAGGAGGAGGAAGTGGCCAAATAAGGGACTAGACCTTGGCAACTAGCTTTAGGAATGTAATCTAACGGGTTTTAGCAAGGCAGAGGGAATGGGGTAGAAGGGCAAGGCCTACCAGAGCCATGTTTGCCATGCTCAGGCTGGCTAGTGCCCCTTCAGTACCCATTCAGCTTCATTGATTACTTTCATTTAATCATTTTTAAAGTTTTTAAAAGATATTTTATTTACTTATGTTTTAGGCAAGGTCTCACTGTGTAGCCCTGGCTGTCCTGGAACTTCCTATGTAGACCAAACTGGCCTCAGACTCAGAGATCTACCTGCCTCTGCCTCCTGAATGCTGGGAATAAAGGACTGAAATCATCTTTTTTTTTTTTTTTTTTTTTTTGGTTTTTCGAGACAGGGTTTCTCTGTGTAGCTTTGCGCCTTTCCTGGAACTCACTTTGGAGACCAGGCTGGCCTCGAACTCACAGAGATCTGCCTGCCTCTGTCTCCCGAGTGCTGGGATTAAAGGCGTGTGCCACCACCGCCCGGCAGGACTGAAATCATGACACACTATTTCTGATACTGGTTTTCCCAAGTTGTTGGTTACTGAGGTTGGGATTTTTCTCTACAATATGCTTGAGTCTAGTGTTCACTTTGTTCACGTCTAAAGAAAATGACCCTCTGATAGGAAAATGGAACTATATAACCAAGTAGATCTGCACTATGAAGCTGTGGGTAGGGAAAGCTATTGCCCCAGGTAGAAACAAACCCTTTCCTTTTCTTACTGAAATCCAGTAGCTTTTCTTTCTGTTTCCTTTAAAAATCTTTCTATTTATGTGTATGTATACATGTGTGGATAGTGTGCACATATGTGCATGTGTCTGAGGAGACCAGAAGAGGTCTCCTGGAACTGGAGTTCTAGGCAGGTGTGAGCAGGTGTGAGCCACCCAGCATGGGGACTGAGGACTGAACCCAGTCCATTTTTCTTTTTTTTCTAATAATTACTGTTTTTTTAGATTGATTTTATTTTAAGTGTGTAGGTACTTTGCCTGCATGTATGTCTGTGTACCATGTGTGTGCCTGGTGCCCACAGAGGTCAGAAGAGAGCATTAGATTCCTTAGTATTGGAACTGTGGATGGCTGTGAACCATCATGTGGGTGCTGGGAATTGAACTTGGATTCTTGCAAGAGCAATCAGTACTCTTAACCACTGAGCCATCTCTCCAGCCCCAAATAACATTTTTATTAGTTGTCCTAATTGGACATTCATGTGAAATGAATGTGAACCTTGACCCATACTAGGCTCCATATAGAATTTATCCAAAATAGATCGTAACTAAATATAAAACTTGTAAGACTTATATAAAAGCAGGACAGAACCTTTACAAACCATATAGTTGACTAGAAATCATATCCAGTTTAAATAAGGAACACTTAGAACTGAACAGTAAGAAAATAAATGTGCAAAAGTTATTAGACATTTTCTTAGAGAGAATGTGTGGGCTGGACGGCTATTGAGCCTTCCAAGAAGTTCAACCTTACTAGCCATCAGAGAAACGCAAATTAAAATTACAGTGAGAAGCCACATATACATAGTAACAGTGAAAGAGAAAGTGAAAAATCCCCAAATGACAATGCCTTGGCTAAGAATGTGGAGAACAGAAACACTCATGCATGGTGAGACGGTAAAATAAAATAGACACTCTGGCAGACATTTGGGTACTTTGTTATGATGTAAAACATACATTACTCCTATGTAACAGCACTTTTATTACATATTTATTCAAGAGAAATGCTAAAGCAGCATGTGAGTGTTTATAGTGGCTTTAATTTCAAGGACCTAAACAGTGCTGACACATAGTTGTTTCTCCACAAATATTTGTCGAATAAATGATGGTTAGTCAGGTTGAGCTCCTTTAAAAAGTCGACTAGGAAGAGCTCAGCAAGTAAAGGTGCCTGTTGCCAGACTTGACGACCTGAGTTTGACCCCTGGAACCCACATGGTGGAAGAAAAGAGCTAGTTCTCACAAGTTGTCCTTTGACTTCCCTATGTAGGCATGTGTGAATCATGCAGACAAGATAATGAATAAATATAATTAAAAAAACTATAAAAAAGAGGGCAGTGTCCTAAACATCCAAGCTTATTTAAATAAACATTTAAAAAATGACAAAATTTTTTGTTGGTCATTAATTTTGGTGGCCAACAAATGATGCCTAAATGATAAGTCTTTTAGTAAATTGCAGGTTATGAGGGATGTGGGAATAAGTCAAAGATAGTCAATTCTTTTAAAAGGAAAAGTGCTTCTTTGAAGTAGAATGTGTGAAGTTAAGTATTTAAAGATTAAACACCAGATGCTGCACAGACGTCTAGGTGCAGTAGTAAGGTGAGATGTAGGTTAGTTTAAAAACTCTCAGGTTTTAGTTCTTCCTTTAAAAAAAAACCTATTATAGGTATTTTTAGAGATACTCTCGCAGTAACAGTGTTTGTTTTGATACAGAAGTTTCTGGATCCATTTAAAGATTTGTAGTAGAAGTTAGGCATAGTGTTAAGTGCTAGTTATGGACTCCCAGCTACTCAGAAGAATAAGGCAGGGATTCGTTGGAATCCAGGAGTTCAAGGCCATCTTGGACAACATTGCAAGATCACAACTCTTAAAAAAAAAGATTTATTTTAATTAGGTATATGAGTGTGTGTCCGTGTGTGCACGCGCACGCGCAGGCAGGGGGCGGGGAGCATGTAAGTGCAGGTGCTGACTGAGGCCAGAAGAGGGTGTTGGATTTTCGTGGAGATGGAGTTAGAGGCAGTTGGGAGCTCCCTGACATTGGTGGTGGGAACTGAGCTCCTATCTCTAGGAAGAGCAGCAAGTCCTGCTGAGCCATCTTTCTAGCTCTAGAAGAGGAGAACAAAAAAGATAATAGTGACTGCAAATCGGCAGCTCTTGAGGAAACTTACTCACAGATTGGTTTTGTTTGGCATGTACAAAATTAGCCAAGTGGTGTATTTATTGTACCAGCATTTATTTCACTCACAGCAAGAAATGTCTATAACTTAGTATCAAGTGTACCTGGTAGACAAGGAATGTGGCTTTCAGTTTGCTATAGTTTTTATTACTTTCTCTTACCTGACAGTGAAGCCAGATATTGGTTGCTATGCCACTGTGTTTGTGCTTTTGATTTTCTTTCTTTCTTTTTCTTTTTTTTTTTTTCAGACAGGGTTTCTCAGTATAGTTTTAGTGCCTGTCCTGGATCTCGCTGTGTAGACCAGGCTGGTCTTGAACTCACAGAGATCTGCCTGGCTCTGCCTTCTGAGTGCTGGGATTAAAGGCGTGCACCACCACTGCCTGGTGCTTTTGATTTTCTTATACTGGGCTTACACTCATCTATGTTGTTTTTCATGTTACAGTGGGAATCTCATGAAACAGACTAACTTGAAAAGTTATAAAAATACTGAAAGTATCTAACATACCACCCATTAATGCTGTTATTCTCTTAGTGCCTTCACTGGCTACTCTGGCAGGGTGCTGATACCACACAGAAAACTGCAAGAGGATGGACAGCAGCTCACATAGCTGCAATCCGGGGTCAGGATGCCTGTATGCAGGTAATGATTTTGGTTACTGTTTTTTTTCCCCTTTTAATTCAGTGAGTTCAGTTACTTTATCATAGCTCTGTTGGAATTTTACTCTTATTCTTTTTGATCCAACATGTACAGTTATATGCTGTAAAGAGAGAATGACAGACAACAGCTAGCCACATCAATGATATGTGGCTGTAGATTCTTTAGTCTCTGAAGTAGTTGGGTTGTCTTGAGTGCTATCACAGTCATGACCAGAGACTCTTGTTGGTAGTTTGCTGCTGTGGTGCAGATGTTTGCATTGTGTAAGTCTGTTCAAATCTTAGCTCTCAAAGTTATGGGTGTTAACTTGAGAAGGTAGGCAGTAAGAGGAAAGAGAAAATACAGTAGTAACTTTTGGGAAATTAGGTCAAGTGAAGCTTTGCCGGATGTGTTCCTTCCAACAAGCATTAGCTCAAGCCACTCCTTGCACCCTGATTCTCTTTTCTGCCCCACAGTGGTCTCTTCCTTCTTAGAGCTTTTATGTTGTGTATTTTGGTGCTGTGCTGTGTGCTTGCTCCTCATCAAGGCCTTCTTTATGTAGTTGACTATGTATCCTTACAAATGTCCTGATTCCCTAGGTTGACAAGTTTTATTATTATTATTATTATTATTATTATTATTATAATCCTTAAAACACAGTAAGTACCCAGTATATCATTTATGACTGTTATTGGCCAGTTAGATTAGACAAGGTCATGAAGATTATTCTCTTTTAAAGCCCTTGGTAGGAATTATGACTGAGTAATCCTTTGCTAAGGTATTGGTAAATAAAGGCTGATTAAAAATGGAAATGCTGAGCTGGGCGTTGGTGGCGCACGCCTTTAATCCCAGCACTCGGGAGGCAGAGCCAGGCGGATCTCTGTGAGTTCGAGGCCAGCCTGGGCTACCAAGTGAGCTCCAGGAAAGGCGCAAAACTGCACAGAGAAACCCTGTCTCGAAAAAAAAACCAAAAAAAAAAAAAAAAACCAAAAAAAAAACAAAAATGGAAATGCTGAGTGAGAAAAAAATAAAAAATATTGACTAGGAGGGAGTTGGGAGTGTAGCTGCATGGTACAATGCAGGGGTAGCATGGTCAAGGCTCTGGGTCTAATCCTCAGTGCCAAAATAAGGGAAAAGGTACTGAAAGTTCACTTGTAAAAATAGATTTTAATCTTTGGAGCTGTTGTAGGGTCAGCAAAATTGAGCAGAAGATACACAGATTTCAAATTGTTAGATTGATTTTCCAGCTGGTGGTTCTCTAGTGGTACAGCATAATTACCTGACACCCATAATTTACACTGGGGTTCACTCTTGGTATTGTACATACTGTGCATTTGAACAAATTTATAAGGACACAGTTCTTGGCTTCTTTGCTTATTTTAGTGATAATGTCTTGATGTATAAGACAGGCTGGGCTTGAACTTGTGATCCTCCTGCCTCAGCCTCCCAAGTTCTAGGATTATAGTCACCAGCATACCTGATGATCACTAATTTTTTTTCATTGTTCTATCATATATTACATGCTGACTGCAGTTTCCCTTCCCTCCCCTGCCCTAGTCTCTATCCTACCTCCCCTCTTATCCAGCCCTCCTGCCACCTCCCTTCAGACAAGAGCTGGCCTCCCAGGGATATCAGCCAAACATGGCATAACAAGCTACAAGACGAGGCACATCAAGGCTGGACAAGGCAACATAGTAGGAGGAAAAGGGCCTCATAAGTAGGCAAAAGAGTCAGAGACAGCCCTCAACCCCCACCCCACCCAAGGCTCCCTGATCTCTTCCAGCTCCCAAGAATCCTGGTCAAGTTAATTCTGGATCACTAATTTCCTTTAGTGCTGGGTATTTCATTGTCTGAATGTTTGTTAGTGTTCACCAACTCAATGATATTTTTGTTGTTTCCAAACCTGACAATATGAATAAAGTTTATAAATATTCACTTTAAGATTTTCATTGAGCCGGGCATTGGTGGCGCATGCCTTTAATCCCAGCACTTGGGAGGTAGAGGCAGGCGGATCTCTGTGACTTCGAGGCCAGCCTGGTCTACAAAGCAAGTTCCAGGAAAGGTGCAAAGCTACACAGAGAAACCCTGTCTTGAAAAACCAAAAAAAAAAAAAAAAAAAAATTGTCATTGAGCCTAAGTTTTCTATTTTATTATTAGGTATTTACCTAAATATCAAGGAGTGTGTGATTGTTGGGTTATGGTTATGCTAAGCTAAGGTTATGCTTAGCTTCCTAAGAGATACACCCCACTGTCTTCCAGAGTACTCAGCCTCTGGTTCCTCAGCCTTGCCAGCTTTTGTGTTGTCAGGGTTCTGGAGTTGGGCCATTCTAATAAGTAGATAGTGGCATTTTATTGTTGTTTATATTTGCATTTCTCTGGTGACCTTTGATGTGGAGTAGCTTTTCATATGGTTATCATCTTTGTTCAGTGTCTGCTTTGAACTTTTTTTGGTATTATAGGAGAGTGATCTCAGGGTCTACTGCAAGTTAAAGAATTTACCACTGAGCTACATCTACAGCTCTGAACAATGTTAAAATTGAACTTTTTTCTTATTGTTTAAGAATTTGTTTTGTATCTTGGATAATAGTCCTTTATCAAATATGTCTTTAAGATTTATTTATTTATTATGTATACAGTATTCTGCCTGCATATGTCCTTGCAGGCCAGAAGAAGGCACCAGATCTCATTACAGGAGTCTGAGCCACCATGTGGTTGCTGGGAATTGAACTCAGGACATCTTGAAGAGCAGTCAGTGCTCTTAACTGCTGAGCCATCTCTCCTGCCCCCGAATACGTCTTTAACAAATATTTTCTCTGTATGTGAACTATCTTTTTTATTCTCTTTCCAGTCTCTTTTTAGAGTAGTGTTTAGAGTTTAATTTTGATGAAGCCTAGTTTATTAGTTCTTTCTTTCATGGATTGTACATTTGGTATTGTATCTAAAAAACTGTAGCCCAGCCCCCAGTTATCTAGATTTTTCCTCTAGGGGTGTTGTAGTTTTGTGTTTTCTATGTGTGATCTATTTTAAGTTAATTTCTTTCTTTCTTTCTTTCTTTCTTTCTTTCTTTCTTTCTTTCTTTCTTTCTTTCTTTCTTTCTTTCTTTCTTTCTTTCTTTCTTTCTTTCTTTCTTTCTTTCTTTCTTCCTTCCTTCCTTCCTTCCTTCCTTCCTTCCTTCCTTCCTTCCTTCCTTCTTTCTCTTTCTCTCTCCCCCTCCCCTTTCCTCCTCCTCCTCCCTCATCCCTCCTCCTCCTCCTCCTCCTCCTCCTCCTCCTCCTCCTCCTCCTCCTTCTTTCTCTCTCTGTTTCTCTGTTTGAGACAAGGTCTCTCTACATAGCCCTGACTGTCCTGGAACTCACTGTGTAGACCAGGCTTGCACCAAACTCACAAAGATCCTCCTGCTTCTGCCTCCCGAGTGCTAAGATTAAAGGTATGTGCCGGGCTGGAGAGATGGCTCAGATGCTCTTCCAAAGGTCCTGAGTTCAATTCTCAGCAACCACATGGTGGCTCACAACCATCTGTAATGAGATCTGGTGCCCTCTTCTGGCCTGCAGCCATACATGCAGGCAGAACACTGTATACATAATAAATAAATAAATCTAAAAAAAAAAAAAAGGTATGTGCCGCCATACCTGGCCAAATTAATTTTTTTCAATGTTTGTAAGATCCATGCTTAGTTTAGTATTTTTGCATGTGAATACTCAATTGTTTTAGCACCTGTATATTGAAAAGACAACCTTTTCTTCATTGTATTTACTATTTTTTCTCCTTTGCCAGAGTTTAGTTGACTGTTTATGTAGATCTATTTCTCTGTGCTCTCTTTAGTTTCCTTCATTTCCTTGCAAGAATATCTGTTTGTTCTTTGGTTAATATCAGTTTGTCTTGATTTCTGGAGAGAGTCTTGAAGTTGGGTAATGTCGGTCCTCCAACTTTGTTCTTTTTTAATATTGTCTTGGTTATTCTGGGTCTTTTGCCTCCTTATAAACTTTAAAATCTGTTTGTTGATATCCAGAAAACACATCACTGGGTTTTGATTGGGACTGATAGATTTGTGAAATAATTCTTTGTCTGTTATATAGGAAGAAATATATAGTCCATGACCTGTATGGAAATTGCCTCAGTTGCACATTTGGATGAAACCATCTTAGAAGATTGACCGGGAACCTAGAGCTAGCCAATTAAGGTCCTGCAGGCAGTGTTAAAGAAGACCTCAACCCCTTTTTAGGGTTACCTAAGGAATGTATCATATTTTGCCTGTAGGTCATATATAGTAGTTTTGTTATAGATAAATTAATTGCGTACCTTTACTCTGTATCAGAACTCACAGTTTAACAACTACACTGATGCACGCCTATTCCCATTTCTCTGTTTGTAGGCTCTTATAATCAATGGAGCCAACCTGGCAGCTCAAGATGATCGTGGATGTACCCCTATACACCTCGCTGCCACTCACGGACACTCGTTTACTTTACAAGTTATGCTGCGAAGTGGAGTGGTGAGGGACTCCTCTTAATTAGTGGTGGGGTGTGATCATGTAGATGGTCTAGGATTTGGTAGTCTGGTTTTCTCGTCCTGACTTTAAAATCCTTCCTATGACTTGGAGGAAGTAATTTTTTCCCTTTAGTTTTCCCATCTTTAAACATGGATGCAGTAATTGAGACAAATATTCCCCTGCCTCTCACCCAAATGAACAGTAATACAAAATATTTCAGAGTTTTGTGTTTGGCTGCTGGTTCAGAGCTTAACTGGGAAGATTCTGAAGCTTTTAAACAAATCTTCATCAGGTAATTATGTCTTTGTGAATTTGTGTGTATCTACAAAATGCTTTAAAAATCTTCTTTATTTCAGCCACCAGTTTAGGAAGTGATTTATTTCTCCAGGTTTTAATTTATTTATTCTAACGTTTATTATTTTTTTAAAGATTTTTTTTTGTTTTTGTTTTTGTTTTTGTTTTTCGAGACAGGGTTTCTCTGTGTAGCTTTGCACCTTTCCTGGAGCTCACTTGGTAGCCCAGGCTGGCCTCGAACTCACAGAGATCTGCCTGGCTCTGCCTCCCGAGTGCTGGCGGCGGCGGCGGCGGCGGTGGCAGCGGCGGCGGCGGCGGCGGCGGCGGCGGCGGCACCACCACCACCACCACCACCACACACCTTTAATCCCAGCACTTGGGAGGCAGAGCCAGGCAGTTCTCTATGATTTTGAGGCCAGCCTGGTCTACAGAGTGAGATCTAGGACAGGCACCAAAACTACATGGAGAAACCCTGTCTCAAAGAAGCCCCTCCCCAAATTTTTTAAACTATGTGTATGTGCTTGTGGGTATGTGTATATGAGTACAGGTGCCTGCAGAGGCCAGAGACCTCAGATTCTCACTGGAATAGTTAGAGGATAATGTTAGCCTACTGATGCGGTTGCTCAGAACCAAACACAGGTCCTCTCCATGTTTAACTGCTGAGCCACCTCTCTGGTTCCCTAGTATTTATTTTTGATAGTATTCAGTGGTTGTCTAACTTTTTTAAAGAACAGAGCATCTACTGAGTATGATGGCTTATGCCTGTAATCTCAGCATTTGGGAGGTTGAGACAAGAGGAGTGCAAGCCTGAGGCCAGCTCCCCCACCAGAAAGAGAGGTGAGGGAAGAAACACACTGCCAATATGGAAGACACTATAGTAAGAGTCTTTTCTAGGAAGTAAAAACATTAAACATTTTTTCTTTTGGTTAATTCTTTATGTTGTCAAAGATAAGGCATCATTACCAATCCCATCCTTTTTATTTTATAGAGTAGGACTGTGAAACAATTACTTTTAGTTTCTTTGAAAACATTGTTTTATGTGACTAGTAGTTTTCTTTTTAGAAGGCTGTTTTATAACAGTTCACTGAAAACTTCATTGCTTATGTGTTCAGGTCAGTGGGTACAGTCAAGTTTTTATTATATTAAATGTTTGCTGTATAATTTTAAGAATAGCTTCTAATTTTCAGTTGCAGAATCAGGCTTCTAGATTTCCTGCTTTTCTTACAAAATGGCAAGAAACTGAGCCCTTGTGAATTTTGCCTCCAGGATCCCAGCGTGACTGACAAAAGAGAGTGGAGACCTGTGCATTATGCAGCGTTTCATGGGCGCCTGGGCTGTTTGCAGCTTCTTGTCAAGTGGGGGTGTGGCATAGAAGATGTGGACTACAATGGAAACCTTCCAGGTATTGAACTAAAGCAAACATTTTTGTTCTTCAGTGATAAAATATTGAAATGCTTGATCATATTTAAGAAATTTAAACTGTCCCATCATTCTGTAATTTCCTCATGACGCTAAAATAGTAGATCAGCTGATATGAACATCACATCTGTGTTATATACCCTTCGTGATTTCTTTTCTAGAGCTGTCCCAGCAGTAGAGAAACTGGCTCTTCTTTCTCTTTTGCCTCTCCCTCCCCTGCTTCCTCAGTATTCATGTGGGATCCAGCTGTGAGGGCCTTAACAAGTTCAGCAGATGCCTGGTCACTGGGCTATATCCCCCAGGGTTAGTGCTTTTTTTTTTTTAAACTTCCTACCTCTCTGCCACTCCGACAACTTTTTACTATTTAGGTAGTAAGAGGACACACATATGTATGAGCTGCTTTGTTAATTGCAGTTTAAGTTTAACTTAAAGCAAACTAGCTAGTTATACATAGATTCTAAACACCCTGTCTTCTTCATGAAGTGGTACTGAAATTCAGAAGACAGAGCACAGAGATAGCAGTAAAAATGATTCTTGAGGGCTGGAGAGATGGCTCAGCAGTTAAAATAACTCACTGCTCTTCCAGAGGATCTTAGTTTAATTCCCAGCATCTACATCAGGTGGTTCACAGCTGCCTGTACCTCCATCTCCAGGCAATCTGATACCCTCTTCTGGACTCTGTGAGGTCATCAGCACTTACCTGTACACTTATCCACACATACACACATGATTTTAAAAAGAAATCCTTGAATTATACCTTAAAGGAATCGTAAGCATTCATATGAAGAGTAAATCTAGACAGATAATATGAGCAAGTCTGATCCAGTTGCTTTGCTGTTTAGACCATCTCTGGATCCCTGTGGATCCATGATTGTTTGTGTTTAGACCATCTTTGGATTCCAGTGGGTCCGTGATTGTTTGCCTTGGTATGCTGGATGCTGTTTACTCTTTCCCTGTCTTGTCTGCCTTCTGACCTTTACACTATACTACTATACCAGGCTTTCTTTATGAAGAATACTTTTAGCATTCTTTTTGTGAAGGCTTGGTTGCTATGAATACATTTTTCTTTAATATGTGAAAGTGATCTTACTTTGCTCTCATCATTTTTAAACTTACTCTTTTGTTCAATTAAATCTCTCTCTCTCTCTCTCTCTCTCTCTCTCCTCTCTCTTTGTGTGTGTGTGTGTGTGTGTGTGTGTGTGTGTGTGTGTGTGTGTGTGTGTTGCTCTGGATCAGAACCTAACATGTAATCTCTACCATTGAGATACATTCTACTACTCCCCCCAAATTTCAAGTATAATGTGCATATAGAAAAGCACCCAATTCTGTGTATTTGCCATTGAATTTTCACAAATGAATGCATCTCTGTAACCATTAAGATCAACTAATATCTATTACTTGCACTCACAAGCTTTTCTTCCATCCCCTTTCCAGTTAACTTGGACCTTCCACAATTAATCCCTAACTTCTGGCTTATAAGTCGGCTCCCCTAGTTTTGAACTGTCTGGGATAAAATAATATATTAGTATTCTGAGTGCCTAGCTTGTATTTCTTTTCCAAAGTAGGTATACCAATTATACCTATAACAGGTATATTTCCTTTGCACCTGGGTGTGATGGTGTGTGCCTCCAATCCTAGCACTTGAAAAGTAAAGGAGGATCAAGAATTTGAAACCATCATGGGCTGAAAAATGAGGTCAAGGCTAGCCTGGGCTCCATAGGGAATTTCTCTCATATGCAGAATTAAATTTAGATTTAAGTGTACATAGAATTAAATATGTAAAACAATATAATATACATAGAGGGGCTGGAGAGATGACTCAGCAGTTAAGAGCACTTATTACTCTTGTGGAGGACCTGAGTTTAGGTCCCAGCACCCATGTTGGGCAGCTCACAGCTGCCTGTAACTCCAGCTGGACATTTCTACACAGAGACATGACATATACAAATAATTTTTTTCCTTTTATTTTATTTTACAATACTATTCAGCTCTACATATCAGCCACGGGTTCCCCTGTTCTCCCCCCTCCCACCCCCTCCCCTTACCCCAGCCTACCCCCCATTCCCACCTCCTCCAGGGCAAAGCCTTCCCCGAGGACTGCGATCAACCTGGTAGACTCAGTCCAGGCAGGTCCAGTCCCTTCCTCCCAGACTGAGCCAAGCGTCCCTGCATAAGCTCCAGGTTTCGAACAGCCACAAATAATTTTTTAAAAATATATAAATATAATTTTAAATAAATATAAGTAAGGCATTATAATTATATAAATAAAGCCATGAAATAAAGGCAGAAGGACAACTATTTTGGGGGTTGGGGCAATCAGAAGGGGAAATGGAAGAGTGAATATCAGCAGTTTATGATAATACTCATATAAAAATGTCATAGTGAAATCCATTATTTTAATGATAATTAAAATTAATAAAGAAGGTAATATGAGAATATAGAAGAAAACATTTTAGTAGCTCACCTTATTAATACTGGCCATTAACCAATTGTTTTAATTTTAGGATTATTGGCTCTCTTGCTGGTTTTAAATTGTATTTTTCTCATGACTGCTGACAGTGCACATCATTTTATATCTTTCTATATTTAATGACTACTAGTTATTTTCTGTTGTGAAGTAGCAGTTCAGACATCCTTCTGATGTCCTGATTCTTCTTTTTTTCCCTGAGTTGTAAGGGTTCTTCACAGAGTCTAGATGGAAGCCTTTTATCAGCTTCACACATTTCACAAACCTTTGCCTTTCCATGGACTGCTGTTTTACTCTTTTGAGACATCCTTTAATGAACAGAAGTTTACTTTCAGTGTAGACCAGTTTAATAATATCTTCTCTTTGTGGTTAGTACTTTTTATATTTGATTAAAAAATGCTCACCCTATTCTATATCATAGAGACATTCTTTATGTTTGAGAAGTTTCATTATTTTACCTTTATGTTTACTTTTCTATGTGCAATACAAGGTAGGAGTCAGTTTCATTTCAAGTATGTCTGATCATTTTTATTGGTCCTTTGCTCTTTGGTCATTAAAAAGATCAAACTTGTTTTTAAAAATGTATTCTTGTTATAATACAATAATATAGAGGATAAGAATGCCTGCAGGACTAGATATACTCTCAAAGACTTTTTTTATGAAACCAATTTGGGGTTTAATAAAAAATCTTTTAGTATTGATTTAAGCATGAAAGTTGAGAGAAAGAGATATGCTCAGAGAGACACATACCATATCATGAGTGTACCGCCCATGTATCTATGTCCCAGAGATAACTCAGCAGAAAGTACAAAGTCATTGCTTTCATGTAGTAAGTAGTGAGGGGAAGGATAGGTAATCATCAAAATGAATGATCCAAACATACACCATTATATAGGGATACTTGTTGGGGAAAATATAGCTCAGGAGTGGCAACTATTAGAGGAATAAAATTTAAAGGAGTGTTGTAGTTAGGAAAGCCTTCACTGAGGCAGTAACAGTTGGTGGAGACCAAAGGAGTTGAGCTTTTGGCTAGTCCGAGGAAGAATGTTACAGGGAGAGGTGATGAGGTCTGTGTTGCTCCCCTCCGGAGGCCTGGTGGTTTGCATAACAGCCAATCCATGTGACCAGAACAAAAGAAAGACCTGAGGAACAGATGAGGTTGCAGAGGTACCAAGAGTAACTGAAAGGGTTTGAGCATGGGGTGACCTGAGCAAATTTATGTCTTAGGCAGTGGTTCTGAACCTGTGGATGGCAACCCCTTTGACAAACTTCTTTCTCCAAAAATATTTACATCATGATTCAGAACAGTAGCAAAAGTACATTTATGAGGTAACAATGAAATAATTTTATGATTGGGGGTCACCACAACATGAGGAGCAGTATTAAAGGGTTGCAGCATTAGGAAGGTTGAGAACCACTGCCTTAGAGGATCATTTTGGCTATTTGTAATCTACTGTAGTGAGGGTATGGGCATGGCAAGGGAAGAAACAGAGAACCCAGATATGGTGGCAGACTCTTATAATCTCAGCTATCCCATAGTTTGAAGCATGAGGATTGCAAATTTGAGGCCAGACTGAGTAATTTAGCAAGACACCGTCTCAAAATAAAATTGAAGAAAAAAGGAGATGTAGCCCAGTGGTTGGGCATTTGCATAGCATGTTCAAGGCCCTGGGTTTAATCTCCAATGCTTGGGGAGAGGAAAACAGAAGTCCAGTGCAACAATTTAAACTACTGTTTGGGTTTGACCATGTCTGGTGGTGTGGGATGGAAAAGGGAAGGAAAGTGGGAAGAAATTGGGTTCTGTACATATTCTGAGGGAGACACTAGGAGTTTCTGATGTAGTAGATGTGGGGAGTGACAACAATAATAAAGCCAGGACAACTTAGGAAGGAGAGAGTTTTCTGTTGGTTAAGATGCAGAAGACAAGGCTGGAGATATAATTCAGCAGCTAAGACCACTGGCTGTTATTCCAGAGGACCCGGGTTCAATTTCCAGTGCCCACATGGCAGCTCACAACTGTAGCCGGAAGTTTCTCCTGTCCTACCTGGCCCCGCAGTAGGGACAAATCTCTCCTACCCATGTCTTGTAGCTGTAGGTCCCAAATAAACATACAGAGGCTTATATTGCTTAATAACTGCATGGTCTACAGCAGGCCTCTTGCTAGCAAGCTCTTTTCCTCTTAAATTAACCCATCGCTGTTAATCTATGTTTTGCTATGTGTTCCATGGCTTTACCAGTTCTTTCATGCCTTGCTTCTTCTGGTGGCAGCTGGCATCTCTCTCCTTTCCCTCTTCTTTTCTTGTCTCTGTCTTGGATTTCCTGCCTGCCTATAAGCTGCCTTGCCATAGGCCAAAACAGCTTTATTTATTAACCAGTCATAGCAACACATATTCATAGCATACAGAAAGACATCCCATAGCACACAACAGCCTGTAACTTCATCTCCAGAGGATCCGACACTCTTACAAAGACATACATGCATGCAAAACACCAATGCACATAAAATAAAAATAAATCATTAAAAAAAGATGTAGAAGACAATGTCAGTAAAACATGAGGGAAGAACTTATTTCTGATATATTAAGTTAGAAATTGTAAGATTTGAAAACATATGTGATGAGTAAGTGGTTAGCAGGGTCATTTTCAGGAGGGAACCTTTTGATAGGGCTGCAGGATGACCCAGGATGGCATGGTATGAGCCTGCAAACTAGCCTCTGGATACATCTGGACTTCTCTTTGTGATACGGTGGCCACTTGAACACTACCTTGCTTTCTTTTAGTTGCAGTTTGCCCAAATATTGCACTTTTTCTTGGTCTCTGGAGTCATTGCTTTATAACTGATTTTTTTTTCTTCTCTCCCCAAAAGGTTTGGTTATGACTGCCCCTCAATCTGATCTAATATTTTTAAGGATTCTTTGAATTTTCTTGTCTGTTCATGCCATTCTTTTTTGTTTGTTTTGGTCCTTATAGCTTTTAGAAATGACTTGTGTTGTTTTATTTTCAAGGATTTAGTGTGGAAACAGTGGATTTGCTAATGTGTACTTAGTATGCAGCCTTTTTCTTTTTGAGACAGGGTCTTACTGTCTCAAAGCCAGGCTGGCTTCAACTTGTACTCTTGCCTTCACCTCTCCGATGCTGGGATTGCAGGCCTGTGCCTCCGTGACTGGCTAGTGTAGAGTTTTAACTTAAGTTTTTGTAGCAATTATAAAGAAAAATGAATTATGAGAAGGTGACAAATACAGAATGGTAAAAATATTCATCTTTGCTCTTTAAAGCTTTTTTCTTTCACTTCTTTTTTTTAGCTTGTGTTTTCTTTTTTTATTTTTTTATAAATTTATATAAATTATTAATTTAATTTTACATATCAGCCACGGATTCCCCTGTCCTCCCTCTTTCTACCCCCCCCATCCACTCCCCATTCCCACCTCCTCCAAGGCAAGGACTCCCCTGGGGATTCAGCTCAGTCCCCTCCTCCCTTCACCTAAGCTGAGCAAAGTGTTCCAGCAGAGGTTCCAAAAAGTGTCCCTAGGTTCCAAAAAGTTAGCTCATGCACTAAGGACAGGTCCCGGTCCTGTTGCCTGGGCGCCTCCTAAATAGTTCAAGCTAATCAACTGTTTCACTCACCCAGAGGGCCTGATCCAGTTCCTTGGGAGCTCCTCAGCTTTTGGTTCATAGATCATGTGTTTCCACTAGTTTGGCTATTTGTCCCCGTGCTTTTTACAATCATGGTCTCAATATCTCTCGCTTATACAATCCCTCCTCTCTCTCACCGGTTGGACTCCTGGAGCTCCACCTGAGGCCTGGCCATGGATCTCTGCATCTGCTTCCATCAGTCACTGGATGAGAGTTCTATCACGACAATTAGGGTGTTTGGCCATCCGATCACCAAGTAGGTCAGTTCAGGCTTTCTCTTGACCATTGCCAATAGTCTATTGTGGAGGTATCTTTGTGGATTTCTGGGGACCTCTCTAGCACTTTGCTTCTTCCTATTCCCATGGGGTCTTCATTTATCATGGTATCTCTTTCCTTGTTCTCCCTCTCTGTTCTTGATCCAGCTGGGATCTCCCGCTCCCCTAAGCTCTCTTTCCCCCATCTTTGCCCTTCACTACCCCCCCCCCCCCCCGTCCATTTTGCTCATGTAGATCTCATCCATTTCTCTGTCATTGGGCGATCCCTGTGTCTTTCTTAGAGTCCTCTTTACTAGGCAGCCTCCCTGGAGTTATGGGTAGCAGTCTAGTCATCCTTTGCTTTACATGTAGTATCTACCTATGAGTACATACCATGTTTGTCTTTCTGAGTCTGGGTTACCTCACTCAGGATGATTTTTTTTTCTAGATCCATCCATTTGCCTGCAAACCTCATGATGTCATTGTTTTTCTCTGCTGAGTAGTACTCCATTGTTTATATGTACCACATTTTATTTATCCATTCTTCAGTTGAAGGGCATTTAGGTTGTTTCCAGGTTCTGGCTATTACAAATAATGCTGCTATGAACATAGCTGAGCATGTACCTTTGTGGTATGATTGAACATTTCTTGGGTGTATCCCCAAGAGTGGTATAGCTGTGTCTTGGGGGTTATTGATTCTCAATTTTCTAAGAAAGCGCCGTATTGATTTCCAAAGTAGCTGTACAAGTTTACATTCACACCAACAGTGTAGGAGTGTTCCCCTTGCTCCACATCCTCTCCAGCATAAGCTGTCTTCAGTGTTTTTGATCTTAGCCATTCTGACGGGTGTAAGGTGGTATCTCAGAGTCGTTTTGATTCACATTTCCCTGATGAATAGGGATGTTGAGCAATTCCTTAAATGTCTTTCAATCATTTGAGCTTCCTCTGTTGAGAGTTCTCTGTTTAGCTCTATAGCCATTTCTCAATTGGATTGGGCATTTTGATATCTAATTTCTCGAGTTCTTTATATATTCTGGATATCAGCCCTCTGTCAGATGTGGGGTTGATGAAGATCTTTTCCCATTCTGTAGGCTGTTGTTTTGCCTTGTTGACCATATCCTGTGTTCTACAAAAGCTTCTCAGTTTCAAGAGGTCCCATTTAATTGTTTATCTCAGTGTCTGTGCTACTGGTGTTATATTTAGGAAGTGATCACTAGTGCCAGTGTGTTCAAGACTACTTCCTACTTTCTCTTCTATCAGGTTCAGAGTAACTGGATTTATGTTGAGGTCTTTGATTCACTTGGACTTAAGTTTTGTGCATGGTGACAGATATGGATCTATTTGCAGTCTCCTACATGTTGACATCCAGTTATACCAGCACTGTTTGTTGAAGATGCTTTCTTTTTTCCATTGTACAGTTTTTTTCTTTCTTTCCTTTCCTTTTCTTTCTCTCTCTCTCTTTTTTTTTTTTTTTTTTTTTTTGGTCTTTTTGAGACAGGGTCTATGTATCATGCAGCTCTGGCTGTCCTGGAATCACTATGTAAACCAGGCTGCCTCCAACTCACAGAAAGATTCACCTGTTTCTGCCTCTCAATTGCTGGGATTAAAGGTATGCCAAACTTCTCTTGACTAAAGCTATTTTCAAAGAATTTTTTTAGATAGTGTCTCTCTGTGTAGTCACAAGCTGGTCTGGAACTCACTAAGGAGCCCGAGATGGCCTGGAAATTAAGAGTCCTTTTGCCTCTCCCATTAGGAGTTATAACCAGGTGCCACTCCATCCAGCTTTTGGAGGTATGGTAGTGTCAGTTTTAGGATTGACTCCATTCTTTTTGTCTTCTCTGCAGTTCACTTAGCAGCCATGGAGGGCCACCTTCATTGTTTTAAATTCCTACTGAGTAGAATGAACAGTGGGGCACAAGCTTTAAAAGCCTTCAATGATAATGGAGAGAATGTACTGGACCTGGCCCAGCGCTTCTTGAAACACAACATTTTACAGTTTATACAGGGGGCTGAGTATGAAGGAAGCAATCCAGATGATCAGGACAGTAAGTAATTAATTCCACATATTTTAGCAGGGAATGATTATATTAAAGTGGAACCCAAAGACAAAGAATTTGTAATGGCAGATGTTACATTAAAATCTATATATTACTATCCATATTCATCCAGATTCTTTATTATGAAGCATTTTAGACAAATCATGTGGATAGTAGCATAAAGAACACTGTTTGTGACAGCTGGCTAGTTTTTTTTTTCCCCCCAGGGCCTTGTGCTTGCTAGGCAAGTGCTCTACCACTGAGCTAAATCCCCAATCCCTGCTGGCTAGTTTTTATGTCAGCTTGATACAAGCTAGAGTCATTAGTGAGGAGGGAGCCTAAATTGAGAAAATGACTCCATAAAATCTGACTCTAGGCAAGCCTGTAAGGCATTTTCTTTTAATTAGTGATTGATGTGGGAGGGCCCAGCCTATTAGCTGCTGGTTGTGGGTTCTAGAAGAAAGCAGGCTGAGCAAGCCATGGGGAACAAGCCAGTAAGCAGCACCACTCCATGGCTTCTGCCATCAGCTCCTGACTCCAGGTCCCTGCCCTGTTTGAGTTTCTGTTCTGACTTATTTCAATGATGAATAACAATATGGAAGTGTAAGCCAAATAAACCCTTTGCCCTCCAAGTTGCTTTGGTCATGGTGTTTTATCACAGCAATAGTGACCCTTACTAAGACAGTGACATTGAACTTATGAATAAAATATTGCAGAGTTGAAGCAGTTAGCTCTCCCTAATGCCATTCTCTTTTTCCTCAAGGGGGTGTCTTAGTGTTACTATTGCTGTGATCAAACACCATGATCAAAAGCAACTTTGGCTTACACTTCCAAAGTCAGCACAGGAACTCAAGTAGGGTAGGAACCTGAAGTCAGGAGCTAACGCTGAGGCTGTGGAGGAGTAGTGCTTAGGCTTATAGAACCCAGGACCAGCAGCCTATGGATGGTCCCACCGACAATGGGCTGGACTCTCCCTCATCAATCACTAATTGTAGAAAATGCTCTACAAGCTAGCTTACAGCCTGATCTTATGGAAGATTTTCTCAATTGAGGTTCCCTCTCTCAAATGACTTTAGCTTGTGTCAAGTTGACATAAATAATTGCCAGGACAAGGGTAAAATGTTATTTGGGATTTATTGGTCCATCTATGGTTTTATATCTTAGTTATAATTCTATCTATATGTAATACATTCACAAAATATATAATACTATATTGTACGTTTATTACAGTAAGAAACTAAACTATTGCAACATAATACTTGTCTTTTCTCCACTTGGCCTTTAAGTTGCTTATGGTTTCTTGCTAAAACTTAATGTGTAATGAATATTTTTGTACATGCTTCCCTGCATACATGGTCAGAGTTTCTTTGGAGAATCATTTCCTTTTCATTATTTCACATAGCCCACACTGAATGTGAAGATTGTATTTCATTCTGGGATCATTGGATGAAGCTTCTTAAAGTTTTGACCATTCTGTGAAAACTCATAATTAACAGTTCTGCTTTTGTGGGGACATGGTGCTATGCACTTTATGTTCCTACAAATATATACATATGTGTTATATACCTATATTTTCCCTCTTTAAAAGTTGCATTTTATTTATTTATTTATTTATTTATTTATTTATTTATTTATTTATTTATTTTTTCCGGAGCTGAGGACCGAACCCAGGGCCTTGCGCTTGCTAGGCAAGTGCTCCACTACTGAGCTAAATCCCCAACCCACATTATTTTTCTAAGTAATTTGAGTTCTCTATATTCTTGGTATGAATTATTTATTGATTTTTATCAGATATAATTTTTCCTTACAAGTGAATTGTTCTTTTACTTTGATTATGATATCCTTAAACATCAGTTTTTAATTTACTTAAAGTTCATTCAGGTACATGATTTTATGATCTTTGGTTTATGTGAGCACTCATCATCCTAACAGTCAAGATGCAGACATTCCCATCACTCCTGGGTTTGCTCAGACTCCTTCAGCTTACCGCTCCCTTTATGCTGTCCCTGTGTAGTCACTGATCTGCTTTTTGTTAATACAGATTCGCTTGCCTTTTTCAGAGTTTTGTGTAGAGAGTCATTTTGAGAATCCACATATGTTAGTTTATTCCTTTTTAGTGCTCTGTTGTATTCCATGATCAATTGAACATTTGGATTGCTTTCAGTTTGGCATTCATCAATAGAGTAGCTATAGACCAGGCATTCTCAACCTTCCTAATGCTGCAATCCTTTAATATGGTTCCTCATGTTGTGGTGACCCCCAACCATAAAATTATTTTCATTGCTACTTCATAACTACAATTTTGATACTGTTATGAATCATAATGTAAATATCAGATATACCGGATATCTGATATGTGACCCTTATGAAAGGGCCCTTCAACCCTCAAAGGCATCAGGACCCACAGGTTGAGAACCACTGACATAGATATCTATTTCTATCCCTCTTTGGTAAGTACTTAGGAGTGAAACATATGATGGATATATATCTAACTTTAGATATTTTTAAGGAGCTGCTTTCCACACTGTTTTCCAAAGTGCTCTATACCCTTGTCAACACAGGTCATAGCTAGTCGGTTCTGTTATAGTCATTTTAATAGGTGTGTGATGTTCCCTTGAGCATCTTTGCCTGGATTGGCCATTCATATCACTTCTGTAATGAAATGTCTTTTTGGTTTTTGACATTGTAAAGATAAGCCTATTCTAATTATTGAATGCTTGAGAGATTTTTTTGCATATTCTGGACATAATCTGTCAGATGTGATTCACAAATATTTTCTCCCATTCACAGTCTTTTTGTTTTCAAAGAGAAACAATTTTAAATTTTATTAAGTTATAGTTTGTATTTTTTTTTGTTTTAGGTAGTGTTGCACAATTAGTACTATTGTATGTTGTAAGTCTTTTTATTTGTCAGTATGTCAGTTGAACTCACCTGAGTAGCTTCATACTTAGGATAATGTTGAAACCTGAATTGTATGACAGCTTGAGGTAGGGAGAAGAACAAATGCTCGTGTTTAATAAAATGCTGACTTTCTATTCAGATTTAGCTTTTCCAGGTCATGTGGCTGCCTTTAAGGGTGACTTAGAAATGCTTAAGAACTTGATCGGAGATGGAATAATCAATTTGAATGAACGTGATGATAATGGTTCGACTCCTATGCATAAAGGTGAGCTTGCTTCATACAATTTCTCATGAGTTATTCAGCTTTTAAAGTAGTTATTGATCAGAAAATCTACCCTAGTGGATATTAGTGAATGTTATATGAAATATACAGTCCCTGATTTTTAATTCAAGGGCCTTTTATGATGCCAGATATGTATACCTTTGCTGGTAATGCCAGTCACGTTTCTCAGTGACATTGTTCTTATAGTCACATGTGAAATGCACTCCTAAGGAAACTTCTTACAACAATATTTATTAAAAGATTTATATTATCTATTCATTTATTTGGTTTTTTGAGATAGGTTTCTTTCTCAGCCAGTTGTAGGTCTGGCTGTCCTGGAACCAGCTCTTTAGATCGGGCTGGCCTCGATCTCACAGAGGTTCACCTGCCTCTGCCTCCTGAGTGTTGGGATTAAAGGCGTGTGCCACCACTACTTGGAAGATTTATGTTATTTTTCCTCTTTTATTCTTTTGGGAACAGGGTCTTGCTGTATATCCCTGTCTATGTTTGTAAAATAGGCTGGCCTCAAACTCAGAGATCTGTCTGACTCTGTTTCTGTCTTGGGAGCTGGGATTAAAGACATGTGCCACCATGCCCTGCTCTTTTTTTTTTTTCTTTAAAAAGTATTTATTTTATGTTATGTATATGAGTGTTTGCCTGCATGTATGGATATGCACCATGTGCATGCCTGGTACCTGAACAAACTAGAAGAGGGCATCAGATCCCCTGGTACTGGAGTTACAGACAGTTGTGAGCTGCCATGTGGGTGCTGGGAACTGCACTCAGGTCCTCCTGTAAGAACAAATGCTCTTAGTGGCTGAGTCATTTCTCTAGTTCAGAATCTTTTACTTATATTCCATTTTAGATGAATTATTTACCCTTCCTCTTTCCTGTGATAGAATGGAAATGTTGGGCTAAACTAATTATTTTAAACCCCACCTTTATTCATGATCTCAAATACGATTTTTTGATTATATTTTAGAATAGAATGTTACTGTTTTTGTCTAATGGGTGTTTACTTATAGAGCTTTGGCCAGTCCTGTAGTATTTTTTATCAGCTGGCTCTGGATAGGAGAGAGAGAGATGAGGAAAGGGAGTAGGAATTGAGGAACAGAACCAGGTGCTAGTGATCAAAGTGATGCTATGTTTATGGGGACTTAGTAACACTATCATATGTTTATAGCACTTAGCAGTGCCTATCTCTCACCACATTTAATGATTACTGAAATCCTGTCTACCTACCTACCTACCTACCCTACCTATCTATCTACCTACCTACCTGCCCTACCTACTTATCTACCTGCCTACCTAGAGTAAGATTTGGTGGTGGTGGGGATATCAGTGATAAGGTTCAGTGGGTAAAGGTGCTTGCTGCCAAACCTAATGATGTGAGTTCGATCCCAGGAATCTACATGGTAGATGCACCTGAAAGTTATCCTCTGACCTCCACTTTCAAACTGTTCATGTACAATGTGTGCAGATACAGACACAAAGTCAATAAAAATATGTAAAATTTTTGAGAAAAGATTTCTTTCATGTGTGATTTTCATATGCAATAAGTAGGCATAGAATACAATTTTTGCTGTCTCTGAGATTCTTGTGATTGGAATGTACTTTGATTGGTGTATGGCAGAAGACTGCTTAGAAGCTATGCAGTATGACATAGCACTTGGGTAAGGGTTAGAAAGACTGGATTCTAGTTGCAAATCTATGATTTGCTTGTTTGAACTTTGAGCTCCAAGTTTTATATCTGTATCTAAAATTATTTGGATAGGACCTGAACACAGTAGATATTTTATTAAATGCCTAATAAATGCATAAGTGAAAAAGAAAACATTTGCACAACCTACTTTTGTTAGTTACTACAAGGTCAAAATTTCAGAAAACTGTTTGCAATAACTTCTTTCTCTACATGTGTTTCCTTATTTTTTCTTTTTAAATAGCTGCTGGACAAGGCCACATAGAGTGTTTGCAGTGGTTAATTGAAATGGGAGCCAACAGTAATATTATCAACAAAGCAGGAGAGAAACCCAGCGATGTGGCTAAGAGGTATAAACTCCTGTCTACTGTGCTCCTTGCTTCTACTTTTAAAGTTGTGCTTCTACTTTTAAAGTTTACTTTCTTGTACTTAGAAATTTCTGATAAGTTAACACAGGTTTGGGGGACTCAATAAGATGCTATTGGAATCACAGTTTTTAAGTTGATTGGTGTTTATTTCTTGTTAGCTCTCCTCTTTAAAGCAATTATTCTCAGCTGGATAGTTGTATCAGTTCTCTTTCCTCTGGGGAAGGGACATATAGAAATGAGAGTGAAGGTCATAACAGTGAACATCTACCACATAGGAGGTCAGGTCCAGGAATCCTAAGCATTCTGCAGTGATCTAATTAGTGTGCACAATGCATTCTTGCATTCAAATATCCTTGATACCTTGTTGAGAAACACTGGTAAAAAGCAATAATAACAGCGATAATAGAGAACAATTATAAGGGGTTTAAGTCATATTTAGAAATTTACATGGGAAATAAATATAGCCTCTATCATGAAACTCTGTGAGCTCATTCAGGTCAGGCCCTCAAGGGATAGTTAGTGCATATCTGTGTTCTCATTTGTTTGTTGTTAATTCAGCATCCTGTCTAGTCACTGTGGTCCAGGCACTGTGGCCAGAAGTCAGACTGTAAATACAGGAATGCACAGTGCCTGCTGTCCAGGAGCTTATAGTCATGGAAGCCCTAGAGGTTTATACTTCAAAGAAAACCAAATATACAAGCAAACGTTCTTAGTCATTATAATTGTCGTCCCACCTATATTACATGGTATGTATAAGTGAGGAAAACTGTCAATGGTGTGAGTTTGGAAATGGTACAGATGATAGTAAAAGATATAAAAGAAATTACAGCAGGATAGAATTTAGATCATTGTCAAGAACATTTTTGAAGAAGCAGCATTTATATTGATACTTGGAGAATTATAACATTTTTCATTTTTGTTGTTCAGAACTACTTGAATTTATACCATGAGTGTGGGCTACAATGGCTCATGAGGCTTGATCTGATATTTGGTTGGTCCCAGTCACTCACTTAACTTCATATGTAGCTCAGGCTGCCCTTCAACTTATACTCCTGTCTCAGCCTCCCTGGTGCTGGGATTAGAGGTTTGTGCCACACTATATCTGTTTAGATTGTTTTCTTTTTGTTGAGTTTAAAAGGTTCTTTACATATTCTAGATACTAGTTCTTTCTCAGAAAATATCCTTTGTAAGATTTTTCTCTCACTTGTGGGATATTTTTCATACCTTTAAAAATATCTTTGGAAGTGATAAGTCTCCACAAAGTTTTCCTCTTTTGGATTGTGCTTTTGGTGTTAGATCTTGAAAATTTTTGTGACCTTGTATCCTATGTTTTCTTTTAGAAGTTGTATAGTTTTAGGCTGTGATGTCTATGATTCACGATGAGTTGGTTTTTTTTTTTTTATATACTAGGTATGTATTTAAGTTCATTTTTTGGCATGTGGATATCAATTATAGTACTATTTGTTGAAAATATTATACTTTCGTCATTGCCTTTGTGACTTTGTCAAAACCAACTTTATTTGCTTGTTTGAAACGGTCTTTCTCCATAGTCCAGGCTGGCTTTAAATTGCCATAGAGCCCAAACTGGCCTCCAATTTGCAGTCTTCTTCCTGCATTCATTTCCTAAGTGCTGAGATTGTAGGCATGTGCCACCATATACCTAACCTAATATTTAAATATGGTAAAATATAAAAAAGGAAATAAGAAATATATCCCCAAGAAGAATAAAAAAGGACAAATAAGGTAATTTATAGAGTAAATTAGGATATTAAAATTTAATTCAGGTAAAATATTAATAAAGTGGGGAATATGAGTAAGGGAAAAGTAGCATGAAGATTGGCAAGAGAGGAGAGGTATGTGTAATTAAGGTATGGGAAATAACAAGGAAAAGAAAATGAAGCAGTTAAAAAAACTGAGATGGGCATGGTGGTACATACCTACTATTCTGAAGGCAGGAATGGGAAATATCTGTAGAGTTCAAGGCCAGCCTGTTCTATATAATGAGTTCCAGACCAGCCAGGGCTACACAGTGAGACCCTGTCTGTGATTGTGGTTTTTTTTTTTTTTTTTTTTTTTTGTTTGTTTTTTTTTTTGGAGCCCTGCCACTCAGCTTCCAAATAAATACACAGAGACTTATTTTTACTTATGAATGCCCGGCCTTAGCTTTGTTTGTTTCTAGTCAGCATTTCTAACTTAAATTAACCCATTTCTCTTCTATGCTTCTATGTTTTGCCCCTGAGCTTTTTTTTTTTTTTGATTTTTCAAGACGGTTTCTCTGTGTAGCTTTGCGCCTTTCCTGGAACTCACTTGGTAGCCCAGGCTGGCCTCGAACTCACAGAGATCCGCCTGGCTCTGCCTCCCGAGTGCTGGGATTAAAGGCGTGTGCCACCACAGCCCGGCTTGCCCCTGAGCTTTTTAACCGTTCTTTATTCTATGTCTTTCTTCCATTCTTACTCCATGGCTGGTTGTGTGGCTGAGAGACTGGCCCCTGGCATCCTCCTCTCCTCCTTTTCTTGTTCCTAGCTCTTCTCTCAAGCCTAGATTTCTCCTCCTATTTATTCTCTCTGCCTGGCAGCCCCGCCAATCCCTTTCTCCAACCTAGCTATTGGACATTCAGCTCTTTATTAGATGTTTTAGACAGGCAAAGTAACACAGCTTTACAGAGTTAAACAAACGAAACATAAAAGAATATATCATATCTTTGGGCTGGAGAGATGGCTCAGTGGTTAAGAGCACTGACTGCTCTTCCAGAGGTCCTGAGTTCAATTCCCAGCAACCACATGGTGGCTCACAACCACTTGTAATGAGATCTGGTGCCCTCTTCTGGCCTCCAGGGACACATGCAGGCAGAATACTGTATACATAATAAATAAATAAATCTTACAAAAAAAGAATATATCACATCTTTGCATCATTAAACCAATATTCCACAGCATAAACGAATGTAACACATTTTAAAATAATACTCCACAACACCTGTCTCTAAACAAAAAGGAAGACAAAACCAAAACAAACTCAAGTAGCCATCATTAGTTCCTTCTTGTAAGCAGGTGGGAGATAGTTGGTGTTTCTCCCCCAAGCTGCTGCTTCTAACATGAACTGTGGGTGGCAAGTTGTTTTTCTCTCTATTCCAAACAGGTTGAACCTAAAAGAAATGTATGGAGGCTGAGCCCTTCTGAGCCTTACTAAGCAGGGCAAGGGCTAAGACAGTGACTACCATTGGCTCAGTTCATGCCTGTGATCTCTAGTTAACCTAGCACTTGAGCAAGTACAGGAGCAGCGCACCACCAGTGCATGCTCGGGCATGGGGAATATCAAAGCTACGGCAGTGTTTCCAACCATTTGTCTCTCGGGGCGCTGAGAGTGGAGAAGGTGATCAGACCCACACAGTCTGCACCAAGGGTATGATGTACGGGCACTGAGTAATCCTGTCTGTTCTGACAGTGCTAGTCTATGCTCCAGCCTCTGCTTATAGCTACCAACTGCTAGTTTCAGGCCACCGTTTCCAAAAGGAAGTGCCGTTTCCCTCTGCATGCATTTCCCAGCCTTGGAGGGCTATGTCAATACATGTGTGTCCATGTTGCAGCCAGTTTCTTGGGCCCACATTGTCTCCTGCAGTAAGCGCTTACAGAGCTAGTAAAGAGAGGCTCTTGGCACTTCAAGGGATCAAGGTGCATGGCATCTAGTTCCTCAAGCCTTAGGTTTTGTTTGTTCATTTTCTAGACAGGGTTTCTCCGTGTAGTCCTGGCTGTCCTGGAACTTGCTCTGTAGACCAGGCTGGCCTTGAACTCAGAGATCCTGCCTCTGCCTCCCAAGTGCTGAAATCAAAGGTGTGTGCCACCACTGCCTGGCTCAAGCCTTAGGTTTGGTGGTGGCATCTCTCTCAGGATGATTGCTCAGAGCACACTGAGCAAACTAGCAAGTGCAGGGCCCTCTCCTGGGCCTGCCTGTACTATATGGATCTAGATGCTGTCTTAAACTCATTCTGCGCAGACTGTGCACCTGCGGAGCTTGCCCAGGTTCTCTTCTCTCCTGTTCTTAAAGCGTCAAGGGGAATTTTGTCCTTGTCCCCACTGTGCTGCCTAGCAGTCAGTGCTACAGTTCTTTGCTTCTTTCATAATTGAAAGTACAGTATGTCTCAGTTTGACCTGGTCATTATGGTTGTACACACCTGCAGCCACACACCTAGTGTTCTTTTTTAATCTTGTAGAGATACAGGAATGTTCTGGCTATCTCCAGTCTACCATACTTGCCCTTTTCTTTTGTCAGCCACACAACTCTCTCTATAAATTTATTACCTAGGTACTTGTACATGTTAGGCAAGTGCTCTACCACCCAGCTGCAAAGTCAGCCATATTGATAGTTCTTTAATAATTTACTTGCTGTACCTGATAAAAAATAAGAATGTAATATGTATAAATGTGTGTTAAAAATATGGATGTATTAGTTTTTGTTTGTTTGTTTTTACATTGTTGTAACCAAAATACCTAGAGGTTTTTTGAGAGGAGAAACTCTTATTTGGGCTCAGAGTTTCAGAGAATCTCAGCTCATCACACTTAGGAAGGCTTGGCAGCCGAGGCATGGTAGTGAGAGCATGTGTTGGTGGTTGCTCACATGCTGGGAAGCTGGAAGCAGACAGTTCTGGCTCTCTAGGGGTGGGTATAATCTTCAAAGCCTTTTCCCTAGCCACCTATGTCTGTTAGCCAGGCTTTGTCTCTTAAAGGCCTTCCACATAGCACCACAAGCTGGGAATCTGAGCTGGCGTTCGAAACACGAGTGTCTGGAAATACTGCACATTCACACTATTACAGTGTAGAAAATAGAGTTTAGTGTGTGGTGAGTCTCCATGTCCTAGAAGACAGTATCACATCATAGTTCAGTTAACAACACTGTGGGAAAGTATGCTTGTTCCATTCATTCACAACAGAAAAGTTTCTGAGATCAAAAATTGATTAGTACAGGCTTCATGAAATATGAGAAAGAGCAAAGAGAATAGACAACAGAAGGAAAGGTCATATTGTTCCTTTCAATTTTAAAACCAAGCCAGGTGCTTTGGGTTGAAGGATGAAGAGTAAGTATGGTAAGAACTATAGGTAACTTGAAAACTGGAACCAGAATTAATTCTGTCACCTATCTTGGGCTAAGAAAAGGCAATAAAATAGAGAATCCAGTAGGATGGTTCTGGGCTCTGTATTCACTAGAGTCATTCTGTTTGGAGGCACAGCAAATATTCATCTACTATGGGATCTCTTCTCCCAGTATATTTTAGCAGCAGCACTTATGGGATCACATCTCAGTATGAGTACTTTATAGTAGTCAGTAGCTGAGGTTCCCACATAGCTGAGTGTGCATCAGATTTCACTGACCTTAAGCTGCAGGTTTGCTTCCTTGCTTGGTGGTGGGTAGATAGAAGTGCATATATGGTGGAATTGCCCAAGTTAAGTATGAACTGCGGTTTAAATGTATGGCAGTTTGGGAATCTGGTTAATTATTAATTCCTTTCTACAGATTTGCCCATTTGGCAGCAGTGAAACTGTTAGAGGGGCTGCAGAAATATGAGCTAGATGATGAGATTGGAATTGATGACAGTCACACCGAGTTTTTCCTGAGACACGGTGTTGAGGGAAGCACCGACGCCAAGGATGACTTATGTCTGAGTGATGCAGACAAAGCAAAGGCCAGAAGTAAGTATGCTGCCTCTGTCAGGAGTTAGCCATTCAGAAAGACTGTGGCCAGGGATGGGGAGACGGCTCGGTGGGTAAAAGCGCTTGCTGTGCACCTGTGAGAACCTGACTTTAATCCCCGGAACTCATGTAAAGCTGCCATAGTGGCATGCTTCTGTAATCCCAGTGCTCCTAATGCATGATGGGAGGCAAAGACAAGAGAAACCCTTGAAGCTCGAGGGCCAGGTAACCTGGAGTATGCATCCATGAACAACGAGGAGACCCTGTCTCAAGTAAGGTGGAAAGCAAGGACCAACACCAGAGGTTGTCCTTGGAGCTCCAAATGTGTGGTAGCATGTGCTTGCCTGAGTGCACATAAAAGAGCGTGTACACAGATGAAATTGTGCACACAGACAACAGATATCACACACATTGTCAGCAAAAGGAAAGAATACACTGGGGCTGGCGGGATGGCTCAGTGGTTAAGAGCTCTTGCTGCTCTGCTAGAGGTTGATTCCCAGCACCCACTTCTAGTGTAACTCCAGTTCCAGGGAAGACCTCTCCCAACAGTCACATAAAGAAAATTAACAATAAGGCCTACTTTTTACTGTGTGTTTGGAAATTATTCAAATGGCACTGTCTACAAAGAAAAGTAATTTAGTGTTTTTGTCCTAAGAGTTATTGAAATATAAACAGATGTATGGTACGGTCTTTGGAATGGAAGAATGTAACATGGGAACTAAAGAAGTTAAATAAGACAGACATACTTAAGTGGATCATAAACATTGTAAAAGACAATCAAGAGTGATAATCCTAGCACTTGGGAGACTGGGTAAGAGGAAGACAAGTTTGAGGCTAGTCTGGACTGTATAGTGAGCTTAAAGTAAGCATGAGCTACATAGAAAGACTTTAACTCCCTCCTGCCCTAGCACACACACAGAAACATCTCAACGATTGCCAAGGTTTGTTGGGAATGATATTTTTGTAAAGATTTATTATTTTAATTTGATATGTATGGGGGTTTTGCATATATATATATATATATATATATATATATATATATATATATATTCATTCCAGCAGAGCTTGCATTAGTACTATGCATTTCCCTTTAATATATTTTACACACACACACACACACACACACACACACACACACACACACACACACACACACACCACGCTTTGGTACATTAACCAGACAGCAGTAGTAAAGCCATACAGTATCTAGAGGTTGATTATGGAGAAAGCAAGCCAAGATCCGATTGGTTCTGCTTGTTTGTGTACTTAGATTTCTAGAAGGTAGAAAGGCCATTTGCTCTCACAGAGCAAGGATGGAAGTGGGCAAGTCAGTTAGGAGAATGTCGCCTTAATTTGGAAGAGAGTTGATGATAGCTCGGATCAGAATGGAGATGGTGAGATTTGGAGGTGCTTTTAAAAGGGGTCATGGGATTTGCTGAGTGAGCTAGGTGCGAGGAGTTTGAAGATGAAGGCAGGAAAGGATGACTCTGAGTTACTTCACTTACCTAGGTGAATGGTAATGAGTTTTAAAGGATTATTCACTCAGGAGAGAGTAGAAAGGAAACCTTTGTAAAAGTGGGATTTGTGCTTTGCCTTTACTGACTAGGGCGAAATGTTTGAGGAAGGCATGCCATTTACCCAACATGTGTGGATCTGTTCTGTGTTCATAGTCTTGGCTCAGGACTATGGCAATATACCAGATATAGTTCCTCATTTTTAGAAAATATTCTGAACTCCACATAGTACTACAAGATGTTTCTGAAACTGTGCCTTCTCAGTTATTTCTCCTTTATCATCCAACAGGTGCTTACTGAATATTGTTTATGTGTCAGGCAGTGTTTAAGCACTAGAGTTACATTGGTAAACATGTAAATCCTTTTTTTCTCCACGCTTTTGAACTGATTTTTAATAACCATGGAAATGTTTATCATTTTCTTTCAAAAATATTTTTTTCTGTTTTAAATTGTGTATGTGCATGTGTGTGTGTGTATGTATGTATGTATCTGTGCACATGAGTACAGGTACCCTTGGAAGCCTTCGGAGTGTGTGTGTGTTTGTGTGTGTGTGTGTGTGTATCTGTGCATCTGTGCATATGAGTACAAGTGCCCTTGGAAGCCTTAGAAGGAGGAGTTGCAAGTTGTGAGTCACTAAATGTGGGTGCTGGGATCCAAACTTGAATTGTCTGGAAGAGCAGCAGCAAGTGCTCCTAACAGCAGAGAGAATATATTAATTACTTTTCTGTTGCTAAATACCATGACTGTGGTGATTTTTATAATCTAAGAAATAAAGCTTGCCTGAAGATCAGAGGACAGAGCTAGCCACAGAGTTAGCCATAGAGGTCAGGCAGCAGCGGCACACACCTTTAATCCCAGCACTTGGGATCTCATATCCTTAATCCCAGCACTAGGAAGGCTGAAACAGGAAGTGATATGCTGGGCAGAGAAAGGAATATAAGGTGCGAAGAGACAGGAACTCTCAGGCTTTCACCCCTGTATTTGGCTCTGTGTTTCTTATTTAATAAGACTGTTTAGAAATTCGTCTACAAGAGAGCAAGCTCAACGTGATGGGAAGCTTTTAGCTCTCAGAGCCCAACCCCAGTGACTTCCTCCAGCGAAGCTGCACCGCTAAATTTCTTCAAACAATCAACCTTGTGTTCAAATACCACAGCCTACTGGGGACATGGTCATTCAAACCATGTTAATTGGTTTATGTTTAAAGACTTTCATTCTAACTTTTGGGGATATAATAGACTGGAGGATGAGAAAGGGTATAACATTTCTAGCCCCTCAATTATTGTCATGATGATCACTTGGAGGATAATCTGATAACATTTAATGATGCCTTAATATGCTCAGGCTGTTGTAATTAAATACTAGAGACTGGAAAAGTTAAACAACAGAAATTTATTTCTTACAATTAGGGACTGGAAGTCCTAGATCAAAGGCTAACATGATTGTTTTATAGAGAAGGGTATAGTTTGACTTTGATATAACCATGTACTCAAAATGGAAGAGTGAGGAGCATTTGGGGAAGAACATGGATGGGAATGTAAGCCATTTAAAGTGTTTTCCTCTAATGATACTAATCTCATAAGAACAGTACCCTTGCTGTTATGGTATTTAACCCCAACCATCTTCTAAGACCCTATCTCCACATAACATCACCTTGGAATATAGAACTTTAATGTGAATTTTGAGAGAGATTCATGCATTCCATAACATGGACAACCACCAAAACATTCTAAATTAGTTTAAGTTAGACTGCTCCTCCCACTCCTAGAATACATGTTGACACAAATAGATACCCAGAAGCCAGTAGGGCTGTGGTTTCTATTGGTGTTATGCTTTAAAATTTTTTTGAATTAAACCAAAGTCTGGTAATTAGAGCAAATTTTGTTTCTGTGGCATTTCTGCTGATGTTTCAGCTACTGGCATCTTAACTCTTCTGCCAGAAATTTGACTCTACAATATTGAAAGGTTTATATTTATGTAGAACTTTACAGTTTATAAAACTTCCATTGATCACAGTAAGTGTATGGCAATGATTATATCTGTGTTCTCTCTTAAGAAACACTGATAGAATATCATATTATTTGATTTATAAAGCGCCCTAGGTTTAGAGATGCTAAGTTGCTTGTCCAAAGTCACCCAGCAAGTGGACATAGGCTTTCAGACTTCTTTATATAATGCCCTTGTCACCGCATCTGGAAGGGAGTATTTCCATGCCATGTAACCTTGATGTTTCTTCTGTGTTTGGTCAGGGAGCCATGGTTTATTCTAGTGAATGAGAAGGATGGTTTCAGTGGCTCTCTGAGTGGTGAGGAAAGTTAGAAGGAAGTGTTTGAGTTGAGGCTAATCTAAGCACAAGCAGCTATGTAGTGAGTGGACAGTAGGTCTTAGGCAATGGATTCAGACATCAGAGCGTCATCACTTTTTAGCTCTGTTGCTATCAGAATCTTAGTTTCCTCATCTATGAAAATCAGCAATGTTGATATTGCTACCCTGACAGAATTGTTATAAGACTTCATTTCATACTCTAAAGAATAAGAATTGCCAAGCTTATGGCAGAGGCTCAGAAAATGTCAGTTCTCGTCCTTCCTTTTGATCTTTGGAGGGTGCTTTTAGTTATTCTGGTTGGAATATATAGTTGTGTTTAAACTGTATTTTCTAAAAAAAAAAATTGAAATTCATGTCTAGATTTTTTTCCTCTAAAAATATTTAAAAGCTCCCAGTACAGTCTTAGACTTATTTTCCAGGGACATGGGAGATCCTTCCATTTTGTGTTAAATCAAGGGAGAACCTGAAGGTGCTGGCATGAGCTTGCACTAATTTTCTGACATGCAGTAGATAATACATGGGCTAGTACTTACTTTTCATCTTAAAACACTACTAAGCTTCTTTAAGCCATCATGCCTATAATATCAGTATCATAATTATCTGGTACATGTTCCAAAGCAGATAAAGAATCTTCTAACTAGGCATTTCATTGCTTGCATCACTGATATTTATTCCTCTGCATATATACCACACTTCCATCAAGTCCTTCCATAAACAGCAGACATGGTTTTATTAAAGAAGCAAATGGGGCTGAAGAGATGGCTCAGTGGTTAAGAATACTTTTTGCTCTTGAAGAGGACCTGGGTTTGGTTCCTAGCAACCATGTGGAGGCTTTCAACCATCTGTTCTCCAGTTCCAGGAGATCCAATGCCCTCTTCTGACATCCACAGGTACCAGGCATGAATGTAGTCCACAGACATACATGTAGGCAAAGCACTCATACACATAAAATAAATAAATATTTTTAAAAAGGCTGTTGCAAAGAAAAAGAAGGAAAAATGTTGAGAGAGAGTCAGCATCCTGTAAGCATATGTGCTGTTGTCTAAATATGTGCTATTGTCTAAATTAGGTTCCTGTTCAACTGTCTTTCAGTGAGAGCCCACAAGAAAATTGTGGAATTGAGACAACTTCTGGAAATCGCTGAGAGTAACTTCAAACACTTGGGTGGGATAACAGAAGAGGATCTACAGCAGAGGAAAGAACAGCTGGAGGCTGAGAAGTAGGGTCCTTAAAGCCAGTGCTTTGTATTTCAGTACCTATGAATCCCACGTAGGGCTTTCTTACCGGAAACGTGTTCTTTCATTCTGCTAGAGTTAGGTTCCATTCTTTCCCCTCCTGAGTTCTTTAAGATGTTTTTAAAGTTGTGAAATAATAGGCTTAACATAAAGTTACCATATCAGCAGTTTTAAGTGTGTAGTTCAGTAGTGTTAAACATACTCATGTCATTGTGATTCCAGTCCTCCAAACTACTTTCATTTTGTAAAGTTGGCATTATTTATGGAGTTCTTGAGATCACAGCTATTTTAAATCCTTCAGCCAGCATAGGTGACATGGTCTGTAAACATTCTCATTAGGCTGAACTTCCCAATCAAAAATTATGAAATCCATTTCTTTGTTCACTAAATTGTAGGCCCAGGATGCTATCCTCACCATTCAATTATAGAGACAGAAACTCTGGTTCAAGTCACAGCATCTTTTATCTGGATAATTATCACATTTTCTTCATAGGTGTCTCAACTCACTGACCTCTGCTGTTACCCATACTTCTTACCCTGTAGTTTGTTCTTAACACAACGTCCAGAAAAATCATAGGAAAGCTTAAACGAGATCATGTTGCAATGTCAAGCCCCCTCCTGGCTTCCTGTTTTACTCATAAAAGCTCTGATTGAGAGGCTGTATTTGTTTTGGTTCTCTTTACCGCTAATCTACATGACTGTCTTATTTAAACTATTCCAGTCATGCTAGCCTGTAGTTTTCTTGTATTTGCTTAGGCAGAATCCTTTCTTAGGGCTTGTTCCCTACTGTCTGGAATGATCTTTCCACAGTGTCTAAACACTTCTCTCTCATTCTTTTCAGGACGTGGCTTAAATCTCTTTTCAGTAAAGTCTCCCTAGTCACTGTATATGAAGTTGCCCTTTCTGTTGCTGTGATAAAACACTCCCCAGAACCAGTTTGGAGGGGGAAAGGGTTTATTTGTTGTTCCCTCTTTCCAGATGTGCTTTTGTGACATTGACAAAAACTGACCAGCCCAATTGACCCTGGTCAGTTTGGCACAAATATGTAATTATTAAACCAACCTTTCTTGTTTATCCCTAAGATCTCATGTTAATATTATAATATAAAACATAACAGAACTTTTAAAAGTCCTAACATCTTTTAAAAATTAAAACACTTTAAGAGTTAAAAGGTTTCTTCCCTTCTTCTTGGCATGGTGGCACACAGTGCTTGGGAGGCAGAAGCAGGAGAGCTCTGTGATTTGAGGTCAGCCTGGTCTACGTAGTGAGTCCCAGGACAGCCAGCACTAAATGGAGTGATCCTGATTTAAAACAAAACAACACATAAATTGTTACTTTAAAAAAAGTAATGACAGGGTCTTATTATGTAGCGTTGGCAGTCTGGAATTCACTATATAGTCCACAGAAATTTGCCTGCCTCTACCTCCTGCATGCTGGGATTAAAGGCGTGTGCCACATGCCGAGAGTCTTAAGTGTTACCAAGTTCAACTTCTGGCTTAAGATGCTGCCTTGACCTACGACTGGACCACAGCCTCCATATGCTGACTCTGAGGAAATACTTGCCAGAACATTTCACCTCAGTAATTCTGACCTCTTGTTAATCACAGGGGCTTCCTCAACCTCAGCTAACCGGTGTTAATTAGGCCAGCAAACCCAGTTTCCTCCAGTGGTGCTGGGATCTTGTTAGTCACAGCTGACTCTTCAGCCCTAGCTGAGGGCATCACTGTTGCAGTGAAGCACAGGCCGGTTTCCATAGATCTTAGCTCAGATAGATCACAGGAATGGCCCCAACAGAGTCTCTGCTTCTTTCAGAAACAGCTCATCCTACATCTCTCACCAAGCTTACTTACTCATCTTACTTCCAAGCTCCTATAACAGTTCATTAAGCTTTTAGTACTTAGAGCCCAAAGTTCTGAAAGCTTCCACAGTGCTCCTCAGAACAACATGGCCATGTCTGTCACCATGTTGTGGGTCCAAGGCTCTGAATCAACCCAAGCAGACACAGGTTCTGAAAAACAAGATTTATTTCAGGGCAGTACTACAGAAACTAATTGGTCAGAGACCACAGTACAGACTGGGGAGCTGACTTTGTCCCCAAATGTTCATGTCAGCAAATATTTAAGTGCAAACCCCACAAACATCTGTGCCAAGTTACAGTTACATTTTTCCACCAATCAGGATTCAAAGATTGGGGGCTTTCCCTATGTGTTCCATCACTGTTAAATGACATACAATGTAAGCTTTTCAGTCTAACCAATCAGATTCATTTGTTCCTTATGTTGTTAGGAACAGCCATAATGTTTCTAGAGAACTAAAGATGCATAACAGACTATTTCAATGTTAAAGGAGGAGGTGGGTCAGCTATTAGAAGGTCCCCAGCTCCCCTAGGACTTGGGGATGTGAACTTTGTTTCACCCTACAAGTAAAATGGAGTCTGAAATCAAAATAGCAGTACTTAGGACAAGGTGTTTTTGCCTGTTCCTAACAATATCAATAGCCCACTCTGATACCAACTTCTGTCCTAGTTTGCTTTTTTGTGGCTGTGATGAAACATTGACTAAAACCAACTTGGGGGGAGGAAAGTGTTTATACTTCCAAGTCACACTGTTAAAGGGATGCCACGGCAGGAACTCAAGGCAAGAGCCTGGAGGCAGGAACTGAAGCTCTCACTGACTGGCTCCTCAGAGCTTGCTCAGCCTGTTTTCTTATACCCTAAGGGTTGCCTGTCCAGGTGAGCTTGGCTGGGCCTTCCCACACCATTCATTTTAATCAAGAAAATGTCCCACAGGCATGCCCCTGGGCAGTCTGATGGAAGGAATTTCTCATTTGGGGCTCCCTCTTCCTACATGACTCTAGCTTGTGTCAAGTTGACAAAAAACTAACTAGCACAGAAGTGTTAATCACCTGCTCCACATTTTCTATTACTGTTTCCTGCTTTATTTTTCTCCCCCTTAGTACTTGTTACCTTCCTGCATACCATGTATTTTGCTTATTTATTTCTTGGTCACTACTCATTCCCAGTACTTAAATCACTGCTGATTCATATAAGACCCTAAATACAGTTGACAAATAAGTGATTTTATTTGCTTTAAACTCAAAGTATAGATGCTTTCCACACTTAACAAAAATAGTTGTTATGTAAATCATGATTGACTGAGAAAACATTTTTGCTAGGACCATCAAAGAGCTGCAGGACCAGCTGGCCTATGAACGACTTCGCAGAGAAAAGTTAGAGAGTCAACTGGACGAATACCGAGCAGAGGTGGATCAACTCAAGGAAACGCTGGAGAAAATTCAAGTCCCCAGTGTCGTGGCTATGGTTGGTGTTCTTAATACATTCTTTTTCTTGATAAGTGGTATATAGAAGAGCCTAAGGTTTTGAGCTTTGAGTTGGGGCAGAATTTGAATTCTGTCTGTAATCTTTTTTGATGTGGGTAAGTTTTTGGCCTATCTGAACTTGTGTTGCAAACTAGAGCTAACAATACTTTCTAGAACTGACATCAAAATTGTGAATTTGACACTCTTTGCCACTGTGAGTATTTTTTTTTACTGTCTGGAGCTGTATTTTGAGTTTCAAATACATAACTTTTGTTATGAAAAAAAAAAAAAGCCAAAATCAAAAGGGCAAGAATTTAAATAGTGATTAAATTTAAAAAGAAATTAAATAGTGTTTCCATCCAGTGTCAGTTTTTCTAGTAGAAGAAACAACCTCCCCACAAAGTCCCATATCAGCAACACCTGCACAAACAAGAAGCATGGAATGGGGACAGAAAAATAGTTTCTCTTTCAGCAGGGAACTTAGAGCCGTTCAGTCTCAGTAGACTGACTAGGCTTTGATTCCCGGTCTTCTGGGTCTTCTGCAAAAAAAGACGCTGTGAGCCGGGTGTGGTGGGGCACACCTTTAATCCCAGGCTGGGGAAGCAGAGGCAGGTGGGGCTCTGAGTTCGAGACCAGCCTGGTTTACAGGGTGAGTTCCAGGACAGCCAGGGCTGTTACACAGGAAAACAGTCTGAAAACACACTGTGATGTGGCTCTGGGGACAGCTTATCCTGACATTATGGGGACTGAGAAACATTAATATTTTCATCCTTTACAGCAGTTTTTTCTTCAGTTGCCATGGATAAATTGTTTAGACTTTTGTCACCTTGTCTGATCTGTAACAAACTCCCAGGCTTTATTTTATCCAAACTAATCATTAGCCTATTAATCATTTCAGGGATCGTGACATAATAGAGTTGCTTGCAAGATGTTGAAACCAGATAAATGTTCCCCAGATGAAGCCTCTGCTAACAGTTTAGTTCATGAGATGTAGAAAAAAATTTCCATTTATCTGTGACACATACTTGTATGTATGTCTTCCTTCCTCCCCAACCCCTTATAATTTTCCTGAGACAGGGTCTTATGATACCCCAGACCTAACATGCACTAGGTAGCCCAGGCTGGTCTGATCTTATCTCCACTTCTGTATACAAAGAGTATCTTGTACTTTAGTATAATGTTCTCACTAGGGCTCCCTTCCTTTGTTCAGACCTATAGCTGATTATTTCCATCTGAAATTCCTAGCAGTGTCTAATTTAAAACAGTCTAAAACCAAACTTAACATCAAGACCAGAGTTTCACCCCCAGGTCTATTTTCTTAATTGCCTATTTTTCTACTTTATTTATTTATTTATTTGTTTGTTTATTTATATTTGTTTATATTGACCAGGGTCTCTATATAGCCGTATCTGGCCCAGAACTCATTATGTAGATTAGGCTGGTCCCTGACTCCCAGGTGCTGGGATAAAGGTGTACACCACTACACTTAGCAGTTTTGGACTCCTGAGGCTTTCTCTAGATTTCTTTCCCTATAACCATAAACTGTGGCTCACCAGCTTTTTGCTGCTGCCCTAATACACGAACTCTTAGCACAGAATTTAGTATCTAGTCTTTCCCTACCCAAGTACATTTGAGTAAACAGCTTGGTTTCCTGTCTTTTTTTTTTTTTTTTTTTTTTCTGGAAATCTTTGAACGAAGTGGATTCCTCAATTTGGATTCTGACAACTTACCTTATCAGCCCTATACTTGTCACTTCTTATGTAGGTGAGCCTTTTCGAACTTAGCACATACTTTCCCCGCACCAAGCATTTGTTCTTCCATTTCAAGGTCCCGTATCAAATCTCGCCCATAAAAGCCCCTAGGAGTCATCTGTTACTCTGTCCCAAGGCTCCTAACCACAGATACTCTTCCCATTAAGCACTTTATACTGCTTTGAGGGTGTCTCACTTTTTTAGTAAGGTTGACCACTTTACCCACAGTACTGAAATTTAAGTTTCATAAGATCATACTTTGAGATCTTGGTCATCATCAATAATAGGTATTATGGATTTAATTATATATTGGGCTTAATGTCAAGCCTTTTTTGCTTAGCATGCTAATTGAGAAACCTAGTGCCAGATAAAACAGTTTGTAAAGTTACGACAGTCTGTTAGATGGCTGTGTTTTCATCTGCCTAGCTCCAAATCCAAGCGTGCTTTCCCCATCGCTGTTACTGCCATTGTAAGCCATTCTCTCTCATTTTCTGATGGGACTTGTGGACAATTCTGACAGATTTTGTCTTTAAGAACTCAGACCATTCCAAGTTAAGTTTCAGGAACAGAGCAGAGGGAAGGGTATGGAAGCACAGTTTTGTTTTTCCAGGTTGTATTGGATAGTAGCAGCTTCCATGTTCACATGCTAGTGTTCAAGAGTTAGCAATGGCATGGGCAGGAATACCTTTGGAAGTAACTCTAGTCATGAGCTCTTCCCAAGGACATGTGCCAGAAAGGCTGTTTTAGGAACACCTGTGTTCACAGCTGTCTTGCCTAAATAAGGCATTTTCTTTTTAAAATTTATTTAAAAATTTTTGTGCAGTGTAGTTTGGTCATATTCCTCCCCACCCCCTACTCTTTCCAGACCCCCATTCCACTTCATATAAACCAAACAAATTTCAAGCACACACACACACACACACACACACACACACACACACACACACACACACAAAACATCCAAACCAAAAAAATAAGACAAAACCGAACCATGGAGCCTATTTAGTGTCTGCCAACCATTCGTGAGCATGTAGCCTGCCCCAGGCTCACTGGTATGCACAGCCTTTTTTTACTAGTATTTACAAGTATTCAGCAATGACAACATCCAGTGACCATGTGTTGTGCTCTTATCCTCGCCTTTGCTCCTCCTATAGCACTTGTTGACTCTTTTGTGTTAGGTCATGTGAATACCAAGATGATGAGTTTCAGGAACAGTGCAGAATGGGCTGTAGTATAATATTTTAAGACGTGTTACTTTTGTTTATGTTGCATTTGTTTAACTCTGGAAGTTGTGTTATTTTGCCTTTCTAACACACCTGACAGTCTAATAAAGAACTGGCCAATAGCAAGGCAGGAGAAAGGATAGGTGGGGCTGGCACTCAGAGAGAAGATATAGAGGGAGAAATCTGGGAGGAGAGAAGGAAAAAGATGGAGGAGTGAAAGAAGGAAGGAGTCAGAGAAGGAGGAAGACTCCAGGGGCCAGCCACCCAGCCACCCAGCTACACAGCAAGCCACGGAGTAAGAGTAAGATTTACAGAAGTAAGAGAACAAGAAAAGCCCAGAGGCAAAAGATAGTGGGATAATTTAAGGAAAGCTGACAAGAAACTAAGACAAGCTAAGGCTGGGCATTCATAATTAAGAATAAGCCTGCATATGTGATTTATTTGGGAGCTGGGTGGCAGGCCTCCAAAAGAGATGAAAACATAAAACAACAATGGACAAAGTGGAAAATGAAAAAAGTTGGAAAGGAATACTGTACAAACAAAAACTCAGGAATGGAGAAGTTAAGAAATATAAATCCTGGCCCTGTAGGCTCCATAAGGATTCCAAATGAAGTCATTTTACTGAATTCTGCATCACAGGTATGCAATGTAGTCAAGATCAAAGCAGAAGTGACAAGTTGCTCCCTTTGGGGTTTATATTAAGCAGAGATGGCAGTCTTGTGATCCAGCACAACATGAAGTCCTTTAGATCTGGGGATGTGGTTATACAAATTCCTAAAGGAAATTTAATCAGAGCAGAAAATACTCAGCATGGCTCCTTTTTCGTTTTTTTTTTTTTTTTTTGGATGCTATTAAAGAATGTTAGCTTGAAGCTTTGACTCTTCTTTTCTTTGTTCATAGGAAGAGGACTCATCTGAGTCTACCAAAGAGAAGCATCGAGTGAAAAAAAAAGTGTCTCCTGGGGGCACGCTTGTGAGAAGGTACTAATCAGTGTAATAAGGTTAAATAAACAATTGATTTTTCCCTTCACTTTAAACATGATATAAATGTAAATCAATAGAAATCCTTCAGTTCTGAAGGTGAAAATGTCTATCAAAGGGATTTAAACAATTCCATGGACTCAGGATACTTTTTATACACATATACATGCAAGCCAACATTTATGAGTAATAATTTTCCAAGTATTCATATAAACTGTGAAATATAAGATGGTACAATCTAATAGTCAAAGGAAATCCAATTCTAGATAATAAACATTATTAAAATGACACTATGGCTTCATAATAAAGTTATATTTCTTTTCTCTCTCTCTCTCTTTTTAAAGACAGTGTTTCTCTGTGTAACAGCCCTGGCTGTACTGGAACTCTGTTTGTAGACCAGGCTGGCCTCAAACTCAGAGAGATCCACTTGCCTCTGCCTTTCAAGTGCTTGGATTAAAGGCGTGCACCACCAAGCCCAGCTAAAGTTGTATGTATTTCTTTTACTGTCTAGAAAGTGGCATTTATTACTACTAATGTGCATATAGTTTTAAGAGTTTTGTTCTTCCTCAGGTATTACAGTGCTTACCTCTAAATCCAGCATTTAGGAGACTGGGGAAGGAGTACTATGAATTTGTGGCAGCTGGCTTCCACAGTGATTGTCTCAGGACGACATGCATGCATGCATGCACCTAAACACATTCACCCACCTTGACAAAACATTTCATTTATTCAAATGACTTAACTTTTACTAAGTATCTAGACTTGGAAGAAAATTTTTTAAAGAGTAGTAAGTTTTTACACAGAACAGCTTTACAACAATTACCAAATATCACTCAAAAGCTTTACATGAGTGATAATCTACTCTTAAAAAAAAAAAAAAAAACCAGCCCATGCTATACTTTTGCTAAGAATGCCCCCTTAGATAATCTGGTTCAGAATTCCATCTTTGCTCTTTGCTGCAAGCTTTATGGGAATATAAGTAAGAGGCAGACTCAGCAGGATGAAAGCACTTAACTTGTGTTTTCCTTTCCCCCATAATCCCTTGAATTTAGAAACTTTGTTTTTTGTTGACCAAAAAGTGGCTGTGGTTCTGATTTAGTTTCTGAACATTTCCATTCTATTCCTCTTTCTTATTATAGTGAGCCAGCAAGATATTTGGTGGTTATTTTAACCTGGTATCATCAGGAGAACCTGATTGCTGAGATCAGATCAGGCATCTAGCTGTACAGGCTGCCTAGAGACTGAGCATTTTCCCCCACCCTGCAGAAAAATGGCAGATAGCTTGGACAGATATGAGTCACAGGAAAAAAGAAGACAGTTTTATTTTCTCCCATTGACCTAGCAACTTACAGATTCCTAACATTTTCTACCAATCACATTTAAGATTATAGTTGAGCACATAAGAGCCCTCTTCTTAGATATTACCTGAATTTAGCCTTTAGTTAATTCATTTCCCCATTGCTCACTTCCCTTTGGGGTTGCAAATGATAATTAACGGTTGTTGCCTCCCTTTGTGATTCTTATCATCCCTCCCTTTGATCCTGGAAGCCTGGCTTTGCACTGCTAAGGGAATACTGCGTGTGAGTGTATATATACCAGGACTTCCAGGGCACAGAGAGGACAGAGAAGAGAAAAGAGAATGGAAGAACTAGATGGGTAAGAACTTGAGAGGAACAAACTGAGATGGGAAAGAACTAGATTGAAGGGCTAGAAAAGAATACTAGAGGAACGAGATGGAAGATGAGGAAGAGTCAGATGGGAAAGCCCTAGCTGGGTAAGAACAAGGTGAAAAGGACCTAGATGAGGCAGAATTAAGATGAGAGAATTAAGACAGAACTTAAGAGGGAACAGTAGAGAAATCAGGCAAGAAAGGAGCTAGGCACGAGAACAGAACTGAAGCTGTGTATATGTGGATGTTATGCCAGAGGAATTAAAGCCAGTGGACAATAGAGCTCGGTGTGCTGAGATTCTATTTCCTGAAAATAGTCCTCACCGTTAGTAGTTCTCTCCTGAGCCCCTGGGATGTATAATATTAAGGCTTGTCCCTCTAATACTATACAAGATTGTGAAATGCTAAGCACTTCGAATCTGGATAGAGAACTAAGATGTAAGAAAAATAGAGGCTGGAGAGATGACTCAATGTATAAAGTGCGTGAAGCACCTGAGCTTGCATCCACAGCACCTGTGTAAAACCTGGGTGTACAGCCTGTGCCTGTAATCCCATCACCGGGGGCAGGGACAGATGGTGCTTGAGTTTTGACAGTTTAGCAGAAATGGTAAGCCCCAAGCTTGGGGGGTGAAAGGGGGAGGGGAAGAGTGTGAGAGGAGGGAGAAAGAGCGGAGGGGGGAGAGGGAGAGGGAAAAGGGGGCAGGCAAAGGGGAGAGGGAGGGAGGGAGAGAGGGAGGGAGGGAGGGAGAGAGAGAGAGAGAGAGAGAGAGAGAGAGAGAGAGAGAGAGAGAGAGAGAGAGAGAGAGGAGGTTGATCGATCCTGTTTCAAAAAAGATCCAGAATGAATGAATGAGGAAGATACCCACTGATGATGTCTGGCTTCCATATGCATACACATGTACTAACACATCTGTATACACACATATTCCCTAAAACAACAACAACAACAACAACAAACCCAAAAACAAAAAACCAAGAAAAATGTAGAAGACTGGATAACAACAAAAGGAAAAGAATATAAATTTGAGTTTCTTTTTTCTGTTTTGGGTCCATGAAGTTCCAATCCCTAACTCTCTTTGAGATGGTTTGCTGAATTTAAATGAATTATTGAGAAGTCTGTTTCATACAATGAATCTGAGATAGGTTACTGTGAAATAGTTTTCAGAGGTGAGAATAAGTGCTGGGGAATATAGTGGGCAGTAGAACACCTCATCAGCCAGCATGTATTAAGTTTTAGGCTCAATTCCTGGTAGCAGCAAACAAACAAACAAAACTGTTGTGGAATATTCCTTTACACCTTGTGAAGATGTGCCACTGTGACTGGTTTAATAAAGAGCCGAATGGAAGAGGATAGGTGGGACTTCTGGAGAGAGAAAGGGGAGAGTGGAGTCACCAGACAGATGATGAGGAAGCAGGATGGGCAAGTACAGAGGAAAGGTAACTGAGCCGTAAAAGAGCATAGATAGCCGGGCAGTGGTGGCGCATGCCTTTAAGAGAGGCAGAGCCAGGCGGATCTCTGAGTTTGAGCGAGGCCAGCCTGGTCTAAAGAGCAAGACCCAGGACAGGTACCAAAACAATAGATACCCTGTCTCGAAAAGACAAAAAAAAAAGAGCATAGATGAAAAGATATTGGTTATTTTAAGTTATAAGACCTAGTTAGGAACAAGCCTAAGCTAAGGCCGAGCTTTCATTAATCAATAATAAGTATCTGTGTCATATTTTGTGAGCTGGTGGCTCAAAGAAAAAATCTGTTTATACGAAACAAAACACAAAAACCCACCACTCAAACTGCTGTACATATGAAAAATTTAAAAGATACACATAATAATCAGAGTACCTCTATAAAGTTCATATTAAGTATAACACATTAGCAATGGGATAGACATTATTTTAAAATTTATTATTCACTACAAAAAATCTCTACTTATATAGGAAGTCACTTGGAAAATCCAATCAACTTTGTTGTAGTATTTTATTTTATATAAAAATCTAACTGCAATAATAAGCAGGGAAGTAAAATCCAGTAAGTATGTAGACTATGGAACTGTCTTCAAGTATGCAATCTGATAACAAATACTACTACATTTACAAAGCTACAAAGCTCAAATGCAAAACTGTTTTTGTTGCTGTAGTTATCAAAAGGATAAGGACCAAATGTCCTTCTATCTCAAACCAGGCTTTGGGAGACAGCTTTTCAACATACAAAGTCATACAACAGAAAAGTAAAATACCCAAACACTTGTATTGAGTCCATAAGTACTTTGGAGAATTTGTAGTAAATCCATTCTCTGGAGTGATCAGCAGCCAACAGCAGGAGTGTCAATATTCCTTCCAGAACCTATAAAACCCCAATGCTATTGCTAAACAAGTGAACACCGAGGCTGTGGAGAGAAAGGAACTATGTTACAAGTTGGAGTTTAATTAGTTTCAGGTAGTAAAATAATAACTAAATGAACAGAAACAAAGAAAATCAAATTTATATCCCATGTTCTTTATTCCCTAGAAAACTAAACTAAGGATAAAAGGCATTTGTAAAGCAAGATTTACATCAATAGCTTCCTGTGTTTTAGAGGGTAAAAATGAAAATAATTTAAAAATACTATGTGTCTTGTCAGAAAATGTAAGCAGTACCTCAAAGTTACTAGCACTGTGTCTTAGGGTTTCTATTGCTGTAATAAACACTATAACTAAAGCAGCTTGGGGAGGAAAGGGTTTATTTTATCTTACACTCTCAGGTCACACTCCATCACTGAGGGAAGTCAGCACAGGAACTCCAGGCAAGAACATGGAGACAGGAGCTGAAGCAGAAACCAGATGGCTAGCTGGCATACTCAGCCTGCTTTCAGCCTGTCCAGAGGCTGGTGGCACCATGCACAGTGGGCTGAGTCCTTTCACATCAATCATTAATTCCCCACAGGCTTGCCTGCAGGCTGATCTTATGGAGGTGTTTTCTCAGTTGAGGTTTCTGGGCACAGATGGTATATGCCTCTATTTCCAGACACTTGGGAGACTAAGCCTATAAGTTTTGGCCAAATTGACAGCCAAATCCTACCATGCCTGGTATTTGTGAATCTTCAATAAATGGGACCTTATTATGTTAGCAATGTCTCAGGTATTCTAGGGCAAATGGATCCACTCATGCCATATCTTTCTACTTATTTAAAAATAGGTAATTGCGGCTTCCTAAAATGCTTATCAGTAACAACAGTACTAAAATATATTTAAAAAAGGAGGAAAGAGAAAGTGCCTCATATTATTGGTTTTAAATCCTCAGTGAAAAAAACAAAAGGATGACGACTCAGGAAAAATCTTTATTATTTATTTATTTTTATGTGTATGTGTATTTTACATGTATGTCTGTGAACTATGTGTGCGCTTTGTGCCTGTGGAGGCCAGAAAAGGGCACTGGATCTCCTAGGACTAGAGTTATAGATGATTGTGAGCCACAACGTGGGTGCCAGGAATCAAACCCTAGTCCTTTAGGAGAACAACCAGTGCGCTTAACCACTGAGCCTTTTCTCCAGACCCAGGAAAATCTTTTCTAAAACAATTGCAAATTTGCTTATTTCTTTTGCTACTACTAAGTCTATCAGATTTGCCTTGTAGATCTAAACTGCTGAATGGAAGCTTTTTTGGAAAATGTCACCATCTTCAACTTCGAGGGTAAAAGGGGTAATTTAAACTATGGTATTCTTTAGGTGGCTACTCAAGAGAATATTGGAAAATGGCAGGTAGATTGGAAACCATGCATTTGTTGCTTTGGTACTGATTTTTAGAAGAGAATGAACATTCCAAATGGCTGTTTGGAATTTCCCTCAGCATTACAGTTACGCTCATGGCCTTCAGTTCTACAGACTTTTCTAGAATAGGGGTTTTCAAAGCCTAGCTGTAGAATTATTTTTTAATCTGAATTTTAAGCAGGAATCTAATGTTAAAGAGATTAAAAAAACAGAGCCCTCAGAGTTAAGAAAAGTGCTATACATCAGTTGAGGGCTGGCTCCTTCATCTTCTAAATTGCCAAATCACCACAAACAGTGGCTGGCCAGAAAACCCCTATGATCAGGAATTTTTTTTTTAATATTTTGTTAATACAGACATTTGAAGTAGGTGTGCCTTCTGACTCCAAATTTTCAAATGTGCATAGCAACAAGGGTATAGAGGTGTGTGTCTTTAGAAAAGCATGCACATATATGGATGTTCAGAGTAGCAATGCTCTTAAGGATGAAGAATTCAAAGCAACATTGTTGGGGAAATTATAACATTCTGATACAACAGAATGCTATCTTTTGTAATAAAAAGATGTGTATTGTTAAAATATATTTAAGACATATAGTTACATTGAAAGACATAGAGTTAATTATCATGTGTAATTCCTTTTTACAAGTCTATATATTACTTGTATATAGCAGACAAGATATAAACTGCTAATAGTAAATAAAGAAGGCGAGGGGATTTTCACTGCTCTTGAATTATATGGATAATTTAAATGAAAATATATTGCTTTTAAGAAAAAGGAAACAGACAAGTAATAATTAATGCATTCTTCCCATCACATGGGGCCATAAAACTTAGGAGATATTGAAGCTGTGGAGCTTAGTAGGGACAAGCCAGTTTGGGGACAGTACCTGTGTGCTCAGTCAGCTTGAGGTAAGATGGTTCCGTACCCTCCACTCCTCTCTGTTCGCTGTGTTTTTAACAGCCTACATCGACTTTAGTCATCTTTCTAACACCATTCAAATCTTTACAATAAAATGAATTTTTTTTACTGTGGAATTTGCTCAATTATTTTACCACTTGTTCTTTGGTTTATTTACTTGATAGCCAGACACCTTTTTCTCTAAGCGAACTGCCCAGTTGCCTAATTAATTTTGATGTTGAAACTGGAACCTTCTTCAAGCAGTACAGGGTATCAAGCAATAAAGAACATTTTAGCTCCTTTTTTCTCTGACCTGGCATGGTTATCCTGACAGGTAGGACCCAACAGATCCAAAGATTCCCTGTTGGCAATTCCTTTCTCTGACAGACTTACCTGCAAGATAACGAATTGTCTCAAGTTTGTTCGACTCCATCAGTGTTTTTAAGGATGCAATTTCAGTGTCGATTTTATTACTGGTCTCTGAAATAACACTTTTGGTTTGGGTATCCTGTAGCAAGTCAGAATAGACAGTTTTACTTTTGTCCCTATGTATTATGGACAAAAACATTTATATTGAAACCTTCAGTTGTGTGTTAATAGTGCATTTAAAAGTCTGAATTGATAGTAAATAAATACTACCAAGTGACAAAAACATTACTCCAATTTCATATCTGGAGACAATTTCCTTGAATTACTCAATACTGGGCATAGTTTACTAAAAATCTCTTAAGATATACGAGACCTAAATATATGATAAACTAAGAAGTAAACATGTTAGCCCCAGACCTATCATTTTATGTGTAAAGTCCTTGGAATATTATTAACACTTTAACCATAAAGACATATTTTAAATACATTTTGCCAAAAAAAATCATCCAAGGTTATATATAGTATGAATGGAGATCAATATAAAAGGAACTGGACTATACCTAGTGGGTAACTTTGCACATATAGGGAGCAGAACTCAGAAATTAGCTGAGAGAATTTGCTCATTTCCTTAATTATCTACTTTCTCTGGCCAAGAAGTATACGAAAATGGATTCCTGAAAGCACAGGTGATCTTCTCTTCTACTAAATTCTGAACAAGAGAACTTTTTAAGAAAAGGATGAGGCTAAATCAGAAAGCTAGAGAGTTTACTTACTATTTAATGATTATATTACAGGATTATTGAGAATGTAAACAAGACCCCAAAGTACAGGGTTTAGAGCCTGGGTTCTTGATTTGAGACAGGATATCACATAGTAGCCCAGCCGGGCTTCAAATTCATGACAGTCCTGAATTCTGGGATTACATACCACATTTGGATTAGAATCTTCTGGATTAGAATCTGTATTCTTTTTTCAAAATTATTTATTTTTATTTCACGTGCATTGGTGTTTTGCCTGCATGTATATGTCTTTGTGAGGGTGTCTGATCCCCTGGAACTAAAGCCACTTGTGAGCTGCCATATGGGTGCTTGGAAATGAACTTAGGTCTTTTGGAAGAGAAGCCAATGCTCTTAACTACTGACCCATCTCTCCATCCCCTAGAATCTATGTTCTTATCTCAATTCTATCAACTACTGGCTGTGTGGTTTTAACCTTTTTGTGTATCATTTTCCAAACTACTAAAGTAGAAATAATACTAATTATAGAGGTTGACCTGAAGATTAAATGCATTAGCAGACATAAGTACATGTATATTTACTATGATTTAAAAAATTTAAAGATATTTGTTTATTTAAATCTAGACATTTACTTAAACAGTAGTGAATTTTTTTTTTATAAAAGTAGCTACTGTCTATATAAAAATAAATTAGTATGTCATGAAAAACTTAATTCTTTTGAGGGGGGTGTTATTTTCAAGACAGAGTCTCACTGTGTAGCTCTGGTTGACCTGGACCTCGCTATGTAGAGACCAGGCTAGCCTCGAACTCACAGAGATCCACTTCTGCCTCCCAAGTGCTGAGGTTAAAAGCATGTACCACCATGCCTAATCCTTAGTTCATATTTTAAAAAGATTTATTTTATTTAAGAGTGTGTGTCTGTGTGTGGATATGTGCTGGAGGCATCAGGCATGTGCTCCCTTGGAACAGGAGGTACAGGTGGTTGTGAGCTGCCTGATGTGAGCCTAGGAGACAAACTCTAGTCCTCTGTGACTGTGGTGTGCTCAGTCATCTCTCTAGCCCTGGTAAGCTTCCATTCTTACTCCAGGGTTGCAGCTCACGGAACCACACTTCCTAGGGGCAGCTTTCCCCAGAGTGCTAGAAAACTGCAGCAGTGACAAAATCACATTCTACAGGCTAGGTATTTAATCCAAGCTTACAAACTGATGGATATAAGAGTGGTCATACAAGCAAGGAACATGAATAAGTGGAAGAGAAACTTCTATGTATTAACCTTACCTTTTTAGTAAATTCATTGGTTGCTTCCATAAGTTGTTTTTCTTGATCCGTGAACTAAAGGATATGAAGCCAGAAGGTTAAAGGAAAAAAGGGGCCGCAAGATGACTCAACGGGAAGACACTTGCCACACAAGCCTGCAACCTGAGTGGGATCCCTGGAGCCCACAGCAGGTGAAGGACAGACTGACTCTGCAAAGTTGTCTCTCACCTTGCATGTGTCACAACAACAACAATGAAAACAGGTTATAAATAATGTAAAAAGGAATAACTATTTAATTTAAAAACACATTACTGGAGGGGCTGGGAAAATGGCTCAGCCGTTAAGAGAATTTGCCGCTTTTCCTGAGGACCTCAATTTGATGTCTGGCACCCACATCATGCAGCTCACAATAGTATATAACTCCAGCTTCAGGGGACCGGACACTTCTGGCCTCCTAGGGCATCTGCACTCATGTGGGGACACAACATACTTACATCTACACATGATTTTAAAAAATCTCCCGAAGCACATTCCTGGGCTGGTGAGATGATGGCTCAGTAGCTACAGGCACCTGCCACCAAGCCTGCCAACCCAGTTCTAGCCTAGGACCCAGAGGTGGAAAGAGAAAACTAAATCCCATAAGTCAGTCCCCGGCCCTCACCAGTGTGCCCACATAAATGCACATACCCAAAACATGAATAAAATGCAATTAATTTTTTAAAAAGTACATTACCATGTCTGTTACTCTGCTCCTTTCCAGGTTGATATCCAACTTATTATCTGCTCTGATTCGACTGGTTTCTTGCTTTAAAGAAAATCAGTACTTTTAAAAATGATCTTGTAGTGGGTATTTGTTCTAAAATTAGTGGAATAAATTTCACTTACAGTCAGCTGCTGCTTAACTTGATCTAATTCAATTTTCATTTTCTAGGTGTAAAAGAGGTGACAATTAGCATCAATCCAAAAGTCCCTAGGATTACTTTAAAAGTTTGAAAACTTAGATTAGCAAAATTTGCATATCTATGGATTTTTAATACACAGTTATGACTTAAAAAAGTAAAGAACTAGCAGACCACTGTGTTCATTAAACAAATATTAGGTAGAAAACAGTTAGTTTTGGTATTGGATTCTACCTTTAAAATGATTTGCTTTTTTAAATTTTAAAATCTTTAGGCTAGGGCTGGAGACATGGCTCAGTGGTTAAGACTGCTTGCCCCTAGTTCAAAGGACCTGAGTTTAGTTCCCAACACCCATGTCTCATAGCTCACCAGCTGCCTGTAACTCCAGTTTCAGGGGATTGGATACCTCTACAGGTACCACAAGGTATGTCTCTCGCTAAAGTCCCCCTCCTCGTCCATCCTAAGCCCCTCTCCCCAAAAATTTAATCTTAAATGCTAGGCTAGTGAAGAACTTAATTTCTGATTTAACTACAAAGATACATTTTGAGGGTCTACAGAGATGGCTCAGTGGTTAAGAGTGCTTACTGCTCTTCTAGGGGCCTGACTTTGGTTTGTAGCAATCATGTCCAGTTGCTCACAACTGCCTGTTAGTCCAACTCCATAGGATCTGATGCCCTCTTCTGGCACCTGCACCCATATATACATAGCCACATACATATAAACAGAATTTAAAAATAATATTTTGAATACCTTTTTCTCATAGTGACAAAGACAACATAGCATTAAATAAAATGGAGAACATCACAGTATTTTCAGTTTTAGGAACAATTTATGATAAGCTATACTAGAAAATTTATACTGAGCTCAAATTTTTCTCCTCTTACATAAACAACTTACAATATGTACTTAGTATGCAAGAAATTGGTTTACAGATAAAGATTAGGTAAGGCTAACAGTGAATTTTGTTTTTGGTTTTTGTGACAGGACTTCCTTTTGTAGCCCTAGCTGGCCTGGAATGTTCTATGTACAGGCTGGCCTCAACCACACATCCATCCACCTGCCTGTTTCCTAAGTGCTGGAATTAAAGGTGTGCATCACCATGCCCAGCTTTAAACAGTAAATTTTTAATTTAAAAACTTGTAATACATAATATTATATGATCTTACTATTTACTAAGTAGCATCCTTGTGAGATCAATTACTTTTTTATTACTAGTAGTAAGTTAAAAGTTCTATCACCTCATTCTCTGCTCTCAGATTTGCAAATTCACTCTTTTCTAGGATGACCATGTCTTTCCTGATGGAATCCAAATGAGCCATTAGCTGTTGCACTGTTATTTCCTAGAAAATAAAATAAAAATAACCCAGTGATGTACAGAATGGTAGCATCCTTTTATTTTTTAATTGTTTTATAGAATTCAACATGCTAACAGGTAAAATTACTGGTTACAGAAAAAATAACATGAAATCCACATATCTAAAATATAAAAATAAAAACGAGGAAATTCAGGGAAGAAAACTTTATCTCCCAGTGAAGAGAAATATCTAGGTCTTTTAATGAAGAGAATTCTAACAAAAGTGCTTATGTAGCTCCTGTTAAGTTCCTGAACGAATAGTGCTTCAGAGTTTTTTTAGATTAATTTATGTATTTTATGTATATAAGTGCTCTGTCTTCATGTGTGCCAGAGGAGGGAATCAGATCCTTTTATAGATGGTTGTGGGTGTTGGGAATTGAACTCAGGACCTCATGAAGAGCAGCCAGTGCTCTTAACTGCTGAGCCATCTCTCCAGCCCCTCAGTTCTGTTTTTTAATAATATTTCAGTGTTTTGATTTTGAGAGACTTTTCTACCACATGAAAATACTAAGATATTGAATAGGTATGGTTTTAAAAGAAAATAAGATACACAGCTGAAATAATTGCCCTTTATCAGCACAACATAATAGTTTTGTTTACATTTCCTGGTCTCTTTCCTATATTTGACACCACTAAGAAAATATGAAAGGAAAGGTAACTCCTGACAGATTCATAAGCATTTGACTTATAAAGAAGAACTTTAAACTTCATTTTTGCAGAAAAGGTCCTGATCTACATAATTCTAAAAAATATTAGTTTATTATTAGTTTTTGTAATAAATCCTATACAGCTGAGAAAAATTAACTAACATTTTCAACAAAATTCCTGACCCTCTGGCCTCAGCCTCAGTGTACATTATCTACACCTAGCAGAAGAACATTTCTGCAGAAATGGCTCCCAGCAACCCTACAAAGAAATCTGGTTCCATATTCAACTTCTTAAAATTAGGTGATTCAAAACAAGAATGTGTAATCTTGAGAGGGCCATATTTCCAGGGCTTGTTAGTCAAGAAGGTCCATGCAAGAAGAGCCACAGTTCAGTTCTAAAGTTATAGTTCTCCACTGCCTGGTGTGGGTAAGAAAGACTGAAAACTGACTTCAGTTTTCAGTAACAGAGGACATAGCAACTTCAGACACATGGTCAAAAAACTAAGTTAGCTCAAAGCTAAGACAGTTTAGTCTTCAAAGGGTCAACAATGTACACATCAAATTTCACAAAGAGAATGGTCTACAAAGCTGTTTGAACCTAAACTGCCATTTTCTGTGTGACTTTCAACAAGTTACTTACTTCTTTGGTTTCCCTATTGGTAAAACAGAAACAACTACCTACATTCTTCATAGAAATACGGCTTGAGATCCCAAAAGTCTACAAAACAGCACAAGTGCCTATCAAAACCTTTAAATGTGAAGCTGTAATCCATTGTAAGCAGCCACAGCTATTTTATGTGACTGTTCTACCGTCTGTGGCGTCATCAGTCTCGGCAGACTTACAGTGGCCTTTTCTGAAGTGATCAGATGGTAGTGTGATTGCCAGATGGCTCTGAACCTTAGCTCTATCCTTCATATCATCTTTGTGCTTTCTTTTGTCCTAGAGGTGGGGTTAGGCTCCTGGATGAAAGAGTATTTTTAACGTCACAAACTAGTACTTTAAAAAGCCGAGAGTTTAATAGTAAACAAACTTTTACACTTATGCTACTTTTAATATGTAGGATTACGTGGCTCTGGCAGCAGGAATATTCCCGAAATCATAGTTTTAATTGCATAAAAAACAGGCATAAAATTTAATAGTAAGTTATTTTATTGAAAATGTCAATAGCTCCTTTGGATAGATCAACAGAATATAGATGAGAGCTTTGGGAGAATTAATTAAATGCATGGCTTTTTTTTTTATTCACTTAATTACTAGCCTGTGATGACCCTGAAATAAGGTAAGCTAAAATAATGCAAAATTGAAAGGCAAGTTAAATATAACAGGTTGTGTTTCCATTTCCAATTAAGGATTATAGTATCTTTAAGAGTTTTTGATTTTCTATAACCCTTAAAATAATTAAATTCCATGAAACAGATTCTAATTTTACGTAAGAAATCCAAATTTTTATGTCTATGTTTTGAAATAACCAACAGAAGAAAAAAAAGACTAAATTTGAAAAAATAATTATAAGAAAACAGACTTTTAAACAGTTCAATATCTTATTTATTTTTGTCCACTATCATTGAAATATGAAAAGTCTTAAAAATCACTCAACCCATGCACAGGTCAACAAAATGGCTCAGTAGGTAAGCATGTGTGCTGGCAAGCTTTAGAACCTGAGTTCAACCCTTGGACCCTCGTGGCAGAAGGGGAAAACTGACTCCTGCAAGATGTTCTCTGACCTCCATGCCTGTGCCATGGCATGCACCCCCGCCCTCAATAAATAATATTTAAAAGAATTTTTTTCTCCTGAAACAGGGTTTCTTTGTGTAGCCCTGGCTGTCCTGGAATTTACTCTGTAGACCAGGCTGGCCTCGAACTCAGAGATCTGCCTGCCTCTGTCTCCCAAGTGCTGGGATGAAATATGTGTACCACTACCACCCAGCTTACGTTTTTTCGTTTTTTTTTTTTTTTTTTTTTTTTTTTTTAATTTCATATCCAGTCAGATTTAGACATTTTAGCCAGGTAATTTATAGTCTTTTTTAGCCATGTTAGTCCCTTCTAGCTTTCAAAGTCTGGGAAGATTAACCATACAAACATAAAAACAGTAAACGTGTCATCGTATACAAAGACTAACTCTTCTACTTTGGAGGATTTTCCGGGAGAAAAGGTGTTTCACTAAAGTCTACCACCATTTCATGATTGAAATACCACGTATATTTCACACTGGGAAGATGACTGGATTCCACTCTTGTTATCAACTGTTAGGGACACTCCAGTTCTTCTGTTTTGAGACAGACTCTATGAAGGTCTTTTAAATTCTTCCTTTCCTCCTTCCTTAGGAGAAACGATCTAGGAGTGATAAACAATGGACGTATTACCTGCTGAGCTTTAGTCACCATCTCCTTATAGATAGTGTCCAGGCTGACATTTGATAATGTACTTAGTACCGACACAATCGTCTCTGCTTGTGTCTTGTCAAATCCTGCACACAACAAAAAAATCGGCATTTAAAACATCACATTACTAGCAGAAGAGACAGTTAACAAACTTTCAACACTTCAACTATTATACTTAAAACAGTTACAATGCTATCTTATTCTAAAAGTACTCTGTAATTCCTAATATAACTAGATCTACAACAAAACGGAACACTTCTAGTCTTTTTTGATAGTGCTTATATAATCGGCAACAGTGGTATTATTTTCACTTGTACTTCAATTTCTCCTTGGTTGATAGTGAGGTTAAGTACCTTCACATACATTTTAGTTATTTTTCTGTGTACTGCTTTTTTACATGGCCTTTGCCTACTGTTCTATAAAATTACTAAACTTTCTTTTTTTGATTCATAAGAACTCCTTAACATTTAGGTTTATCTAGAATTTCAGTAAGCAGATTTAATGTTTTTGAATACCATTCTGCAATGTCAATTAGCTGTTCACTTGTAAGATATTACCATATCTGGAAATATTTTATTCCTTAATTTTTTATTCTTCAACATTTATACTTCGACCCAGAATTTACTATTAGCCTTCAAAAGTTTTTTTTTCTTTTTTACTTCACTGGAATTATTTTGTACATATAACTTTATACAATTTTTTTTTTACAATATATCTTTCCCCAACAATACAATTTTAAGTGACTATAAAACATTGTGGTGTGTGGTGGGCACTTGTTTCAAAAAATCCTCGTAATTGTTGGTAACAGTGCCCCTGTCTTGACTTGGGAATTTATTATCTGAGTGCTGCTAATTTTCTTCTTTCAAGTACTTGTTTCTCACCATGAGTTTCCAAGTCCTGCACCAGCACATGGGTATCAAAAGTTAATTTTCTTTGTTCTAAAGGAGTTATATCCACTGGCCTCCTGTCATAACTTGCCTTAGTTGTGGTGGTCAAGAAACCTGAAAAGAGAAGACAGTGTTATCTTCTAATAATTTACAGTGGTATCACACTTTGGCTTCTAAAGAGCTTTTCTCATCTATTTAAATACAGTTCTAGCTTCCTAATTAGGAGTCCTGTAATCTCACCCAAATTAACTGACTCTCCTGAACTCTTTTCATCTGAAAAGTCTCTGATGCTCTTCTGTACATATCAAACATTCAACACGTTTCATTTTCTTCTTTCATCATTCAGAAATGTTTTAAGAGTTGGTCTAAATTCTAATGACACATATTAACTGCTTTGGACATCACTGCTTCTATTCTAATTACCAGCATCTGCCCTACTTTCTTCAGTTCCCAGAAGTTTATTACAGAGCTACAAAACTTTTCTATGTATATGTTCTTACCTAACATACCCTTTGTTCGCTTATGTACCCATATCATTTATTTCCTACAGTTTTCGTCTCTAATACAAGTTAGCATGTTAGCTGTTTTCTTTCTGACTCAGACTGTAAGTCCTATGCTGCCATGGCTGTATTTTTTTGTTACTGTATGTTTAGGACCCATAAGGGCACTTGTGTAGCAATTTCCTCCAAGATTGTAACATTCCATCTTGCAGGGAAGCTCCTTAAGCAGGAAGGTAAACAACTCAAAATAGCTTCAGGAAGTCCCTAGAACTGACCAGATTCACTACAGCTCCCTCAACACACCAGAGTAAGCAATACAAGCTGAGAGACCCTCTTGAATGGAAGGAAGTTACATAGATGATTCCAGAAGCCAAATTGCTAAGAAGACTCAGACAAACTGAACTGAAAGAAGACTCCTAGAGGAAACTTCAACCTGTTGAGCTGCCTGCAGCCTGTACCATGTGCTCCAGATTCCCAGCTTTGTGAGCTGTCACCCAGGCTAGGGTGGGACAGCTACTTTGAGTCATTTCTGCTCCTGTAAGTAAACCTTCACCAATCCTCTAAGTAACCACAATAAAACTCATGGTTCACCAAGTTGGACTTTGGTGTTATCTGTACTTTGGTTTGTCATTGGCTCCCTAACTAGTGTGAGTAGATGTGTGTGTGTGTGTGTGTGTGTGTGTGTGTGTGTGTGTGTGTGTTGTGTTTCCCCAGGAAAAGTTTTGTCATACAACAACACTTTGATACACAGATGAGTCACAATCGATGAATTGGATTTTTTTTTAAATTTTTTTTATTTTACAATACTATTCAGTTCTACATAACAACCACAGATTCCCTTGTTCTCCCACTTCCTGCCCCCTCCCCTTCCCCCCAGCCCACCCCCCATTCCCATCACCTCCAGATCAAGGCCACCCCCGAGGACTGAGATCGACCTGATAGACTCAGTCCAGGCAGGTCCATTCCCCTCCTCCCAGACTGAGCCAAGTGTCCCTGTATAAGTCCCAGGTTTCAAACAGCTATCTCATGCAGCAAGCCCAAGACCTGGTACCACTGCCTAGATGCCTCCCAAACAGACCAAGCCAAACAACTGTCTCACCTATCCAGAGGGCCTGATCCAGTTGGGGGCCCCTCCGCCTTTGGTTCATAGTTCATGTGTTTCCATTCGTTTGGCTATTTGTCCCTGTGCTTTATCCAACCTTGGTTTCAACAATTCTCGCTCATATAAACCCTCCTCTTTCTCGCTAATTAGACTCCCAGTGCTCCACCTGGGGCCGATGAATTGGATTTTAAGTCCTGGAGCATTTACTGGTCAGTATAGGAGCCCATTCATTTCTGAAGTCTTCTGGTCCTGTTCCATTAAATTCCCAAAACTTAACTCAGACACAGTATAGTCTTTTTCTCTGTTACTGACTAATTTTATTATAAAGTATTTTCTCTGAGGATGAATTCTGCACATATAAAACTATTATGATACATTAAGATAACAGCTGTCAGTGTAATAGTCAAATATAAGGCATTATACCAGATAACTTATATGCTGCCAACGCAAAGTAATATTATTCACATTTTTAAATAAAAACCATGCTTATTAGGGCTGGATATGGTACTCATGCTGGATATGGTGATTCTAGCACTCAGAAGACTGAGACAAGAGGAGCATGAATTCGATGCTATCCTGGGCTACATACTGAAACCAGACCAGACTAGACCAAACCATATGGTGCTTAGGAAAGGCAAAGGAATTTGCTTAGGTTACAGACCCAGTGGTAGGTAACAGAATTCCAGTTTAGGTTCTTTTGACTACAAAGCTCACATTCTTTCTATCACCTAATGTTGTCTCTTATTTATCCCAAGCTACTTATGTATCTAGGTACTTAAACAGCGGCTTCAACTTCAGGCATTACTTTATGCTAGTCATTTATAGGGCATGTGTGATTTCTTTTTAAATATTTTTATAGCCACGAATGTAGACTAAACACCATGTCATGTGCTAGGCACAGAGCAATATATACTGAAGCCAGACATTCCTGGTGTCTTCACTGATTTTGTGGACTGGAAGGCAGTAAATAGGTGTTATTAAAAAAAATCAAAGCCTCGCCTCTGAATTCGGTTTAACCAGAGATAAAAGCAGCAGCTGGAAAGGTGGACCCATGCTTTAAATAAACTAGCATAGTCAGCCTTCTTTTGGCTGAGTTTCACCTAGAAAAGGGTTAAAAAATGTTCTTTTGTGTGTCACACCCAAAGTAGGAGAGAAAAATATAACTCAGAACTGTAGATTTCAGTAGTTGCCCTATACAGCTGCACTAGGAGAGATGACTTGTACCCTTAGTTACTGCCTCCTCATTACAAGTTTATTCTACTTTAGAGAAGAATCAGGAATACTTACATAACATTTCAATTATTTTCATGCTCATTACCAAATTCTTAAAATTGTCATTTTATTGATGGAGGAAAGTGATGCTCAGAGGCAAGTATAATACATCTTAGAACTTAGTTCTCATGGGTAGTCAAACTGGTACAGTTTGACTGATTTTAGTCAATAAATAATGAATGCTTCATACAAAAATCAGTTCCTTTGGATAGAGACTAAATAAATACCTTACCATTGCCAACAAATCTCGGCAAGGCACAGCTAATCTAACATCCTATTATGCGCTCTGGCTTTTAGACTTTAATGACAAACATGCCATCTGCTTGCTTTCCCTTCTTGGGGCATTTGCACAGCCTGTGTTCTGAAAGCTCTCCTTTGCCTATTCCTATTCATTCTTCAGAGCTCTGCACAAATGTCTTTTCTGGTGGGAGTGTGCAAGGATTCCTGAGGTCAGATCTCTCCTAATGGGTTTTAAAAGTACCTTGTGATATTCTTTTATAACACCACTCACAATTTTCATATTTACACAACTAATTATTAATAACTATAAAATAAATAATTATTACATAACTGATTAACAATTAATGTATAAGTTCCCTGTTAGATCAGGCATTAGTCAACTGCTGCCCTCAGGCTACCAACACCCAGTCTTCAAAGTTATTTCTATAAATAAAACTTTATTGGAATTGTTTTCTATGGCTGCTTTCATGCTTTAATGAGAGAACCACATGACCCACACAGCCTAAAACATTTACCATTTGCCCCTTACACAGAAAGTTTTGTTAACCACCAAAGTAAACCTTGAGAGTAGGGGCTACATCTGTTCTTGGTCTCCATTGGGTTCCCAGTACCCAATGGTTTTAGATGCTCTAAAGATACATGTTGGACAACAGGGACTATGTTTAGCATTGTATGTACAATGATGAATGATGTTTTGAGGTCAAAGACTTGTTCACGTTTGTCTCAGATGTGTTGCAGGATATTTGATCACACTGTGAACCACACACTGTGATTGTGTTATTTACTGGGAACACCTGTTCACAGTTGTGGTGTGGCTCAGCCCTAGCACACACACTTTTAATCTAAGAGCTTTCTGCTTGATTATTGTAAACAGGATTAAATAAAGTGAACCATAGGTCAAGAGGGCAAGCAACCGATGACAAGAGTGAACAGAGGATTATTAAGAGAAAAAAAGGAGAATAAGAGGGAGACAGGACGATGAATAGAGAGAAGCACGGGAGATAGAAGGGAGGGAGGGACATTGGAGTTTGAGAAGGTTTTGTTTGAGACGGTAGGAGAGAGGAGAAGGCTTTTGGGATGTCGGTGGAGGAGGAAGGTCATCTCTGCCTCTCTGAGCTTTCACTCCAGCATCTGGCTCCCAAGTCTTTATTAGTAAATCGAACAATTGAGATTCTGTTAAAAACAACAGCTGGGCTCAGATGATCCCATCTCAGCGTTCTGAGCAGAAAGACTGTATGGTATGTACTTCTGCTCTGGACTTTTAAGGTTGTAGTTTTTATGTGATTTCAAAATATATCCACAGGGGCAAAAAGAAGCATTTGATCCTTTTATGGGAATAAAGATTATCTGGAAATGACACTTGTTATAGGAAATATTAAAGATAAAATCTTTAAAGATTTTAAAGATAAGAAATCTTAAAGATCAACAGAATGGGCAAAATTCACCAAGGCATGCAACACTGTCGTTTCTACCTTGGGTTCTATTTATAATGTGGCTAAGTATAATGAAAGATATGTGGGATATTTCTTTAAGATTTATTTTTATTATTTTTACTTACATGTATGTGTAAGCCTACTTCAGTAGTTCTCAAACTTCCTAATGCTGTGACCTTTTAATAAAGTTCCTAAAGTTGTAGTGACCCCCCCAACCACAAAATTATTTTCATTGCTACTTCATAAGTATAATTTTGCTACCGCTATGAATTGTAATGTAAATATCTGTGTTTTCCAATGGTTGGTCTTTGAACCCCAAAAGGGTCATGACCCACAGGTTGAAAACCACTGGTGTACATGCCGTATGTTACCTGTGTGCATGCCTGTGGAGGCTACAAAAGAGTTCTGGAGCTAGTGGTGATGGTAGTTGCACATGCCTTTAATCTCAGCACTGGGAGGGCAGGGAGGAGACAGGCAGATCTCTGAGTTCGAGGCCAGCCTGGTCTACAGAGCAAACTCCAGGAGAGCCAGGATGGCTACACAGAGAAACTCCATCTCAAAACCAAAACCAAACCAAACCAAACAAACAAAAAAACAAAAACCCAAACAAACAAACAAACAAACTGGATCCTGGGCTAGAGAGAAGGCTCAGAGGTTAGGAGCACTGGCTGCTTCTTCTGGAGGTTCTGAGTTCAATTCCCAGCAACCACATGATGGATCACAACCATCTGTAATGAGATCTGGTGCCCTCTTCTGGCATGCAAGCAGAACACTGTGTACACAAATAAATAAATCTTCTTTAACAAAACAAAACAAAACTGGATCCCCTGGAGCTGGAGTTACAGGCAGTTAGAAGTGCTTCCTGAAGTGGGTGCTGGGAACCAAACTCTGGTCCTCTGGAAGAGCAGCTAGTGTTTTGAACTGCTGAACCATCTTGCCTGCCCATTTATTTCTTTTATGTGACTTTGTCTCTGTTGTGGGTGTTGACAAGGTCTCTGGCAACAGGACTTTGAGTGAGTTAAGGTGTGAGTTTCTTTTCTCTTTGAAGGCAAAAAACGGATCTGAGAAGCCTTGACTGTGCCATGAGCAACTGGATTCATAAATACTCCTTAAAAGTACATTTGACATCTAAACAAAACCCAAATATCTATAAAAACCCTATCTCTTTCTCTTCATTTTGATTTTTTTCAAACTCATCTTATGTATTTACAGTGACAAAAACAAATTCAAAGTTAAAAGACTTATCAACTTAAAAAACTACTAAGCTGTACATCAGATCTCTGGCCTATCTTGTACTACATGCCTTTCTGCTCGAAAAGGTCAAAATTTACTTTTTAAAAAGGCATAAAAAGCTGGATGGTGGTGGCACATGCCTTTAATCCCAGCACTTGGGAAGCAAAGGCAGGAGGATTTCTGTAAGTTCGAGGCCAGCCTGGTCTACAGATCAAGTTCCAGGATAGGCTCCAAAGCTACACAGAGAAACCCTGTCTCAGAACAACAACAACAATAACCAAATAAAATAGAGTTCATTAAATCTAAGTTGCAAGTTTTATTAATTTACTGCCTGTTTTTTATAACTGAACCACTTCAATGACATAATAGGTTAGTTTTCTTATTTATTTGTGTATTTGTGTATGGAGTATGCATGTGGGAGTGTGCATGCAACAGTGTGTGTGGAGGTCAGAGGACAACTTTCAGGAGTTAGTTCTCTTCCATCTCATGAGTCCCAGGACAGAAATCTCATCATCAGGCTTGGGCAGCAGTACCTCTGTTCGCTGAGTCATCTTGGCTGGTCCTAGCTTGTCACTTCTCTATAGGAATTCAAAGAATACCCATTAAAGCATATATTCTTACATTATAGCCTACTGACATGCTGTGTATGTTGCTTCAGGAGATCTATGGCAAATTAAATGAACTAACAAAAATGCTCGCTTTCTGCCCTTGGGTACTAATTCTAGCCATAAGGCTTGGGAATCTGTACTTAAAGGAAACATCTGCAATGTCTCTGATGTACTTAAGTGTAGAAATTAGTAACAAACTAATAACGTGGCACTTTGAAGAGAAACTTTAGACAAATCACATCTTCCTATTATTGCTTTAAAGAGTAGTGGACTAGATAATTAGGTCTTTCCATGGAATAAAGATCAGCTTCAAATTTGCTTGGCTATTGATATTTATTTATAGTAAGCAGTAAATACCTGTTACATTGAACAGGAGCACAAACCATGCACTAATTTTAAGGGAAGACTTAAGATTTACTTGAGTACCCAGACTCTAGTGGAATAAATCAACAACTGTATTAAAATAGTAACATTTACCTGGGGCGTTATATTTTTGGTATGACATGTATTTTAAAATAATGTTTATTTATACAAATTTCTAAAAGCACACAGATGAATCGAGATTTGAATTATTTCTCAAAACAATGCTAGCCCTTGGTGTGTGAGGGTGAGGGTGCACAGGTCAGAGGCCTTTGGTATCCTGCTGTCATGCCCCACCTAATTCTTTTGAGAGGGCAGCTATCATTGAAGCTGGAATTGGTTGATGGCCACAGCAAGAGCCTTTTATGAGGAGGGTGTTGGGGATTCAAATTCCTGTTAGCATGCTTGTGCAGTACATGCTTTTACCAGTGGATCCATCTCCTCATCCCTTTTGAAAAGTCCATCAGAATGTATATGCATACTAGCTACCTAAATATGTAACCAAAGACTTGTGAATAATTCTGGTTAGTTGCACAGCAGCCTTAGAAGGGCAGCCGTGACTGCAGGTCAATGATGTAAATAAAATTAAAGAACAGGTTAAAAACAAAACAAAAACAAGCCACACAAGTGTGGAAGCAGGAGGTGTGTTTGAGTACTGAATGGTGCAGTTTATCATCATAGATCCAGGAAGAACAGAAGGAGGTGGTGGTTCTAAAAATTGAAAAGCAAATATATATATTTGAAAAGTATATATATATATATATATATATATATATATATATACACACACACACACACACACACACACACACACACACACACGCGCGCGCGCGCCTTGGAAATAGTTCTCAGCATAAAGTAAGATACTCTTCAGGATATACAGACTAACAGAGGGGTCCAAGTTTTGGAAACGCAGAGGTTCAACTTAAAAAATGCCTACTATGTGATTTTTTTAAGGACTCGAGAATTAGGGCGAGAATAAAGCTCTTGACCTGAAATGTGTGCTGCAATCTACCACACCCCTGAGCTCCAAGTTGCTAAATAAGTAAATCTGAACAGTAAACTCAAAAAATCAAGACACTCGCAAACTATCTTAAGAGTTCATTAACTTTATGAGACCGAACAGCAAGCTCGCATCCTTCCCCTTTATTGCGAAGTCCAGGTCCATAGAAACTGCGTCTCCAAGGACGCCGGCTGCCCTTCTCCTAGCCCCCAGGGGTTTAACCCGCGACCCGCAAGCCCGGATCCTCTGGGGTGGCTTTGCGCCTGTGGGCGGGGCCCGGCAGGGGGTGTGTCCCTCTCGAGTACGCCCGAGCAGACACGACCCGCCCGAATCGTCTCCCTGAGCGATTCCCTGTCTCACCTCTCCGCAGGGCGGATGACAGACGCCCGTGGGGAGTTGAAGTCCAGCGGGCTCCACCGCCTTCAGGGCGTAGGAGCCGCCACATCCAGCGGCTCCTCATAGTCTCGGAGATCCGGGTCAGCAAGAGGAAGCGGAATGCGTGTTTAATCTCGCAGAGGCTTTCGGACAATGAAGTTCTCGCACCACACGGATGCTGGGAAGTGTAGTTTCCGTCCTGTTAATAAAAACATCTATTTACGGGGTCTCCCACGTGAGTCTGGGCCTCGTCACAGAGCCACACTTCACTAAAACGACTCAGAGCTTATCCCTTTAACCCGTCGCCTCTTCCGCAGCTCTTTCCGCCTTTACCGCTCCAAGAAACCGGGGTCTTACAGAACCTTCGGGCGCCCATTTGCGGGCAGCGAGCTACAGTCCTACAGCAAGCTTTCCAGAGGCCAGTGTAGTCGCAAAGCATCTTGGGACTCGCAGTCTTCGCTGCTGAGCTTTGTAAGGGGAGACCGCGTAGTAGCTTCATCCTGGAGACTTGTGGAAGTCCATTCCGCAGCACATTTTTGCAGTTTCCCATCTTTCTGCTTGGCCCTCTGGTGCACTGGAGGACCAACTGTTTTAGATCCTTTCTTCAGGGAAACGAAAGTTCTCCTCTTACTTACTGGGTAGATCATGTTCATAATTTACACCTCTCCAACTTCAGTTACCATAGTCGTTGCTCCACTTGGTAAAATCTTGAAAATAACGTTATCAGTCGGTGGCTTCCTTAGATTTCAACTTTGTGAGAATCAACTATTTACCAACCACCATCATGTGATTGTTTAAACAGTTAATTTTCTAGTCCAGCTGAGAGTGAGAGATTGGCAATATTTTCGATAGCCAAGCTATGGAAGAAGCCCAGGAGTCCATCAACGGATGAATGGACAAGAAGAATATACTATATGCACAACGTAGTTTTATTCAGCCATTAAGAAAAACAAAATCATGACATTTGTGAGAAAATGGGAGAGTATCATATTAAGCAAAGTGAACCATACCCACAAATACAAAAACCCCATGTTTTTCCTTATATATACAATCTAGGAGTGTGTATGTGTATGACATAAAACTGAAGGGGGGGCTCTTTGGAAAGAGGAAGGGGGAGAGTAAAAGGAATAGTTAATGAGGAATAAATAAGCACGAAGTACATTATACTCCAATAAGAATGCCATTATTAAACACATCACTTGTACAGTGAATATTCAGTAATAAAATAACTTAGAAAAGAGAGAAGAGGTAGGATTCAAACTTGTTTTCAAGGATTTTTATTAAGTAGAGATTGTAGGACAAGGTTTCCTCGGGAGAACGCTGGAGTGAGCAAGCACACTTTATTAATCTTGCTTCTTACTCACGGCCTTTGCATTTGCTGCTTTTTCAACTTGGTGAACTTTTCCTAGTGTGTTATACCAACTTCTTCATGTTCTTCAGATCCCAGTTGAAATGCCTCCTCACAAAGCCTTTAATCACCACACACATACATGTGCACATTCGGTGCTTTTGTTAAGAACCTAACCTTTTCATGTCATGAGCTTATCTATATCTTACATAATGGTGACAACCACATTTATTGCTGTGTTCTCTAGCACTTGGCATAGTGCCTGGCCCACAACAAGCTTTGATAAATAGATGTTCAATGAACGTGTGAGTGTTCAAAATATAGTCACAATTTGGTAAGGAAACCTTTAGATGGGGGCAAGGGAATACATGGATCTTGGGTAGAATTAGGGGAAATTAAGGTAAAAATTGAATAAAAAAGAGTAAAGAATTTGAGATTTGTACAGTGGACTCAAGAAATTTCGAAAGTTTTCAAGCCAAAATAAGTTTGAAGTCCATTTAAGTCCCTTTCCAGGAAGGAACTATTTGCCTTTCTCCAATTCAGGCAAATGAGTCATTTCTTGTGCCACTGGTGTGAGGTGGCCTGAGTGTGAGAGCTGCAACTTCTCTGAAGTAACCTAGCTTGTCCGTTACTCAAGGAGGTAGTGGGTAGTGGGTCCCGGCTTTTCATTATGGAGGACAACTTTTATTATTTGTTATTCTTATGCAGCCCAAATTTCGATAAGCATTACTGTTTGCCAACCACATATATAATAAAGCCGTTACTTCTTTTCCAGTTTGCAAGTGATTTGTGCTAAATTACCTAATTAATGAGTGGGAGAAAAGCGGTCCTGGTTCAGCCGCACAGTGATAAATCTCCAGCAGAAGGCAAAGATACTTGCCAGTTTCTTCGGTGGGCTTCCAGTTTCATCTCTAGTGATGATGCAACATCTGGAAGCATTTAAAATGCCCAAACTCTCTCCAAGGCCCAGATGTCTGAGGATCCAGAGCTAAGGTTGGCATAATTGGTTGAGAATGACCGGGCAGTGTGAGTGCAGTTTGGGTGATGTAAATGAGAGAGAATGCAGCATGGTACACTCACACAGCCATCCTCTTCTCTACCATAGCTGGCTGATTCCAGTGCATTGTAAAAGAGGCCAGTGACACCGCTTTGGATCTGGATTTAATTTTCTACCTTAGCTTACTTGTTAGTTCTTAACACTAGGGGGCGTATTTGAGAAAGGCGAGAGGACAGTCCTTTGTTCTTTCTGAAGCTTATTTTACAGATTTTTGTGTAATTCTGGAGACAGAGGAGCCCACGGTCACTAAAGCTTTGTGAGAATTATGCTAACATCACATTGCTTTCCTGGTTTAAAAGTGGCAGCCACTCCTTGCCTTTTGGAAATCAGGGGACAGCTTTTTTCCTGAGCATACCAGGAAGTCAACAATGACTCTCGGTTACAAGTCTGCCAATTACAGTAAAATCAAAGGAAAGTATGACTAAAATAAAATAACAGAAAGACCTGTCTGAGAATTGTATGCTTTACAGCGGTATATCATCTCCTGGTGTCTGTCATTAAGTATTCATTTGTTCTTTCAAAAAGTCACGGTTTATGGTGCTAAGTACTGTGACAGACTTTGAAGAGACATACACAAAACAATCCTGGCCTCGGGTTGGTTGTGAGTTTAAGAACTACCATAATGACTGGGCGATGGTGGCGCACGCCTTTAATCCCAGCACTCGGAGGCAGAGGCAGGTGAATCTCTGTGAGTTCGAGGCTAGCCTGGTCTCCAAAGCGAGTTCCAGGAAAGGCGCAAAGCTACACAGAGAAACCCTGTCTCGAAAAACCAAAAAAAAAAAAAAAAAAAAAAAAAAAAAGAACTACCACAATGAAGGGCAGCATGGCTGCCAAGGAAACACATAAGAGAAGTTTATACTCCTGGATGTGAAGCTCTGTGAAGAGCACTCCTTTGGAAGACTCGGTAAAGGTAGAGGAGGATCTGGCAGATGGTAGTGTAGGGAATGTTGTGTGTAGAAGGCAAGAGCATACGCAAAAATTGGGAAGTGTGTGTGAGAAAGCCTAACTCACCCAGGAACAGGGACAGCTGCTATAGCAGTGAAGAAGTTTAGAAGATGAGGTCAGAAAAAGTGGGGCTGACCCTCCTCAGTGAGCAAGAAGCACCGTGGGGCCAGATGGTGGTGGTGCACACCTTTAATCCCAGCACCCCGGAGGCAAAGGCAGGCAAATCTCTGAGTTCAAGGTCAGTCTGATCTAACTGGTCTACAGATCGAGTTCCAGGACAGCCAAGGCTACAAAGAAACCTTGTCTTGAAACAACCTGTCACCCTCCAAAAACATAAAGGAAGCACCATTAGAAGCCATTCACCTGGGGTGTGGCACTGAGAAAGTCTTTGCTCAGCCTTTATATCTAGGTTTTTCTTTTTCAGCATTCAGGGTTGTATTTTTCATCAAGGTCCCCTGTGCACATTGACTTTAGGAGCCTTAGTGGGTCCTCCTTTGTTTTTTGTTTTTTTTTTTTAAAGATGTATTTATTTATTATATATACAGAGTTCTGCCAGCTTGTATGCCAGAAGAGGGCACTAGATCTCAGTATAGATGGTTGTGAGCCACCATGTAGTTGCTAGATCTCTGTATAGATGATTGTGAGCTGCCATATCGGTGCTGGGAATTGAACTCAGGACCTCTGGAAGAGCAGCCTGGAAGGGGTTTAAGTGCTCTTAACCTCTGAGCCTTCTCTCCAGCCCACGACTCCTCGTTTTCTGGGCAAGGATAAACTCTTTCTCTGTAGAGACTGAGCCCCAATTCAGGATAACATCCTCATTGTACTGCTTGGTTGCCTCAAACAATTAATGGGATTTAGTTTGTACAACTACTACATCTGTTGAATTCTATCTCTGTAGCAGTACTTTTCTTTGGGCAGCCAGCTCACAAATAACAACAGGGAGACTTATTATTAATTATGAAAGCTCGGCCTTAACTTAGGCTTGTTCCTAACTCATTCTTATAATTTAATTTAACCCATATTTTAAAATCTACATTCTGTCATGTGACTCGTTACTTCATCTCTGTACTGTCCTTCCTGCTTCCTTTCTGTCTGGCTGGAGATCCCCCCTTTCTTCTTCCCAGAGTCCTCTCTGTTCCCAGAAGTCCTGCCTAACTTCTTCCTGCCTAGCTATTGGACTCTCCGCTCTTTATTAAACCAATCAGAAGGCACCTTGGCAAAGACACATCTTCAAAGTGTAAATAAATATTCCACAGCACATCCTTGCCAGCTAAAACCTCTTACCTACTAGGTAGGTTTCCCCCTTTTTCTGCTACTCTCAACCTCTGGCTAAACCAATCTATATTCTGTTTCTGTGTACTTATCTATTCTGTATATATAATATAAGAGGAACTACTAATAGGTGACGTTTTTGGTATACCTTTTTGCAAAATGTTTCAGCTATTGATCTGTGTTTCAGCATGTATCAATATTTCATGCCAAATGTTCTTTTATATGCATCTACTATTATATGCTTTTCCATTCATTTATTGATTAATGCTTGTTTTATTTTTATTTTGGCTATTGTATATAGGCCTGATATGAATATGCATGTACATATACTTCTCTATCTTTTTTCAGTCTTTTGGGTATAAGGTTCTAGGGTAATTCTGTTTAACTTTTTGAGAAAAGATCCAGTATTCTTTGTTGATCCTATCAGGGATATATGTATGCTCGATGATGTAGAAGAACAACCTTTTATTACGTATGTGTGTGTGTGTGTTTCATGTGCCATGACACATGCAGTCAGAGGACAACTTTGTGAGTCAGTTCTCTCCACCATGGGATCCAGGATGAACTCAGGTCACAGGCTTGCACAGTAAGTGCTTTTATTTGCTGAGCCATCTCACTAGCCCAAACTAACCTCTTCTTAGCCATATAGTTTGTATGGTTTTAGCTTTATTTTGGAAACTTTTAAGCCTGACTCACCAATTACAGTTACCTCACTAATTATACTTACCCCACCAATTATAATTACCTCACTAGTTATGGTTACTTCACTGGGGCAAATATTGACATGGGTATTTAAAGGAACAGAAGCTGGGAACTCTTGGAATATAGACTCTTATCTCCAAGACAACAATTCCCAGTAGCAGTGATTTCTCCCACTTTATAGACGTATACACTGAAGCCCAAAGGGGTAAAGAACTTGTTGAGTGTCCCCCCAACTTCTGTGGATGGGATCTAAGGCTTTGGATGTCTGACTACAGGAAATACCTTTTCTCTATTCTGTGTGACCTTTCTCATGAACTTTCTATCCAGTTGTTGTCCACCGTGTTGTTGGTTTTAGGATTTCTACAGTGAGCTAAGGTCATATGGGATAAGGGAACCTCAACTGAGAAAATACTCCTATCAGATTGGCCTGGGGGAGGGTCCAGCCCACTGGGAATGGTGCCACCCCTGGGCAGGTGGTCCTGGGTTGTATAAGAAAGCAAGCTGAGCAAGTCACCGGAACAAAGCCAATGGATAGCTTTCCTTCGTGGTCTCTGGTGAACTCAAATCAGGCCTTGAGTTCCTGCCTTGGAGACCCGTGATGATATACTGTAGGCTGTAAGCCAAATAAACCCTTTGTCCCCAAGTTTGTTTTGGTCAGTGTCTTATCATAGAGACAGGAAGCAAACTGGGACACTATACTGGGGAGCACTCAGCTCAGGTGAGAGTCATTTAATTCCAATCCTAGATTGCTAGGGAAGGAACTCTGACTGGCTCCATTTGGATTTGTCACCTAACATTTAACTGATAACTATGGCTATGTGACAGAGCCACATTATACAGTCTGAGATGATATGGGAGGAAGTGGGTTGAGAATTCCTTATTAAAAGAATTTGCTTATAGAAGACCCAGATATGACAAAGGACATTCATTATCAGCTTTTTTGAGAATGTGTAAAAAAACAAACACAACAGAACTAAAAATGTAAAAAATTGTGGCACTCCAAACTGTTATGGATGTGGGAGGGGAGAGGGGATGATGTTTATGAGACACTGAAAGCAGCCTGAGATAGAAGACTTTTGCATGCTGTGGCTACTGCTGAAGATGGCCCTTCAATCAGAAGTGGTGCCCTTTCCTCCAGAACCCTGAGGGACAGGAGTATCTTTGTTTAGCTCTCAGCAGCTACAGAGACATCAGCAGGACTGTGAACCTCTTCAAGCATTATGTGGATCTTTGTGTTGGTATATTAAGAGTAACAGTCACCAGAATCACAGAATGTCAATATTGTGGTACAATTAACCCTTAAAGGATTGACTTAGGACTACAAATAGGAAGGACTAAGAGTTCTCTAAACTTCAAAACTAAGAAGTGGTCCTAAAAGGCAGATGTGCATAATAAGGGCTCTGTAGAGGCCCAGAGAAAGATCTTAATGTAGAGTTAGGATGATAAATGAACACATTCTGCTGCAGGAATGCTGCAGAAACATCTTTAGATGTACTCAGCCAAGATCAAAGGGTCTTACCTAAATATGCCTTTCTACCACACTGTGATGGTTGCATTGGAGTTTATAGATAAAGATGCTTAAAAAATTTTATGGTTGCTCTTAGCAAATTCATTCCATAGCTTGGGTTTGATTATTCTCAAGTTCTTAAAGCCATTATAAGATCCCAAACCTTGAATTTTGCAGGTAAGATGCAATGGTTTGGCATAGGCATACCAGTTATACAGCTTGCAATATAAAATAGGATTGGGTAAAGCATTTCTCCCATATGGGAGGTAAAGCCTCCCACAGAGGCTCCCTAGGTCAGAGAATCTGAACTTGCTTTGCCCAGCAGGGCTGCATAATGGGATGATTTGGCTAAAGGTGTGGTTACCAGGTGTTTTGAAGGGTCTACACTTGGTTGTACATTATGCTTTGATCTTGAAAGGGGGAGGTCTTTTGCCCTTCCCCTTGCTGATAGATAAAAGGCCCATTATGAATAGAGTTGGGGCAGCTGGGTATTGACCCAGGGCCCTCCCAAAGCTATCCTGTGTTTTTGTCTAATACTTCCTCATTCCTCTCTCCTCCCCCCAAGAGCCCTTCAACAGGTAGGAGCTGGACTCTGACATATGGTGATATTGTGTTCCCCAATACATTGTGCACCCTAATAAACTTATCTGGGGTCAGAGAACAGAACAGCCACTAGATGTAGAGGCCAGAAAATGGTGGCACATGCTTTTAATCCTAGCATTCCAAAGGCAGAGATCTGTCTGGATCTTTGTTAGTTCAAAGCCGCACTGGAAGCAGCCAGGCATGGTGACACATGCCTTTAATCCCAGGAAGTGATGGCAGGAAGTAGAAAGGTATATAAGGTGTGAGGATCAGAAACTAGAGCTTGGTTAGGCTTTTAGGCTTCTGAGCAGCAGTCTAGCTGAGATCCATTCGGATGAGGACATAGAGGCTTCCAGTTTGAGGAAACGAGATCAACTGAGGAATTGGCGAGGTGAGGTTAGCTGGGGCTGGTTCTGTTTCTCTGATCTTTCAGTGTTCACCCCAATACCTGGCTCGGGGTTTGTTTTTATTAATAAGACCTTCTAACAATTCATGCTACCCTGATAGATAGGCATACTATTTATGTTGCTCTGTCTGTCAAATGGGTGCCAAGATGCCACCATGTTTTCTGACAAACTAGCCAGTTCTTGAGATGATGGGCGTATGCAGAGGGTTTAGTTGTTATGTTTTGAATAGGAAATGGCCTCCACAGGCTCATATGTTGAAGGCTTTGTTCCCACCAGTGGTTCTATTTTAGAAGATGCTGTAAATTTTTAGTAGGTGGGACCAAGTTAGAGGAAGTAGCTCACTGGAGACATGTACTTGAAGCTTTTTGTTTTCCTCACCTCTTCCTGCCTTTCTCTTTCTGCTTTCTGGCTGCCTGCAGCAAGCAACTTTGATCCATCATGTTCTTCCAGCATGAAGCTCTCCCTCACCACAGCCTGGAAACAACAGGGCTTCTTTCCTCTTAAATTAGTTCTCTCAGATATTCATTGTAGCAATAGATCCTCATACATTGGTCTTCCTGGTTTCAGTTTATCCAAATCATTACTGAGGCTCAGCCTTAAACTTCTTAGAATATTACAAAATAGAACTAGAATTCTTGCCTTTTTGGAAGTGTAGGCACTGGAGGATATTCATAGCTGCCTCTGCAGTATGAAGCCCAGGGCTCAGGAGCACAGGCAATTTCTTCAGAGAAAGTTCTAGCAAGGAGGAGCACACTTTGAACCACCAATATTGTGAACCAATATTCCTTTTGCTTACAAAATGATCAAACTGTAATTTTCTCAATTGAGGGGCAATGGTTCCAATCGCAGCAGACTGGAAAGCTCCGCTCTCTTTCTTTTGCTGACACAGACAGAATTGCTATGAAGACGGAATAGTGTTTCTGGAGTAGCTTGCTTTGAGCTAGTTCTTTGTATGGTGTATCTAGGGTTAGAGCAAGGCTCTGTATGGAAAGGCCCACTGGGCCTGCTAGGTTGTCAACCTCTGGACATCTGCTTTCCTTATTGCTGGGCTCTTTGATTCCCACTACAGCCACAGACCCAGATCCCAGCATAGTAACCACCTGTAGTGCAGAGCATTTAGATTTGAAGCTATTTTTGTTTGAGGCTAGATATTTCCCAGCTATGCCATAGGGCAGATGAAGTAGAGTATGTGACCAGCAATGTTTTCACAAAGGCATGGTGAGGACCACAGCCCTTCAACAATAGGGTTACCAGGGGAATAAGAGAAGGCTGTAGGAAGGAAAAATATCACACGCTGAGCAAGGACTCAGTTCTAGAGCCTGTGCAGGCATTTCCCATATGCCATTTCAGTTAGGTAGAAGGTAGTTGAAGCCCAGATGTGGAATGAAATGATGTGGAAGTGGAGAGAGCAGGGGTTCAAGAGAGTCTAGGAATACAGCTCCTTCCCTTTAGTTGTAGAGTTCTGTGGGAATGGACCAGGGGCACAGTAATACTGAGAAATAAAGAGCAAGACTCTCGACTCTAGAGGAGGATATTCTGTCTTGCATCTTTAAAACCCTCTAGTATCTTCTGTAGGCAGGAGGAAGATACCAGAGGGTCTTAAAGATGTATAATTGGGGACTGGAATGTCATCATTCTGGCCACCCAGTGGAGACGGGAGAGTAGGTTGAGAGGAGAAAGGTGTTGGTGAACAGCACAGTACATGCTTAGAAAGACCCTTTCTCGGTCAACCACTGTTTAGCTGCTAGATAGAAACTGGCCTTGTGAGACAAATCTGCATCGTGCAGGGGTTACAGTCTACTTTTCGAAGGTACTGGGAATGGGGCTTGAATGCGACCAGGCTTCTTGTTATTTCACACTTTTGCTATATTCTGCCTCCCAAGTCTGAAACAGATACATTAATAATTGAGGTGAGAAGGGCTAGAACCAGATAACCTTTCTTATAAATTCTGTGATGCTGACTATGCTACTTAAGCTTACTGCGTCCAATTTTTTTTGTCTTTAGACAGGGTGAGCAGATCACTAACCTCCTAGGGTTGTTGTAAGGACTAAATGAGTTCTGGAGGCTCAGTGTGGTGTCTAACACAGAGAATGTCCTTGCAGAGTGTTAGGGTTAATGCCATTATTTTTATTATTCTGTTTCAGACTGTGGTTTTCCAGATGGTAGGAAAACAGGCTGTAAGCTCTGAGTGTTATTATGTTTGACTCTAGTCATCAGAATGATGCTGAACTTTCTTTAGTTCTATGTCTAAAAACCCAAAGGGAAAAGCCTTGCAGACTTTAGTTTAATTTTACTCCCCACCCCACACCTTGCAACCATATGGTCCAGTGAATAGGTATCTCAACCCTGTGAAAATATCTCAGGCCAAACACTCCACCCTCCACCGTCTAAGAAGCTTGTTTTGACTTATGTGTGTAGTACAAACAGAAGGACCACCAGGATGAGTCCTTGACCATCTAGAAGGGAGAAAGGAGAATCTCAGATTCCTCTGGGGACACTGTGAGGAGGAAAGCTCGGGTGGATTCTAGTGGACAGCTAGCTATGTTGTTAAGAGCAACTGCTAAGGCCTTTGGGACCTCTGTACTTGGGCGTCCTCTATAGCTTCATATTTCCTACACTGAAGTCAGCAAAACAAACAAACAAACAAACAAACAAACAAACAAACATAATGGAAATATTGTGACTAGGTCAGGCTGGATCAGAGTGTGGAAATCAAGATGTCTGACTCTTAGGGACCCAGTAAGTTCTCTGGCCCTTAGACCTTCAGCTTCTACTTGACAAATGGTGCCTGAGTCTAAGCACCTAACTAACCCTGCTCTAGTCTTGCTCTCTTGGGTCTCTGTTACCTCCTCTACATCCTTCCTTTCCCCCCTTTGTGTGGGGCCTGACCCCTTCTGATGCCCCGAGACCCTTCTGATGGCATTTAGGAACTAGGTCCCAGACATGACCATTCTTTACTTCATGAGGTAGAGTGAAGATGACGTGGGAATAGGAGCTTGATCCACTTCTTCCCCCAGGACTTCATCTTAAACCTCACCACCTTGTTGGATCAATGACATTCTCCTCATGGTAGCTGCGAGTCGAAGTTTACTCCAACAAAATTTCAAATTAGTTCATGGCCTGGATGCTTAAGGTGGTATGAAAATGGTCAAAGTGAATAATGTAGAAATCTGTTAATGTCAGAAATTCACAGTACAGATATGGAACAAATTACTTCTGCCAATAGTGATTGATTGAAGGTTTGCAGTAAGGTGGCATCTTAGCTGAGCCATGAGGGATGGGCAGGATATTAACAAGGCAGGAGATCAGTATGGAGGATCTGAGTGAGGGAGGCACAGGGGACAGGACATGCCATGTTAGAGATCTGGGGAAGGTCACCCTGGCCTGAAGTTCAGGATGGAGAGGGTGATGAGAGCTAGGACTGTAATGCTACTAAACCTCACAATTCCCAAGATAAACAGCACTCTCTTCCCCAGTAGTTGCCTGCAGGTAGCAGTTTACTGCTCCTTGATCTGTTGTAAGCAGGGAATGACAGCATCTGTTAGGAAGAGACAGGCAGTCAATGGAGACCTTGTGTGTTTCGTTATCCTTATGGAAGTCAGGCTGATTGTGACGAATGATGTTTTTGGTTCATGGTAGATTTAAAATCCATCACTTCTGAGAACATTTACTCGTCCTTGGTTCACTAATCAGAAGATGTTTGGAGTAGTGCTCAGTGAATAGCACCAAACAGAGATGAGATGCTTGCCAAGTGTTCTTCCCCAAACCTGAGTACCCTCCCTCTAAAACCCCTAGAAACACAAGCCCCTCCCACTTAAAGTTAGATTACCAATCTCTGATTAATGGTGGCTACACAGTTTATTGTGTCTCTGAAAGGGAAGGGAGCCATCCTGAAAAAACCTCCAGATTCTAGCCCAGAACCTGAAGCAGAACAAATTCACAATAGAGCATAGGTAAACTGAGTCACAAGGAAGCCTGGGGGAGTCTTCAGTTATGGAAATCACTTTGCAATGTGCAAGGTGAATATGAGAGATTGTGAGGCATCATTTAGAGAGTGTACTTGGAAATAACAGAATCCGTTCCACTTGCCTAAGTGGGAAGCTTGTGAAAAGGCATTTGTGGACCACAGAATTGCAGCAAGTGACAAAGGAACAACTTGAGGCGAGCTTTCAGGCATGGCTATTGAGACTCACACTGCAGAGTTAAGGCTTTCGCCCAGTCAGGAAGCTGCTGCGAGCCACGGCTCTCAGCTCTGGAACAAGTTGGCTCAGTTCTGATTTATGTGAAATACTTGACAGCTCACGCTGTGTCTCTTTCCCCATCTAACTCGGCTCTGAACTCGAGTCTCAAACCATCTCATCTGACTAGAGGAACTAAATCATGCTCACAGTTTAGGTGACTGGAGGTTTGGGAAATTGTGCTTTTGCTTTGGTCCTCTAAACTGAACATGCAAGAGTAGCCTGGGTAAGCTGTTTTCCAGTGTGTGCCACAGCTGAGCTGTGCTTTCCAGTGTGTACCACAGCTAAGCCATGCTTTCCAGTGTGTGCCACAGCTAAACCATGCTTTCCAGTGTGTGCCACAGCTGAGCCGTGCCTTCCAGTGTGTGCCTAAGCTGTGCTTTCCAGTGTGTGCCTAAGCTGTGCTTTCCAGTGTGTGCCTAAACTGTGCTTTCCAGTGTGTGCCACAGCTGAGCCATGCTTTCTGAAAGACCCTAACCCTTCAGGCTTACACCCCCGCCCCCAGCCCCAGGAGAATGAGGGACTAAAAAGCTAGTTCAAAGGGCAAACTGACAAAGCTACTACTCAACCACCCCTGCCACAATGTAACAATGTAAAGAGATTTCTGTTAAGAGATGCACTCAACTGTAACTGGGATAATTGCAAGTGTTCCAGAAAGGACCACTGTACCCTTTGTGTAACCTTCACTCCCACCCTGATACTCCCCTTGAGGTTTCGGGAAGAATGTGCATGAGGACGTGACTGTACCCACTCTGTGATCAGGCCATGATCTTATGAAATTAGCCTCTAGACATAAATCAATCGAAATGAAATAGTATGGGAATTGTAATCTTATGGCTTTTGTGGGTTTTTCCTTTAAAAGTACCCATGTGGCTGCAGTAGGTACGACTCTTGCTCTCAGAACGGGAGAAGCCTGACTGTACAGCCGCATCAATAAACCTTTGCCTCAACTGGACGCGAGTCTGGGTTCTTGGGGTGCCCACCCGAGAAGGTAGTACCCTGGGTCTGGGGTCTATCACTTTCCAGTGTGTGCCACAGCTGAGCCGTGCTTTCCAGTGTGTACCACAGCTGAGCCGTGCTTTCCAGTGTGTGCTGTAGCTAAGTGGCCGAGAAGCCTATGGGGAAGACATAGGAAAATTCACTCTTTCTTATACAGCAATGGTACCTGGAGAATCTGTGGTGTTTAAGGCCCACACCAGGAGTCCCTGCCCTTAAGGACACTGGTGGTCCCTCAAAATAACACAGGGGTGGTTTGAAGGAAATGCCTTTCTTGTCTCAGGACAGCTAGCTTCAGAGACTAGGTGAGGATGATGTTTCAAGTAGGAGTCAGGTAGTACCCTCAACCTCCATCACTGGGAGACAAACGGCATTCAGTGGTGAATGAAGTTGGGCCAAGGATGTAACCTTTACCATTTCAGCAAAAAGCATTCCTTCCTTCCTTCCTCCCTCCCTCCCTCCCTCCCTCCCTCCCTCCCTCCCTCCCTCCCTCCCTCCCTCCCTCCCTCCCTTCCTTCCTTCCTTCCTTCCTTCCTTCCTTCCTCCCTCCCTCCCTCCCTCCCTTCCTTCCCTCCCTCCCTCCCTCTCTCCCTTTCTTTCTTCTTTCCTTTTTCTTCCCCTCCATTTTCTTTCTTCCTTCCTTCCTTCCTTCCTTCCTTCCTTCCTTCCTTCCTTCCTTCCTTCCTTTCTTTCTTTCTTTCTTTCTTTCTTTCTTTCTTTCTTTCTTTCTTTCTTTCTTTCTCTCTCTCTTTCTCTCCCTCCTTCCCTCCCTCCTTCCCTTCCTTCCTTCTTTCTTTCTTCTTCTTTTTTTTTGGGGGGGGGACAGGGTCTCTTCATGTAGCCTTAGTTGTCCTGGAATGTGATAGGTAGACCAGGCTGGCTTTGAGTTCACAGAAGTCTACCTGGCTCAGCCTCCCAAGTGCTAGGATTAAAGGCATGCACCACCACTCAGAGCCTTCCAAAGATTCTTAAAACTAGAAAGAACTGAGAAGTTAGCTAGTCCTGTGACGATGAAATATCTCTCAACAGTTATTGAAATTATTTTTAGCTCTATCCAGATTCTTAGTTTATTTTTTAGTTTTGGGTTCTCATTTTCCAGGTCACTGCTCAGTGGCAGGTTGCCTTCCAGATAAAATATGCGAACAGGTGTAAGAATAGAAAATTTAGTAACAGCAGAGTTTAAAAATGTTAATGAAATCAGGACACAAAAGAATCATAGGAGTATGGTTCTCTCAGAAGTTTAGTCTATGTGTCAAGTATTCGAGCCTGTGGGGGAAAATGTGACTCTGAGCTGTGACTCCTCTCTGACGGACATAAGAGGAAAAGTTCTCTTCACAGGAAGACAGGCAGTGAGGATACTGCTTAAACCACAAGGGGACGATGTAAAAGAGATTCCTTTATAATAAAGGGACAAATGTTGTTCCTGCTTCATTTCTTTTGCCTAGCTGGTGGTCTCTGGGTTGGCAGCTGAGTCCATATGCAGAGAGAGAGTGCTCTTCTCTCCTTTCTGATGGATGTGAGTACGAGGTTATTGTAGGCTGTGATGAAGTGGCCTTCCCAAATGGTATGACAGCTCTGTAGGCCATGACCAATAGTAAGCACCTGCCTGCCAGCCTCCAGCCATTGCAGGTGGTATGAGAACAAGAGAATAGGGATTTAAAAAAAAAGGAAAAAACATGGTCTTGTGATGTAGGTTGGTTGGCCTCAAACTCACTCCTCTTCTACTTAATCTCTCAAGTGCTGGGATCACAGATATGTGCCCTCATATATCATGGGACATTTACTGAAGAGACATGTGATTAAAAGGAAAACAGTTGTGTAGTAAGTTCAGTCCTGGAGTCTAGGGGGATTTTAAAAGATAAGACACTACTTTGTTGTAGAGGGAAGTTTATCAGTAGGATAGAGTTGAAATAAGGAGACCAGGAGAATCCAATGCCTCAGAAGACAGACTCTGCTATACCATTAAGTTGACTTTTCCCTATCTCCTTGTTTTTGGATCAGATCCCAATAGCATTCCTTAGCTGGGATTTTCATAGATTAATTTATTTTTTGTGTGTAAATGTTTTCCCTGTATGTATGTATGTATGTATGTATGTATACATGTGCACCACATGCATGCCTGGTGTGAAAGTCAAAGAGGAGGTTGGGACTCATGGAACTGGTGTTATGGATGATGGATGCTGGGAACTGATCTGGGCCCTCTGCAAGAGCAACAGCTGCTCTTAACCACTGAGGCATCTCTTCAGCCCCTCACCTGGGGTTTTTAAAGCAACTTTTTGATGAAGAGACTATTTGCAAGAGTGTGGAAAGAGACCGTGGCAATGCCTGCAGCCATTATTACGGCTGGTCCTGTGGAAATGGTGATCTTAGAGCCTGGAGAATAGTTGGAGCTGTATAAGGACTACCTGAGGACATCTGTAACTGTAAAGAAAAGGTGATACTGCCAAAATGAGTGAGGGAAGGAGAGATGGGGGTTATGGGAGAAATAAATACCATCATTCTTCTCCCTCTCCTCTCCAACCTCCTGCCAGTGTTCCATTGGCTAACCGTGAACCTAGGCAGAAGCCAGAGTGAGAGACCCTAGTGGTGCACCCACATATGAATCAGAGCAGAGAAGAATGGAGACTAAATCAGGAACGAGGGTGACAGCTAGTGAAGAATAACCAGAACGACATTCCCTCGTTTTCTCTCTTAAACATTCAATTCTTGAAATGCTCTCTGAACAAGTTCCAGAGAGAAACCAGATTGGCTCAGTGAATTACTATTGTTCCTCTCTGTGTACCATTTTCTCTTTGCAGGTTTCTGGCCAGCTTCCGAACTGCCTACTCTTGAATGGTTGTTCTCACACTTCCAAAAACAGTTCTGGAAAGAAGAGGAAGGATGGGGTCTCAGAGTCTGGCCTTGCCCCAGTATGGAGTTTTGGAAGAACATTTTGGAAGGACATTTTTACTCAGAACTGGTTGAAGCAAACTAAGCCTGTCCAAATGCTAGGCCAACCTTGAAGAGCTATGTGTGTGAAAACTTAGCATACTCTCCACACTGTCCCCTCAAGATGGTTCCAAGACAGTAGAGTCTCAGCCAGATTCACAATTACTATGTGGGAAAGAAGACCGTTTGGCTCTCTTGATGATATACCTGGTAGGATGACTTAGCATCTGACCCAAGGTGGGCAGTCCATGTATCCGTAGTACCTTAGGACGAGCTCCCCTCTTAGAGCTCTCTGTTTACATCCAAGAGCTTGGGATCAGTCAGCAAATGTATATCATCTTCTCCGGTATGCTCCCTCTTCTTTGTCTTCACCATAGTGTCCTTCAGTGTACTGGGAATGTGATGCTCTCAGCATCATCCCAATGAAGCAAAAATATACCAATTCCTCACTCCATACCATGGGTGCAACTTCAAAATAAGTTAAGCCTTGGCTCCTGCCCTTGGACAACTCCCTAGACTGGCAAGGAATGTGATTGACCACCATCATCAAGTTCACTGGAATTGACTTACCGGGTCAAATAATATAAATACATGTGGCTATTTGTATGTTTTGTCAAATTGTCCTCCAAATAATTTGAATAGATCATCCCACCTTTCTACTTTTGAATGTGCCAGTTTCTCTGTTCTTTCACTCACACTGTAGCTGATTATGACAAAACCCTCTTTCCCCTTTTTACATCTACAATGATATTCCACTATTATTTGTGACTGTTATTTCTTTAATTATCAATGAAGTTGATTACTTCTCCATTTTACACCAGTGATTATTCCTTGTGTGAATTTTGCATTTACATTCTTATTTCATCTACCAATTTGGCTCTTAACTTTCTCTTCTTTATTATGTGTATATTTTATGATAAGGATTTTCTTCACATTCCCAAATTAGAGAGATGGACATATTCTAGACTGAGTATATTTTCATGACTTGTTCATTTTTTCTTTCTATATTGATCATGGTTTGTATTGCTTTAATGTGATGGGGTTTTGTTTGTTTATTTTTGGCTTTTGGTTTTTTGAGACAGGGTTTCACTGTGTTGCCATGGCTGTCCTGGAACTTGTTCTGCACACCAGGCTGGCCTCAAGCTCACAGAGATCCTCCTGCCTCTGCCTGCTGAGTACTGGGATTAAAGGCGTGTGTCACCATTGCCCGGCTCTAAAGTATCATTTTCAAATGCAATTTTTCATTAGGGGTAACAGTTCATGAGGTACAAAAAAAATCATCTTACACAAAATAGAACAGAAAGACTTAATCTGATTTAATTAATCAGATTTAATCTGAACAAGACTAGGGACAGGAATGTGTTCTTCAACTATTTGATGGGCAGCTGTACTAAAGAGGAATCATGCTTACTTTGCACTCTTGGAGTAGGCATAACCAGGGTAAATGATGATATGATAATAAATAATAGATGATATTTATTATATTTGTGCCAAGTATTCATTAATTCTTATTACTTTAAGGGAAAAATTATTATACTCTTCCGGTGAGCAGAAAAAGACCTACTCGAGGTCACTTGGATTAGCACTGGAGGCACCAAGCTGAGCCCAGGCCCAAGATAGATCGCAGATTCAACATTTTTCTCAGGACCAGGTGATGAGGGCTGGTCATTGGTTGTATTGGGTCTATCAGCCACCCCCATCCCCCACAATATGAGGGATAGAGTAGGGGCCTCCAAGGTCCAGCCTGACTTGAGTAAGTGAAGGAGCATATGTTGGGGAGCATGGAACTGCTGTTTCTCATGAGCTCTCACCCATCCTGATGGACCAGGGAGACATAACGAAAGAATGTTCCTTTTTCACAGTGTACTATTTGAGTGGCAAGCCTCATCTTCTAGTCATATGAAACACTGGATTTGATTTTAAATATGGTAACTTCAAACTTCCAAAGAGTTACATTCTTTCTAGAATGAGTCAAGGAAATCAGATGATTCTAGTGGGACAGTATGGGTGTTGTCTTGATGTACATGCTTGATTCAAAACAAATGAGCAAGACATGGGTGATGGAGCCAGCCTCTAACTGGTAGCTCAAGGTCAGTTCCATCTAAATAAAAAGACCCTGCCTCAAAAAAGAAAACTACCCAGAGTGACAGAAAGCCTCCCAGAAACAAATGAAACCTGTTTATTAAATGTGGAGTCAGGATAGGAAGGAATACAAAACCCACAGTTTCAGGATAGAGTGTAGAAGGAAGCAATTGGAGAGATCACTCAACTTTCTGAATGACCTTCAGTTCTTCTCTCTACATTGAGGGTAATAACATCCATCACTGATGCCAAGATACACTTTCTAGCTTTGTCAACTCTGAAATAGAGGTGTATTGATTAAATGATAAATCTTCTTTCTCAGTGTTACATAAAGGAATCACTATTTTATAACTGATGCTGTTGTATACAGGGTTGCATCAATTACCATGAGATAATATATGCATTATACATATATTATCAAGACATATAACATATACCAAATATACTTACTTTATAATATAGTGGGTTTTGTTTCTTTTTTTCCTTTTTTCTTTGTCTTTCCTCTTTCTTTCTTTCTTTCTTTCTTTCTTTCTTTCTTTCTTTCTTTCTTTCTTTCTTTCTTTCTTTTTGAAAAATATGTTGTTGAAAAGAAAGCCACTCACTATTAAGGTTCATGGCAATAAAGAGGAAAAACAGAAGTGACTTCAGCTGGAAAATGGGTGGGATTTCAGGGTTTGATAATCCTGAGCATTTAAATTAAAATTAAAAATAAAATCTAGGTAAGCTAGTTTTTCATTTCTGTTTTGGTTAGTGTGACTGGAGATTTTTTTGTCACATTCTTAGTTCTTTGAGAAGAGAGCTTAAAAGGGTGCTGCTTTTATTTATTTATTTATTTTTATTTCATAAATGTCTGTCTTTTACTTTTTCATGGCTTTATTTATTGTTATTCCATTTCATCTTGCTCCTATCTTTATTTAACTTTTTTTTTTTTTTTTGCATTTATTTGGGGACCAAGAAGATGACGTAGCAGTTAGGAGCCTTTGGTGCTCTTGCAGATGACCCGGGTTTAGTTCCCAGTACCTGTTTCGGGTGGCTTACACCTGCTTGTAACTCCACTTGCCCAGGGAAGCTGAGCCTTCTGACCTCCACAGGCACCTGCAAGCAGTTGATGCACATAAGTTTGTATAGGCATACAGAAAACTTTAAAAAAATTTCTCAAAAGTTCCGTGTGTGTGTATGTGTGTGTGTGTGTGTGTGTGTGTGTGTGTGTGTGTGTGTGTGTGTGAGAGAGAGAGAGAGAGAGAGAGAGAGAGAGAGAGAGAGAGAGAGAGAGAGAGAGAATGTGTGTGCCACATTTAGAGGGTAGAGGTCATGAAACAATTTGCAGAAGTCTACTCTCTTTTCATCGCATGAGTTCCAGAAGTCACGCTCAGGTCATTAAGGTTGATGGCAAGCACCTTTATTTGATGACCATCTTGCTGGACCTATTTTGTTTTGTAATAGATACCTCTGGGCCTATGATTTTTTCCCCTGATATTGTGTTTCCAATTAGTTTTGATATTTACTCTTTTCTTATTTTTTATTCTAAAAATGATATATAATATTAACTTTTTTCTCTTTACCCTAAGAATAATGTAAGGGTATACTTTATAATTCTCAACTCAAATATATATATATATCCATATACATACATATATATATGTATATGCATTTTCCATTTTCTTTGAGACATGGTCTCACTGTGTAGTCCACACTGGCCTTGAACTCACAGAGATCTGAGTGTATCTGCCTCCCAAGTGCTGGGATTAAAGGCATGCTCTACCATGGCCCCCAAAAAGTATATTTTAAAATCTCATTGTTATCAATGTTGTATTATACTTCAGGGTCTCTTATTGTTTCTTTTCCTTGAAAATTTGATCTCTTCAAATAAGGATAGTAATTCAAAAAACTATGTCATTTTCTTTTGCTTGGTTTTTAAGCTTTAGTTTTTTTTTTTAAAAGATGGATTTAGTCTAAATCTTTAAGGGTATTTCTGTATTCAAAGGTTGGTGCTTCTTTTCTTTTTGAATTTGTGAAGGATTTTTCTAGATTATGTTAGCTGAAGTGGAAGGACCTACCCTAATATAGGATGAACTAATCCAGGGGCTGGGTTCCTGGACTGGATAAAAAGCAGAAAATTATTTGAGCAGGAGCATTCTTTTCTCTCTGCTTCTTTACTATGGATGTGGTGTGACCAGCTGCCTCAACCTCCTGCCAACATGATTTTCTCACTGAGTGTAGAAATGTAGAGTCTACACTTCAAGGGTAGACTGGCTATACCCTTGAAATGTTAGCCAAAATAAAATTTACTAAATTAATTTGCTTTGTTAAGGTATTTTGTCATAGCAATGAGAAAAATAAACCAGTTCATGGAATTCATTCATCTATTTCTATTCTTTTCCTTCCTAGAGGGCTATGTACCCAGCATCTTCTATAGACAGTAACTGGCCAGGCCAGACTATGTGTCCACAGAACTCTGTTGATGGGCACCCTACCCAGGACTTAGGATGATATTAAAAGCTGATATGGAGGATGGTATCTTTGCAGTGAATTAGTGCATACACAGTTCATTTCTCTTTTAATTTTGGGCTCCACAAGGAAACCTTGTAGGTAAAGAGAGAGGCAGAGGCAGCCTTTGATGACAGAGATCTCCCACCTACCTGCCCTATTCTCTATTCTGCTCTCTTGAGGAGGGGGTGTGATTGGCAGCTTGAAGGGAGCAGCACTCAGCTATGCCTCCCTTCTAGAACACCTGCAGAAAAGCAGATTCTAGCCTTTTTAAGTCCTGTGAACAGAACTAGGCTTCTCTTCTACAGCATCAGGCAGGGTCAGGGGACAGGCAGAGGCAGCTGGGTGTAGGGAGGGGAGTTGGCTTCTGTTTTAAAAATTACAAATGTATTGTTAGCTTCAAATAAAAAAAGCATGGAGACATAGACAGGTCAAATGAAACCACTCTCTAATTCTTCATCATAGTAATCACTGTTAATGGTTGGGGGGCATATCTTTCCATTGTGTTAAAGGACAGGATCAGGTGAAGGTGCACGCAGCAGAGATGAGGGCTGGATGCTGAGACATTCCTCCATATCTTTTGTATTTGAGATGCTTTCTGGTCAGAATCAGGCCTCGAGTCTGTCACTTAGCAAGTTTATCACATCAAATGGCAAATAAAACTGTATTGATTTTGTTTTGCTTTTGCTTTTGTCTTAAAACAGTAAATCCTTCTGCTTGGAAAATGTCAAATCTGTTGTATCTGGAGGAAATGAGGATTGGTTCAATAGAAAATTGCTGTCTCAGGACCAGAGGGACTTATGCTCCAGACCAGGCCAGTGAGAAATCTCTATTGGGCTGATTTATCTACATGATTAGGAGTCATACATTGACCCAGGCTACCGAGGTGTGGGAGAGGACACAGGAAAGAAAACCAAAATCTTCCTCAATGGGTCTTGAGAAGGACACAACACCCAGGAGTTCACACAGACACATAGGGATTTATTCATTTACCAAAGCTGGGCACATCATTCATGCCCAAGAAGGTTCTAGCCTTTGGAGGCACAAAGTTCCATCTCCTAGGAGCACTTGGTTTAAGATCAGAGGCCATAAGAGCTTATAAATATGTTGGTTCTTCAAATTTAGTCAGTAAAAGCATGGAGTTGTATGTTTGACCTTGGTACCCTTTCCTACCCTTTTCTCCGTCTTGTCTTCTTCATCTTCTTGATGCTGGTGGGTTTGGGTGTCATTCCTGTTCTCAGCTAACTTCCAGCCAATCTGCATTAAAGCACTGACTGACGATCAGAACATTTCTAAGAATAGCACAAGACACGCTCTATCCTGAGCTTTCTGCGGAAAATATCAGGTTGTATTCTGGTCCCAGCCTTACTACTCACTAACTTTTTTACTAAGGAAAAATCATTTAGCCTTTCTGGGCCTCATTAATCATAATTCTTGTTCTGCTGTCCTCCTGAGATGGTTGGAAGACTCAGTAGGATGTGGATATGCTTTGAAAACTGTTGAATGCAATATGAAAGCAAGAGCCTGTAATTACTCCCTGTGCTCTCTGTTGCTTAGAGACGGGACCTGGGTGATTATTATCACAGGGTGTTCACAATTCACAGGCATCTTCTTTTTGCTCCATTTCTCAAGGGAGTGATCATATCAAACCTTGGTCACCTCCTCCTATTCTAAGCTGATAGACTTTGGTTAATGAGGGAGAACTAATTTTCTTCTAGAAGATATGTGTGAAGGGCAAAGAGAGTGAGATTTTAAATGGAATCACTAAAGCTTTCTATGGAGGTTGAAGAATAAGAGTGAATTGTCATCAACAAAATCAACAGAGATCAGTTACTTATAAGGAAGAATAAACCTGGTTTAAAGGAACTAGCAACCTGAACTATGTGACCATAGAATAGCTTATAAGAGTTGAGTGTGTATGCCGGGCAGTGGTGGCGCACGCCTTTAATCCCAGCACTCGGGAGGCAGAGCCAGGTGGATCTCTGTGAGTTCGAGGCCAGCCTGGGCTACCAAGTGAGTTCCAGGAAAGGCGCAAAGCTACACAGAGAAACCCTGTCTCGAAAAACCAAAAAAAAAAAAAAAAAAGAGTTGAGTGTGGTCTATTATGAACAACTATGTGATTTCAGTAAGTTTCCAAGATCACTAAATTTCTCTCTCTCTCTCTCTCTCTCTCTCTCTCTCTCCCCCCCTCCTCTCCCCCTCCCTCCCTCCCTTCTTTCCTTCCTTCCTCCCTTTCTTTTGAGACAGCATCTCTCTAGATGTCCTGGAACTCACTATGTAGAACAGGCTGTCCTTGAACTTATGGAGATCTACCTGCCTCTGCCTCCCAAGTGCTGGGATTAAAGACACATACCACCACAGCTGGCAAGTTATCATTTTTCTGTGTTGCTAAGGGCTTCTAATTTAGTAGGTATGTAAGATTCCAGTTTTAATAAGTTCTCAGATGAAATTGAGGCTGTTGGCCAGGGACCCACTTGGAGGAGTAGGGAAATTGATGTGCTACAGATTCTGCACAAAAAGGAAGTCTAAGTATAGTATCTTAGTAACGTTTAGTAGGTTCTATAGTGTGGTATTATCACAGTGGAAATAGATGTTTGAATTTGGTGCTGTAGCTCTGTGGTAGGGCACTTGCCTAGTGTGGGCAAGACGCTGGTTCAATCCTCAATGCCAAAACAAATGAACGAACGAATGAATGAATGAATGAATGATCCACCAATGAACACCAAAAATGACAACAAAAGATAAAGTCATATTAGTTACTCTTCTATTGCTGTGATAATACATCATGAAGGAAGGGTTTATATGGGCTTTCACTTCAAGAGGGTTAGGATTCACAATTGTGGGGATAGCATGGCGGCAGGTGGCAGACATGATGGCTGGGACTGGACGCTGAGAGCTGAGGGATCACATCTTGAACCATAAACACAAGCAAAAAGAGTGAGGTGTAATTAGACATGACTTTGAAACATCAGTGCCTCTCTCCAGTGACATACTTTCTCCAGCAAAGCCACACCTCCTAAACATACTCACTGGGGACCAAATATTCAAGTGTTCAAGGCTATGGGGGGATGTGCATCTCATTCAAACCAACACACACTCAAAACCTAAAAGAAAAAGAAATACTTGTTTGCCATTTGTCTGGTGGTGTGAACATTTGGCTCTGACAGCTATACCCTGTGTCATGCTTTTTGCTCTCTCTGAATCTCAGTTTCTCTTGGTATATAAATTTGGGTTAAATTACATGATGTTTAAGGTCTTTCAAAACCATGCTGAATTATGAAAAGAAATGTAAGGATGCAGGCAGGACTGCTGTGGAAAATGTTTCCATGACACCAGAAGACTGGGAGAAAGGATTGACCTTCGATTGTGTCTTCAAGAGTCCACTGACAGTAGAAAAACCATTTTCTCTTTGAGAACAGTAACCGTTAATGTCATGACCGCCTCCCTGAGTATTGATCTTTTAAAAGATTGCGATTTATCACTCGAAACCTTGAGAACTGTTAGGAAGGCTCTCCAGGCTGTCATTTAAACAGTAGCAAGAGAATGGCCATTAGATACCTATCAATCCTGGACTTTCAGCTCTGTCTGTGAGGGGGATATTTCCTTCTCACCTATCGTATCAAGGTAGGAGCCTCATCTTGCATCCAAGAGCCCTAAGGTGAAAATAACGTGCTCAGGGAGGAATATACAAGTGCTCAAGTTTAAAAAACTCTCTTGGGAGTAACACAGTGGTGCTCCCTAAGGAGTCAATAACGACCCAAACTAAGAAATTTCCAGTCGGAGTGACGATACCTTGGAGGGTATGGTTGACTTTCTGGAACAGAAGCCAGTTGGGACAGCTGGGGAAAGAGGATGAACAATACTGATACTACTAATCTTTTTTTTTTTAAATCTCATTTAATAACCAAAAGTACCTCTTTGTTAGATGCTAAACCCATTAAGAAACAGAGTCTCAGAGATAGATTTGAGCTGCTTGTCCAAGGCAACTCAGTTGGTGAATGGGATTCAAGTCCTGGCCTGACAACTCCAAAGCCTGTTCTCTTTCATTCTACTACATTGCTTATCCTGGGAAAACATTCCCAAGAGGAACTGAAGGTCACTCTGGAAGTCATGCTTGTTCATCAGTCTTAGACAGTTGATCTTGGATTTAAAGATAAGACATAGTCAACGGGAAAGGAGAAATGAGATGTGGAAGGCGAAAGTAAGTTGTAGGAAGTTAGGGCTTTAACTGTGAATGGAGCCCAGAACTCTGTCCAAAGATTCTTGATGCAAATGTGCTTCTTACTTAACAGGTACCAGTGAGTTTTTAGCTCGGTGTGAGCTGTTGCTTCTTGGCTGTGGATGAAACTACGGCTTCTCTTGACATAAATCTTCCCAGTGAGTTCTGGCTTCACTTTGGTCTCACGGGACACCTTGGACTTCCTACTTTAGCATTTGTTTTCCTCCATCTAACTCGTCTGTGTGCATCCACCCTTGATCATCAGGCTGAAGTATAATCCCCCTGGAGAGTGTGGATGCATGCCCGTTTGAGATGCATGCAGGTTAATCACAAAAGACATGCACTCTATCTCTCCTGGGCAGAGTCGACCTAGATTCACTCGGCATGATTTTTCACAGTTCACTACATCAGGGTTAGGGATAAGTCTGGACATGTAAAAGCTTTGATTTGGATTTTTAAAACCTCATAAGTAATGGAACCTAGTTATTATCTAATGAACGAGCATAATTCCATTCCTCATGTACTTGGCCTTGTGCTAAATGCTGAGATCAGGCTAAGTCCTATTGTGCTTAAAAGTGGTGTTTCAGACTGAGATTACTCTGTGACTCCATTTTATAAGCAGCTTTGACTACCTTTTGAGGATAGGGGATGTCTCTGCACCCGGACGACACATAATTGGCATAATCTGGCTGGTACCACCATATAGCACAGACTGATAAATGACTTATTTCTAGGAGTACAAAGTGTGTCAACCTATAATTTTTCATGGAAAATTGGAACTGTAGGAGCATATTGTCATGTGAAAACAGTACCAAGGAAATCAGGCACAAGAACCTATCAGACATACAAGACCAAGAAAAGACTATAACTCGCTTACCTAGACCCTATAAAGAGGTGGACACCTAGCTATGACATAGTGATAGCCACTAGGAACCTGTCACCTGACCATCTGGTGTATGCATCAAGGGACCTATAGCAGAGAACCTGACTGTCCCAGGGGCTTCAGCTTGGCTTGGTCACTGTCTATTTGAATTGCTATCTGCCAATCTTCCTGTTTGCCAGTCTAGAGCTGCTATTTGTTGGTTCTCAATTAGTTCATCCACCCTTAGTCTCTTTACTTCACCTCGATCCTCCAGCTTCCCTCTGACCCTGCTATCTCACTTTACAGCTTCTTCAGCAAAACCCCCAGTTCCCTAAAGTTCCCAGTATAGGCTCTCTTTGTATTTCTGTCATCTTCCCTGATTCTGACGACCTCTAAAACCTCTCGAATTCCATGATAGCCTCTTAACCCCTTATAGCCATTCTGTAACACACACACACACACACACACACACACACACACACACACACACACACCACACACCACACACCACATACCACACAGATTTACTATGTGATATGTCATGTGTGATCTCTGAGTTAATATTAGTAATTAAGATTGGAGTAAGCTGGGCGGTGGTGGCGCACGCCTTTAATCCCAGCACTCGGGAGGCAGAGCCAGGTGGATCTCTGTGAGTTCGAGGCCAGCCTGGGCTACCAAGTGAATTCCAGGAAAGACGCAAAGCTACACAGAGAAACCCTGTCTCGAAAAACCAAAAAAAAAAAAAAAAAAAAAAAAAAGACTGGAGTAAAAGAACCTGTTTGTTTTGGGCAGATCCAGATTCTCAAGAAAAGTGAAGAGTATCTGGCAAATTGCTGACATTGAAGCTGCCACATGTTGTGAATTTATTGTTACTTAATAGATTCGGACATACTAGCAAGACACAAATGTGCTTGTCTGTGTTCTGATGTAACACACTCATGACATAAGCAATAGGATAGGAGAGGCTGAGAAGGAAAGAGTTTTTTTTTATTCATTTTACATACCAACCACAGATCTCCCTCTCATCCCTCCTCCTGCCCCCTCACCCCTGCCTAATCCCCTCTCAGCCCCTCAGCCCCTCCTTCAAAAGGGTAAATTCTCCCATGGGGGCGACTGCTGAGCCTGGTACATCCAGTTGAGGCAGGACCAAGCCCCTCCCTGTCCAATCATAGGTAATGGGCTCCAGAAAGCCAGCTTATGCCCTAGGGATAGATCCTGATCCCACTGCCAGGGGCCCCTCAGACAGAGCCAGCTACACAACTGTCTCCCATATGCAGAGGTTCTAGTCCGGTCCCATGCAGGTTCCACGGCTGTCGGTCTAGGGTTCATGAGTTCCTTTGAGCTTGGTTCAGTTGTCTCTGTAGATTTCCCCACCAGGATCTTGAGACCCACTCCCACCCCTGCTCATAGAATCCCTTTTCCCTCCTTCAACTGGACTCCTGGAGCTCTGCCTGGTACTTAGCTGTGGATCTCTGCATCTGCTGCCATCAGTTACTGGGTAGAGGCTCTATGATGACAATATGATGATCAAGTTTAATGGCTAAGATAATAATTTATGCAATAGATCTTCAGATTAGATGCCCCTTATATGTCAGGTACTATGGTAGGTGTCTATCAGCTAGCAAAAAACAAAACAAAAACAAAAACAAACAAACAAACAAACAAAAAAACGCCAAGTTGAACATCTTAGTGAGAGGCTGGATGAGGCTCAGGAATAACTAAGTTAAAATTGAAGGGAGACATGTAACCATTCAGGAAGCAAACAACTCAGAAGTCTCAGGAAGCCCCTAAAACTGTCCATTCACAATGTCTCTTCCTCCTCAGGGCTATGTAAGTGGTAAGGACTGCTGAGGAGAGAAGACTCTGGCCTGTTGAGCTGCCTGCAAGCCTGCAGAGAACTCCAGGGTTGCAGCTTTTGTGAGGTTGGTTTTTCAGCAATATGCCTGCCTTTGCATGCATTTTGCTCCTTTAAGTAATCCCTTATTCATACTGTGGAAGTAACTGCAATAAACTTACTACTTCTCTAAGTTGGACTTAGAACTCTTTCTTTGATGTGTCATCAGTGTCCTATTGGAGGTGAGCAGATGTTTACGTCTTACCAGGAAAAGCCACACAACAGCATCAGGTGTGCCAGATAGACGACTATTTTCACTGTGGAGCTGGAGTGTAGAAGATACTTACCAACAAGTAAAAAGGCAATTGGGGATTTTTATTGAGTATTCAGGAAGTGATAGACAAAGAGGAATTATCATGAAGCTCCTATCCTTTAAGAAGATCACTTACACACTGGTGATGATAACCATGTGAATAAATGCATTGCATTGTGAAAGTGAAATGGGTTTGGTAGAAGTATGAACCATGCTGAGCCAAGGTGCTTAGTTAGAGAAGAAGGGAAATTTGGAATGTAATGGTGAAGTAGCATTTTTTTTTTTCAGGACAAGATATTTTGGGCAGTATGTGGATTATCTAGGGCTGTTTGGTCCCTGCAAGTTTAGACTGAGGGAAGTAAGTTTCGTTTAAACTAGGGGAATGAGTTTTAGTGACCAGTGGCCCTGCAGGCTGGCTACAATTAATAATGAAATACTATGCATTAAAAAATTAATAAAAATATATTTTAACATTTTCATTACACATGCACAAAGATACATAGTAGACTCAATCTTTCTATAATGTACACATAAGATCAAAACTACCACAGTCATTGTCAGTTACAAATTTAACAGTATTGGCCAGGCAGTGGTGGCGCACGCCTTTAATCCCAGAGATCTGCAGAGGCAGGTGGATCTCTGAGTTTGAGAACAGCCTGGTCTACAGAGTGAGTTCCAGGACAGCCAAAGATATACAGAGAAACTCTGTCTCGAGAAAACAACAACAACAGATATAATAGTATCAAGTGGTGGTCGATGGTGCTGACTAGGTAGGGAAGGGCCAGTTCATAAAGGGCATTTAGGCCATGCTTTAGGAAGCTGGATTTTATCTTGTAAATAAAGAATTACTGAAATATTTTCAGCTGCAAAATGAGTTTAAAGGCTTTGAAATGTAATAGAATGAGACCCAATACAAGGAAACTTATTAGGGACCTCTTTTAAAATTCGGGCAAGAAGCCACTTTGGCATGGAGGGGAAGCAACTAAGTCTAGAAATATTTGTCAGTATTTTTGAGACTTGGTATGAGAGGTGAAGAAGGACAAAGGATTTAGAAGTGTCTGCATTTCTTACTTGGGCAGTTGAGGACAAACTACACCCTATTGAGATTTATAGTGTAGAGGATTTCAAGTAAACTTAACGTATTGATTTAGCTGGACTATAGTGTCTAGCTGTTGGTCAAATACCGAGATGCATATTTCTGGGACAGAATGTCCTGACCCCCTTTCTATTGATGAATTTTTTTTTTCACTTTGAAACAGGGTCTCACTGGGTGGGTAGCCCCACTGGCCTGGAACTTTCTGTGTAGATCAGCCTGTCCTAGAACTCACAGAGATCCTTGCAAGATAAGCGGCACTGGTTGGTGGCTCTGGTTACCAGTGGAATAGTCATGAGCCACCGCCAAGTTTACTAGAGTTAAAGAGGGTTTTATTAGAAGGAAGGAGGGGATAACTAGAATTAAAGAGGGCTTTCTTTATTAGAAGGAAGGAGGGGATAGGAGGGAGGAGAGCCAGGCCAGGGGGGAGGGAGAGATGGTGGGAGCAGAATAGAGAGCAGGGAGCAGAGAGAGAACAGAGAGAGCAGAGAGCAAAGAGAGAGGGTGGGGTCTTCATCCGGTTTCTTTTTTTGGAGCTGAGGAGGGAACCCAGGGCCTGAGCTAAATCCTCAATCCTGCATCCGGCTTTTTTAAGGTACAGATTGCATGAACACGTAGTTGCCAGCTCCCCGGATAACGTAAGACGCAAGACTCGGAGCTGCACATATAGCAGGAGTGAGGGCAGGATCCTAACAATCTTCCTGTCTGTACCTCCCAAGTATGTGAATAAAAGACATGTGCCACCATGCTGGCCCTTATCCAGTTTTTCATTAACATATTAACTACATGTAACAATGGGTTTCATTATGACACAAATATATTTTTTAACATTCATACCCTGTTACCCTATTGTCCCTCTTCATTATCACTAACCCAAATAGTCCCCCTTCTAATTTCATGCATTTTTTGTTTGATTTTTGGCTTTTGACCCAATGGATTTCATTAGGGTTATTTATAGGAGTAAATGAGAGATAATTTACAGGAATATGGGCAACTTGCTAGTGACTACACCATTAAAAAAAATGACTAATTGCATGTAGATCTTTAGAAAGGAGTGAGATCTTGTGTATCTCTTCATGTGAAGTATCTTCAAGTGAAGATACTTTTTAGATGTGAATAACATCTAAGTCGGTAGACTTGAAGTCCAGGTTGCCTTTCATAATGTGAGAAGGCTTCATCTAATCTGTTGGGTGCCGTGAGGGAAATGGTAGCCATTCCACAAAGAAGCCAGAAGTCTGCCTTCCAACTACTTTCTCAACTACCTTCCAACTACCATTCAAGTCTGCTGTATCAGTTCTAGTCTGGTGTCCAGCCTGCTGGCCTACCCAATGGATTTCAGACTTGCTAGCTGCCACAATTACACATATACATCCTGTAAAATAGTCTTTCTTTCTTTATGTGTATTCAATTGGGAGGGTGTCTTCTTGTCCAAGCTTGCATTTCAGAGTTCTTTTTGCTGAAGCAAGAGTTTGAGGTTTGTTTTTTTTTCTTTCCCCAGAGCTTCTTTTAGGCGAGAAAGAAGCATGTTTCTGCCCAGTACCCTGATGGACTGAGTGTGGCAAAGAGACCTATATGCAGGTCCACCCTGGGCTTTGAGGAGAAAACACTGGCCTGCCGGATACCGCAGGGTGTCAGGCAGACAGGGCATCATTATAATGAGCAAATGTACAGTGGGTTATGGGAGAGAGAGAGACAGAGACAGAGACAGACAGACAGGCAGACAGACAGAATAGTTCATTTCCTGTGGACAGAGGCTTATCTGAAGAGGTGAAAGAGGTGAGAAGAAGGCTGAGGTGGGCTGAGGTGGATTACCTCCCAGGGCCATGGTGATGTCTGGGCCTGGGCCACTGCCAGGCCCATGTCTAGGTTCATGGCTCTGATGCAGCCTCTATCTGTGTTGATGTCTGAGGCTCCTGACACCACCAAGGGCAGAGAGGATAGGGCTCTACAGAGTTGACCTCGCCCTTCACTGGATGCAACGCTAGGAAAAACTGGTCCTGAAGCACTCAGGAGAGAGGGTCCTACACCACACCTGGGCAGCACAATAGAGCTGAGCCTGTCCACAGGGGCATGGGCAAGCTGGCCCTGAAGGTGTGAAAATGGGAGAGCAAGTCATGTCCCTCTCATCTGCCATGTGGTGGGTGGGTGAGGGAAAGATGCCCTCCTCCCCTTGCTCCTCGACACCAGCAGCAGGTGGGGGACCTGACCCAACCCCTCACCAGCCATAGCACTCAGGAGAATGGACCCTGAACCTCACCTGGGTAGAGAATAAAGTTGAACCTGTAAACAGGGTCACAGGTGAGCCATCCATGAGGGTGTGAGAGGGGCATAGCTGATACTACCTCTCTCATCTGGTGGTGTGGTGGTGGGGGCAAGGGAAAGATGCCCTCCCAACTTGCCCCTACTGGTGGCGAGGGAGCTGACCCTCCCCTTTACCAGCTGCAACATTCTGGAAAGCAGGCCCTGCACCTCACCTGGGCAGCACAATAGAGCCAATCCTGTTGGTGGAGGTGTGGGTGAACTAGCCTCAAGGCTGTGAGGGGGGAAGAACTGTTCCCACTCTTCATCTGTTATGCGGCAGTGTGGGTGGGGCGGAGATGTCTCCTTCACCCCTTGCCCCTCACTGCCTGCAACAGATGAGGGAGCTGACCCCACCCCCCCCCCCTTACCAGCTGCAGCACTCGGGAAAGTAGACCCTGCATAATAACAGGCTTTCTTTCGGGCCACCAACCAGCTCCCAAATCATGACATAGAGACTTATTATTAGCTATGAATGCTTGACTTTATTTCATGCTCATTTCTTGCTGGCTCTTATAACTTAACCTGTTTCTCTTTACCTTTCTTTTCATTCTGTACGTCTCACTTTCATGGCTTGCTCTGTGTCTGGCTGATTGGCAACTGCCTGCCTGGCCCCAGGCATGCTTTCCTCTCTTCTCTCTCCTCCTACTTAGTCTCTCTGCCCGCTGCCAGCTCTGCCTATTCCTCTACTGCCTAGCTATTGGCCGTTCAGCTTTTTATGAGACCATTCAGGTGCCTTAGGCAAACAAGATTAAACAGCAACACATCTTTACATAATTTTAAACAAATGCAGCATAAACAAAAGCAACATACCTTTCCAAGGTTAATATTCTGCAACACAAACAAACGTAACACATCTTTGCCTGATTAAAGTAATATTCTACAACACCTGCACCTCGCCTGAGCTACATAGTAGAGCTGACCCCATTGACAGGGGTGCAGGTGAACTGCCCCAAGAAGGTGAGCATCTGCCATAAGGTAGTGTGGGTGGGGAAGAGATGTCCCCCCCTACACCTGTGGGAGGTGGGAAGCTGGCCCTGAGGTAATCTGCTGCACTTGGGAGAGTGGCTCCTACACCTCGGGCAACACAGTAGAGCTGACCTTGAAGGTGTAGGAGTGGGAGAACCGGCCCTGAGGATGTGAAGGCAGTAGAACTGGCCCCGCCCCTTGTTCATCTCTGCAAGGGGTGAATTAGCAAGGGCAATGCTGGAGAACTCACCCTGCTGGTGACGACAGGGGAGAGCTGACGGGCTGACCAACCCTGCAACTATCCAGGGTTATGAGTTGACCCACCCCAAAATCGACCCCATCTGTGGTCTGCTGAAGCACGTGAAGGAGCCAGTCCTGCAGATCCCAAATGCAGTATTTCCATGACACAGGGCCCCAACAGGTTATCCGAGAGGAGTCCCAGTGAGGGCCCAGCATCAATAGTGTAGCAGAAACCAAAGGCCTCAAACCAGACCAATGACTCTGCAATGAACACTTGCACATAAAGATACATGAATAATAGAGATTACTGCACGACTCACTGTGTCACACTACAGCTTCCATGACAAGATTTCCCCCCTTTTCTTCTCTCTTAAATTTTATTTTATTTTATTTTATTTTGTTGGGGGGTATTGCAAGGGCAGAGGGGGATATGAAGGGATGGGAAATGAATGGAATTGAGATGCTTGATGTGAAAGACAAAGAATAAATAAGAAGAAAGTTTTTGTTTTTGGTTTTTTTTAAAACGGCTTCTTTTAGTTGTTTATGCCAGGAGGTACTGTGGTTCAACATCAAGGTTGTTTATTCATGCCTTTGAATTGTTGAACTATTTCCCTTCTAGGCTTGCACTGTATGTCAGAGAAAGTGGGATATACTTGTGTAATTCTTACTGGTAACAAAATTCATCACATGATAACACTTCTAATTATTTTCTTAAAGCCAGAGGTCTTGCATGGTGGTTTCTTTGGAAGTTATACAGAGGTGTGTGTGTGTGGTGTGTATGTGTGTGGTGTGTATGTGTGTGTGTGTGTGTGTGTGTGTGTGTGTTGTGTGTGTGTTATTGGAAATGTTTCCAAGTAATGTGCCTCACTTGAGATATGTGTGGAAGGACCCAAGTTCAAGGCTACAATTTCATTTCTTCTGTGGGGGGAGTGAGTCCCCGGAATAATCTGGGGAGTTAGAGGAGCTTCTCCTACAGAATCAATGGAAGATAGACCAGAAAGTTAGCATGATTTCTCAGTTTTACTGTTTTTTGTTTGTTTGTTTGTTTGTTTCATTTCCTCAAGTCAAAGCCTGAAACAAGTCTTCCATCTACTACTATCTTTGTGACTTTGGGCAGGAAAACTCATCTGTCTCTCTTGCACATAAAAACACCAGTGAACAAAGATTCATCAAGACATTACTTATATAGCATTTTTTCCAGGATGGTCATGGAAGCCATATTTATGACTCTTAAGATACATTTGTTCTATACTTCCAGTCTGTAGATTCCCCAGAGTGAATACAATACAAGTATTCCATTTGTTGAAACTTGTGAAAATTTCTCTTAGCTAAATTGAGTTTGCTTACTATCTAAAAAAAAAAGATATCTAAACATCTAAAATATTTAGATCTAAATATAACACCTAAAATAATATCTAAAAAGAATGAAGGGAACTGACAGGAAGTAGACATAGCATGTTTGTGATTAAATAATTCTAGTTGAAGAATAAATCTTATTTAATGATGATTAAAACATGTCCAGTGGAGAGCATCTTTCTCTTCCCTTCCTTCATTCAGCCAGCTCTACTCAGTTTTTAAAACCCAGGTCAACATTATCTTCCACAGGTGTCTTTTCTACTTACACAAGAGTCCTTCCTTGTCAACAGCAGCCCTATCATTAGTGCTAAAGGGCATCTCCAGGAAGCAGTAGTCACACTTTGTCTTATGTGTCTGGTGACTCTAGAGTTGTCCAGTAGATGACCCCTTTTGTTTGCTCCATCATAGCATGTATTACATTGCTTGTAGTCATTGATTCTTTTCTTTATATCCTTTCATTTCAAGAATGAGGGCCACATTGAATCTTTTCCCTCTAGTGCCTACCACAGTTCTTAAACATTGTCAATGGAATGAGCACATGGATGAATGAATAAAAATATGCAGTGAATAAAATCAGAACTATGTGATTAAATGTTATTTTTCACCAGCTACTCATTTTTTTTGGGTCATACTTGCATATTTCCTAAATACTGAAAATGTCATTGCTGTGTAAGTGTAGAACTTAAGACATCTCAGAATTCTGTACCTCCACCTTCAGGCTGTGTTTATTACAGTCATATCCAACAAAGCAGAGTCTGTGTGTGAAAGTAGATGAAATAGGACCTAGTGAGTAGAAATTGTATTAACCTTTTTTGTTTGTTTGTTTTTTGAGACAGTGTTTCCTCTGTGTAGCTTTTGGAGCCTGTCCTGGATCTCACTCTGTAGACCAGGCTGGTCTCAAACTCACAGAGATCTGCCTGGCTCTGCCTCCTGAGTGCTGGGATTAAAGGCATGTGCCGCCACCACCCAGCTGTACTAATCTTTTAATGAGGAGAATAGTTCTGAATGAATGTCAAGTTACTTTGCCTCCTTATTAGCATTGTTCATAAGTTGTTTGATAGACTCATAAAGTCAAGATTGCAAATTTAGAGATGACACAGTAATATCTCGACTTCCTGTTGAGTGGAGATTATTAACTGCATGCTTTCTCATCGGAGTGCCCATGTAGTTTTATAGGGTAGCTTATAGTTTTAGCCCTCTCATTGTTGGCAGTTCCTATCTGAGCATGTGGCTATCAGAAGATAACTTTTGTTTAGTCTGTTCTCTCTACTTTGTGTAGAGACAGAGTCTCTCTTGTTTCTGCCATTGTACTGAGTGTGTGAGCTTCTGACTGATTTGTCTGTCTCTGTTTTCTATATTGCCTGTAATTGGGATTACAGATGCGTGCCACCACATCTGGATTTTTATTTAGGTTCTAGAGAGATCAAATTTAGGTTATCAGGTGTGTGGCAAATGCATCTCTCAGTTCTTTATTTTTCTTTTCATGGGATTTTTTTCCCTTAGCAATTCCCTCACAATAGGTCCACGTTATTTATCTATTACTCTCTAACTAGAACATTGCCACTGATTTAACAGCTTTCATATTTACACTGACAAATCAAGAAAGAAAATGCCCAGACTATACCTAACTAGATGCTTCAAGTCCTTCAGGGAGGCTTCTGTATTTATTGGACATCATTCATTCAACAGCTCCTATTTTAATTGTCTTTACTGGGTGCTGAGGATGTCAGAAGCAGAGACAAAGCCCATATTATGGATACTTTTGTGTCAACTTTAGGTGGGCCACAGGCCCAAATATTTGATCAAACACTATTTTGGATGTTTCTGTGAAAGTGTTTCTTGACATAATTTATCTTTAAATAAGGGACTTTAGGTAAAATGGGTTATCCTCTATAACATGAGTGGATCTCATATACAGGTTGAAGACCCGAGGAGAATGAGGGCTGTCTTCTTGTGAGAGTGAAGGATCTCGGCCAGCAGATAGCCTCAGGGTATGGACGTCAACCATTCTTGAGACCAGCCTGCTGGGCTTCATCATCAGATTTTGGATTCATTAACCCTCCACAGTTGTGTGAGTCAGTTGCTTAAAATAAATGAGTACACACACACACACACACACACACACACACACACACACACACACACAGTATCTGACATGACAGCTTGATTTACAATATCTCAGTCTTACTATGATCCATCTGAAAGTGATATACATTCAAAACAAATGGACTCTGAACTCTGCTCTTTTCCCAGGCTACTGATAAACACTGCAATATTCTCACTGTTGTCCAAGTATGTGTGGCTGCCAGCTATTTATACAGTCATAAGGGTAAATAACCAATACAGTGTAAGGAGTACATTGTACAGTGAATTACATTGTTAAGTTGTACTATTTGGAAAGCAAGTTGTGTTAAATTCACTTGGATTGACAGTATTTTCATTTACAACAGGTTTATGGAGATATAGCCTCATCGTAAGTTGAGGACCACCTCTTTGTCTTATTAGTTTCATTTTGGGAAAGCTCTGTTCTCAGCATCTCAAGGCCCCTGAAAACAGACATGCAAACAATTAGAATCCACTGGGGAAATTGCCTTCAGTGGCAAATTACATCAGTCTTCCTTCACCACAGGGGCTATGTCATAAGATCGAGTGGATGACAGAAACTAGATAGTACCAAACTCTAAACATGCATATCTATGTAATGTTTAATATGTAAATTAGGCATAGGAGCAGGTTAACATCAACAATAATAAAACAATTATAGTAGACTGTAATAAAAATATACAAACACCCCTGCTTTTCAAAATATTTTTATTAGACTTTTACCTTTCCAGTAAAAGAAGGTTTTTTGCAACATCAGGTCAACAGAACTGAGTCAGGAGCATTATCACTCCTGAACTTGGGGGCTGATACTAAGGAAGAGAAGATATTTGACCACAAGCACTGTGCTAAGAGAGGTACTGTGTAGCTAAAGGGGAAGAGTATATTCAGAGTGGATGTGCCAGGTAGAGTGATGACTCACTCCTCTGTATGACAAAACACTACACTGTGAGATTTTGTCGCAATATTTGAAAGAGTGCACAGTTTAAAACTAGTGAATGTCTTTTTTTCTGAAATTTTCTATTTAGTATTTTCAGATTGTGTTTGAACTTGGCCAGCTAGAACTGCAGACCTGTGGATAAGGAGGGACTATAGGTAAAGTGTGGTTAGTGGCTGGTGAGATGGCCCAGAGAGTACAGGTGCTTGTTCCTAACCCTGATGGCCTTAGCTGGATTCCTGAGACCCACATAGTGGAAAGAGAGAACCTAGTCTTATGAATTGTTTTTTTTTTTTTTTTTTTTTTTTTTTTTTTTTGGTTTTTCGAGACAGGGTTTCTCTGTGTAGCTTTGCGCCTTTCCTGGGACTCACTTGGTAGCCCAGGCTGGCCTCGAACTCACAGAGATCCGCCTGGCTCTACCTCCCGAGTGCTGGGATTAAAGGCGTGCGCCACCACCGCCCGGCTTGAATTGTTTTTTGATGTCCAGATTTACACACACACACACACACACACACACACACACACAAAGAGAGAGAGAGACAGACAGACAGACAGACACACACACACACAAACACATAGACAATGTAAAAAAAATAAATAAATAAAAGAAGTATGGCTAGAACATAGTCAAGAAATCATTTATCCCTCTGGGGATACTTATAGAAGCTTTGGGGTATATTTTCTAGGAGGGTGGCACCTTAGGTGAAATACAAAAAAGTTTGCAAAGATTCTAAGGGATGGAAAACATTCTTTTGTTTGTTGTGCTTTGGGAATCATCTGTACAAGTGGCAGTGGTTAAAAAAAAATTAAGGTGTAGCAATTGAGCAGATTGAATCTTTCGGGGATGCTAGCTGGAAGGGGGCTCATTTTGTGCTTTAGAGCCCAATGCAAAAACAAAAACTAAATAAGAATCAAGACAGGCAAATACCAAGCAGCCTTTGCTTCAAATCCAGATGAAACTAACCTGATCAGAATGTGAGAACTGGAGGGAGTTCCTGGTGAGGGTACTTACTGCCTTCTCATAAACACCCAAGCATAGTACAGCATCCCAGGGCACCGTCATGCTGAATATTTGTTAAAAACTATGCAAAGTTACTCCATGTCTTAAATCCATTGTTATGTGGAAATGAGGGTTTCCTCTGATAGCTATGATTGCATAATGAAAATGACTGGGCCGTTTAAAAAGGAAGAGAACCAGTAGCCATTAAAATACGGAGTCATTTGAGAGCTCTGCTCCATTTTCTGAAAGAAGTTTCAGAGACAAAGGCTAAAAATAGATCCTGAGAAGCAAACGATAGGTGAACAAAAAAAAAAATCTACATCTGCAGCCTAGAGGCTGATTACAATAGAAAGAGGATACTCTTAACCTAATTGTGGTGCACTAACTGTAATTAGGTTAACAGAAATTTAGAGTGCTATCCTTTCAAGGACACCTGGGTCTGTATGTGGTTTCAAAGTGGAGATGTTAAGCAGGGAATGAGCATCGTGTTAAGAGTCTCAACAATCCTGAGGCTGTTTGACGGCATGATGTAAGCTGGCCTCCCTTTGAGCACCTGGACCCTCCACTCAGGTGCCCAGTATCTCTCCCACATAAAGTGTTTTCTTTTGCTGGGCTCCATTTCGTGTGGTTTTGTTCCATGGCCTATAGCAACGATTGCCTGCCAGCTCTAGACACATCTCTATAAGCCTGACTCTTTAAGACCTGAACTCAGAAAGAAGTCATTTTTAATACTTCAAAGTATATTGAATGGAGCTTATAACCGCAAACTTACATGATTTTGCCTAGATTATGTGGCTGTGTTTTCAGAGCCTGTGCCTGATGGAAAAGGGCTTTGCTTAGTAACCCACTGTCAGGTCCAAAAGAAACTGGGGACAAATGGCTACCTGCGGTGCTTATTAGCATACCAAAGTGCATGTTGGCCGCCAGGCTCTCTCAGCACCTCAGGTACCTGGTACAGAGTCCATGCTGACACCCTGACTCCTCAGCTCTTCTCATCTCCCTCCCTCCCCTAAACTCACGGGCTTCCCTTCCCCCAGCTTCTCACACCTATATAACCTCGCCCCTTCTCTCTTGGCCTTCCCTTCTCTTTGCTCTCTCTCTTTCTTCCATTCCTCTCTTGCTCTCTTCTTCACCATGACCCAGTTTAGTCTACTAGCCATATTTGATCTACTACTTTCCCTCCCTGCTCCGGACTGTTCCTGATGCCTCTGGCTGTACTCTCCCTCATAGCTACAATAAAAGCTTTCTCCTCATCATACCTTGGAGTGGTCATGTCCTCACTTGATATATTTGATGCTGAAATGCCCACTTTATACACCAGCATCCTGTGGAGACATTAGGGAGATTCAGTTGACTTCAATTGTTGATGACAATAGTATCTCTTATGTCTATTAAGGGAGTAACTCAGGGTGTGGGATGAGGCTGTAAATGTCTGGTATGTGGATATCAACTTGGTCATCAACTCTACATTAATTTTATCAATGTGAAAATTCAGACTTGGTGGCAAGAAAATTTGCAGCTAACTGGCTGTTGGACATAGGCACTTAATCTCTTAGAGCTTTCCAGTCTTCATGTGTCTAATGGGGATACAGGATGTGAAAGGCAGCATTTATGATATGTTCTTAGCATTCAAAGTCCATGATGACATTGCTAGCCTTATCTCATCCTGTCTTGAACTCTTCCCCTAAACGAAGTCTTTGCTTCATCTCATCTGACAGGTTGGGACATCTCACATGTGCCATGCTGTGGCTTATCTCATTTGTTTCCCTCTGGGATTCTGCTGGTCTGAGTAACTTCAAAAACCTGCCATGAATCCCTGGACTTCATGTCACTTCCCTGAATTATCTCAGCTTTTAAAATGATGTCTCTTTCCTGTCAAATTTATTTATATTTTAAATATGTTTTATTAGCATATATTAATTTTCACAAAATTTATGACTTTAACACATATATAATGTACTTGGATCGTTAACTTCCTGTTACCCTCTTTTGTTTATCCTTCTCACCTATACTAGACCCTTTCCTCTTCCCAAATAGTCCCTTTTCTTTCATGCTTTAAAAAAAAAAATCTAAGGGTTGAGGATTTAGCTCAGTGGTAGAGCGCTTGCCTAGCAAGCACAAGGCCCTGGGTTAGATCCTCAGCTCCAAAAAACAAAAACAAAAACAAAGTAAACAAACAAAAAAACACAGAAAACAAAAAACAAACAAACAAAAACCAAAAAACGGCCTGGAGAGATGGCGCAGAGGTTAAGAGTACTAACTACTCTTCCAGAGGGCCTGAGTTCTGAGTTCAATTCCTAGCAACCACATGGTGGCTCACAAACATCTGTAATGAGATCTGGTGCCCTCTTCTGGCCTGCAGTCATACATGCTGTATACATAATAAATAAATAAATAAATAAATAAATAAATAAATAAATAAATAAATCTTTTAAAAAAAATCTAGATTTGTGTAAAAGAGACAACATGTAGTATTTGTCTTCCTGCAGCTGGCTTATCTTGTGTGATATGGTGATTATCCAGTTCCATCCACTGTCCTCCAAATGTCATGATTTCCTTCCTCTAGAACAGAATAATATTCCATAATAATATGAATGTGTGTATAGGCCACATTTTCACTCTTCATTCATCTGGTGGTAGACATCTAGGTTGATTCTAGAGCTTAGCTATTATAAACACTTCTGCCACAAATGTGAGCATAGGTGCCTCTTTACTGTATGATGCCTTAGATTCCTTGGGTGGATATTCCAAGGACCATTTGATGCTTCTAGTTTGGGTATTATTTATTTCCACAGTGGCTGGGCTAATTTACATTATTACCAACAGGGCACAGGTTGCCCCTTTACTCTTCTGAGCTCCTCACACACCTCATTAAATACTTAACTTAGCTCCTTAGATGCTTAACATTTTATGTATAAAACATAATATTACCAAAAATAACCATGGTTGCATTTTACTTCCTATTGATTCTGTTTATTTTTCACATATCTCTTCAACTAGACTTTACTATGAGTCAGAAAGGAAGAAAGGAGAAGGCTGTGATGCCAGGAATTCCTTCCTGGAGAGAGGAGAAGCCTGGAAGAGTTTGAGGTCCTGGGTGGAAGAGGTGAAAAGGGAGGTGAAGTTCAGGTACAGAATGCCCCACCCCCCAGCTCTGCAATAACAAACAGGCAAGTGTGTTGGTTGTATTACATTTCCCCTCTTCTATACAGGTAACTTGAATATAACACTACTCTGTCTCCTAGCAATGCTGAAGAACCAACTGAAGTATGGTTCCGCTCCCATTGTTGGTTTTACTTTTTGGCATGGGGGAGAATGTGGTGAATGATTCAAAGTCAGCCAACCACCATTGTTCTTCAAAATCCAGATGATCTTGGGAGGAAGATGTCTCACTGAAAGCTAAAGAAAAGAAAAGAAAATCATATCTAAATGTTTTTCTTCTGAGCTCTGACTTTGTATCTGAGTTCCTCTTGGGTTGTTTGGTGCATCTGCTGTGTCTGGATGGAGGCTCAGGTTTATATGATAACCCCTAGAGCTGCAAACTCCCTCGGCTGCATGTCTGTCAGACAAATGCTTCCCGCCCTTTTCACTGACTTTATTCTCTCTTCCAAAATGGCTGCCCTCATGAGATTCTCCTCTGATCCTTCCTGATTCCTCTCCTGAAATGAGAGAATCGTCAAAGCTCTCCTGAAAAACACAATTTTTAAAACTGCTTTCAGTGACCTACTGATAACCCTGAGAGCCCTCATGCTCACTGAGGACCGGTCGATGGTGGGGCTTCTTAATCAATGAGTTGCCACACTAATGCAAGGAATTGGGTTTAATTAATACAGACTTATTTGTCTGAACTTCAGATAAGTCCTAGCTATTTTTTGACACATTCCCAAGGCCCAGCTAAAAGAAAGTTTAAAATGGTAATTGGGAAGGACAAGCTTCCAATCTTTATAAACAGGAAAGATGGTGCATAGGCTATTATTACATTTCAATATGACCGTTGCTGTAAGATAGTCTGCACAACTGAGCCTCCAGGGACATACTCAGCCCGTACATCCTTAGAATCAGAACAACTGAATCAATATACAGTGAAGTTCTACATTAATATGCAATTTAGGGGATATTTATGCTGAATTCAGAAATCTAATTAGTGCTTTCCTCTTCAGGGACTAGCAACTATTTATTCCATTTCCAGTTCACCTGTGTCTGTATTCAGTTCTCATTCTTGATTTCCATGCTGATGATAACACTCTGCTGTTCAGCCCCAACCATTTCACACAAAGGGCCCAGTAATGAAATGTGCCAGAAACAGATGGCACAAAGAACTCAAAATGACTTTTAATTAAAATGCCTAGGTCTCTTATAACTAGAGAAGTGTTAATAAAATTCATAGTCAATAATTAGGGAGGACATTTGCAATGTGCTTTTCCAGGGGCTTCTCTCATCACTGCCTCCAAGTAGCTATCATGACTATGAGAAATAAAATGCTATTGATACATTGCTCTTGAGTCATAGAAAGTCTAGATGATGTAATGATTCTGTTCTCCAAAGCAAGTCTCAAGAGAACAAAAGTTGATGTTCATGACTACTTTAAAGCTTCTTTCTTAATCCATTTCTTCACACAAGGTCATTTTTAAGATTGAAATTCCTGATAGAACTAAGAACAAAGTCAGCAGAAACAGGAAGTTTTCATTTAAATACTTCTGTACATCGTGTAGTCACCTACTGTATAGACATGAATTGTTGCTTGTGGAACACACAAAGAAATACATTGCAATGTCTATGCTCCCAGATAATTGGGCATTTAAAATGCTGACCATATACTTTTCAATTTTGCAGCTGTGTGTTTTAGCCAATGATTCAGTCTCAACGACTGCATTGCCTTCTTTGTACTAACAATTCAATACGTAAAAAGCTTAATGGTCTATCCATGTCTTTAAATGCTTGTGTTAACTTTCCATTGCTGCGACGAAACACATAAGATAAAAGAAAAAATTATGTTTTAGCTCACAGTCTCAGAGGTTTCAATCCATAGTCATTTGGTTTCAGTGTTCCTGGGTCACAGTAAGACATATCATTATGGTAAGGGCCATTTTGTCGGGGAGAGGTCTCATATCATAGGGATCAGGAAGCAGAAAGAACATGGGAGAAAGGGTCCAGAGATATGATATAACCTTCAAAGTGTGCTCACTGTGACCTGCCTCCTATAACTAGGCCCAAAGGCCTGGCATGGTAACACATGCCTGTACCCCAAGCACTTGGGAGGTAGCACAAGAGGATCATGAATTTGAAGTCATTCTTGGATACATAGCAAATTTGAAGCTAGCTTTGGCTAAAGAAGAGCTTAAAGGAAGAAAGAGAGAAAGAATGAGACAAAGAGAAAGAAAATCAAGTTTAATCTTAGGCACAAGGGGAATGAAAAACAACTTTTCTATAGATTTCTCATGGTAAAATAATGAAGACCATTAGATGGGGATAAATATCTTTAAGTGCTCAAAGGATTATGCTTATAGTTAAATTTTCACTGGAGTCCGCAGGGAAAATACTCAAATAAAGGCTGAGAAAATTTGTCAGTCATAGACCCCCTATAAAAGACCTCTGAAGGCAGTGCTTAATGTACTTAGGAAAGAAGTGGGGTACAAGAAACAAATGACCACAAAATCATATTTTGATGTTCATATAAATTAATAACATGAAATTTATAGCATTAAAATTCATTCACTCATTCATTCGTTTGCCTGATTGTCTTTTGAGACAGTCTGTTTATATAGTTCAAGCTGACACAAAATTTGTTATATATCATGGGCTATCATTGAACTCATGATCTACCACCTGTCTTAGTTTTATGAGTGCTGGGATTACAGATATGTAGTCCCATTGTCTGATTCTATTATTACATTTTATAATGTAGGTGCGGTGGTTTGAATGAGAAATGTCTCCCATAGTCTTGGTCCCTGGTTGGTGGTGCTGTTTGGGAAGGTTTAGGGGGTAGCTTGGTGGAAGAAGTATGCCACTAGGGGAGTGCTTTGAGAGTTTTAAGTTCTCTCCGTCCCTCTCTGCTTTGTGCCTGTAGAACAGAACAAAGTTTGAACTTTCAGCTTTCCGCTCCTGGGGCCAAGCCTGCTGCTTGTTGTCATGCTGCCATTATGGACACCGATCCTCTAGAACCATAAGCTAAAGTAAACTCTTCATTCTGAAAGTTGCCTTGGTGAAGGTGTTTTATCTCAGCAACAGAAAAGTAACAACTACAGAAGGAGACCACTTAATGAATTAATGTCTGATTTTAAAACCAGAAAGGGCACAATGGAAGAAACAAAATGCAATCTCTTTATAAAATGTAGTAGAACACATGAAGGAAAGTTTACGGTAGCTGTCAGAACTGAAAATACATAATGTCAAAGAAAGGATGTTCTATCTCTGTAAGTTTGGGATATGAAAATTCAGGGAGATACAGGAATGTATTAAGATCTTTATAATCATCTAATGACACTGTGTTGCTTTTTTGATCATTGACTTTTCAAATACATATGCCTGAGAGAGGGAGCTGGCTATCTGCAGCCTTCCCCACACTGTTCAGGACTTTGAATAAGCAGTGTTTTGATGGAGAAATTAGCCAGCTGCAGGTACTGTTGATGCATAATTTCATGGTTGGTCTTTGTTGCAAGAAGGCTTCAGGTCCAAAGATGTTCAGTAAACATGATGACTCACAGAAAGCAAGGAGCTGAGAGGGACAGTGTTCCATATCGTCAGCCTCAGCTATCTTTACTCAGGGAGCTTGAGAAAAGCTGATGACTTGAGTAGTGGCAGAAATGATACAGCTCCTTCCAGAAATAAAACTGCTGTTACTACCAACAGTCACACGGGGTCTAGCTCTTAGTATTCTCCTCAGGGGTCTTTAATGGAGCACAACTGGTAGCACTGTTGAGCAGCTGTTAATGCCCATCTCTGCTGTTCTGACTCCCAAGCCAGCCAATAAAGTCAGCCACTCAGAGAGACCACACTAAGTTCACTGGTTTGCACAGCGATGAAATGCTGAGAGTCCAAGTCTTATTGCTGAGACTGTAAGAGCCTGTGAGCAATGGGCCTTAGCTAATTAAATCTGGCACCGCCTGTAGCTTGGAGCTCCCCAGATCTGATGTGTTCTACATCCACCATTGTGAGAGTCTCATTCTTGCTTTCCTCTGTCAAGGACCTCCCCACTGGTGAATAGCTCTCTAGACCCCTGGAAACCCAGGACCCCAGAACCCTATGCTCCAATGGCCCCACTCCTGCACAGGCCTCCTCTCGGGCCTATTCTCTGGACTATGGTGCAATCAGTGTGTGCTCCTTTAGGGCTGGAGCAGGGCTGAAGCGGGGCTGAGAGATGGCTGCTTTCACAAAGGAGAGAATAGAGGAGCTTGGGAAGGAGGATCATCATGTCTGTTTTCAGAGGTTCCTCAAAGTGCATTCCCATGGGTGAGGATACAGTGAGGGTTCACATGGTGGGATAAGTGGGGGCAGTGTTTAGACATACCAGATTTTTCTAAAAAAAAAAATAAGTTGACAGATACTTGGTTATTTATGTTAACTTGTGAGTAAAGCTGCAATGAACACTCATTCATGTACTATTGCTTAATATTCTAAAATATGAATGAATCAGAATTTATCTATTGCCTATGCAGAAAAGCACAACTTCTCCTTTTCCCTTATTGTCTTACATTTACAATTAAAATCCATCTTCTTGGGCACAATTGCAGAGTAGCACCTTTAAAAAAAAAGAAGAGTAATAATATTTGATTGTGGTAAAAGGACACAGACTTGTTCTATTTTTTTTAACCTGAGAGATAACTTTAATTTTTAAAAATATTCATCTATTACCACTGTGTATGCATATAATTTGCAATCCAGTACCCAGCCAGGAGTCACTCCCTGTCTCTCCCTTCCCTTGGTCCTGACAACCACGCTTTGCTGTCTTCCTCAGCAGGTGTGCCCTTTTAGATGGTCCATATACCATGTGGTCTTTCTTCTATTAGTGGCTCCTTTATCTTGGCATAATGTCGGCAAGGCTCATTTATTGGAGTTGGTATTTCTAGTGGTGTGGTATTAACTACTAATCTTTCTAACTTCCACCCTCTGCATACTCCAGTGTTGAAGCCTGACTTCTTAGTGTGATGGTATTAGGGACTGGGGCCTTTGATATAAAAATGTTTAGATGAGGTTATGATAGTGAACAGCCCATTATAGATTTAGTGAAGCAGGCACTGGAGCTCACCCCTTTAAAAAAACCCATTATTAGCTGGGCGGTGGTGGCGCACGCCTTTAATCCCAGCACTCGGGAGGCAGAGGCAGGCGGATCTCTGTGAGTTCGAGGCCAGCCTGGACTACCAAGTGAGTTCCAGGAAAAGGCACAAAGCTACACAGAGAAACTCTGTCTCGAAAAACCAAAAAAAAAAAAAAAAAAAAAAAAAAAAAAAAAAAAAACAAAAAAAAACCCATTATTTTATTTTATGTGTATGGTTGTTTTGCCTTCATGTATGTTTGTGCACTACATGCATAACTGATACCCAAGGAGTCCAGTTGGATTCCTTGGAACTGGAGTTCCATGTGGTTGTGAGCTGCCATGACAGTGCTGGGAATCCAACCTGTGTCTTCTGGAAGAGTAGCCCGAGCTCTTAATCACCGAGCCATCTTTCCAGTCCTGGGCTTCTCCTCTTTACTAGGTGAAGACACAGTGCGGTATCTGCTAGCCAGGAGCTACATTAGCTGGAACCTCAGTCTGCCATCTCCCCAGACAAAGAGAAGTAATGTCTGCTGACGAAGCCACCCAGTGCGCAGTAATTTGGTATTGTAGCTTGTACTGGTTCCAGTGATGTTTAGTGAAGCTTTGGTGCTTCATTCCTCTGTTTCTGTGCATTGTTCCTCCTCCCTCGATTATGATAAACACCTCTCTTTGGTTTTCAAATTTAGTTTTAGTTTTTTGAGAACTTTATACATGAGTACTGAATCTACATCAGTGCCACATCCCTCTCCCCATTCTCCACTCTTATTTCTTCCACCGACCCCCTCCCTTCTTCTGCAATTATTACAGTTACATTTATACATATGTATGTATTTAGGTATGTACTCACATGTGCACCAAACCACTGAATCCATTGAGCCTTGTCTCTGTGTGCATATGCCCAGGGCTGACCATTTGGGATTGGGAAAAACTATGTCAGGCTCATCTGTGGATGGAACTGATTCTTCCTCTCTCTTAGTAGCCACTGGCCACTAATTGTTCTTTATTTAGGGGTAGGACCTCGTGGAATTCCCCCTTCCATATTGGTATGTCAACTGGTGTTGTTATAATGCTTGCCTTGTTAATGTAACCATGTTGTTGAGAATTCATGAGTGTCTAGATATGGGACACTATCTAGCAATAGTCCTCTGGCTCTTACAATCTTCCTGTTCTTTTTTTCCTGGTGTTCCCTGAGCCTTAGCTGTGGCAGTCCTGTTGCAGATGTATAAATTGGGATTAGGTACCCCACTGACATTTACTCTCTACATTTTAGCCATTGTAGATCTCTGTAGTCGTCTCCATCTGCTGTAAGAAGCTTCTTTGAAGAGGGGAAGCTCCAACACTTACCAGACTTTGCCAACACACTTCTACTTAAATTTTTTAGAGCAGTTTTTAGTGCACAGCAAAATTGATGGGAAAGTAGAGTGTTGCCACAGACATCATTCCTTTAGGGATTATTAATATTCAAATGTGTAGACACACTGCATTTTATTTTCCCATTCATCAGTTGATTGACATGTGGGCTGCTTCTGCCTTTGCTGTTTATTATAAATGATGCTGTTTGGTTTTTAATAAATAAATTGTGTGTGTGTGTATGTGTGTGTGTGTATGTATGTGTACACATGCATTCACATGTTGAGTTTCAAGGCACGTGCGCACCAAGGTGCATGTGTGGAGGTCAGAGGTCAAGCATCAGGATCCTGTTCTCTCCTGTCACCTTGTGGGATCTGGGGATTGAATACCAGCACATCTGCTTACTGAAGAATCTTGCCAGTCCTCTTCAGCTTTTTTGAGACTGAATCTCATTATGTAGCACAGACTAGTCTTAAATTTACTATGTATTCCAGATTGGCCACAAACCGGTAATCCTTTTGCCGTATCTTCTGGAATACTAGCATTATAGGCAAGCATCAGTTTTCTTTTCTCTTGGATGCATACCTGAGGATAGAATTTGTAGGTCATATGGTAAGTCCATGCTTAACTTTCTGAGAAACCGCTGAACTGTTTTCTGATGTGGCCTCACCATTTTATATTCCTACCAGTAGTATTAACCATGGCCATTTTTAGAGGGCTTTGTTTTTCAATTCTCATTGTATATGTTTATTGTATATTAGATTGTGTTACATAAGGACATTTCCACACAAGTATTTACTGTGCCTTGAGCATACTCCACTCCATATGTCTCTACCTTCTGTCTTCTCCCCCACCTCTCACCACTTCCCTTTGCTCACACCCTAGATAAGTTTGCTTCTAATTTAAGTCTATAGGTACAACCATGATTTTATAGATCTACATGGAGTCTAGGAACCACACGTGAGAAAAAACATGACATTTGTTATTGAAATGGGCTTAATTGACTTAAAATGATTGCCTTTATTTTCATCCATTTTATCTCAAATGATATAACTTTGTCCTTTATGGCTGCAAACATTCCATTGTACATATATATCACATTTTTTAAAATCCGTTTCTTTATTTTGGGGCATTTAGATTGGTTCCAAAGCTTAGCTACTGTGAACAGTGCTGCAATAAACATTGATGTGCGAGTATCTGATATGTTGACTTAGAATCCTGTGGATAAATACTCAGAAGGAGCATCGCTGGGCCACATGATAGGTCTACTTTCAGTTTGAGGACCTTTTGTAGATCCTCACCACCATTTGTTGTTTTCTCACTGACTGGCATTCTGACTCTCCAGGTAGCTTTAATTTTATTTTCTCCAACACTTAGTGAGGTTGAACATTGTTTCATGTGTTCAGTGGCTATTGTATTTCATCTTTCAAAACCCTAGTTGCTCAGGACATAATTGAAAACTGGGACCTCACAAAATGGAAAAGTTTCTGCATAGCACAAGAAACAGTTAATTTACCAGAGAGCTGGTCTACAGAACGGAAGGAAATCTTTGCCAGTTATATATTTGACAGCCAGGGCTAGACTATACAAAGAATTAAAAAAAAAAACCAAACTAAACAGCAAGAAGTAAAACAGCCCAACCAGTGAATGACTGAATGAGACAAACAGGCAGTTCTTAGGAGATATGCTTTCTCATTTTTATATCCTCATAAATATTAATTTTCACTTTAAAAGTCACTCATAGTTATCCTAGTGTGTGAAGGGGTAATCTCATTATGATTTTGATTCATCGTTCTCTCATGACTAATGATGCCAAATACCTTTTCATGTAGTTTGTACCACTTGCATATTTTTAAGTTTTTAATTAAATTTCATTTATTTATTTATTTGTTTATTTGTTCTCTCCTCCCACTCGTGTGTGTGTGTGTGTGTGTGTGTGTGTGTGTGTGTGTATGTGCGTGCGCGCACACGCTCATGCGCGTGTGCTCACCTGCTGCATGCCATGGCACACGTGAAGGTCAGAGGACTACTTTCAGGAGGTGGGTACTCCTTCCACCATGTGGGGCCTGGAAATTGAACTCAAATCGTCCCCTTTGGTGTCAGGTTTTTTACCCACTGAACCATCTCACTTAAAGAGTCTTAAAAACCTTTTCTCATGTGTGCCCTTTAAAGATTTCAGCCTCTCTATTACTTCATATCAGCAAACATGTAGAATAAGGCCACCCCCAACTTTATTATTCCAATAAGTAACATAGCCAATGTTTTTGCATATACCAGTTTCTTGTTTAAACATACACTTTTTGTAATCATATTTTAAAACTGTGATAGAATTGGGGAACAAAAATTTACCATTTTAGTCATTTTTACCTGTGTAGTTCAGAGGTGTTATTTATGTCCATGCTACTGTGCAGCTCCTGTCATGGTCCATCTCTGGAAAGTTCTCTTCTCACAAGCTTCACCCCTTGTTCATTAAAACCTAACCCCCTCACCCCAACTGTCTCTAGCTTCTGACAGTCGCCATCATAATATCTCTATGACACTGACTACTCAAAGTGCCTTATCTGAATGGAATCACACATTTGTCCTTTTAAGAATAGCTTATCTCATCATGTTTTAAAATTTACCCATGCCAGGCGGTGGTGGCGCACGCCTTTAATCCCAGCACTCAGGAGGCAGAGGCAGGCGGATCTCTGTGAGTTCGAGGCCAGCCTTGTCTCCAAAGTGAGTTCCAGGAAAGGCGCAAAGCTACACAGAGAAACACTGTCTTGAAAAACAAAACAAAAAATTTTTATCCATATTATAGTATACATCAATTTTCTTCATTTTATGGGCAAATAATATACTATATTTTTTATTATCCATCAACATTTCTACCATCCTAAGAATCTGATTTCAGTTTCCCTCTGGACTTGTGTGTAGACACATCCATCATCCGTGAATATTGACAGCTGCTTACATGAACCTCCAAGTCTCCTACATTTCCAGATTGCCTGCTCCCTTTTTCCTGTACACAGATGGCTAAACTGCCTGTAGCTGTGTATGGACCTCTCTCCACATCCTCAGTAGCTGCTCTCCTTGGTGAGAAAAATCCCATTTCCATTTTTCTGCCACATCAGGACCAATTGGTTAGGCATCCCTTATACAGTTAGCCCATGTTCCCAGCCTGACTCCTTTCTGTGTCCTGTGTGTTATGGTCACGTCAACCTCATGGCCCACTGTCTCAGAAAAACTTTGTTTTGTAGTCTTCCTGTGTGGAATGACTCCTACTCCATCTGTACCAGTTCAAATCCTCCCCATCTTTCCATATATATGCAAAAATATTATTTTTTTTTTGGTAAATCTATGTTGAATAAATCTAAAGATTCACTGAAGTTCACATAGCTGTGAGTATTCAGAAAATGTCATGATAGGAAAGGATAGAATTAGAATGAGCTGAGTTCAAAGTCTGGTTCTAACATCTAATAGCTGTATAGCATGGTTAAGTTATGGGACTATTTCCATAGGGATAGAACAAAACACTGACCCCTTCCACAGAGAGAGGGTTTCTGATGCACATCAAAGAATTTTGCAACAAGTGCAGGCTGTCTTTTCTCTAATCATTATGTCACCATTGCACCTTGCACCTTTCCCAGGGTGACAGGGCTGCCCTGCCTTGCACCTGTGTCCTAGTGTGATCCTCCTTTTAGGTCTGAGAAGAGAGCACAAGATTCAGAGGAGGACCAGTTTGACAAGCTGGGCCTCCTCATGGAACTCAGTACCAGCTGGGTGGCTGCCCTTTGCTCACGGGGAGTGGGAACTTCAGTGAGATCTAAGTTAGATGAACTAGGTAATCATCTTGTGAGTCTGGCATGTAGTCTCTGGTATACACATGTGTTCACCTGATCTGTAATAGTGTTCTGATTTAAGCCTGTTTCTGTTGGGCTCAATTCTGCATCGCTTTCCTGCTTAGGTAATGCTAGTTAAGGCATCTGTCATGTTGGCAATCTTATATGGGTCATTGCTGATGTCCTCAGCTGGCACCCACATTTGTGGAGGGACTGGCCATGTTTTCTAATTCCCGCTTATCTCTTGCATCTCAGAAAGCTGAGTGGTGTGCAGACTGCAGTCAGTCTTGCTAAGTGGTGAATTATCTTCCAATAAACCGTCGGCTGATTACTCTCCAAATGTGCTTGCTCTGCTGCATGGAACATTCCTGACATATTTTTGTTTTAGTTCTTTCTCCATAACACTGTGCTTCCAACTAACAGTGCTCCCCCACCTCCATCCTTCCCTCTGTTTTTTTGAGGAGAGTCAGGAGAATTTTACTGGGGCCAGAGAGAAGCCGACTTACAGAGTGGAGGGAAGCTTACCTCCAATGTGGAGATGTTGGGTCCATTCCTCACAGCTGTCATGCACTGAATACATTCCTCATGTCAAAAGAGCATTCTAAAGACTTGACTTTTGTCTCCTGGAAATTGAGACCACCAGGAATGATGCTAATGTCTAAAGAAACCTCAAATGCAAATGGGGGCTGGATGGCTTTCAGTCCTGGACCTCGATAGCCAAGAATGTGAACCAAAATTGAGCAGAAGAAAAAGGTAAATTGATAACTATAGTAAGAGATTTATTTTATACTATGAAATATAAAAAAATATTTATTTTATATTTATTAAACTATACTATGTTTAATCCATGAGGAACATGGATTAAACAGGTATAAAGTTAGAAAAGGATGAAAAATTTGAACTCTAATTATCAAAATTGTTTTCTAATAAAAGAGTGGAAGTTTTCATTAATGATGAAGGGTCAGATAACCCAGTGAACAGGATTGTATCCAAATGAAACTGTAAAAACAGCAAGTGGGACAGATAATTTATTTATTTGTGTGTGTGTGTGTGTGTGTGTTAGTGCCTGTGCTTATGTCATGGTGCACATACACACATGTGGACATCAGATGTCAACTTGCAGGGACCTTTTTTTTTTCTTTCCATCATGTGGGTTTCAGGGATCAAAGTTAGACCATCAGGCTTGGCAGCAAGTGCTTTCCCCCGGAGCTATCTTGGCAGCCCCGAGTCTGCAATTTTCTGTCTCCCTGACATTCTGATGGGTTGAGAGAACGTTTTAAGTTTTGTACTCATAAAATACAAAAGGTATGTTTAAATAAAATAGCTGGGGATGAGGATTATTTTAAAAATTGATCATGGGGCTGGAGAGCTGGCTTGGTGGTTGAGAGCACTTGTTGCTCTTGCAGAGGATCTAGATTAGGTTTCTGGAATCTGCTTCCCTTAAATCCCTGTTTCCCATGTTAGTGGTGCCCTCGTCTTTTTTCTAAAAATTACAACCTTCTATGCTAGCTAGAGGGCTTTGTGTTTTGGATAAGATGTATGTGTACATATGTGGAGCAGCTCCCTTGAGTCTCTTGCACCCAGGCCGGTTTCTTCCACCATATCTCAGGTTTATCCTGCACATTTATGGGGATGTGATTAGGCTTGAGACACTGGGTGGTCATTCCCTGTGTGTGCCTTTCTGGTTCAGCCAGTAACGTTCCTTCCAACCTAGGAGTAAGGTATGTTGTCTTTGGGTTTCTCTACCAGGCTATTATACATCTTATGGAGACTCTTGGGCTGGAGGAACAAGTGTCTCCTATATTTGAAATCTTTATGAGAATATGTTCATAGAATTTTAAACTAAAAAGGCCAAGCTTGGAATAAATAGAAAGGCATGAAATGTTGGTGGAGTGGCAGTAGAAACAGGCTTGATGCTACCAAGCTTCTGAGCATGCTCTCATGCAAAGACCTTGAAACAAGTAAGTTGTTACCCAGTAACCAGCTAAGAATAAAGATGATGCCCAAAAGCCAGATCAGAATAAACCAAAACTCTATCAACCAAACAAAGGAGATGCTCTGGTCCCAGGAAGAGTAAGTCAATGTCCACCAAGGAGGCTATGCCCATGGTTGGTCACAAAAGGCCTGCACTGCTACCTGGCACTGATCCAAGGGACCTTGGTGAAAGTGGATCATCCTTGAGATTCTCACATTGAGTCATTAAAACTGTTGATGGAAAATACATCTTTCTACTAATTGGACTCTGGGTTACTAAAGGGAAATGGAAATAGAGAACATGAAGTTAGGAGGTGGGGGTTGTGAGGGGAATACAGGAGGAGTTGGGGGGGAAGAAGAGGGGAGATGATCAAAATACATTGTATGTGTGAATGAAATTCTCAAAGAATAAATAAAGATATAAAAGTATAGCTTTTAGTTAGAAAGAACAATAGTTTATTTTGAGCCAAATATGAGTGACAATGGCCTGGCAACATGAATTTAGACTGTCCTGAATGATATATCCTATTGTAGAAGTGGTCACTTAAACTTTTAAAGCCACAGAGCAAAAATATATCAGTACATTAGCTGAACACATTGGTGAGAATTCTGTCAGGAAGGTGTGTTACAGCCAATCAGAAACCTCTGCTATAGGTATGATCCCTTCAGATGACATTCTTAGCTTTTGAGATGGTGGAAGCTAATGGTTTGATAATAATTAATACACCAGAGAAGATTTTCCTGACATTCAAAAAGTTGCTAGGTAAGAATCAAGAAGCTGATGAAAAATGTCTATAAAGAGGATTAAAAATGGCCCAAGATAATTTGAGTTCTGGATATGTAACATTTCAACTCTCCATGGCCACAAAGTTTTAATCAATCAGTCTGTATAAGTTTTTCAGGGAACATCAATACATACATAAAAACATCTTTGGGAGAGGAGGTATCCTTAGTCTAGTGGTTCTCAACCTTCCTAATGTTTCGACCCTTTCATGCAGTTCCTCATGTTTTTGACCCTCAACCATAAAACTATTTTTGTTGCTACTTCATAACTGAAATTTTGCTATCATTATGAATTATAGTGTAAATATCTGATACACAGGGTGGTCTTAGGTGACCCCTGTGAAAAGGTCCTTCAACCCCCAAGTTGAGAACTACTGCCTTAGACCTTGTTAAATAGATGCTTTGGTTGAAGTTGGACTTCCGGCTCTTTCAGAAGCTATGTTCTCTGGAGTGCAGTATGGGGATGAATGAAGAGAGACTTCTTAAGAGTTGGCTTGAGGTAAGTGGAAAGAGCCCACAGCATTCAGAGTTCCAAGTCTGTAGTCTGGTGCTTACCAATCTCCAGCTGTCGGTCCTTAGGCAATGTAATTTTAAACATAGTTAATTTCCCCAAGCCTTGGTTTTTCACATCTATTGCATGTGGAATAATCACACTACCTTTATTACAGGGTTGTTGTGAGACTTAGAAATAAGGAATGTAGAACACCTGCACATAATAGCAACCATCATTATAATTACAGTGTTGCCTATGTTGCCTAAAATACCCATCAGGCTCAGCTCTGGCTCATCAAGAGAAGGAGCCACTTCAGATGCCCCTCATTGCTCTTGAACCACAAAGTTGCATGTATCTACTAAAAGATGTCTGTGCAGCTATTGTGATTACTGTCTACCAGGATTGAGCTCAGAGTTTCCTGGTGCCATATTGCTGTGCTGGGATCTGCACAGATGAGATTTCAGTGGTTGGCATTCCAGCTTGCTTTCCCTAGGGAGCTCCTCTTTACCCATTTCCCCATCTGCTCTTTCCCACGGTAGCAGCTTTTCAGAGTATATGTTGCTCAACTGGAACAGGAGCACATGGCTTGGGTAAATGCAATCAGCATGCTCCTAAGAAAAAACAATGAGCCCCATGAATCCAAATGCTCGCTATTTTTAGAGAAACTTGGATGTGTGCTCCAGCCCTCTCAGTGAAAAGCAAAATAAAAAGCACGTGGAAGTTATGGTAGTTACAATGTAGAATCATTAGCTGGTGTGATGGCTCAGAGGGTAAAGGTGCTTGCTGCTAAGCCTAATGACCTGAATTCAATCTTGAAGACATCCCTGGGGTTGCTAGCTGGAACATGGATGGCACTGTGTGCATTGTTGGGGAAAGAATTGTTACCTGTGTGTGCTATATATCATTCTCCTAGCTCAGAATAATGAGCTCAGAAAAAAGATATTACTCAATAACCAACTCAGAATAAAGGTGCACTCTGTAACTTTGGAAAGTCATCTTCACCCCTAGCCTGGGTTAGTTTGTAAAACTTGAATAAAGGATCTTTAAGAATCTACACCCAGCCAGGCGGTGTGGTGCACGCCTTTAATCCCAGCACTTGGGAGGCAGAGGCAGGCGGATCTCTGTGAGTTCGAAGTCAGCCTGGTCTACAAAGCAAGTTCCAGGAAAGGCACAAAGCTACACAGAGAAACCCTGTCTCAAAAAACAAACAAACAAACAAAAAACCAACCAAACAAACAAAAAAAAGAATCCACAACCAAGCACCAGGCCGAGCTCCAGAAGTCCAGTCAAAGAGAGGGAAGAGGGATTATATGAGCAAGGGGCATCAAGACCATGATGGGAAAACTTACAGATACAACCGAACCAAGCTAGTGGAAACTCTTGAACTTTAGACCAACAGCTGTGGAGCCTGCCTGGGACTGGACTTGGCCCTCTGCATGGGCAAGACAGTTGTGTAGCTTGGTCTGTTTAAGGGGTGCCTGGCAGTGGAAATAGAATCTATCTGGTGCATGAACTGGCTTTTTGGAGCCCATTACATATGGTGGGATACCTTGCTCAGCTCAGAGGGAGGGGCTTGGACCTGTACATTCAGCTGAATGTACCAGGCTTTGCTGACTCCCCATGGGAAGGCTTACCTTTTTGGAGAAGGGGCTGGGGGGTGTGCTGGGGGGGAAGGTTGGTGGGGGAAGCAGGAGGAGGGGAAGAGAGGGGGATCTGTGGTTGGTAAGTAAAATGAATAAAAAAATTCTTAATGAAAAATAATCTTCAAACTTAATGGTTTGTACTTCTCTTGGATTGAGTAGGACATCAGAGAAATAATCACAGCTATCTCCTTCTTCCTCTTCTTCTTATTTCTCCTTCTCCATCTCCTCCTCCTCCTCCTTGCTGTGGAATATTTGTTTAAGATGTGTTGCTTTTGTTTATGCTGCAGAATATTTGTTTAACTATGTGAAGATATGTTGCATTTGTTTATTTATGTAAAGATGTGTTGCTGTTTTACCTTGCTTGCCTGAGGCCCCTGATTGGTCCAATAAAAAGCTGAATGGCCAATAATGAGGGAGGAGGTATAGGCAGGATTTCCAGGCTGGGAGAGTAAGTAGGAGGAGGAATTTAGGCTTGAGGGGGTTGGGGGTGGGAGAAAAAGAGACACCAGGGTAGCCAGGGGCCAGCCAGACAGACACAGAGGAAGCAGAAAAGTAGGATATACAGAATGAAAGAAAGATAAAAGGCCCTGAGGCAAAATGTAGATGAATAGAAACAGGTTACATTAAGTTATAAGAGCTAGTGGGACAAGCTGAAGCTAAGGCCAAGCATTCATAATGAATAATAAGTCTCTGCATCTTTATTTTGGAGCTGGTTGGCTCAAAGGAAATTTTAACTACACCTCCTTTTTCTCCTCCTCCTCCTCCTCTGCAATTAGGTCTAATAAGGGGCCATCACCCACACTTTCCCCAGTGGATAGGAAGGTTCCCACTTTATTAACAGAACTGGCTTTAGATGTCTGCCAAATAGTCAAACTTGGATTTGAACCGAATGTGTCTGACTCCAGCATCTCTATCCAGGCAACTGGATTAATACCCAGGTATTAATGTAAGAGGCTGTGTGAGCTAGGTAGTACAGTGTGTTAGACTGTGGGGAGCCTGGGTTAAGGCTTGATTCTCCACTAACTGGCTCTGCAGGTTGATATTCTCATCCACCGAGCTAGGGAGGTTCTAGGAGGCTGACCCTATCTTCCACATCTAGAACTACTGCTCTCTCATTGTTTGAGTTTGAGTAAAGACACTTTCATTAATCCTCACACTTACTTTGGCCTTTCTGAAGTTGCTTTCTCATCTATAGAGGTAGATAAGTACTGCTCTTGCTAATTTACAGAGGTCAGGAGACGATCAAATAACATTTTTGATAATAAGATGTTCTATAAATTGCATAGCCTTCATTTATTTATTCATTAGTTATCCATTCACGTGATTAACAAACATCTGTGTGTGTCCTGGTTCCTAAGAATGTAAGACAGTGATTCAATCCCTGCCTTTGAGGGTCTTCCAGTTATGAGGACATAGTCAAGCCCATAATAAAACTGCTGTGGCTCAGCATAGCTATGGGAGCACTTGGTTACTCTCATGGGCAACCAGGCATACACACCTAACAGGACAGTGATGCATTTATCTAGTCCACAAGCATGAAGAGAATACCTGCTCTGCACGCATGTTTGTCTCCCCATTGAGGCATGAGCTTCCATGGTTCTTCTGTTGTTGGTGCCTTGTTTTGGGGAAGCAGATATTGGATTCTATAATCCCAGGAAGGTTAACACACTGCTTAACCAGGTAAACTGAGGGCCAGTCTCCTCTCTAAATGTCCCGACCGACATCCTTTGGGGAGCAGAGATCTTACAGCTGTCTTGTGACTCTTGTTTGTGAATAGACTTTTACTCCAGCTGACAAACGTCCTTGTCGCTAGATTTTAGTCTTCGCTTAAAAGAAGTAGATGTGTTTGGTGGCTGCAGATGTAACTTAATAGCAGAATACTTGTGTAATATGCCCAAAGTTCTGGGTTCAATTCCCTAGAACCTCAGAAAAAAAAAAAGAGAGAGGGAGGGGAGAGAGTTAGGTTTATTTCATACTATGGTTTATTCTAGTTGGAGTTGTTACTTATTTGTGTGTGTGTGTGTGTGTGTGTGTGTGTGTGTGTGTGTTATATGTGTGTGTGAGTGTGCATGCCATGGCATGTGTTTATACGTCAGAGAAGAGTTTGTTGGAGTCAGTTCTCTCCTCCACCACGTAGGTTCTAGGGATAAAACTCAGGTGATCAGATGTGGCAGCAAGTGCCTTTACTCACTGAGCCATCTAGCTGTCCTGCATCTGTCATTATTAATTACATTAAGTGATATATAGTGAAATATTCATGAGATTTTCACAAAAAACTGACTTGCATTTTTTTAAAACTCCAATAAAAGTGAATAGTTTATAAAAATTGTTATGAAAGTATATACATGAAACAAGTGGTCATAATGAAATGGGGTTCATACCTGTGACTTTGTCACATCCCATTGTCTAGAACTTTGTTTTGTACTGGGTGAAAAATGCAGTCTCCTATCTAAAAATCTATGTACTATGATCATCTGCTAAGTTTTTATGACTTTGAGAGGTTCAGAGAAGGGCTGTCAACGAGAAATAGCAATCTATTTCCCATATATACATATATATGTATATGTATATATGTATATGTATATATTTCTTGTGCCGTGTGTGTGTGTGTGTGTGTGTGTGTGTGTATGTGTGCCTGGTGCTAAAAACCTAGTCAACTACTGATGACTAGTGAAGCCATGGATCTTGGAGAACTTACAACCGCCACTTTTCTAACCCAGTATAATCCCTAACTGCATTCCAAATATTTGTCCTTATACTCACAGATAAGTGTGTACTCACTCCTTATCAAGGAAACTTCACTGCAACAGGTGGAAACCATTACGGAAAACCACAAAGCAGTCAAAATGGATAGATGTAGAGACCATTTCCAGTGGACACACCTACAGCACAATTTCAGAACCCACTATAAAATGAGAAAGGCTTGCAATCACGATGGAAGATGAGACAGAAAGGTTGTAAGAGCCAGAGGTACAGGGAGTTTGCTTATCCTGTTTTTAAATTGAAGAGTCCTGCCCAGGTAACCTCAGATAACAGAACTCTGGTTGCATAGCTCCCTGTCTAGAGCTCTCTCAAAAATACCCTTCTCCCACCTAAATCCCATTCAGCCTTTTTAATTCAATGGATTTTTTTACTCATTCATTTTATTCTACTAATGTTTGTTGTTGTGAAAGGCCCTGGGTCCTGGGACAATAATGGCAGGGCGTCTTTATTCTGTAGTGTACAATTATTACAGTTAGCTTCCGGTTGTCAAATCAACACACCTGGGAAGAAAGAACTTCAACTGAGGAATTGCCTCCATCAAATTGGCCCATGGACATGTTTGTAGAGCATTTTCTTTCTTCCTTCCTTCCTTCCTTCCTTCCTTCCTTCCTTCCTCCCTTCCCCCTTCCTTCCTTTTCTTTATTTTATGTATATACAGAAGCCTGTATGTGTGTGTACCACATGTATACCTTGTACTCAAGGAGTCCAGAACAGGGCGTCAGATTTCCTGGAACTAGAGTTCTGGAAGGTTGTGAACCATCATGTGGGTGCTGCAAGCACATCAGATGCTCTTAACCACTGAGCTATCACTCCAGCTTTTGAAGGGTATTATCTTCATTAATGATTGACATGGAAGGACCCAGCCCACTCTGAACAATGGGATATAAAGAAAGGTAGCTGAGCCAAAGGAAGTAATCCTGTAAGCCATAGAAACCTCTGTGGTTGAGGTTTCTACTTCAAGTTCCTGTCTTGACTTCCCCTGATTATGAATTGTAACCTGCAAGCCAAATAAACTCTTCTCTCCTCAAGTTGGTTTTTGGTCAGCGTTTTATCACAACAACAGTGAAGCAAACTAGAACAACAGTCTATAGCTCAGGGGACACATCCAACAGGTAGAGCCAGAGAGAGGAGTTTTGTATCTGGCTCAGCATTTAGTCCTTGCTGAGGGTTCAACAAAGCCTGAAGAAACTGCAGAGTTTGTGGGAGTGAAATGAGTACTGGACTACACTTGTACACTAACACAGCACACAACACTGAGCATCTCATTTCTTTGGTCTGGAGCCCAGTTCCCCATCTGTAGGGGTTTGCGTGGTTGTGTCCTTCCAGGTCCATGCTGCAAGTTTACTCCAGTGCAGCAGCGTTACTATGTGGGACCTTTAGGATGTTATTAGGCCAAGACAGCCCTGCTCTTACAAAAAGGTTGGAGGGAACTAGCTCAGTCCTCTTGCCCTTCCCATCTCTTTGCCATGTGAAGATACAATATTCATTCAACTGGAGGTTAAAACGACAAAGCATCATCTTAGGGGCAGAGACAGGGCCCCTACTAGATAGCAAAGTCAGTGATTTGAATTTGTAACTGCCAGAACCATGAGGAATGAGTCATTGTTCTTTATAAATAACAAAGTCTCAAGCATTGCATGATGATAGCTCAGACTGAGATGCCCACTATAAAATGAGAAAGTTGTATTTAATAACTTAAAAATTAATGAACATCACTAAACCACAATGCAAAATGCTTACCACTTCCATAACCACTGTCATCCTAGGGCAGAAACTGCTGGATTTCATGTGACTTTGCGCCTGTGTTCTTAAGTAGAGACAGAATGTGATAGAGGCTAGTCCTTTTGAAGTGGCCTAGCCTTAGAACTGTGCTTTGAGAGGGAAGCCCTGATCAGGTAACTATACCAATCATATCCTTTCTGGCAAGGAATGTGAGCGTACATGGTGAGGTACAGAGGGTGGAAGCTCAGAGAAGATACAGTAAAGCCATCAACAGAGTCACTAGGCTGACATAGGAGTGATGGGTCAAGATATTGTCAAGATAACAGCAATAAAAGAGCAAGGGGTAGTATTGGGTCATTAGCAGAGTAGAGGTACCATGAGTGACTTTGGCCAAGATGGTTCTTTCTGCTTCCTTACTTCCCATGTCTGGTTTAGATAGTGTGTGAGCTCTTTGTAATTTATTTTACAAACTCTTGCATACTTACATGATGCCAGGTCCTGTTCTATGTATTTTTGTAATCATTATGATATAGGCATCACCATTATCCATACTTTGTAGAAGCCTAGCCGAGAGGATAATTGGCTTGGGCATGTGCACACTAGTAAATAGCAGAGCCAGGGCTCAAATCCAGGTTACCAGTTCAGAGTTCAAGCACTTAGCCTTTATACCAGAATGGTTTTCATAGGCAGCAAAGCAATTTCTTAGTTTCTCCCATTTTTCAATTTCCCTGTTTAGGTACTTAACTCAATCCTGTGTTTTATCTCATTTAATTCCTTCAATTCTATGGAGTGTATAACAGCTAGCAAGCCATCCTGGAATGGTAAAGAAATCCTGCTCAACTCAATGATTCCCTTCTGAATGATGGAAATGGTTGAAATCCCAGTCTTTGGGCATCCCATCTGGCATTCACAGCGACAACCTGTGCACTAGCTGTCATTTCAAGAACTGTGAAAAGTGAGACAGAACCTCTGTATGTTGAGAATTCACAGGCATGTCAAGAGGCCACAGCTGAAGTAGGGTGCAGAGGAACCTGAGAACATAGAGAATATAACTTGTGGTAGCTTGAAATGAATTTTTCCATCCTTTTTATTTCCTCTTTAATTGATTTATAGCAATAAATAAAGCAGGGAAATTACATTTGAAAGACTGAACTAGGAATTGAATTTATGGCTCTTCCATTCTCATTTAAATTTTATGTTTATATGTATGGGGGTGTTTTGACAACAGATATGTCTGTGCACTATGTGTTTGCCTGATCCCCTGTCATTACAGTTATAGATGGTTGTAAGGTGCTGTGTGGTGCTGGGAATTGAACCTGGGTCCTTTGGAAGAGCAGCCGGTGCTTTTAGCTGCTGAGCCATCTCTCCAGCCCCATCATGGCTCTTTCTTTACAGCTGCCCAAGAAGGTGACAACTGTTTTGTTTATGGTACATTTGTTATCCAGGATTTTCTTCTTTTGTAATTGTATTTGTTGACTGTACAACAAAATGCAATACAAATGATATTTCTACCCTATGTAAGCAAATATATGTATAAAACACAATCATACAATATGGCAGTAGAAAATACACCTGCAGTTTAGCTGTATTGTCTGAAACCATTTACTTAACCTGTCTGGGATTATGTTGTGCCATTCATAAACTGGGAAAGTGAAAATCCAGTCCAAAGTATCACGATCGCTGAAAAGAGGTACTAATATAACAATATATACCGTTTAGGCTGCTATGTCTTCTGATATGCCTCTTAGTTTTTCTCATTGGCTCCTCACAGTAGACAGCTTCATCCTCATATTATATGTGAATGAATAGCATTAATATGTTAGATGGCTGGGTTATCATCATCCATTTAGATGGCAGTCCAGGACTTTATTTAACTCCTTGCACGGCACAAGCTAAGATTTATTACAACAACAATATGACACTCAACAGGGGGTTTGCATGCTTGATCTTTTTCTTTTACTTAGTTCTCAGGTATGTAACTAAGGTGAGTTCACTCAAGCCTCATATAGCTGTGACCTAAGGGTACCTTTTAATTCTATCTTATAAAATGTGGTACAGTCTCCCTTCCTATAGCATTACCATGACTGTTTGCACCATGCTGCAAACTGCTTTTACACGATACCCTTACCAAATTTTCTTTTCATGTGAATAGAGAGGAAGTTTAGACACTGAAGCCGCAGCCAGTGAGACTTGTATCTGCTTGAGGTGGTAGGCTATGCATTTTTTAACTGAGATGACTGTTCCCCTGCAGACTGGGGAGTTGGCTGCCCTCCCTTCAATCAGCATGATGAGCTGTTTGACAGAGCTCAATGGCTGTTTTGATATTTCATAGACACAGTCTCAGCCACTCGAGACAGCAGGAAATCAACCATCTACCAGAATCTCAGCAGCTGGAATCCTTGGCTTATAATAACTTAATTTGCAAAAATTTGAATGGCTTGAATTGAAGTGAGAATTTGAATATTTAAAAAAAAATTTGAGAGGTAGACTCGTAAAATGTCATCACCAGCAAGGGACCTCAGAAATCACCAGGTTTAGTTTATATATTTTGTGTTATAGTGAAGAAACTTGAGCTCCAAAGCTGGGAAGAACACTAACTTGCATATGCACTTCCATTTGTTTTTTTTTTTAAAGTATATTACCTAGAAGGTAGTATCATTAAGTGAAATATTCTGATCATTTTTTGCTGTTCTTATTTCTTTTAGACAGGGTATCTCTGTATAGCCCTGGATGGCCTAGAGTTTACTATGTAGACCAGGCTGGCCTCCAACTTAGAGAGATGTCTCTGCCACTGCCTCCTGAATGCTGGGATTAAAGGTGTGCACCACCATGTCTTTAATTTGGAATGCTATATAAAAAGTGCCATAGCTGTGAAGCAGAGGCAGGCAGATTTCTTTGAGTTTGAAGCCAGCCTGCTCTACGTAGTGAGTTTTGGACCAGCCAGAGTTATAAGGTCTCAAATCAACAAACAAACAAACAAATAAATAAAGTACCACAACCTGAGCTGGGTAGCCAGACACTTCTCTCTGTCCTGTTCTGGTCCCACAGTCTTGCAGCCACGTTTAAAATAATCATTTAGAGGCTTAATATTAATTACAAACTGTTTGGTCTGTTGTTGGGAGATATCTTTCTGTACGCTGTGAATATTTGTTGTTCCCATTGGTTAATAAAAAAGCTGCTTTGGCTTATGGCAGGGCAGCTTAGAAGCAGGTGGGAAATCCAAGGATAGAGACAGGAAAGAAGAGAGGCAGAGGCAGAGAAATGTGAGCCCTCTGTCGAAGGAGCAACAAGATGTCAGCAGACAAGTAATGGCTATGGCCACAGCCATGTGGCAACATATAGAATTATAGAAATGGGTTGACTTAAGATGAAAGAGCCAGCTGGCAAGCGGATAAAGCCATAGGCCATACAGTTTGTAAATTATATAAGCCTCTGTGTGTTTACTTGGGTCTGAGTGGCTGTGGGACTGTGGGTGAGAGAGATTTTTCTGGATAGTGTGGAGTGGGGAGGCTGGAGCCAAGAAACTTCTGGCTACAGTCTATGGCTCAGTCAGACTTATTGCTAACTAGCTCTTACATCTTAAATTAACCCATTTCTATTAATCTATATTTTGCCATGTGGCCATGGTGTTACCAGTCTGCTGGTATCTTGTTCCTTGGGCAGCTGGATGATATCTCTCTGACTCTGCTCTCCTTTGCCCTGTATCTCTGCTTGGATTTTCTGAATGGCTCTTATCTTGCCTTGTCAAAGGCCAAAGCAGCTTTATTTATTAACCATTGGGAGCAACATATATTCACAGCCTACAGAAAGACTATCCATAGCAGAGTGGATTATAAGTAGCACAAATTTCTTATAGTTTAAACAGCTCAAGACTAAGGTTCTGATCGTAGATGGTGATCTTGCCACTGTGCCTTCATACTGTGAAGGTGCTGAGGGAGTTCAGCTTCTTTTTAATGCCACTAGTCCCATTGAAGGCACTATCCACACGCTCCTCTTCCTAAAGGTCTCCCCTTCAAATACTGTCAGGTTAGGCACTAGGTTTCAGTGTACAGATTGGTAGAAGGGCATAGCCATTCACTTTATTTCAGAAGCCAGCCTTGACTTTTTTCCTTTGCTTTCAAGTCTGTGGGAAGAACCAGTTGTGAAAGAACAGCTGCCTCCTTGCTTCCCACTGCTGTAGTTCCTGCCACTCATCCCAGGTCCACAGGGGCCCTTCTTCAGCCTTTTGTTTGGGATCTCATCTCTACCACTTGAGCTCTGTACTTGACCTCATAGTCAGGTTCCTCATCAGATTGTAACCTCTCCTCAGGGAAAGCTTGTTTCATGATGTTTTGATTTTTAGCGCCTGGCACATGCATATCGATTAATGAACTGCTTAAGAGGGATGACAATTTTAATGGTATTATACATGGCTTCTAAAATACACATATTTCTGGAGTATTAGATAGGCAAATAGACTAAGGAATAGGAACTCAGATTGCATAATGTGCTTTCTAAAAATAGACTCAGCTTCTACATCACATTCTTTCAGGGTCATAGCCTCTATATTTATGCTGTTTTGGTAACACAATTGCTCTCCCTAATGAAGTTCAAAACTGTTACTCTTCCTCCACTGTGGAAGTCCTATACTAAAAACATAGCTTCTGGTCCATTTTGACCATTGCTAAATTGTTGAGATCAAGTATCATTTTGCTGTCTCAAAAATCCTAGCACTCCTATCTTTAATCCGTAGCCCAGATGCCACCTGAGTGGCAGCTTCCCCCTTTCCCAGCTTCCGGGTGACCAGATCACTGGTATGGCTCAGGCTGGGCTAACCCTGTGCCTCATCTTGGGACTGGGACTATGAAGCAATGATAGAACAGAGAAGAGTTCTGATTTTGGGGGTGGAGTGGTAGAGACAGAGCAGCATCTGAGGTGGACAGCATGTGGTGACCTCGGTGTCCAGCACCAGTGGTTGTTGCAATGTCATGGCGGAAAGCTGACTGGGCATACTTTGCATGCTATTCAGAATACTGGGCATACCTTTAGATGCTATTCAGAATACTGGACATACATTTAGAAGCTATTCAGAATACTGGGCATACATTTAGATGCTATTCAGAATACTGGGCATACCTTTGGATGCTATTCAGAATACTGGGTATACCTTTGGATGCTATTCAGAATGCTTCATTTTCCTTGATTCTGCTCTATTTTGTGATCCTTATTGCTGAACCTTCTCATCAGGCCTGGGAGTCAGCCAATTCTCTCACCAAAAATTTTAATATTCTGGTTATTCACCTGGATTGTTTTCTACTGGATTTTTTGAGCAAATACAGTTACAAAATTGACAATATGTTTTGGATTGTTTGCTTTTGAGTAGCTGATTTTAGACTTATATTCTTGATTCATTTTACGCTTTGGGGTGGTAGGAAAGTTTAATTTTATGGGAAGGTAATGGGCTATCTTGGATCACAGTCTCAGCTCTGACATCATTAGCTGAGTAATGTTCGAGGCATGATTTAACTTCTCTGAGCCCTTATTTTCTCATCAACAAAATAAATATTATGACCTGTTTTGGGTCGGACCCCCAGCTAGTCCCCTATTCTCTGGCATCTCACATGTGACTGATGTCTTTATAAGAGGAAATCTGGTCACATACAGGAAGTCTGTAAAGACACAGGAAAAAGATGAGGAGGAAGAAGTGACATCTGCTGGCACCTTGACCATGGGCTTTGGCCTCTAGGACAGCAAGAAAATGAATTTCATTAGAGAAAGCCACCTGATCTGTGACACATTGCTCTAGTGAGGACAGTAAGGCTTTTCTTAGGATGCTATGGAGGTTGGAAGAGATAATATTGAAGATATAGAATATTTTATTGTGGTAATTGACTTTTAGGGATTAAAAACTTGTAACGTAAGTTATAGATTGGGATAGCAAGCACAGTAATAATGAATATGAGAATGTAATATTTAGTTTAAGGTAAGCATTAAATAAAAATAAAAAGAAATTTAAAATCCATTGTTGTTGATATTTACAAAGAGATAATATGGTTCGGGAAGGTGGCCCAGTGGGGTACAGCTGCTTGCTGCTAAGTCTCTGACGACATGAGTTTAATCCCCAGAACCCACATGTCGTAACGAAAGAAATGACTCATGTAAGTTGTCTTCTGACCTCCACATACATGCCATGGCACCCCAAAAAACATTTTTAAAAAGTAGTTTACATAGATGTTTGTAACTGTTCACAGTCTTCCTTTTTTCTACTTAATCTTTTTTTTTCTCCTTTGGTTTAACTTTACATTTCTTCCAATTTTGTTAAACTTTCCTTTCCTTCCAATTTTACTATATTATAGGTTTAAAAAGTTAGGGAGACTTTGAGGTAAGTAAATCTAAGAAATGTTTTTATTCAGATCTAGGTCATTCAGAAGAGATAAGGAATAGATGAAGAAAAACATATTTGCCTTTGAAATATTTTTAATATGACAACATCTTTAAGGCACATCACTCCCCAATTGAATCCTTTGCTTTATTATATACTACCCAACAGTGCACCCTCCCATGGTTCCGGCCTGCTTCTGAGCGAAGCCTGTCTTTCCGACTTTGAGTCTCACTGTAGGGAACATCACCCAGTGACAAATGAATATTTAAGACTCCATGAGTCCACAATTAAGGAGCTTAGCTACAGTCCAAGGTGACACTGTGTTGTTCTTACACTTTCATTAAAGAAATATGTCTGTATCAGGGACTATGTGTTGACTCAGAGACAAAAATTATTAGGATTAAGACCACCAGAGAAATTTAAAAGTAAAAGTTACTGATGTGTGTTGATTTAACTGAAGTCCTCAAGGGGGAAACCCCCCACTAAAATAGAGAATAAGAGCTCATGACACTAAGCTATGGCTTTGGGTTATAGACAAAAAAAAAAAAAAAAAAAAAAAAAAAAAAAAACCACTAAAAAAAAAGTAGAACCCAAGCAAGGTGTGTATAGTTATTTTTAGAAAGTCTTCAAGATATTTCAATTATGAGATGGGAAAAACCTTTTAAACTTGGATGACATCTAGTTACTGATGAGGGTGGTAAAAATAAGTACTCTCATATATTGATGGGATTATAAAATGTTACAATATTTTTGAAGAATTTGTTACTGTTTTATGCGCACGTACACACACACACACACATACACAAATCTATAAACACTACCTGCTCAGTTCATTTATTTTTGCTTGAATGTGTATGATTGTAGGGATGACCTCTTGGGTTTGAATAACCAATTAGAGGGCTCATGCCTGCAGAAGACCATTTATCCCATTCCCAGCATTCCTTAGTTGTCCGTAGTTCTTTGTCTATGGATGGGGCCCTGTGAAATTTCCTCCATCTGTGTTAGCATGTCTATTGGTGTTGGATTTCTTCAGGTCTTGTTGAGGCAGCCATATTGTTGAGGTATCATGGGTGAAGCTTCCCTGTCATTTCTGGGCACACAATCTTACAATGAATTTCCTCATCCTCTGGCTCTTACAATCTTTCCAGCCCCTCTTCTACAGTGTTCCCTGAGTCTTAGGTGCAGAAGTTGTGTTGTTGATGTATCACTTGGGGCTCAGCACGCCACCATCACTTGTTCTCTGTATTTTGAGCAGTTGTGGTTTTCTGCAATGGTCTCTGTCTGTTGCAAAGAGAAGCTTATTTGATGAATGGCAAGAGCTACACTTAATTTGGGACATAGGGATGGGTATTTAGAATGCAGTTGGAAATTACACTGATTTAGTAAAGTGGTGGTAGTAGGTTCTCCTCTAAGATTTATGACCACACCAGCCCCAGGTAGATGGCTAGGCTTCCAGTATCATTTCCCTCCTTTTGAGTGGGTCTTAAGTCCAATTATACAGCTGTTGGTTGCCACCAAGATAAGAGTGCACTATGGCACCGTTAGGTGTATCTTGCCATGATGGTCATTGTTGTGGTTAATGGGCATCACTGCCTGATAGAATGATTGGTTGCTTCTCTCTTTTGGAAGATAAAAATGATGATTTTTTTAAGACATCACAGATTACACAAAAAATAAATGTAACCATTAACCAAAGTCTATAGTAACAATCTTAAAATTAATAAATCCAAAGAAATTATGAAGGATTGAATCAATTAACATCTTCATCTCTCTTGAACATCAGAAAAGAAAGCCATAGAAATGCTTAGCTTTGGGTGCTAAACACTTCAGCTAAAAGATGAATTGAAGTTGAACTTTATAGTCAAGTTGAATCAGGTACAAGATGAGAAGACAAAGCCAGAGGGAAGGATAAGTGGTGAACAACAGTTCAATCATGGGGGGAGTAAAGATAAACAGCAAGGGGGTCACTGAGAGATGTACTGAGTAGACTTCTTATAGGTCCATGGAACAGAATGGGACTGAAGAAGCGGCTCCAGATATGCATAAAAGTTTGCCCTGTAGTAAGGCCCTATCAGCAGTGAATATGAGAATGAATATGAAAACTGTTTAGAAAGTGAAAGAATTCTTTATTCCTTTTTCTTAGAATTATTTGCTAGTCTCTTTTATGACTTCTCAGTGTAGAAACCTGGCAGATACTACCTTAGTCATAGCCCCAAGTACAACCTCATCAGTCATGACACTGAGAGAATACACCTACCAATATGATCAACAGAAAGACACAGGAGAACTGGTCAATCATCTTGTAGACATCCCTCAATTTGGAATTTTCTCATGGTTTTATTGCAGTCATACATTAAGAAAGACATCAGCCGGGCGGTGGTGGCGCACGCCTTTAATCCCAGCACTCGGGAGGCAGAGCCAGGTGGATCTTTGTGAGTTTGAGGCCAGCCTGGGCTACCAAGTGAGTTCCAGGAAAGGCGCAAAGCTACACAGAGAAACCCTGTCTCGAAAAAACCAAAAAAAAAAAAAAAAAAAAAAAAAAAGACATCAAAGAGGTGACACTTTTTGGTGCTTTGATTGTGTAAGATATTAATGCTAGGAGAAACTAGGGACCCTTGTAATAGAGTGCAACTCCTCTATAAACCCATAGTGTGTGTCACCCAGCCACTAACTCATTTGTTTCTTTGTTTTTCTTCATCTTTCTCTTCAGAATATAAACTTTTGAGAGTGAGCCTCCCCCATGCCCCAATTTTGTAGTTTGATGTATTCCTAATACACATAGAAGCACAGGTGCTGTAGGCATTCAATAAACACGTGTTAAATGAGTATATTTTCAAAGGCTTTCAAATCTGTTGTAGTTGTTAAGTAGAGGCTGACACGTTTCCAAACTGTTCTTGTATTTGATGATGAGAAATCTACTTTCATTTCCTCATGAGACTATGCAGTTCATATGTTTGCATCTGTCAAGTGAATTTAGGATAACATGTCTTTTCATTAAAGTTTCTCTGCCTCCTTTGTTCAGACCACTGTGCTTCAGGCTCTAGAGTTAGGGAGACCTAGGTTGAAGCACCAATTTTTCTTCCTATTCATTCTGAATCTTAAAAGTAAGGTCACAGGTCCTTTGTAAGCAACAGTTTTTCTTTGCAGAGGACTGATTACCACACAAGGAAAGATCTGGTAGGTTTTGAGAACTCCATTGTCCATGGAAACACCTAGAAACTGCAAAGTGGATTCTAAATTGCAAGGCAGACTCTTACTGTGAGGAGTTCAAAGCCACCTCCCTCCCCTCTTTTTGCAGTAGGCTTTGCCAGGCTGTTAATTCCATATCTGAACGATTATCTTTTTCTCCTCTCTGAACAACCCACCAAGAATAGAAATCACCTAATAAAGGCTGGCTAAATGACTGACGTTAGGAAATCAGAAGAGTTGATAAGAGAACAAAGGCACATTCTCTGAAAAGACATCTCATTTGAAATGCTAAGTATGGCTGGGTTGGGAACACACAATCCTTCAAGGGTAAGGAGGTAGAATTGGTTATCTCAGGTGCTGTAACTGAAAGAAAGAAAATGAAAGGAAAGCTGAGAAAGGCTAGGTGTCACTCTCTGATTCAAATGATTTAGCTAACAGTATAGTGATTTACTGTGTTCTTGCATTTCTTCTTTCTTCTTGATTCCTCCGCCCAACATTTTAAGAAATCATCCTTTGGGGGAAGATAGGAAAGTGCAAAAATTCTAAATAAATGTCCTTTTAAGGCATAAATATGCTCTTGGGATGTCATTGTTGAACAGATTTAAAAAATAGAGTCTCGCTGCCACATTAAATGAACTCACAGTGTGAGACCAAAATGAGCCATCTTAGAAATACGACCAAAATGCTTTCACCCCAAAAACTAAGGCCTAAGATTTCTCCTTCTAGGAATAGGCCAATAGTTACTGAAACAAGTCAGTCTAGATTCCAAAAACCAGGAAGTGTAAAAGTACAGAGTCACAAGGTAGTAACTAGGTAATGCCTGCTGGACTATGGAATGTCCTCTCCCTGGTTTCCAGGGTAACTGACCACAGAAATGCCCCCACCTGAGGGCAGCCAATGAGAAATGGTGGCGGGCAACCACTCCCTTAGAAGTAAGATTAAGCCATGATTTCTAGAAAGTCCCTAGAAGCAAGCCAATCAGAATTGTACCCATACTAGCACCCCTAAATGATGTAACCTTATGGTTTTTCCCTTTAAAAACTGAGCTTGCAGACAGGTGGGCACTTCCTCCAGCCTCTACTGCGTTGGATGTATTGGACGAAGTCCCTGCCTAGACTTGTATATCCACAATTAAACCTTGCTTTTGCATTCCGGCATGTTCGTCTTTGGTGGTCTCTCTGGGGGGGGTCACGATCTGGGCACAACAATAGAACTGCCTGTGACAATTTAAGATATAAACATTTGTATAATAATATAATTTATAATATAATTTACATAATAATATAATATTGAACATGAGACCTTTGGGTATATTACCTAATCTCACAACAACTCACAACTGTCATTTTATATGATGAAATAGAGACATGCGCTTTAAGAAACTTTTTTCCATTATTACTCAGATAAGTGATCAAGTCAGAATTAAAACTAGTTTCAAGTCCAGTCTATAGAAACCACAGCTACCTCAGAGCAAGATTGTTTCTGAAAAACAATTCCCCTCTAGATTTTTATGGAAAACAAGTAAAAAAATTCATGTAACTATCCAGATAACTAGGATTTTTAAGGAATTTGCCATTGCCTGGTCTCCAGTTGGTTCTCCTAATTTCCCTCTCTCTACCACTCATCCAAGTCCATTTGTGAGTGGGGACTAGTAGGTGCTTTCAAGGAGACTGAGTATATATATCTATATCTGTATAGGTATAGATATATCTCCTTATTTAACCTTACTGACTTCTTACTTCCTACAGGAAACTGTCAGCTGCCATTCTGATAGACTTAAAGCTATCTCCTTTATTACTACTAAACCCTCTACTCTTTCTTCTACGGGCTTCTTCTGAGTCCCTATTTGTGTTTTCCCAAACACTCTAGGTGGCTTCTCTGTCTCCTCCTTCTCCTTCTTTTTGCTTTTCTCTGGGATAATTTCTCCTCTTATGGATTTAGTGAGCTCCTCTCCAGCCTTACCTTGAAGAACAAGCTACCCATCACCTTCTTAGCAAATCCACGTGGCCTTTCCAGACAGAAACACTTTCCTGTCTTATCTTCTTGTTTTGAGCATCCTTGCCTTTCATGGACTATTGCTGCATCCCTTCAAGACCATAAGGCCACTTGAGGACTGGGACTTTTATCCCTCTTAACTAATCTAACCACTGAACAAAACAGAGACTTGAGATCCTACCTAGAACACCCCACCAGCTCAGTGAACTTTCTCTCTTAACAAGATATGGAGGGGGTGCCAGGCGGTGGTGGCGCACGCCTTTAATCCCAGCACTCGGGAGGCAGAGCCAGGCAGATCTCTGTGAGTTCGAGGCCAGCCTGGGCTACCAAGTGAGTTCCAGGAAAGGCGCAAAGCTACACAGAGAAACCCTGTCTCGAAAAACCAAAAAAAAAAAAAAAAAAAAAAAAAAAAAAAAAAAGATATGGAGGGGGAAAATCCTGAGACTTTAGGGCCTTGCTCTAACTCTTTGGAGACCTAGAGTTGTTTGTGCAAATATTATGAGCTTATCACTGATCTTTGCGGCAAGAATGAATGTGTAGGTTACAAAGACGTTTTGAATTCCTGGGCTCTCTTGGCAGACTCATACTCTCCTCCACTTCCCAGCTCCTAACCGGCTTTCTTGTCAGTCCCTCAATATCTGAAATTTGTCTTTCCCCATCTCCCTCTAGGTTGATGCTGCCTCAGGGCAGCACTTGTTCTTAGCAGTGTCCCTAAATATTCTAGTCTACTGGTCTCCTAAGCCAAAGGGGGACTTGTCACAGGCGGTGTGCTTAAAAACCTCGTTTATTGACCATTTCTCCAGTTTTCCAGATGAGAAAACTTGAAGGTCCAACGAAGTTAAGTTTCCCAACTTCTCTTAACTTCTAAGAGGTGGAGTTAAAACCTGGCCTTAGGTCCCTGAACTCCCAAATCCATGGTTTTCCTTCTGCATAAAAAATATGGTTCTGCTCTCAGGGCTCTTTATGAACACCACATGAGATGCTAACAGCGAAACAGCTTTGGAATCTGAAACGTCTAGAGGGGTTTTAGAAAATGTGGACTGGGGATGTAGTTCAGTTGGTAGAATGAAAGAGACATGAAAGCCTGGGTTTGTTCTTCAGAACTGTACAAACCAGGTACAGTGGCCGTATCTGCAATACTAGCACTAGGGAGGTAGAAGCAGGAGGATCTAGAAGTTCAAGGTTATCCTTACTTATGTAGCAAGTCCAAGGCCAGCCTGGGCAACATGAGACCTTTCCTGAAAAAGCAAAGAAAAACATTAATTAGCTTGTCCCCAATATGCAGTATTCTTTTTTACATTTTTGTTTATATTTTATGTGCTTATGTATGTTTGTGTGTTAGGCACATGCCTATCACCATGAGCTTATGGAGGTCAGAGAACAATTTCTGGTGTTGGCTCTTGTCTTCAGCTTTGTTTTAGGCAGGTATCATGTTTGACAAACACTGCCCACTGCAGGTTATCTGTCACTGCACTGCCCACTCCAGGTTATCTTTCACTGCACTGCACACTCCAGGTTAGCTGTCACAGCACTGTCCACTGCAGGTTATCTGTCACTGCACTGCCCACTCCAGGTTATCTGTCACAGCACTGCCCACTCCAGGTTATTTGTCACAGCACTGCCCACTCCAGGTTAGCTGTCACTGCACTGCCCACTCCAGGTTATCTGTCACTGCACTGCCCACTGCAGGTTAACTGTCACTGCACTGCCCACTCCAGGTTAGCTGTCACAGCACTGCCCACTCCAGGTTAGCTGTCACAGCACTGCCCACTCCAGGTTATCTTTCACTGCACTGCACACTCCAGGTTAGCTGTCACAGCACTGCCCACTCCAGGTTATCTTTCACTGCACTGCACACTCCAGGTTAGCTGTCACAGCACTGCCCACTCCAGGTTAGCTGCCCCCATGTTTCCAGGGATTCTCCTATCTCTGCCTCCATTTCACTGTAGAATTTCAAACATGTACCACCATGTCTGACTTTTCCATGATCTCTGGGATCCAAACTCAGTATATCAGGCTTCAGAGTAAGCTCTTAGTCACAGAATCACCTCTCTGGCCCTTGTCCATATTGTTTTCTTAAAGAAATGTTCATTTTATTATTTTGTGTGTATGAGTGTTTTGTCTGTCTTCATTCTTAAAGGAAAACAATGAAGGGGAAAGATTTTCTACTCATGATAACAAATCAGCAGACAAAACAATGAGAAGTTAGTATGCTTCCCTTCACCATTTTCAAATGCTCAGAATGAATGCCAGATTTATAAAACAATGAGAGTCCAATACTCTCTTCTCTCTCTCTCTCTCTCTCTCTCTCTCTCTCTCTCTCTCTCTCTCTCTCTCTCTCTCTCTCTCCTCTTCCCCCTCTCTGTTTCTGTCTCTGTCCCTCTGTCTTTCTCTCTCTTCCCCTCCTTCCTTCCTTTGCTGTAAAGCTGAAATGCAAACAGTCAAGTCATTGAATGAAATCCAGACCTAGAGTCCAGGTTTTTCACTCCGAATGCGAACTCTTAATACTGCCCCACCTTCAAAGACCCAAGCCCTCAGTCACAGCTCAGCATCTGTGGTGGAGGCCTCCCGCTCTGCTTATCAGTTGCGCTGAACGAAGAATCTCTCTTAATTTTTAAAAATGTATGTGCGTGCTCTAATCCTTTCTTCCCAAGGGCAATTATCTCTCAAAATCAACTTATTGCTTGTGAAAATATCTTCATTCTTAGTAGGAAGGAGATTCAGACTGTTTGGAACCTGGAGCAAATGAAGTAGGCAGCTTGGAATGTTAAATTTCATCTCTGCAGGAGAGCAGCTCAGTGTTTGATTTTGATGTATCTGGTTTTCCTCATTATCCCTCTGCTAGTCCAAAGGACTGCCTGGAGCTAATTTCTTTCTAAATATAATATTTCTAATCAGATTTTCTCCCCTATATGGATCTCATATGAAAATGATCCCTATCTTGAAAATTAAAAACATCCCTCTCCATCGACCACATCTCAATGCGCAGTGGAGGTCACAGCTTAGGAAGCCTTAAAACAAAAGACAAAATGACAGTTGATTCTTTTGAATGTTTTACAGCAGATCAGCAGAGAACCTTCATTTGAGGTTAGGTTTGGTTCATGTGTCAGCAGTGACACTACCAACATTGCTACTCTAGGCAAATGGTTTTTTTGCAGTCTTCTTCTTCTCCTCCTCCTCCTTCTCCTTTTCTTTCTCCTCCTCCTTCCTCTTCCTTTTCTTCCCCCTCCTCCTCCTCCTCCTCTACTTCCTTTTTTTTTTTTTTTTGGAGACAGAGTCTCACTATGTAACTCTGGCTGTCCTAGAAATCTATGTAGACCAGGGCAGCCTCAAAACTACGTAGACCAGGCTGGGTTCAAATTCACAGAGATCTACCTGCCTCTTTCTCTAGAATGTTAGAATTGAAGGTGTTGGTCACCATGCTCAGCCATCGAAGTCTTCTTAAATTCGATGATTTTAAAGTCTGTGATGGTTGGTTTCAACCATCAACTTGCCATACTCTAACATTGCCTGGACAGAGTCTTCATGAGGAAGTACCTAGATCAAGCTGATCTCTGGGCATGCCTGTGAAAAAAATTTTTTTTATTTGTGTTAATAGAGGTAGAAAGAGCCACCTTAAATGTGGGCTGTACTATTTCATGGACTGGACCATGAACTCTGTGAGTGAAAAAAGCAAGTGGAGAAAATAAGCACGCATACATCCAGTTCTCTCTGTTCTTGAGTATGGATATGATATGACTGATTTTTAAGTTCCTACTACTTTGACTTCTAGCTACAGTGGAATTGTGAGCCAAAGTAAGTCCTTTCTTCCTTAGTTGCTTTCTGTGAGGTTATTTATCACAACAGCAGAAATAAAATTAGAACACAGTCCTGTGGGATCATTGTGAGAAATGAAAGAGATTAAAAGTGGCGACAGTTAGTGGGAACTTACTCTGAGTGGGACATAATATTAAGTCCTTCATATGCGTTATCTTATTTAATGATCACAACAATCCCATCAAGGAGTAATTGTGATTCATTGTTTTATAGATTGAGAAATTAAAGCTTAAAGCTTAGGTTAATTAACCTACCAGTTTGTATAAAAATTAAGGTTTTGGGATTAAGACTAGCTTCTTTTTCTTTCTTTCTTTCTTTTTTTTTTGTTTTTGTGTTTGTTTGTTTGTTTTTTGCTTTTTTCGAGACAGAATTTCTTGGTGTATCCCTGGCTGTCCTGGAACTTGCTCTGTAGAGCAGGCAGGCCTTGAACTCACAGAGATTCACCTGCCTCTGCTTTCCAGGTACTGGGGTTAAAGGTTTACACCACCACTGCCCAACTCAAGACATGAACTTTGATCTGTTTGACTCTAGAGCCTGTACTTCCTCCGATTCTCTGAAAGTTTATATCTTTATATACTTCTGCATCTAGACCTACTCAGATCTATATCTACACTGTTATCCAGATCCATAGTTCATCTGTGTGGCCCACTATTCTCTATTTCTCATAGCTGTTGTTTTAGTTAGGGTTTCTATTGCTGTGATGAGACATCATGACCAAAAGCAAGTTGGGAAAGAGTTTATTTCATCTTACAGCTTGTAGTCCACCACCCAGGAAAGTCAGGGCAGGAGCTCAAGGGATAACCTTGGAGGCAGGAACTGAAACAGGAGCCTTGGAGGAGTTCTGCTTCCTGGTATGCTCTTCATGGCTTGTTCAACCTGTTTTCTTATGCCATCAAAGACCACCTGCCCAGGCATGGCACCGCCATCCTGGGCTGTGACATCCCATGTAAATCATCCATCAAGAAACTGCTTGGCAGATTTGCCTATAGGTCAATCTTACGGAGATATTTTCTCAGCTGAGAGTCGCTCTTTCCAAATGACTCTAGCTTGTTTCGAGTCAACAAAAACCTAGCTGGAACAATTGCCATCTCTGTTACAGAAACTATACGTTAACACAATGCATGGAAAAAACCACATTGGTGAGATAAGACTTCGGAGAAGAGAGAACACAGTTTGGAAGTCAGGGGCTCTTCAAAGAAGAGATGGAAGTAGTGCCGAGCACCAAAGCTTGGCGTGACTAACGCAATTCGTTGCTTTCTTTATCATGATTTTTCTCCCTCCCTCTTCAGTGGCAGAATGCCCAATCAAATGACATACCTACCTGTCAGCCTCCCCGTGAGCTAGGGAAAGTAGCTATATGTATTCAGTTTGGGCAGGAATACGATATACAGAATTTCAGGAAGTCTGTTCAGAGAAGAGAGTGTGCTACTCTTGATTTCTCCCTCCATCTTGCTGCTTGGAATTTAGACACTGGCCCAGGATTGTAGCAATATCTCATACCCTGAAGATGAGGAGGATAGGCAAAAGAGTTGTTTGGTTATAGGTTCAGGACATTCTGAAATTCTATATTATCGTTGAGCTACCTGCCTTTGTGTATTTTTTTTATATGAAAAAAAATAATGTCCAACCTCCAAGTGGTTGTTATTTTGGGTTATATATAGCCCTAAACCTGATATAAAAGGGATTGGATTTGGTAAGTGAAGGCACACTAAATTGAGGAACCTATGAATGTGAGCAAGATAGAGAGAAAGTGCTTTTGGTATTCTTGATAAGTCGAGTTTCCTTGTAGTGGAGATTTTAATCACGCACTAAAATGACACTTGGTCTCTGGAATGGGATATATCTGAATGGAAATTCAGCTGCTCCCAGCACTGTCATGTGCTATCGTGGATGAGGCCCTTCATTTGTCTGAGTTTAGTTTCTCAGCCTGTAAAGTGAGGACAGTCATAGCTGCTGTGAGTGTTGTGAGTTTGGAAGAAAATACCTAATCTGAGTGGAGATCCTTTCTTTTCCAGCATCTTTGGAAACATTGGTGCCATGAAATGGTGTCTCATCATTATAATACCCATGCTAGCCAAGCCATCTGAGACAAGAGCTAAAACTTTAGTACTTTGGAATTACAGTTAGAAGATTTAAGTTTCTTTTTTTAAAAAAAAAATTGCTATATATTCGCTATTTAGCTTTAAGCAAGCTAGTTTTTTGAACCTCGGTGGCTTTATCTGTAAAATGGACACAAGAACCGTTCCCTGCCTTTAATGAATCTCCTGTGAGATGTAAAAGAGCTCAAGGAGAGGAGGTAAAGCTCTGGATGGGGTGGTCATCCTCACCACGACTCATGTTCTCAATTCTGCCGGTGCAGACTGTCCCAAAGCCCTGCCTTGCTCATCCAGGAGGAATCAGCACCAGCTGTAGCCCATCTCTAGCTGCCATTAGATTGAGGAGGAGAGATAACTGGTGAGGTTAGAACCAGGGGCCCGCTTTCTTGAAGCATAAGACAGTAAGGTCTCACTGGCTCCTGCTTGAATTATGGGGCAGCAACTCTTGTGTTTAAGAGAATCAGACTTCATTCTGAATTTAATTCTACTCTGAGAGGTTACACTATCACATTGTGAAGCCAGAAAATCCCCCGATCAATTCTCAAACCTGAACTTTATTTCCCCAACTATGAAATAAGGACAGTGGTTCTCACTCTCCTCTGCTCGCCTGAGCATTAGATAAGCTGGTGCTAGATGCTGCTATAATAAATGGAGTGGGGTTAATTTGATGTTCCTTCCTGTTTTCCTCTTGTGATTCAGCTTTTATTTGGACCCTGACTCAGATATACCAAGACTTAACCTGCATATTGGCTCATATACAAGAAACTTTCAGGAGGGATGCTGTTTCTATAACAACCATTTGTTGACTCTCCTGGAGATTCAGAAAAAGGCCTGGGATGAAGGGAACAGCTAAGTGATGGGGAGGGGCTGTAATAGGGGTACAATCAAAGCAGGAAGTCAAAGCTTGTAAACAGCTTGAGGGGGTCAGGAATATTTTCTAGAGGAGAGAAAAGGTGAGGCCAAGAGCAAAGTAGGAATTAGCCAGATGAGGAAGGATAAAGGTAGAAAACAGGCCAGTGGAATAGAGTACACAAAGACCTGGATGGAGAAGACAGAACATTGATGCTCTTTCTAGAATTTAGAACAGGTTAGCCTGGCTGGATCAGGGTGTGAAGAGGAGCAGCAGCAGATAAACCCAGAGAGGAAATGGCTAAGATCTAGATGAGAGAGAGCCTTGCCAGTCACGAGAAGTGACTCTAATTCCATTTTGTGGTCAGTTGTAACACAATTGCTAAATGGTCTTATTAATAAAAACAACAAAAACAAACCAGAGCCAGATATTGGAGTGAAAGCTGAAAGATCAGAGAAACCGAACAAGTCACAGCTAACCTCACCTCGCCAGCTCCTCAGCCAATCCTGTTTCCTCAGACTGAAAGCCTGAGTCCTCACCCCAAAGGATCTTAGCTGAACTGCCATTGAGTTCCTGTCTCCTCATGCCTTATATACAATTCTCCACCCAGTCATCACTTCCTGGGATTAAAGGCTCATGTGCTTTCCAAGCAAAGGCATGAGATCTCAAGTGCTGAGATTAAAGGCATGTGCCACCACTGCCTGGCTCTGTTCCCAATGTGGCCTTGAACTCACAGAGATCCAGATGGATCTCTGCTTCCCGAGTGATAGGATTAAAGGTGTGTGCCACCACTGTCTGGCTTCTATGTCTAATCTAGTGACTGGCTCTGTTCTTTGATCCCCAGATAAGTTTATTATGGTACACAATATAATATCACATTTCCCCTTTTTTTGTTTAAAATAATAAAAGGTTATAACTAATATAACAAAACTATATACAATAAGTATAATAAGGATATACAATATATACACTCAAGAATTCCATTCATTAACAATGTCTAGTCCATTAACATTTGACAGATTCAGACAAAAACCTCCATTATTTAGCCTATTTTGGTGAGTCTAAAACATACCTAATTCACTTTCTACTTGTTTTTATCTTATCATGTGGGACCACTATTTCATGGCTTTGCTTCAAATTTGCTTTCTGAGAACTATCTTTTTTTTATTAGACTTGACAGCTACTTACAAAAATGCCTACATGTTTTATAGATCCAGATAAAACAAATATGACTAAATATTAACAGTTCTCAATGTTTTCTTATATCTGGTAGGCAAACAGATGTTCATTTTACTATTTGGGGCATAAAATCTTTTTAGATAAGAATTAAAAAAATTAAACTGTTAGGCAAATAATTGGTTTGCTACATTGTGGCCTTGGATTGGGTGGACAGTAATAGTCCATGGAACTTTTGCGCTGTGTTTTTTCAAGGATATGTCTAATAACTTTTTTATTTTAAGAACTTGAGTTATATCTTACAATTTTGGAACCTCCATCTTGTTTTAGGAAGAGGGATGAAGATAGCACATTAGATATGGCTTCTGCCCTCAGGAGAGTATTTCAGTCTATTTTGAGTGATAATTAGGTGAGGAAGTCATTTGAATACAGGGGACAAGCACACAAACTATACTGTTGGAGCATATGGAGAAGGCTGTTGATTGGAAGAGCTCTTCCCTGTTCTGGGATCCTTGTCATAGACATGCTGGGTGACTGGAGGACAGATGCTTGATCATCATTATTCATGACAGTGTGAGAACCTTTTCTTTTTCCCCCTATCAAAGGTAGCTAGTATGGCAAGAACTCCTATTTCCTGAACTTCCACCCTCCCCTTTGAGATCATCAAGCCAGATTGTGAAGTAGATCTTCTCTCCGCCAGATGAGATGCAGTCACCTCCGTCAGGGATAAAGGGCAAAGGACATTGTGGCCGTGGGTGCTTGCTGGCTTGCTTTTGCTTTGTCTGCTGTTCCTCTGTGCCACAGTGAAATGGCTTTCTGTTTGTGTTTAACAATAGCAATTGAAAATTACTATGTGAGCCTCTGAAATATGTGAGCCTGAATTAGTTGGGGCATCAACTTAAAAGTGAGAACATACGCCTTTAACTAATATCCTTCTCCAAACACAAAGCAAAAAAAAAAAATCCCTAATGGCAAGCTTGCCTCTTCTGTAACATCAATCTAATGATTTATTATGGGATATAAGTTGTTACAGAGATACAAGATGGGTCTGAGATGAAAATATTTTAATATAGGCAGTGTGAAACACATGCAATTTTAAAATTCTCTGTAAACGGCCTAAAATGGTATTCTTTCTCAAGGTGACCGTGACTGCTGGTTTTTTAGAGCAAAATAAAATTCCTAACCACCAGCTAACAATTATGGAAACAGGCATAGAGGTGGGTAGGGAAAAATAATGTCGCTTTGTAAATTTTTTTTATTTTTCAACTCTTCTTTAAATGATTCTGGTGCCATAGTTAAGCAAGTTTCTTACAAGTTTTTTTTTTTTAATCAGTATTTTAAAATGAAGGATTTTTTTTATAAAAAATATTTTGTTATCATTTAAGAAATCCATTTTCTTAATTGATTAAAAATCAGAAAAGAAAAAGAAAAAAGAGAAAGCAAGGAGATTCTTAAAGGTGTTGAGAAAGCCATAGAGGTCCAGTTAGCTGCATAAATGCTCTTCCTTGAAAGAGGCATGGACAAGGTCAAGAAGATGGATAAGATACAGCAGCTTGGGAGGAGCTACAGAGAAGAACAGGAAATGTCAGAGGTCAGCAGCAGCGTGCAAAGTAGCTTAATGTGGAATTGCTTGAAGAGAGCTGTGTACATTGACAGAAGCTCTTTCCATAAAAATTAGAGTTTGGAAAAAAGAGGAAAGAAAAAAGGGAAGGTGAGTTTTCCTACGTGAGAAAGACCATCTAATGGGGAATGTTGCGCTCATCTTGCCTAGACGTAGCCAGTTCATCTATTTTTTGTTGCTATGCCTCTGGTTGGATCAGAAACCTGCACAGCAATGTTCAGATGACATATCCATTACTTAGGAAAGAAAACTGCCCTTGAAGCAGCCGCAGTGGCTCCCTCTGCATCCATCATTCTTTAGCAATTGTTCAAGGTCAACAAGCAAATGATTCACTGGGGCTAATTTTGGAAAGAGTGCACAAGGTGCTATGATGGTTGTCCTTGCCCCACAGGGGACCTCTAACTCAGCCAGATGCTCATGTAGAATGTTTGGCTGTTTATTAAGAGATTATGAGAATTTGGAATGTTTCCAGATGGGGTCATAGATGTTCATAGGAATATCAAGCATTAAGCTGGCTATCAGGTGTCCTGCTAGTTGGTTTTCAGAATTGTACTATTTTACATGGGTCTTGACCACTCCATCTTGTACAGATACATAGAACAATAGCAATGTCTAAAGGTTCTGTCATCTTTAAAACCTGATAAGGCCAGTTGGCTGCAGTATTTTAGAGGCCATACCAAATAGAAACAGACATCTCAGCTTGGCCCTTTGCATATTACCTAGGTATGTGCCCAAAGGTGAGTCATGGATACCTCTATGCCCACCAAGGATATCTGTTCACTAAGGGTGGGATCAGGTCCTATGAACCATGCAAACATCCCCTCGCTCAGAATCTACACTGGTCAAACATTCTGGTTACGATTCAGATTTTATATGGGGTCCTGAAGGTGAGCTAACTAGCTTATCTTATCCTCCAGCTAGCCATGCTTTCAATGTCTTTTAAAAACCGAGATTAAAATACACATAGTATAGAACTTGCCTCTTTAAAGGGCACAGAACATTACTAAAAGACACGCTAAAACACAGGGCATTCTCATCATTCCCCCAAAGAAGCCTGGGATTGTTAGAGGTTTCTCCAAACTGTCCCTTGTCCCCCCATCCCTGGACCCTACTCATTTTACTTTCTGTCTATGAATTTACCTAGCCTGAACATTTCACACAAGTGGAATGGAATGTGGTACTTGGAATGTGTCTTGCTACTTTTGATTATTCTGAAGTTTCAAATTTTATTCACATTGGAGCAGATTATTGGTATTTCATCCACATGATGGAATATTATTAGGTGATCAATCTCATTTTAATTTATTTAATTTAGTTAATTTAAGTTATTTCCTCAGTTGATGGACATTTAGAGTATTTCTACTTTTGACAGTTACAAATAATGATAGTGCAATCATTTGTGTCCACGTGTTCTCAGTTCTTTCAGGAATATATCTCTCAGTAATTCCTGGGTTATATAGTAATGCTGTAATTTAGTTTCCAATCAATAAGTTTGCAGTGTCATTATTTTTGGTCTTTTATGAAGTTATTTGTGTAAATGCATCCCACAGAGATGGGGCTGTCTGGTGAATTGACAGAATTAAGCTCCAAGCCTTTAAGAAAGATGAAATTTGGGGCCCCACATTGGGGTGCCTCTGTGAAGATCTCTTCGGCACTGTCCTTGATTTCTGAAAACTTTCACAGGCACATTAAAAATGATCATATTGCCTGCAAATTGCCCTTCATAGAGAGAGAGAGAGAAAAAAAAAAGCTTGACAATAACAATACTTGTTCCCATGGAAATACAGCAGCCAGATTTAGCTTTGTGCAGAGATAGGCCCCGGAGCGTGTGTCTAAGATTCCTCCAGATGTTTGCTTTTACCACCTCACAGAAGCAGATGTGACCTAGAACACAGTGCTGTCAGTTCTGCACAGGGTAGAGTCACCTGCTTTCCTGTTGTCCCTTCCTTAACCTTCTGAGCACCCGCTGCTTATTCAGCCTCCCCACTGTCTGTGTCCCCTGGCGCTCCAGGGGACAGGGTTAGGGCCATGGGAACACAGTGGGCCGTGACTAAGGGAGGACCTCATGGGGCATCCTGGAGCATCTGAGAGCAATACAGGATGCAGATGACCTTTAATGATTAAAAAACAAAAAACAAAAAAAGCATGTAGCTGTGGCTGCTGGAGAACTGCTCACTCTCTTGGGTACAGTGTACTGATTTTCTAAATTTAAAATGAAAACAGAAATACAGAAAGGACCAAGTGAACCCAAAAGGCCATCCAGCTCCAGATATGAACATGGCTGACATTCCAGATGCGTGTTCTCCCTTCCAAGCAAAGAAGATCATTCTGTAACACTGTGCAATTTACATCCCGCTTCTTTTCTTGTTTGCAGTTCTGTACCCTATTCAGTATTCTTCAAAAACCTCAGTCTAAATAGCTGGATATGCAGTTTTGTGCTGGCAGTTTTACAGGGCTACTTTCTGAAGACCTTGTAGGTTTCAGAATGAAATTCCAACTTCTTTGTCCTCAGAGACAAAGCCTGCTTACTGTAACACGAATTGTTAGAAGGTCTTATTAATAAAAACAAACCTGGAGCCAGGTACTGGGGTCAAAGCTGGGAGATCAGAGAAGCAGAACAGGCCACAGTCACCTCCCCTCGCCAGTTCCTCAGCTGATCCTGTTTCCTCAGACTGGAAGCCTCTGAGTCCTCATCCAAATGGATCTCAGCTGAATTGCTGCTCAAAAGCCTAAAAGCTTAACCAGGCTCTAGTTCCTGGACCTCACGCCTTTATATACCTTTCTGCTTCCTGCCATTACTTCACCATGCCTGGCTATTTCCAGTGTGGCCTTGAACTCACAGAGATCCACATGGATCTCTGCCCTTGGAATGCTAAGATTAAAGGTGTGTGTGTGCCACAATTTTCTGGTCTCTCTATCTAGTGGCTGTTCTGTTCTCTGACCCCAGATAAGTTTATTAGGATGCACAATATGTTAGGGAACACAATATCACCACAGCTTACTAGGTCTAATGCAATGGGCTCAGTATGTGGGGAGGAAGTTTTCACTAAAGGTATCGTTTGCTTGGTTTTGATGTGGTAGCCTCACCTAGGCAGCAGCTGCCATTTTTTTTTTTGTAACAATTTTGCCAATCTATGAGCACAGGACATTCTTCTATCTCCTACTGTCTTCTTCAAATTCTTTCCTCAATGTTGTAAAGTTTCATTGCAATTTTCTTCTTCTGTATGCTTATCCCTAGGCATTTTATTTTATTTTATTTTTTGAAACTACTGTGAATGAGCTACTCCTTTCTCTATTTCTTTCCTAACATGATCATTATTGGCAAAGAGAAAAGCTAATGATTTTTGTATGTTGATTTTATATTTAACAGTTTGAATTAAGAATGGCTGCCCTTGGATCCGTGCACCTGCTGCAGCTGTGGTCTGTGTTGATGTCTGTGGCTTCTTGTACTGTGGCTCCTTTTATTTTAGTGAGAATACAGCTGCACAGATGCAGAGCTGGCCCTGCCCCTCACTGCCTGCAGTGCTAGGGAAAACTGGCTCTGTTCTTCACCAATTGCAACACTCTGGGGAGCGGGCCTGCACTTCCCCAGGGCAGCACAGTAGAGTTGTCCCTACTGGCCAGGGTGCAGGTGAGCTGGCCCTGAACACTGGACAGTGGAAGAGCTAGCTCCACAGTCTGTCATGCAGTGGTGAGGGCGAGGGAGAGATACCCCTCTTGTCCCTTGTCCCTTGCCCCTCGCCACATAATGCAGGTGGGAAAAGTTGGCCATCAGGGTGGGAGGGCTGATCTCGCCCCTCACTGGTGGAGACTGGGCCCCGAGGCCTCCCCTCGATGGATGGGAGAGCTGGCCCTGAGGTCATGCCAGTGGAAGAATTGGCACTGCCCCGCCCCCACCAGCAGCACTTGAGAAAGCAGGCCCTGTACCTCACCTGGGCAGCACAGTAGAGCTAACCCTGTTGATGGGGATGCAGTTGATTGGGCCTGGAGGGCATGAGAACAAGAGAGCTGCTCCCTCCCCTTCCTCTGGGGCATGAGAATGGAATTGCTGGCCCTGCCCCTCACCAAGTGCAGCAATCCAGGGAGAGCACCATGCACCTCAGCTGAGCAAAAAAGTAGAGCTGGCCCTGGTGGTGTGAGTGCTGGTGAGCGGACCTGAGGGTGGGAGAGCAGGAGAACTGGCCAGGTCCTTGCTGTCTGCTGCATTGGGTGCGTTAGGTGCGTTAGGCGGGCCAGTGCTGGAGAGCTCACCCGTTGGTGATGATGGGGGAAAGCAGGCAGAAGCAGGACTCTGAGGTAGCACACCCCGACACCCACCTCATCTGTGAACTGCTGGAGCATATAGATGGGTGGGACCTGCAGATCCAAAGCTGCAGGATCTCCATGATACAAGGCAGCAAGAAGATACCCAAGAGGAGTCCCAGTGAGGGCCCAGTATCAGGGGTACATCAGAAGCCAGAGGCCTCAAACCAGACCAATGACATATTGCAATGAACATTTACAAGTAAAGATGGATGGACTAAAGGGTAAACTGTGTGACTCACTGGGCCACATGAGAGCTTCCACGCAGATTTTTTTGTTTTTTTGTTTTGTTTGTTTGTTTACTTTTGTTTTAATTTTGTTTTGGAGTGAGGTTGCAAGGGCAGAGGTCAGAAGCAAGGGGACAGGGAGATGAGTGGGACTCGTGTGCATGTTGTGAAATATACAAAGAATCAATACAAAATTTAGAGAGAGAGAGAGAGAGAGAGAGAGAGAGAGAGAGAGAGAGAGAGAGCGCCCTCATCCACTGGTTACCGTGGAACAAGGTCTGGCTGCACTGAATTTCTAGGGATGAATCAAAGATGAAAGGTTAAATTTTCTCACCTTTCCACCTTGGACAGGAATCTATCTTCTACACAAGATTCGGACATTTCTAATGGAGAATCTGAAGACAATGGAAAGTAATGCATGGTGAAAGATCTTACTACGGAAGGGATAAAGAAAATTAAATAAGGGATCAGCAAGAACCAGGAAGGTAACAGATTAGAGAAACAAAGAGAGGTTTTGAAAAGGAATCACGGGCCTTTAACTTTGTGGTGTTTGGGTAAATTAGAGTTTCCAGTTATTTTGAAATGACTTTTAGCAATATTGACTATGTTTGCTTCTTCACTATACATGCCATAAGGAGAGGCAGAGAAATCCATTAGCAACCAATGAAGAGACTCCTCACAAAGATGTAGTTTGGGGTTGGTTTCTTTGATACTGCTAGGAACCCTGAGAGAAACAAGAATGTCGTCAGGACCAGGGCATCCAATGTGTGTAGTCCCCCTTTGGTTGGATGATGAGAATTTTCTGGCGAGTGAAGTACTAGAAGATAAGACCCTTAGCTTCAGTACAGCTTGATCCATGACCTCACTTCCATGACTTTATCACAGGTGAGGCCCTTTGCTGTGCACTGACCATCAGGAAGTGTATTTACAACTCTTGAGGATACAGTAGTACTGACAGTGATAAGGCACTGAGGCTGTCTGGGCCAGGCAATGCAGGAGATGGTGACGGATGTGGGATGCAGTGACTGGTGAGGCAGAATGCACTTCTGGTTTATGTCACAAGAAAATTCAGTATATGCCCCTCTGATCTTCTGCAGCATACGAGAAACTTTCCAGAACAGGCTCACTGAAATGTTCATGATTGATGTTTTTAGTGTCACTACAGTACATGGTTTGATAGTTTCAAAAGAGAAATGGTTGATATAAAATTAGAATTTGGGGGCAAATAGAAATCTCTGGGAATCATAATTTATCTGATTTCTAGACAACAGTAGTAAGTTAAGCTGTCAAAATCCTTCAGCATAACTATATTTTGGTGTTATTAAGCAAGTCTCCCTGTCTAGTGCTGGAAACCAAATAGCTCACTAAAGTCTGTGTCTCTGTTTATTCATCATATCAAGGAGAGATAAAGGGGAATTTAGAACAGGGATATTAAATGGGGAGGGAGATGGGAGAGCAGGGTAAAGGAGGGGATGAGGGAGCAGCAACTAATGCTTCAGGCCTTTCAAAGAGCCACATGGGAACTACCACTGTAGAAGCTTCGTAAATATATACATGCATGAATTTAAATGGAGTCACCATATAATGGGGAGATAATACCCCAACTAGACATCTTATGCTACCAAATAAAACCTCCAGTGCTAGGAATGGGTTACATCTTGTTGAGTCATTGGCCAAAGGAGCCCTGTGGAACTCACCAAACATCATAAGCTATTGGTTGTTCTCCACAACCTGGTGGTTAGGCCCTATTGTTGAGGACAACACTTATTTATGTCATTGAACACAGAGAAGTTGAACTGATGACCAACTAGATGTTTCACCCTTACTGACCAGCATCCTTGAAAAGTACTGGAAAGTGCTCTGCACTCTGTCAGAGGAGAAAGGGACTTGACAGTGCTAAAGGAGCCTGCTGTGGGATGGTCTGTATGTCAAATTACTCTGATTGGTCAATAAATAAAACACTGATTGGCCAGTGGCTGGGCAGGAAGTATAGGCAGGACTAACAGAGAGGAGAAAAGAAAGAACAGGAAGGTGGAAGGAGACACTGCCAGCTGCCGCCATGACAGGAAGCATGTGAAGATGCCGGTAAGCCACAAGGCAAGGTATAGATTTATGGAAATGGGTTAATTTAAGCTATAAGAACAGTTAGCAAGAAGCCTGCCACAGTCATACAGTTTGTAAGCAATATAAGTCTCTATGTTTACTTGGTCTGGTGTGAGCAGCTGTGGGACTGGCAGGTGACAGAGATTTGTCCTGACTGTGGACAGGCAGGAAAACTCTAGCTACAGGAACCAAGAACCTGAGACTAGGTAAATCATGGGATGGAGTGAATAGCTGTTTTCACCATGCCCTGAAGCACCACCCCTAGTGAGGTAGCAAGTAACTGTTACACCTGCCATGACCTTCAAGTACATGCCCCCGGGCATGGCCGCTGGTGGGGGAACCCTTAAGACCTGGGATACATGTACTTTGGTGCTCTCTTCACTACCTCGTGGTTTTGGATGCTGGGGTGGATTATGGCGGATCTCGCCAGAGAACAGTGTTGGACCATGCCTCACCCTTCTAGTATCCTGTAACAAATTCCTCTATTTTGTTTTGTGAGTTTTTCTTTCACAAATAAATTCCTTTGCCCATTAAGCAGACTCCATGGATTGCTAGCAGTATAATCCCATTAATGAGCCTAGGAAAAAATTTATTACTATTATTTTGCTAAAGGATTTGCAATAAACTAACTCCTAATGACATGCTGTTATACCTATAGACTAGTGCCTTACTCAACCCAGAGAAGCTTCTTCTTGCAGTAGATAATTAACACAGAGACCCACAACTAGACAATTTGCAGACAGTGAGAGATTTTGGAGCACTCACTTCTAAATGGGATCTCTTCATCAAAGCTCTCCCCTCCAGGCTCAGGGATCTATTCAGAAGTGTAGGCAGAAGGGTGTAAGAGTCAGAAGTGATGGAAATAGTGTCTCCTACACACATCAGGATTGGTGCAATACAAACTCACAGAGACTGTGACAACGTGCATAGGCTCTGTATAGGGTCAAGTCACAAGGAAGGGTCCCAGCACCAAGAAGGGGAAATGCACATGGGGTCTGTGATGGCTATTCTTGGTTGTTAATTTGACTATCTGGAATATCTGGAATGAATTATAATCTAGAAATGGAGGGCACATTTGTGATCCAGATCTTGAGGCAAAAAGCCAACATGCCTTTGATCCAGATCTTGACACTGGATGACACACGCCTTTAATGCAGACCTTGAGGCTGGAAGGCACACCTTCAATCTGGGCCACCCTTTCTGCTGGAAGAACAATGGAAGAAGGGAGGCTACATTTGTTCTTTGTCTGCTTGCCATCACCTTGTCAGCACATCCATTCCTTCACTGGCATTGGAACCTACGTTGGGATTCCAGTATACACAGATGACCAACTGAGACTGAGAAGCTTCTAGATTCCTGGACTTTCCATTCACAACTAGCCATTGTTGGTCTGCTGCCTGTAAGTCATTCCAATAAATTCCCATACACACACACACACACACACACACACACACACACACACACACACAGAGGGGGGGGGGAGAGAGAGAGAGAGAGAGAGAGAGAGAGAGAGAGAGAGAGAGAGGTTCATTCCATAAATTCTGTGACTCTAGAGAACCCTGACTTAATACAGGGTTCTACCCATAACCAAGAAGTTATTTGCAATTGATATCTGCTGGCAAAGAAAATTTAGTTACCTTTTTTTCTCACTGGGTATATCAACCACAACCACACTCCAGGGCAGGTCCATTCCCAGGAGTAGTTAATGAACACAAAACAAACTCCATGTTTTTTTTTTTTTGTTGTTGTTGTTTTGTTTTGTTTCTTTTTTGTGTGTGCTTTTTTTTTTAAAAAAAAAAAACTTTTTATTGATTCTTTAACATCATGTATCCATCCTGATCCCATTTATCTCCCCATCCCTTTGTATCCGCCCTCTGCCCTTCCAACCTCTCCCCCAAATAAAATAAAATTTAAAAGAAAAACCCAAACCACAAACAAACAAACCGAACAAAAACAAACAATAACAACAAAAGAACACCCCCCCAAAAAAAACCCCAACAGCAAAAACAAAACAAAACAAAACAAAAAAATCTTAGCATAGAAGCTGTCATGTGGCTCCGTGAGTCACAGTTTACCCTTTAGTCCATGCGTCTTTACTTGAAAGTGTCCATGGCAGAGTCATTGGTATGGTTCCAGGCCTCTGGCTTCTGTTACACCATCAATACTGAGCCCTCACTGGGACTCCTCTTGGATATCCTGTTGTTGCCCTGTGTCACGGAGATCCTGCAGCTTTGGGTCTGAGGTCCCAACCCTGCACATGCTCCAGCAGTTCATAGATGAAGTCAGTGTTGGAATGGGCCAACTCATAGCCCTGATTTGGGGCCTGGTGGTAGCTGGGTTGGTCAGCTCGCCAGCTTTCCCTGATCGTCACCCGCCTGGGCAAACTCTCCAGCACTGCCCCAGCTAGCTCACCAACGCAGCCGAGAGCAGGGGAGTGGGGCCAGTTCACCTGCTCTTGTGCCCTCCAGTCTGGCTCACCCACACCCATACCACCAGGGCCAGCCCTCCTGGTTTGCCCAGGGGAGGTTCAGGTCATGCTTGCCCAATTGCTGCAGTTGGTGAGGGGCAGGGCCAGCTCTCTCGCTCTCATGGCCCCAGGCCAGCTCTCCCACCTGCCAGAAGTGGCAAGGAGTGGTGGGAGGAGGGCATCTTTCCCTTACCCATGCCACCACGTGGTATACGAGTGCTCTCCAGCTCTCACGACCTCAGGGCTGGCTCCCCTGCAGCCTGCCAGCAGGGTCAGCTCTAGTGTGCTGCCCAGGCAAGATGCAGTGCCCACTCTGCCATGTGCTGGAGCTGGTCAGGGGCAGGACCAGTTCTCCTACTCTTGTGACCCTGGGACCCGCTCTCTTGCCTGCTGCAGGCGACAAGGGGTGAGAGGTGAGGGCATCGTTCCCTCATCCATGCTGTGTGTGAGCTTTTCTGTTTCAATTTGTTTTGTTTTATTGTCTTATTGGTTTGGTTTGTTTTGATTTGATTTTTGTTGTCTACAGGTTTCTTTTGAGAGAGAGAGAGAGAAGTGGGGGTGGTGTAGGGGAGGAGGGAGAGAACATGACATTGAGTGGATAGGGAGGTAGGAGGAGCTGGGAAGAGTGGGGGAGGGTATAACATGATAAAAACATAAAGACAGATGAATACAAAGCACTGTGAACACTCAGAAAGGAAAGGGCTGTGGTAGGTGTGAGCATGCAGAGAACTTAAACAGTTTCAATTTCTTGTTTCCCGTTATTCATAAGTATAAAAATATTACAGTGAGCATATGATATGCAACTTCAGTATGAGGTTTACACAATATAATTTAAAGACTGATTTTCGTATCTCATGGAATTGTACTGCTACAACCTTACTCCATAAAGATGATTATTACTCCTGTTGTACAGGTAGGTAGTGAGTATAAAGAGATGTGGTATTTTCAGGGCACACAACCTCAGGTGCTAATGTGGAAGAGCATGGTTGGTTTGAATCTAAAGGTCCTGCTCAATATGATTCCATCAAGAATCCCAGCATGCCTTTGCATGAGAATGGACACATGTATCAAATAAACTGGACTCCAAGTAGGTAAAGGAGAAAATAGCTTATTTTATTTTTCTTAACAATTCACACATGTCAAAGCTCTTCTGGTTTGTTCAAGGCTTAGAAGAGGCCAGCCCAGTCCATTTCCAAACTCGTATCTCATCTGGGTTAAAACTGACCCTATCAGAACTTTGCTCAGTTCTTGTAACAGGACCGCAGCTAGAGTGGAGGTGGAGAACAAGGCTGTTTCTCCTTGTATTTTCCTCCTCTTGTACCTACGGCTGGCGAGGCCTCATATGCGAGGAGCGTTGGAGGGGAAAGCATGTGGCCAGTGAGCGTGTCATCAAACATGGAGTCCTTCTGTGTTGGCTGCTGCTGCTTGTGAGCGCACAGTGTGAACACAGCTGCTTCCAGGGAGCTAAGGAGCAAACTCTTATGGGGCCAGAGGAGTCTTCTTCACCTGTGTCAGCTATGACTCAACTGCAGTCCCATCTGTGGCAGGTGTGCCACACCCCCTGGCCTCCTATTTTTCCAGTGATGTGTTCCATACAGACTCCCCTATGGTATGTGCTAGCTGACCCAATGTCAAGTGCCTTCCAGTGGCTTCTTCTGCATAGTACCTGATTTGATGGTGGGCCAGGCAGAGCTCTATAGTGTCTGCCCGGTTTTGTCCTGTGAATACTGCTGCTCCTGTGGCTGATGGCATGGTACCAATAGAATTCAGTACACAGCCTGGAAGAAGTGCGCACGATAGACGTGAGGAGACCTCAAGAACATATATGGTACCACATGAGCAATGAAGAACTTTAAATTTTTAAATTCTTTTACAGTATCACACACACACACACACACACACACACACACACACGTACTGTTCTATCGAAGCCCTCCCTGAGCCATTATTGTCTTATCTGTTTCCTCCCAGACCAGATTCCTTCTTCTCAAGTCTCTTTCTTTCTGTCATGCTCTTTTGCCCTCTCTGTGACCTTCTGCATTTAATTAAAACTGCCTGCATGACCATGGGTGGGAGATTGTTTACTTGAGTGAGGGCAACATGGCCATGGCCACGCCACTAGGAAATGATCCCACCTCTTTCACCAACCTTGAGCTGCTTGTGGCTCCGCTGGGTGAGGTAGGGGTCTTATGAGTCCCTCCCCCACCCCATGGCAATGTTGCCAGGCACAGTCTTTTGCATGTCTTGTTTCTATGAGTCCATAAGTGCAATAACCATGCCATATCCAGAAGACCGGCTATTACAGCACTCCTTCCTATCTTTTAGCTCTTAGACCCTCCCCCACTCCCCACCCCTGCCTTTTTGATGTTCCCTGAGCCCTGGAACGGTAATACTGTTGTCTGATTTAAGACAGGCCAAAGCAGGAGGAGTTTACATGGAACATTCAACAGCCACTTGTTTTTAGCACTTTGAGCATTTAGGAGCCCCTGCATTAACTGTCTCCCCTGCAAACAGAAGCTTCTCCAACCAAGGTGGAGAGCTGCACTAATCTACGGATATGAATGTTTAGAGAGCAGCTTGGCATCCTGTCCATTTAGCAACACGATAGTCCGTTCTCCCGTAGGGTCTCCAATCATCTCAGCTGTGGGCTCTGGCCAGCTCTACAGTGCCAGGTCGGAACTCCTCTTGTGGAAGGCCATTGCTTACCCCGATAGCAATGGCTTCTGTTGTTAAGGTAGCATAGTATTTTACGTTGGTAACGTTAAACTTTTAGAAATGCTTGTATTTAACAAAATGGCTTTGACAACCGGAACTATAACCATCAGATTTGTCAGCTGGCTCCAACATGGTACTCAATGCTCCTGCCTTTAACTTCTTCAAATTTTCCAAGACTTACTGCAATGTGAACATGTGTTCTGGTTCCTGCTGGAACACTGATACTCTTTCCATTTTCTCATCTAAGTGTTTAAGTGTTCTGTCAACTCAGGGAGAAGGATAGGTACGTAGGACTTGGTTAAGTGGAAACTGAGGAGGGGAAAAGGAGAAAACTGGCAGACAGGCCAAAGCAGGAGGAGTTTACTTGGAATGCAGACATGGAGCGTTTAGGCTATTTATGGAGTTGATAACTAGAGAATCAGTTATGGCACAGAGTACATGATGAAAATCAGTATGGCTTAGAGTGCATGGTGAAAAACACCAGACTCTCAAACCGAATTTAATGAGAACAGGAAATACAGAGATCCTTGAATACAAACCCAAGCCACAGATGTTAGGGTTCTTCACTCCAGCAGGTGAGTCTCAGGGGAAGAAAAAGGCTTAATGCTTCTACAGAAACACAGCATTCATTTTAAAAGGTTATTTTAAAAGTCTCTGATTCTTAATTTTTTTTTTTTAATACTCTGACTGCATGTGTAACAGCGATGGACTTAACTGTTCCATACCTTGAGACACAATTTTCAAATTCTCTTTTCCTTGGATGATGCTTACCTTTCAAACATCAGCTCTGATAGAATTATTTTACATTTATTTACTGTGTGTGTGTGTGTGTGTGTGTGTGTGTGTGTATGTGTGTGTGTACAAAGGACAACTTGCAGGAGTAGGTTCTTTCTCTCCTTCCAGCACATGAGTCTCAGGGACTGAATTTACGTTGTTAGGCTTGGTGACAATTACCTTTACCTGCTGAGCATTTCAATGGCCCAGAGAGAAGGTTTGTAATGAATCCCAGTGGCAGACTGACCACACATTTATACCTGGAAACTGAATTGCAAGTGTATAGACTGTTCTTTCGACTGTTCTTTCACGATCCATGCACACTGGGGTCATCTCATTTGAGACACCCTACACAGCTATGGTGGAAAGGGGGACTCCATGTTGCTCCTTGTGAAAGTGACCTCTTAGTAAGTGATTTATGGAGGAAGAAGACTGTAGACTTTCCAAAATTCAAAGCTGAAAGAGTGTTTGTTCTCTGAGCCAATGTCAGTAATGGTTAAGATCACTGGTCATTTCTAGTAACAGTTTACAACATGGTGCTGCTAGTAGAATCTGAGATATGTACTTCATGCGGCTCAACAAAACCCCTGGGACACCAAAGTGCATGGAGGGAAATAGATTTATTCAAAGCTGGCCATGAAGAAGACATGAAGGGGACTGTTTCAAATCAATCTCAATCTCTCCCTCTAAGCTTTAAGGTTCAAAGATCTTCTATGGGAGAAAAAGGGGCACAGAGAGGCAGTTTTCATCATCCAGAGGTATGTTGCCTTTCTTCATCTCCAAAGGGAACCTCACAGTGCCTTTGGCTTTCCTTCAGCTGCTACCAGAGCCAAGAAGGACTTCTTGTCAGCATTAAGGATGTGGGAGGGAGGAGAGATAAGGATGAGGGAGGAGAGATAAGGATGTGGGAGGGAGGAGAGATAAGGATGAGGGAGAGATAAGGATGTGGGAGGGAGGAGAGATAAGGATGAGGGAGGGAAGATAAAGGAAGGAGAAGGCCCAGGGCTACATCCAAATGAATCCTGTTACACTATCTCAAAATATAGCAATCTGTGTGCCGAACATTTTTGCTGTTATTTTTTTTCTGAGACAGGGTTTTTCTGTGTAGCTCTGGCTGTCCTGGAACTAGCTCTGTAGACCAGGCTGACCTTGAACTTATAGAGACCCACCTGCCTCTGCCTCCCAAGTGCTGGAATTAAAGGTGTGGGCCACCATGGCAGGCTGTGTGTGCTGAACATTTTAGGGTGAAGGTATTTGGATTTGAGAAATATATGGGCGGACTGTCTGACCTTCACCTCTTTCCTGTAGCAGGGCATGAAGGTCACAGGAAGATATTGAGATGCAGATACATTTGTCTCAGCAGGCAAGTGGAGCTGAGACTGAGAAGGGCTTCTATATAAACCATAGAAGTGAGAGGGGAACCCTTCAAAGGGAAGAAGTAGAAAAGTAAATAAAATTAAGTAAATGTAATTAGGAGCTCTGAACTAAATTTTAATATTCTAAGAGACTGCAATGACCTAAACATGTTATTTGAAATCAAGGCCAAACATGAGCCCAGGAACACGCCCATTGGAAGAGACCTGATGGCCAACCATTGGACAAGAGGAAGCATGTGTTGAGGGGCAGAGCACTGGATAAGGAAGCCAGACTCAGTTCTTCTCTGTCTGACTAGACAATCTTGGGAAAGTTATTTCTCAACTGGGGCTCCCTGAGTTGATTTTTCTCTTGCTTATAAAATATAGGGATTTTCCACATTTAATAACTGGTAGAACATGAGATCTATAGTTTATGGTACTTGGTATGTATGCATATTTGTATAACAAGCTACTCAAAAAAATCTAGTGGCTTGAAATTCCAATTATTGATTGCTTTTCCAGGCTTTCTGGGCTGTTTGGCTTCAATGGTGTCATTTTATGCTGCATGTGGGGCTTGGGTTATATCGTGAATCCAAAGCGAGTTGGAAAGGAGGTGATAGGTAGAATATGCAAGAATTCTCTGTTGTGTTTGGTCTCTCCTTGAATGACTGGAACAGCAGGATCCTAGCTGGCTTTCTCTTCAGGAGGATGAGAGAGAAGAATTCAACAGAATCCTAAGGGCTAGATCTAGAGGAGGCGAAGCATGGCACTTGTCATGATATATTGTCACAGTTTCAGGGACATGTGAGCTTGGAGAACTTGAAGGGCTTTTGAATAGGAGAGTTTACCACCAAGTTGTTGAAATGCTAGTTGAATGTCAAGAAAGACAGAAAGACAAACCAACAGAAGGAAGAGAACCCAAGAGGAGGCACAGGAATCAGAGACCCACTTATTCGCACACTCAGGAATCCCACAAAAACACTAAACTGGAGGCCATAACATATATGCAGAGGACCTGGTGCAGACCTGTGCAGGCCCCGTGCATGGAGCTTCAGTCTCTGTGAGTTCATATGAGTGAGCTTTGTTCATGTTGAATTACAGGACTTCCTTCCTTCCTTCCTTCCTTCCTTCCTTCCTTCCTTCCTTCCTTCCTTCCTTCCTTTCGTTTTTAAGACAGGTTTCTCTCTGTAGCTCTGGCTATCCTGGAACTCACTCTGTAGACTATGCTGGGAATCAAACTGACAAAGTACACCTGTCTCTGCCTCCTGAGTGCTGGGATTAAAGGTGTGTGCCACCACCGCTTGACTTGGGTTTTGTTTTTCTAGTGTCCACCATCCCCTCTGGCTCTTACACTCTTTCAGTCCCCTCTTTCATGAGGTTCTCTGAGCTCTGAGGGGAGGGATTTGATGGAGACATCCCACTTAGGGCTGAGTGTTCCAAGGTCTCTCACTCTCTTCATGATGTCTGACGGTGATCTCTGTATTTGTTCCCATCTTCTGTAGGAGGAAGCTTCTTGGATGATGGCTTAACAAGCACTGATCGTATTTGTCTTTCTGGGTCTGGGTACCTCATGAGGGGCTCTCTAACAGGTCCAACACTGCGAACATGGCACTGGCAAGTTTTGTGCCAGAGGCAGCTCCCGATCCCTGCTTATTTCTCCAGGGTAATAAACCTCTTTTGTGCTGAGAACTTGGTGTCTGGGTGTTTTCTGTACTGACTCCGAGGCTCTTACACCTCACTCAGAACAAGTTTTCTTTTCTAGTTCCTTGCATTTGTCTTCAAATTTCATGATCTCTCTCTCTCTCTCTCTCTCTCTCTCTCTCTCTCTCTCTCTGTAACATTCGATGTATTGGTCTTTGCGAAGACGAGATACACGGCACTGTAAGACAACCGAGTCAATCCTCCAGTTGCTTTGTCAACATTAGCCGCTTCCTTTCCACGGTGCAGTTCTTTCTGCACAGATTTAAGAAAGGCTTTTTGAAAAGTTTGCAAGTGTTTTTCTGCATATTTACAAAAGCTTTGTTTATTCTGTTAACTTTTCCACCATTCATAATGTTTATCTTTAAGATCAGCAGTAACTAGTTGTGCCTTGTTTCGAGCCTTGAAGGTTTTTTTGGTTGGCTATGTGGAATACATTCCTGTCCTTTTCGTTTGTTCTTGGCCATTGTTAAACTCTGGGAAGTTCACAGGGCTGCTCAGGTTCCCAGAGACACCATCCACAAACTCAGGACACAGGAAATACATGATGTCATTTTTTTTAAAACAACTCAATACTGCATTTTATCTATTCCTGTATTGAGGGATGTGGTGATATTTTATTTGTGCTCTAACGTATAAAGCTTGCCTGGGGATCAGAGGACAAAGCCAGCCACTATATTAAACATAGAGGTCAGGCAGTGGGTAGCACACTGCTTTAATCCTAGCATTTGGGAGGCAGAGATCCATCCGGACTGAACAACTACTGGATACTTGGACCTTTCATTCATAGGCAGCCATTCTTGGATTATCTGGACCACAGCCTTAAGTCATTCTAATAAATCCCATATGTATGTATGTACACACACACACACACACACACACACACACACACACACTCCAGAGAACCCTGACTAATACAGATCTTGGTGCCAAGATAGTGGGTATTTCTGTGAGAGATCTGACCATGTTTTAGGGAAGGTTGTGGAAGGATTTTGGAATTTGGATTTTTTAGAAAAGCCATTGGGTGTTGAGAGCTCAGTGCACTGATCTGTAGGAGCCTGAAAGATAACAGTATTGAGGGCAATGAGGATTATGGAAGTCTGGCTTGTGACATTTCAGAGGGAAGTTTAAAGTCTTTATTGAGGCCATTGGTTATTTTTTTTTTAAACTGTGGCTGAATACAGCTGTAATTAACAAGATACTAGAACCACTAAAGTAAAACCTTTACTTTGCTGGGATACTTGATGCCTATCAGCTGGAGCTGAGAAATTAGCCATGATTAAGAAGAAATCAGCATCATTGAGTGAAATCTTCTGTGAAGTGTTTTCTGAGAGTCAGAACACAGAATCCATGTTCCAGACACGGTCAAGGTGATACCTTGTGCTGGCAGCCGTACTTGTAGTGTGTTTTGAAGGTGTGAAGGAGTGATGGGGAGCAGCTGAGACTTGTTACTGTGTGGCAGCGTTGGAGTCCCTGAAGAGAGCCCCGGAGAGGCTATTGGTGAAAGTGCAGCCCAGCTGCTGCAGGAGACCCTAGCATTTTAGGGATGCCAGTACCATGGGAGGATCACCAAGAACAGCAGCTGCTGTGGACCAGAGCCAGCGGGAGCCTAGAAGACAAACAGTGTCTGAGTCAAGAAGATCGTGAGTGAATCCCAGGTTATTAGACATTGAGTTATTTACACTTTAGGAGTTTGGATTTGCTTTGTTCAGATTGTTACTATGTCCTGGTTCTTCCCCTTTGCAGTAAGAAAGTATTTAATTGATTATTTTTATTTCAATGAAGCCTACAGTTGAGAGACTTTGGATTTTAAAAGATACTTTGGATATTAAAAAAAGAGAGACTGAATTTTTAAAAAAAAGTGTCTGAATTTGTAAGACTGTGGGGCTTTTAAATTTGAAAATATTTTATGTTGTGACGTCAAAGTGTAATCTTGGGGATGAACAGGAGAGGAAAGGTTGTGGCTTAACAGTGATTTGTTTGTGTGTTGAGTTGACAAGGGGTCAATTGTGTTAAATAATTTTATGTCAACTTGACACAAGCTAAAGTCAGTTGAGAAGGAACCTCAACTAAGGAAATGATTTCATAAGATGGGTCTGTAGCCATGCCTGTAGGGGCATTTTCTTAGTGATTGATGGCAGAAGGCCCAACCCATTGTAGGTGGTGCCATCCCTGGGATGAGGGTTCTGGGTTCTCTAAGAAAGCAGCTGAGTAATACTCCATTGTATAAATGTATTTCATTTTCTTTATTCATTCTTCAGTTGAGGAGATCTAGGTTGTTTCTAGGTTCTACAAATAAAGTTGATATGAACATAGTTGAGCAAGTGTTCTTATAGTATGATCAAGTTTCCTTTGATGTCCAAGAATTGATTCCCAATTAGGCTCTCTACATATATGTGACAGTTGTGTAGCTTGTTCTACTTGTGGGACTCCTAACAAAGGGAGCAGGGGCTGTCCCTAACACTTTGCCTGGTTCTTGGAAAATTTTTCCTCATACTGTATTGCCTTGCCCAGCCTTAATACAGGGGGAGGTGCTTAGTTTCACTACAACTTGATATGCCATGCTTTGTTAATACCCATGGGAGGCCTGCCTATTTCTGAACAGAAACAGAGGAGGAGTGAATTGAGTCGGGATGGAGGGGAGGCTGAGGGAGGGAATAAGAGGACAGGAGGGAGGGGAAACTGTGGTTGGGATATTAAATAAATAAATAAATAAATAAATAAATAAATAAATAAATATTTTAAAAAAGAAAGAAATCTGAACAAGCCAGTAAGCAGCACCCTTCCCTAGCTTCTGTATCAATGTGCCACAGGTTCCTGCCTTATTTGAGTTCCTGTCCTGACTTCCTTCAATGATGAACAGTGATGTGGAAGCTTGAGCCAAATAAACCCTTTCCTCCTCAAGTTGTTTTGGCTATCATGATCCATTACAGCAATAACTCTGACTAAGAAAATCAATAAATGATTTCCTGAGCCGATTCCCTGTTCACTGAGAGGAAAATGGTCCATGTGTGTTGCAGTTACCTGTTTTATAATCATTCTGTTTTCATAACAGCAAACCTCCATTTTCTTCCCCCTCCCTTCTACCAGAGACATCCTCTCCAGTCCTTCCTACCAGGGAGCATCCCTCTAGTCCATCCCACCAGGAAACATCCTCTCCAGTCCTCACCACAGAGTGCTGCTACAGCTCCTTCTTCTCCAACTTTGAGCTGCCCAGGAGTCTCCCATAATACCTTTCTTGGCTGAGTTATGGGTCAGAAGTTTCACATAAAATAAAATTTTAGCCAGGCAGTGGTGGTGCATGCCTTTAATCCCAGCACTCAGGAGGCAGAGGCAGGCACTTCTCTGTGAGTTCGAGGTCAGCCTGGGCTACAGAGTGAGTTCCAGGATAGGCTCCAAAACTACACAGAGAAACCCTGTCTTGAAAAACAAAAAAAAAATTATTTCAGCAGAACCTCAGAATTAATCCCTTACAATACTTTGAAACATTTCTTAAAAGTGGAGCTTACTCTCCTTAGATGAGAATTCTGTCCTTCAGATTTCTTCCTGTAGTGATGCTTCTCTCCATGATAGTGTAGTGTCTACATCAGTGGAGCAGGATATGGCTTACTCTATCAGCTTGTCAGTAGGAAGGAAAGTTATCTAGCTTCACATGGTATCCTTGGACTATTCTGGATTTCATGATGACACCTTTTATCCCCTTGAGGGATGCTTGGCCTGCTGGCATTTGGCTCTGAAAGTCAAAGCTGGGTTGGCTTCCAGTCTTGTTTCTCTACGCATGATAGAGCCTGGAGTGCTTCCTTATACCAACCTCACTCATCCCTTTTGGCTGTAACTGTCCCTTGAGTGTCTATGTGTCTATCATTTTGTCCTGATGGAAGGTAAGATGGAGATTTGGGGATAGGGCCCAATCCTCTGCTGAGTCACCCCTCATCTCAGTAGACCTGGTGATTGGAATGGTGACTCTCAAGTTCGGCTGGGTTTGCTTCCTCTTTTTTTTTTTTTTTTTTTTTTTTTTTTTTTTTCCGAGACAGGGTTTCTCTGTGTAGCTTTGTGCCTTTCCTGGAACTCGTTTTGGAGACGAGGCTGGCCTTGAACTCACAGAGATCCGCCTGCCTCTGCCTCCCGAGTGCCGAGATTAAAGGCGTGCACCACCACCACCACCACCACCACCACCACCACCACCACCACCACCACCACCACCACCATCACCCAGCTTGCTTCCTCTTTTTTAAGCTAGTGGTGGTTTCTGGCTGCACTTGATACTGTAGTGGGAAGATGGAAGCCCGGAGAAGGTTGAAGTTCGGCTGTCGCTCTCTGCCTGTCCTATGGCACCAGCTTTACTTTCCTGTGTTCTTAAGGACTTGTTGGAGTAGGTGGCCCACAAGGTGACCACCTCTGGAACATACTTTTACTGGTGTTTCCTCTCTTATGTTTTCATTGCTTTTGGGCTATAAAGGATGGGTTCTCTTCTGATTTAAGTTATCTTTTCTATTGCTTTTAGTTTTATGGCTCTCTTATCTACACCATGGGAAAAACCTGAAATATTAAAAGGGAACAAAAGAAATTTAGACTTTCAGAGGGACAAGAGAAGGTAATGGGTCATGTGAACATGGCCAAAATATACTATGCTCATGTATGAAAATGTCATCATGGAACTCATTTGGACAATTAATACACAAGAGTAAAATCTGAAAAAAAATGGACTTTCTAATGTGTTATAGTGTTTCAAAATATCAGTTCTTATCACATACATACACACACACACACACACACACACATATACACACACACACACGGATGCTGGAGGCCAATAGCAGCCACCTCTTATCACTTTCCACTTATTTTTTTGAAATGGGACCCTCACTGAAATCAGAGCTGTCTGATTGGGTAGACTGGTGACTTCTGAGCCCCAGGGATCCTCTTGTCTACACCTCTATTCACAGGAATTACAGGCGTGTGTCACAGTGCCTGGCTTTCACGTGGGTGCCAGGGATCCAAACTCAGGTCCCCATACTTGTGCGGTAAGTACTCTAACCATCTTGCACCCCCTCTCTATTCCTTCTTCAGCAGCCATCTTTGCCTCTTTGCTTCTCATTCCCCACAGGTGGGTTACCTGGCTGATTAGAGAAGTAATGTAAATACGAAGCTCCAACAGTATTATTCAAGGACTTCTGTCTCTGCCTTTGACTAAAAAATGCTAATTGATGCTGGCAGCCCATTACAGACCCAATTTGCCTGAAGATAACTTAATCTCTCCTGCTTGCTGAGGCCTTTCTAAGTATTACCTAAAAGAGTGTTGGCTGGTTCTATGGAGAAAAATAGAACCATTTCTGAGTGGAAATAGGAGACTTAGGCCACACTTGGGGAAGGGAAACTAAGCTTATCTTTTGCTGTCAAGAAATGATAGACATCACCCTGGATACTTATTTTTGAAGACAGTGGGAGTAGAGTCAAGGAGTCTGACAATCAAACGGACTGGACCCAGACATGGCCAGGAAGCTTTTCCTTTATGAGGAAACTGAGGGCTGAGAGACTGAAAAAATAGAGATAACAGTGGAAGCAATGTTACCTTCAGTTTTTTTTTTTTTTTAACAGCAAAATTTCCTTCATATGAGTTGGATTTCTTGACCTTTAAATCAATTATATACTTCCTGATGGCATTTCTTGTTCTGATGTGTGACACCTGGGAAAATTATAATGGAGATGTTTACCATTAAGTTTAGAAGGAAATAGCCTGGGCCTGAGGTAAGTCAGAGAGACTAAATGCTAAAATGTAAGAATAGTTCTGAAGGCTTTTTGTTTGTTTGGGTTGGTTTTGATTGTTTTGAACTCTTTTTTTTTTTTTTTTAAAGTTTTTTGAGACAGTATATCTCTATTATGTATTTCTGGCTGTCTTCGAACTTGCTATGTAGAACAGACTGGCTTCAACCTCAAACAGACATACCTGCCTCTGCCCCCTGAGAGCTTGATTGAAGGCATGCTGGGCCCTTGAATATTCCTGAGCAGAGGTTCTCACCCTGAATCAGTTAGTCAGAAAGAATGAAAAAGATAACAAAATAATGCCCAGCATTCAGTTTTTCTCTCTTGGAGCTGTAGGTTACAGATGAACAAGAGGAGGAGAATGGAACTACCTATGTCCCTGTGGGGACGGTTTGAGTGAAATGCCAGCATGAGCTCGTGTAGAGCGTAACACAGATATGAGAGACAGAGCGTGGAAATATCTTTGATCTTTGATATGTATGTATTTACCAGTTAGTGAGCTGAGAGGGCCTAGAAGAAATGATGCCATAATAGTAAAGAATATACCTAGCACCCAGATCGCAGTTTCCAACAAAAGCAACCTGGATGCTTTGGAGAAGAGGTTGTCTGTAAAACTCCAGTAAGAAGTCAAAATGTGACTAAACTTTTTGTGGTGTCAGAGAATAAAACAAACAAACCAAAGAACCCCACAATGATGAGGGATGCATCAAAGGAGTCCAGGAGGTAGTTCTCAGTGGCAAAAGGTGAAGTTGAGTAATATGGTAAGATGGTGTTGGATTATTATTCTAATTAGAAAATAAACGTCTCAGTAGCTGCCCATACAAAACAATGACTGAATAAGTAAATTCGAGACTGCACACATTTCCCACATAGAAACCTCCCAAGTAGTTCATGTACCTGTTTTGCTCTCAAAAATGAGAGGCTTACTGTGCTACTCCTTAAGTGTTGGGCACACAGTGTGACTTCTTTCTAAAGAATGGATTCTGAAAAAGGGGAAAGTGACTAACTTCACAGTGGGAAAGTTTGAAAAGCACTGTCTAGGCCACGTGATCGAGGTTAACAGCAGCAGCGATTTGTTACTGTACGCTTGATGGAGTGAGAGCACAACATTGCCTCTGTGGTCTTCTTGCCCACACGCATAGCCCCAGACTAATCATGGGAAAAACATGACAAAATTTCAGAAGGACATTCTTTAAAGTACCTCACTGGTGCTCTGCCTCATGGCCATTAAAGAAAGGGAAATGTCACAGGCGAAAGGAGCTGGAGAAGACACGGCAGACCAAATATCATATGGTGTCTGACGAGACCAAGGTGAAAGTGAAGAAAATGTGGACTTTAGCTGATAATAACCTGCCAGTATCAGATCGTTAATCCCGACAGGATATTGACATTGGGGGTTCTCTGTGTTGTTCCCCGCCACCCAGTTTACCTTCTAAGTTCAAAACCTTTTGCATAATTAATGTTTAAAAATGTGTCAAGGTGGAAAAATGTCCCAGGAAGCTATAGCCATTTTTGTCTCTTTCGTGTGATAACGATGTATATTTCTTTAAGTCTCCAAGTCTTTTTACTTAATGTGTGGAGGTGATAATGACCACACCATTGATGAAATAAGCTGATGCAGCTCAAGTTCTGTGGCTAGCCCAGAGTTACTCGCTAACTTCCTGCCTCATTGTTTTTTTCTTTCTCTGTTCTCATCACTTGCCTCACGGGGTAGAAAGACTTCCTCTTAGCTGCACTCTGAGAATAGGCCATCCATTCATGTCGACTGTTTCTTTATTCCTCTGCTCTAGCTTGTGGCATTTGAAAAGCTAATTCATGCATGTGTGATTGCTAAGAGGGCCTTTCCAGAAATATGTTTGATGGAGCAGTGCCTTCGCTGAGACATGGCAGCAGATGATCCAGGGAGCTGGCAGATGGCTGTCTGCTTCTCTATTGGGCTGGCCTCCTGTCCCTTTCCTTGTAATCGCTGCTCTCCAGATTGGATCGCTGCTGACATTCACCAAGCCTGCCGGCACAGCCCTGCAAGGACAGTGAGCCAAAGGAGCCCAAACCAGACTATGCCATTCCTGCCACCAGCAGGACATTCTAGAGAGAGTCACTGCTACCCTGGATTCTGCCACCCTCATGTCTGGGCATAGACTCAAATGCCTTTCTATCTCACAAGATTATTTTGAGGACCAGCGAATATAAAATCTGAAGGATATAAGTCCTGCTGAATGTTGCCTTTGAGCTGCACGATTTCCTCCTCTTCTCAGGTTATCTCTCTGAGGCAGATGGTAGTTTTTTTTCTGCTTTTTTATTTACATCCCAGCTGCAGTTTCCTCTCCCCCTCTCCACCCAGCCTCCCCCCCCACTCTGTTCCCACCTCCCAATCCACTCAGTTTCTGTTTAGGAAAGGGCAGGTCTCCCATGAGTATCAACAAAACATGGCATGTCAAGTTATAGTAAGACTAAACACCTCCCCATGTATTAAGGCTGGGCAAAGTGACCCAGTATGAGGAGTAGTGTCCCAAAAGCCAGTAAAAGAGTCAGAGACAGTCCTTGTTCCCACTGTTAGGAGTCTTACAAGGGGACCAGGCTACACAACTGTAACTTATATGCAGAGTGCCTAGGTCAGTTCCATGCAGGCTCCCTGGTTGTTGGCTCAGTCTCTGTGAGCTCCAGTGAGCCCAAGTTAGGTGATTCTGTGAGTTTTCTGGTGGTGTCCTTGATCCCTATGGCTCCTAGAATCTTTCCTTCTCCTCTTCTCTGCAGGATTCCTTGAACTCAGCCTAATGTTTGGCTGTGGGTAGCAGATAGTATCATGTTTCAGTAAGAAAATTTGTCTTTGGGGTGTGAAGTCTCTTTGTTGAAGTCTAGTATAGAGTGAAGTCAGGATTTGAACCCAGATCCCTTGCTTCCAGCCTGGGGCTCACCTGTGACATTGTATGTTGTGCCATCACATGGCCATCCTTTGAGAGTGATGTCAAGGACGGCCTCCTCACTCAGTGACACAGTGAAAACAATCAACCTTGGGCTTAACTTCTATCAACTCCAGCCAGTGAATGATGTCTGGGCTCAGTGTGTGGGTCTTGTAGTGTCTCACTGCTGTTCCAGTGTGATGTTTGCAGCCTGGGAGCAGCAGAGGTAGGCTGCTCTGGTCTTGAAGTCTTAGGACATGGCTGATAGGCTCTTTGTTCGCTTCTGTTCTTCCATCCGCCTTGTTGGTTCCTTCCGTCATTATGGTCAGAAAGTCAGCTCCCCTGTATAAGAAAATATTTTCTCTAGTGTTCCTTTCTTCGCAGTTGTTGGTTCCATCTTGTGAATAAGTATGTTATACATTTTAACATATAAGGAGTCACTGAGGAATCTTGTCAAAATGGAGACTAATTCAGTAGGTCTGAGATAAGGCTTGGAATTCAGCATTTCCAGCAAGTTCCAGGTCCCAGTCTTAGAACACAGTTTTAGGGGAAGTTGGTAGTCTGCCTGTTCATGATTTCACGGGACTGGTGGACTCTCCCACTGATGCAAAAACCTGTGTGAGCAGTGAACAGAAGAATGAGGCACACAGAGCCTGGGATGCCTCATGAAGCTTCCGGGTAGACAGGCATCAGGCTTCAGGCCGTGTGGTACTCTGAGTGAGCTCTCTCCATGTGGAATGTGACAAGACTGAAATTCCCCAGGCCGGGAAGCACAGCACATTCTGTGTCCACCAGCTATGGTGTGATAAGGAAGATGACTTTGGCAAACTAAGAGGGGTGAAATTAGACTTTTCTGGTTTGCTTCAAATTGTTGGCTGAGACACAGACACAGCTTCAGTGAGATCATAGGCAATGCTCACATTGTCCAGTCTTGTTTCCTCTCACACTCTGTAATTCAACATGATGCATTAGTCATGGACTTGGGGAGAATTTGGAGCCACAGTGGCTCTAGCAAAAGCCTCCTTGAGCATGATGTGATTAACCAAAAAGAGGGTTTGGCTCTTACCTGTGAGCTCCAATTCCCAGAACACTATTAGTATCAAATAACTACAGTTTATCCTACAGGATCACCAACAACTACAGGCATATCTGGATTTTCCCTTCCAACAATCATAATTTGTAAAATTTAAAATGCTTCATAGTAGAAGTTGATGGCAAAATATAGGGACATAATTGTCTCAATCCATAAATTCACATGGTTTTAAACAAAAAGTGTAAATTCTCCTTAGTTCTTGAGTATTTCTTATTTAAGTCTCCAGACCAAGGAACTACCGCCATCAAGGGATTATATTATATTCTTATGTTTCTAATTAATGTGCTTGCTATGTCCCAAACTGTAATGATAAAAAAGATCTCATTGTACAATTTTTTTTTTGAATGGAGACATAATTAATATTTGTGCATCTTCATTGAGCAAACTGTAGTAATTCAATGCATGAATGCAGTGTGCCAACAAATAATGAAGCTTTTGGAGTATTTGTCTGGCATTTTAACTGAACATATTTTTGGGTTTGGTTATGGAAGAGTCATGATCTTTGGGAGGCATTACCTTGCCTTCACTTTTTTATGTTTCTTATGCTTCCAAGTTGTCATTTGTGCCTTTGTTGGGATGGGTACCTTTTCATTTGAAGTCAATTATTATTATTATTAGTAGCTTTTCGAAGCAATCAATCATCAGCACCATTCAGAGCAGAGATAACAGTGCTGCAGCAGCCACAGCACTATTCTGGCTGATGTCCTATGTGGGTTGAAAGCAGTTGTCAGCTTCAGGTCTGCATTTACTTGATAAGTTTTCTGCCATTGCATACTGAGCTTTGCAGCCTATGGACTGGGCAGGCTTCCACTTGCTCCAGAGACCTCCCTTGTTGTACAGCCAAAAGTACACACGTCCATGCCAAAGGATTTCCCTTGAGTACACCAGGGATGGGAAAAACAGAACATTTGGGATCTACAAGTGGAGGTATGTTGGAGCCCAGCACTCTATCTGCCAACCTCAGTACTTTTATATTCTGCCCAGTTTACAGAACCACACAGGAAGGAGGGGCCTGTGGAAACAGCCGTCTGCCAGGCTTGGGCTCAGAACTCTCAGCCCTGCTTGACACTGAGACTAGAAGACATTTCTAGAGGCTAAACAGTTTTGTGGCTATAGAGTTGGGGGTTATCAGTCTCTGAATTTATCCCCAGCAATTGCCACTGGTTCCTTGCCACAAAGAGTAGGTCTATCAACAACTGTGTATAATATTACCCAACCCGGATGGATTCCTGTTCACCACAGTTCTTCCCTTTTCTACAACTGTGACTGTCTCCCTCTAGATATGGTGGCAGGGTAGCTTTAGGCTCTCTAAATTACAATTGTTCCTTGTTTTCAGGTTTCAAGTACACCTCGGTCTCAAGCAGAAGTTCTCATTTCAAGATGTCATTTAGCACTCTGAGATCAAATGCATTTCTTGTCCAGTTGTTTGCCTGTTCTTCAGGAGATTTATTTGTCACATTAGATCCTTCTGCTGTGGGCTTGTCCTATGGCCAGGACTGCTCATTTGTTTGCTCCAGGACTGCTTGGCTCACCTGTGGTGGAGGCTTCAGCCTCTCCCCCACCTAGCTAGAAAGGCCTGGAGCTGTGGGATCTTTCCCATTTTTCTGTGAGCTGTTCTATTTCTGTGTGCTGCCCTGTCACCTCTCTGCAATCTCCGATGTTCTTCCTCTTTCTTCTTTTAGAATGAAGTCTGGTTTTTGTTGCCCCAACTCCACTCGCAGAATCACAGACTCTGCTTCTAAAGCATCTGACCCGATACCCATTCTGGTTTGAATTCTTTGGATCATTTATGAGACTGAGCATTCTTCCATATACTTGTTAAAACATTTTTATATCTTCTTTTGAAAAGGTATCTATTCAGATCTTAAGTCCATTTTGAATTGTATTGTTTACTTTTTTTGAGTTCCTTAAATAATTTTGATATTCTGATCCCTTGAATAGTACACAAATGTTTTTCCCCATCTTGTCTTAATTCTTTGATTTTTTTCCCTTTTGTTGTACAGAAGTGTCTGAGCTTGGCATGATCTTATTTAATTATTTTGACTTTTTCTTATGCCTTTGTATCCTATCTAAAAAAAACAAAACATTGTCTTATAGCAGTATATTGAAGTGTTTTAAACTAAGTTTTCTTCTAATAGTTTTATAGTTTCATGCTTTGCATGGAATTTTTTGGTCTATTTGAACTTATTTTGTGTATAGAGGATAGAAATTGTCTCATTTAATTGTTCTAAATACATGTATCCCATTTTTGAAGCTCCCTAGTTCAAAGGTCTTATCCTTTATCTACTGTATGTTGGAATATTTGTCAGAGATCAGTTGAGAGGTTGGTGGCATGGCTTATGGAGTAAACATGACTATTGCCAAGCCTGACAACCTGAGTTAGGTTTCTGGAACTTACATGGTATAATGAGAGGAGTGACTACCACAGTTTGTCCCCCAACCTCTAAATTTACACCATGGCACCCAAGCACACGTGCAAAGAAATATACAAAGTAATAATAAATATGTGTTAAAATGAAAAAAATCAGTTGGTTGTGGAAATATGGGTTGATTTCTGTATTCTCCATTTTGTTCCATATGTCTGTGTTTATGTGAACCATGCTATTATAATTATTATAACTTTGAAGTATGTTTGAAATCAAGTGTTGTGTTTCTCACAATCTCCCCCCTCCCCACTTTCAGGATCACTTTGGCTATTTGGGTATTTTGCAGTTACATATGAATTTTAGATTTGGTTATTTTTTCATTTTATTTCTGTGGAGAAAATCATTGATATTTTGATGAGAATTGCAATGTACCTGTAGGTCATTTTGGATACCATTAGTTCTTTTCTTTGAATATGGGACAATGATCCTCTTGTATGTGTATCCCCATATTTTCTCTGGTCAGTGTTTTATACTTTTCATTGTAAAGTATAAAGTATTTCGTAAAATGTATTCCTAAATTTTTGCAGCTGTTTGTTGTTTTCTGTCTGTATGAATCTGTTCATTGTTTAGCTATTTCCTCAGAATTGAAACATTCCTCTGGAGGTATCAAGGAGTCTTATAAGATTCAGGAAATAAACAAAACTTGCAAGGACCAGGAAACTCTGGAAAATTAAAAGATTTCCAAGGACCATCCCCAAAGTTCAAATATCATTGAACAAGTACTGGAGAGGAGATGCTTCTCAATTAGTCAAGCTATGGGCAAGTGGTTTAGGGAGACACTGAGGTTTTTATGAGTTGTCACCCTATGCCTGGGTGGGGAGCTGCTTCAGAGTCATCCATGCTCCTGTATGTAACCCCTATCAACTACTGTATTAACCCCAATAAATTCACTGCTTTTATTAGCTGTCTTTGGTCCATAAGGCTGCTAATGAATCAGAGTTAGTTAGCTGCTAACTTGTTGTATTTTGTGCAAGCCCTACAGCAATGAACAATACATTTGCAGACTTATTATGACTATCTGATGAAGGCTGTGTTGGAACCTGCGGTATTCCTTAACTGGCAAGCTGCCTATAATGACCAGGTTGAGGCTCAGGCTTGTTATTTACTTACTTACTTACTTACTTACTTATTTATTTATTCATTCAGTTATTTATTTATTTATTTTATGCCAAATGTCGTTTATTGAAGGAGGGAGGAGGTCTTAAATACAGGCTTCCAGCACAATGGGTGAAGTTTGCTACCCATGTTTTACAATCTTTCATCTAAGCTGTTAACGCCCATTATGCAGGATACACAGACAAGGATCTTCCCTTAAGCATTCAGGAGGGTGGAACCTGGCAGGGGATTAGCATAGGGAGGATATCAAGGTCAAGGTCAGCAAGCAAGGCAACAGTTACCCAAAATGGGGGCCAGGGCCCTACAGGTCCCCCTTTCACTAATAAATGAGCTTCTGACTTAGGTTGCATGGGACGTCAGCAGGTCACCTTACCTATCATGGAGATGCCTGCCCAGGCCACACAGGCACTCTGTCTTAGGTTGGTGAGCGCCCCCCAGGCATTATCCGTCTCTGAATACTCATTATCATACAGGCTCAATCATGCATGAGCTGCAGAGTTAACTGCTGCCAAAGATCTCAAAGTGTCACTGAGCTTGTAATCTCTGTGTTTGACACAGAAAAGACCAACAGAAGTCCTAACTCACCCATAGCCAGTAGGCTAAAGGTAACTGAGCCATTCCCTTCCTTAACGAGCCTTACTGCAAATTGGAGTCCTTGTAAGATGGTATCCCGAAAGCAAATGGAACTTGAGTTTATAAATTTATAATTTTCAAAGCCAATCGAAATGTATATAACTATTGAATTAAATTTATCATGCCCAATAGAATGAAACATTAACTAACTGTGGTAGCTACTTTTGCTGCCAGGGTCTCCACTGTGCAAGCTGTAGTAAGCAATTATGAAATGGTAATCCCAGAAAATAGTAGCAGCGGTGGCCACCACTGCTATAACAGCAACAACAGCAGCAGCAATGTCAAATTCTCTTCTGGAGCACGTGGGTATCCACTGGCATTGAATACAACTCCAGGAACACAAACCGCTAAGGCCCATTTTTCTTGATCCCAGCATGGCTTAAACTGGCAGCTCTGCAAAAGCACAACTAAGAACCATAAAGAAAAAACAGGCAGCTCATAAGGAGCATAACTAATGGTTTTATAATGGCTACATTCAGGCTCATAAATTTTAAGGTATCTTCAAAGGGGGGCTAAATGAATTTCAGGAGGCCAATAAATGTTGCACAGGGCCACTCCTGAAAAGTAGGTACTACACCAGCTTGAAGAGGATTGTGAAAATGAAAAGGCTTAGCTGGCATGCTACTGTTAACAAATGGAGGTCAGTGACCTTCAGGGTTATCCTTAATCTCCAAGGTGTCTGGGTGACACGTTCTCAAACATACTTGAAAAAGCAGTTACCATACATTACCTTCTGGAGAATCCAAATGCATGACTACAGTTCCTAGTCTTACTTTAATGCTTGCCAAAGCTGACCATATTGGGCTCTCAATCCCCATTGGCATCAGAAGGGGAGAGTTTTTCATGAAGGCCCAATAGGTCTCTGCCATGTTGGGCTTCAGCAGCAGCCACAGGGCACACACAGTGCTCAGGAATCCAAAGAGGAATCTCATTGTCCTGAGGAAAGACATAAACAGAAACCTGGGCCCACACCAACACCAGATTGGGTCTCCTCCAAGTGCCAGTAGAAAGATCCTTCCATTGCTCCAGAGGGTGATTTGCAACAGGAGCCCTCCAGTGCTTATCTGCAACGGATACCCCAGCAGAATCCACCGATAAAAAATTTTAAATATATAAAACAAGGGAAAGAATAGAATGTGGAGAGGAATGATGAGTCCCTAGTTCCCCCTTTTTTTAACTTTAGTAAAATATGTTTGTTTGTTTTTTTTAATAGTTCAAATTTTTCTTTTCTTTTTAATTTTTTAAAATTAATTAATTAATTAATTAATTTTTCTATTATCAGCTTGATACAGTATAAATTCTTATCTTAATAGTGAAATGTTTTATTGAGGCTTGCTCAGTAATTGAGTAAAACCAAAGCTTATTATAAGCCACAATCATCCTAGGGTCCCCCATGCTATATATATAGCCTCCATGGTTGTGGGTTATAGTCTGATTGTTCTTTACTTTATATCTAGAATCCACTTATGAGTGAGTACATACCATGTTTGTCCTTCTGGGTTTGGTTTACCTCACTCAGGATGATTTTTTTCTAGTTCCATCCATTTGCCTGCAAATTTCATGCTGTCATTGTTTTTTTCTGCTGAGTAGTACTCCATTGTGTATATGTACCACATTTTCTTAATCCATTCTTTAGTTGACAGGCATCTAGGTTGTTTCCAGGTCCTGGCTATTACAAATAGTGCTGCTATGAACATAGTTGAGCATGTATCTTTGTTGTATGAATCCTGGCTTGTTTTATATACAGTATAACATTGCTACTGCTCTTGTGATGCTCATGGGCCAAGGACCATATATATTAACCCTGTCACATGAGCCCAAATTGGACAACATGCTGTTTTACCTGCCTCAGGAGACACCATTGCCCTTGGTGCATCACCCTTCAATGGCAACTCCCTGCTCCCTTATTAACCCAGGGGCAAGGGTATGCTTGCATTTTTCCCCAGAATACCACCATGCCGATATGAATACCCTCCAGAGATGTGCATCCAGCAACAGACCAAGTGACTTTGGCCAAAGAAGAAGCTTCAGAGGGGTAATGTATGATTTGCTCCATTACTGCAGCATTAGTAAAGGTCATTTTATTACTTGCATTCAACCCTAGATACAAAGCAATTGCCTCACCCCTACAAGGTCGCTAACACACCACCAGAAAGACTTCAATTGGCACAATAAATGTGACTAGGGTCCTACCCATGTCCTTGAGGCTGAATTTTTGACTAATCTTTCTGTTCAAATGTCTTCTGCAACAGGTTCACCAACAGAAGGCGGCCACAAAGGTGACTATACAGGTTTTATTGGCTCTCAGATACTTAGAACAAAGTCCTCCTAGAGAGATAATGCATACATGGCTCACTGAGATACAGAAGGCTGCTGCCTAAAGCCCATCACCCGGACAGTTCTACAGGATTGATGCTCTTTGAGGGCTGGTAGTTAATGATGGGTACAAGCTTGTTTGAAAAGCCAACCTAAGACAGGCACAGTCCATTATGCTGAGCTCTGCTGAGGTGGGCTCAACAAGGTTAGGGAAATGCACCCTAGCTCCCACTGAGCATGTCCCATATAATAATAAAAAGTAGTGGATATGTGGGATTACTCATCCCTAACAGGCTTGAGGGCCAGCTGGCCCAAACCAGTAAAAAAGATACTTTTTGAGAGCCAACCTGGGTCTGCCTAAACGCCTTACCAACAGCAGCTGAGATATGATCTGGAGATGACCTGGACCAATGAGAGGCAGCCATATCACACCAGCAGATGCACATTCATCAGACCTTCCCCCAGGGTGGGTTGGAGGGTATATAAGGCTTGCCTCTTCCTGAATAAACTGAGCTTGTTGCTTCAACATTCTCCCAGAGTCTGTGTCATTGACTCTGCACCTACTTGGTCCCTACCCCCAAGGGAACAACAGCACAGGACCCTGCCATAGTCTACCTAGGAAAAGTCATATAATATCAAGTATTGACATGTTGGATTCTATCTTTCCCTTTGGATATAATAATATTTACTTTAATTATTTAATGGTCTCATGGTGGGTACATGTATTTTTAAATAAATATTACATCATCTTATTGAATTGATTGTTTTATCAGTAAATAGTGACCCTCTTTATCTTTTATTCTTTTGACTTTTAGTATGCTTTATTTGATAGGAACATACCCATTGTTTCCATTTGTGTCTGGTATCTTTTCTGACCCTTTGCTTTAAGTCTTTCAATATATTTACTAGAGAAGTAAGTTCTTACAGGTATTATACATTTAGGGCTTTAAAAACTCCATTTAGGCCAGGTGTGGTGGCACACACCTTTAATCCCAGCATTTGGAAGACAGAGGCAGGTGGATCTCTGTGAATTTGAAGCTAGCCTGGTCTACAAAGTAAGTTCCAGGACAGCCAGGGCTGTTACACAGAGAAACCCTGTCTTGAAAAACCAAAAAAAAAAAAAAAAAAAAAAAAGAAAAGAAAAGAAAAGAAAAATCCATTTAGCCAGTCTGTGTGTTTTGATTGGTGAATTTAATTCATTTACATTCAAGGGGTATGTACTACCTCATTTCTTTAATCTTTTTTTTAACATGCCCAGTCAAAACATGCTGATTCATCTAAACATGGGGTTTCCCTTTATAAACTGCCACTTGCCTATGGGCTGTGTCTGTCTCCTCTGTCTCCTCTATATCCAGGTACAGCCCTTATCCCTCCTGGGCAAATATCCCTTCACTCTCTCCCTTGTTCCTTTCCCTTATCCCTTCTGTTTTATCTCTTCTCTTTGTCCCTTATTCCCTGCCTTTATTCCTCCAGGGCAAATAAATATCCTTTGTGCTGAGAACTTGGTCTTGGGATGTCTTGTGCCAAATTTAAGACCTTTTTACCAGTCCCACCACTGGAAGGTAGCCTGGTTACGAAGACAGCCAATTCAAGCTCTGTATCCTCCATTACTAGGAGTCCTCACTAGGGTCACCATCGTAGGTTCCAGGAAGCTCCCACTGTACTATGTTTCCACATCACCCTCTAAAGGCCCCTCTGTTGTAGTTATCTCTCCTCATACTCTCCCCCTTCAGCCCTCCCTCCTTGACCTGATCCCTCCTGTTTCCATTCCCACCCACCCCTAGTCCACCTGGAAAAATCTATTTGGTTCTATTTTCCCTTTCCAGGGAGATCCATGTGTCCCCCCCTAGGGCCCTCCTTGTTGCTTAGCCTCTCTGGGTCTGGATTGTAGCATGATTATCCTTGAACAGCTAATATCTTATAAGTGAGTACATATATATCATGTTTGTCTTCCTGGGTCTGGGTTGCCTTGCTCAGGATGCTTTTATTCTAGTCCCATTCATTTGCCTGGAAATTTCACAATGTCATTTTTTTTTCTAACAGCTGAGTAATAATCTGTTGTGTAAATATAACACATTTTTAAAAATCCATTCTTTGGTTGAGGGACATTTAGGTTTTTTCCAGGTTCTGGCTATTATGAATAAAGCTGTTATGAACATAATTTAGCAAATGTCCTTGTTCGGATGAAATATCCTTTGGGTATATGCCCATGAGTGGTATAGTTGGGTCTTGAGGTAGATCAAGTCACAATTTTCCAAGGAACTGCCATATCAATTTCCATAGTAGCTGTACAAGATTGCACTCCCACCAGCAATGGAAGAATGTTCCCCCCTGCTCTACATCCTCTCCAGCATAAGCTTTTACTTCATTATTGATCATAGCCATTCTGACAGGTGTAAGATGGAATTCGAAAGTCATTTTGATTTGCATTTCTCTGATGGCTAAGGATGTTGAACATTTCTTTAAGTGTTTATCAGCTGTTTGAGATTCCTTTATTGAGAATTCTCTGCTTAGATCTATAACCCATCCTGTAATTGGAGTGGTTGTTGATGCCTTGTTTCTTTAGTTCTTTGTATATTTTGGATAGTAGTCCTCTGTCAGATGTGGAGTTTGTGAAAATCTTTTCCCATTCTGTAGGTTGATGTTTTGTCTTATTGATGGTGTCCTTTGCCTTACAGAAGATTTTCTATGTCATTGGCTCCCATTTATTAATTGTCGATCTTAGTGCCTGAGCTATCAGTTTAGGAAGTTGTCTTTTGTGCTGGTGCATTAAAGGCTGTTACCCACTTTTTCTTCTGTCAGGTTCAGTGTGTCTGATTTAAAATTGAGGTCTTTTATCCCCCTGGACTTGAGTTTTGTTCAGGGTGATAAATATGGTTCCATTTGCATTCTTCTACATGAAAACATCCAGTTAGACCAGCACCATTTGTTGAAGATGCTTTCTTTTTTCCACTGTGTACTTCTGATTTCTTTATCAAATTCAGGTGTTCATAGGTGTATGCATGTACATCTGGGTATTTGATTCGATTCTATTGATCTATTGTTATGCCAATACTATATAGTTTTTATTACTGTGGCTCTGTAGTAGAACTTGAAATCAGGGATGGTGATACCTCTAGAAGATCTGTTATTGTTTAGGATTGTTTTAGCTATCCTGTTTTTTTTTTTTTTCCCACACGAAGTTGAGTATTGTCCTTTCAAGGTCTGTAAAGAATTGTGTTGGAATTTTGATGGGGATTGTGTTGAATCTACAGATTGCTTTTAGTCGGATGAACATTTTTACTATGTTTATTTTTACTCATCCATGGGCATGGTAGATCTTTTCATCTTCTGATATCTTCTTCAATTTCTTTCTTCAAAGACTTGAAGTGTTTCATCATATGTCTTTCACTTGCTTGGTCAGGGTTACCTCAAGATACTTTATATTGTTTGTGGCTATTGTGAAGAATGTTGTTTCCCTAATTTCTTTCTCAGTCTGTTTGTTATTTGTATATAGGAAGACTATTGATTTTTTTTTTTTTTTTTTTAGTTAATCTTGTATCCAGTCACTTCGCTGAAGTTGTTTATTAGCTGGAGAAGTTTCCTGGTAGAATATTTTTTTGGTTGCTTATCTGTACTATCATATCATCTGCAAATAATGACTCTTTGACTTCTTCCTTTCTAATTTGTATATGCTTCATCTCCTTCATTTGTCTTGTTGCTCTAGCTAGAACTTCAAGTATTATAGTAACTAGTCATGGAAAGAGTGTACAGCCTTGTCTTGTTTATGATTTTAGTGGAATGGCTTGAAGTTTCTCTCCATTTAATTTGATGTTTGCTATAGACTTGCTGTAAATTGCCTTTATTGTGATTGGATAGATCCCTTGTTTCCCCAATTTCTTTAAGACTTTACCATGAAGGGATGTTAGATTTGTCAAAGGCTTTTTCAGCATCTAATGAGATGATTATGTGGTTTTTATTCTTTCAGTTTTTTTATATGGTAGATTACATTGACTGACTTTCATATGTTGAACCATCCTTGTATCTATGGGATGAAGCCTACTTGATCATGGTGGATGATCTTTTTGGATGGTTTGTGAGTATTTTATTGAATAATTTTGCATCTATGTTCATGAGGAAAATTGTTTTGTAATTCTTTTTCTTTGTTGAATCTTTGTCTGGTTTGGGTATCAGGGTGACTGTGGCCTCATATAATGGGTTTGGTAATATTTCTTCTGTTTCTATTTTGTGGAATAATTTGAGGAATATTGGAGTTAACTCGTTTTCGAAAGTCTGGTAGAATTCTGTGCTAAAACCAACTGGCTCTGAGCGTTTATTTTGGGGGGGGGTGACTTTTAATGACTGCTTCTATTTTCTTAGGGGTTATATAGGTCTATTTAAGTCATTTTTCTGATCTTAATTTAACTTTGGTAAGTGGTATCTATTGAGAATATTATCTATTTCTTTTAGGTTTTCCAGTTTTGTGGAGTACAAATTTTTGAAGTATGATCTAATGATTCTTTGGATTTCCTTAATGTCTGTTGTTATGTTACCCTTTTTGTTTCTGATTTTGTTAATTTGGATATTCTTTCTCCATCTTTTAGTTTGGGTGAGGGTTTGTCTGTCTTGTTGGTTTTTTCTCAAAGAACCAACTCTTCATTTCATTGATTCTTTGTATTGCTTTCTTTGTTACTATTTTATTGATTTCAGCTCTCAGTTTAATTATTTCCTGACATCTACTCCTCTTATGTATGCTTGCTTCTTTTTGTCCTAGAACTTTTAAGTTGCTAGTATGAGATCTCCATTTTTTTTTATTTAGTGCTATGAACTTTCCTCTTAGCACCACTTTTGTTCTGCCCCATAAGTTTGGATATATTGTGTATTCACTTTATTGAATTCTAGAAAGTCTTTAATTTTTTTTATTTCTGTCTTGACTCATTTTTCATTCAGTAGAGAGTTGGACAATTTCTATGAGTTTGTAATCTTTCTGTTGTTCCTGTTCTTGTTGATATCCAGTTTTAATCCTTGGTGGTCTGATAGGATGCAGGGAGTTATTTCATTTTTCCTGTGACTGTTGAGACTTGCTTTGCGATTGAGCATGTTGTCAATTTTGGAGAAAGCTCTGGGATGTGCTGAGAGAAGGTATAGTCTTCTGTATTTGAATGAAGCATTCTGTAGATATCTGTTGGTTCCTATAATGTCTATTATAGCTCCAATATCTCTCTGTTTAGTTTTTGTTTGGATGGCTTGTCCATTGGTGAGAACAGGGTATTGAAGTCTCACACTATCAAAGTGTGAGGGTCAATGTATGGCTTAAGGTTTAGTAATGTTTCCTTTACAATTGTGGGTACCCTTGTGTTTGGGGCATAGATGTCAAGAATTGAAACATTATGTTGATGGATTTTTGGCTTTGAGTACGAAGTACTCATCCTCATCTTTTTTTGATTATTTTTGGTTTGAAGTCTCTTTTGTTAGATATTAGAATGGCTACACCAGCTTGCTCCTTAGGTCCATTTGCTTGGAAATCTATATCCAACCCTTTACTCTGAAGTAACATCTATCTTTGGTGTTGAGGTATATTTCTTGTATGCAGCAACAGGGTAGATCCTGTTTTCACATCCATTCTGTTAGTCTGTGTCTTTTTATTGAGGAGGTGAGTCTTGAGAGATATCAAAGACCAAAGATTGTTAATTCTTGTTATTGTGTGTGTGTGTGTGTGTGTGTGTGTGTGTGTGTGTGTGTGTGTGTGTGCGCGCGCGCGCGCGCGCATACTTACCTTTTTTTTGTTTTGCTGGTGTGAGCTTTATTTCCTGTGTCTTCATGGGTATAGCTAATCTCCATGGGTTGGAGCTTTCTTTCTAGTATCTTCTGTAGGGCTGAGTTTGTAGATAGACATTGTTTAAATTTGATTTTATCATGGAATATCTTGTTTTCTCCATCTAAGGTGATTGAAAGTTTTGCTGGATATGGTATTCTGGACTGGCATCTGTAGTCTCTAAGAGTCTGCAGGACATCATTCTGATGGGAGAATATCTTTCTGTATGTTGCAAATATGTGTTACTTTGGTTGGTTGATAAATAAAGCTGTTTGGCCAATGGTGAGGCAGAATAAGGTTATGTGGGATATTCTAACTAGAGAGACAGGAAGAAGGCAGAGAGAGATGCCGGCCATCTGCCCAAGGAGCAACGTGTAATGGGACGCAGGTAAAGCCACAGAACACGTGGCAAAACATAGATTAATAAAAATGGGTTAATTTAAGATATAAGAACTAGCTAGAAGAAAGCCTGCCATGGCCATAGTTTAAAAATAATATCAGCCTGTGTGTGCTTATTTGGGCCTGAATGGCTGCAGGACTGGGGGCTGTGGGAGATGGGCAGGACTAGAAAAACCCTTCAACTACATCTTTCCAGTCCCTTCTGGATTTTAGTGTCTCCATTGAGAAGTCTAGTATAATTCTAATAGGTGTGCCTTCATATATTCCTTACTATTTTTCCCTTGCAGCTTTCAATATTCTTTCTTTGTTCTATATGTTTAGTGTTTTGATTATTATTTGGTGAGTGGACTTTCTTTTCTGGTCCATTCTATTTGGTGTTCTGTATGCTTCCTGTATCTTTATAGGCATTTCCTTTACATTAGGAATACTCCCTATGATTTTGTTGTAAATATTTTCTGGGCCTCTGAGCTGGATTCTTCTTCTTCGATTCCTGTTATTCTAAGGTTTGGTCTTTTCATAGTGTCTCAGATTTCCTGGATGTTTTGTGTCAGGATTTTTTTAGATTTAATATTTTCTTTGATTGATGTATCTATTTCTTCCATTGTATCTTCAGTGCCTAAGATTCTTCCTTCCATCTCTTGTATTCTGTAGGTGATGCTTTCATCTGTAGTTCTTGTTCATTTTTAGTTTTTCCACTTAAAGAATTCCTTCAGTTTGTGTTTTCTTTATTGCTTCCATTTCCCTTTCTAAGGTCTTGAATGGTTTTGCTTGATTCCTTCAACTGTATTTTCCCCCCTTGGCTTTCTTTAAGGGATTTACTCATTTCCTCCACTTTTTGGGTCTTTCCCTTGATTTCTTTAATTGATTTATTCACTTCTTTAAGGACTTCTATCATCTTCATAAAGTTGGCTTTAAGATCTTTTTCTTGTGCTTCAGCTGTGTTGGAATATTCAGAGCTTGCTGTAGTAGGATGGCTAGGCTCTGGTGATAACATATTGCCCTGACTGTTATTGATTGTGTTCTTATAATAGCATCTAGGCACTGGATATGGATGATTACTGGTCTAGGTTCTGGTTTCTGGATTTGCCTTTTTTGGATGGGTGTTTTCTTCCTTGGTTTCTGTTTCCTCTCTGGTCTTCTGGCATGCACAGCCAATGGTTGAGCAGGGGGTCTCTAGAGGCCCACATTCAGGGCTCGAGTTCTGGTGGCCTGTGTGACTTCTGATCCAGCAGGGAGTCTCCACCTAAGTTGGAAGATAGTACACTGTGATAAAAAGGGGAGTAGGGATTGGGGATAGTGTTAGGGTGCACTGAGATAGTGGAGAAGGTCTGTGGGTTGGTAGCTTACCTGGAGTTCTGGTGGCTAGCTGTGAGGGCTGTGGTCCATCAAGGAATCTCTGCCCAAGTTGGAGGCTGGGATATGGCAATGAGAAGGGGAATGGTATTGGGGATAGTGTCAGAAGGGGCAAACCAAGAAAGTGGAGAAAGTCTATGGGCAGGCAGCCTATCTTGTTCTCTGGCAGGCATGGCCTGTGTTTAGGCAGGGGGTGTCTGCTGGAATTGGGGGCTGGAGCACAGGGATGAGGTCAGGGAGGGACAACTGAGGATTGGGACTGTTAGAAGCTAGAGAGTTGGGAAGGTCTGTGGAGGGTAGAATACCTGGTCTTTGGCCAACATGCTTGTGCAGAGGGTTTCTACTCAAGAGAACCAAGAGAATGGGTAAGGTCCCTAGGTCACTGGCCTACCAGGTCCTTTCTGATTGGTTGACCTGTGGTTGGGTACCAGGTATCTGCTGAAGGGAACCAAGAAAGTGGGAAAGGTCCCTCAGGCAGATGGCCTAGCTGATCTTTGGCAGGCATGACCTGTAGTTGGGCAGGGGGTGTCTGCTAGAGTTGGGGAATGGGACATAGTGACAGGCATGGGTGACAACTGAGGACTGAGTCTGTTGGAAGCTAGAGAGTAAGGAGGGTCTGAGGGCAAACAGTCTAGTTGGTCTTCTGGTAGGTGTGGCCTGTGGTTGGGTGGGAGTGTCTGGCTGAGGGAACTGAGAGAGTAGAGAAGGTCTGTGGGTAGCTGGCCTACCTGGTCTTCTGGCAGGTGTGGCCTGGACATTTCTTTAATCTCAAGTATATTCTTAATTCTTTTCTGCCTCTCTTTATTGCCTTTGTTATGTGATAGCTTTTTTGTTGTTGTTGTGATAAAGTTTGATTTTCATTTCTTTTTCTTGTGCCTGTTTGTCTATTGAGTTCTATGCAACTCTGTTTGTCTATTGAGTTCTATGCAAACTCTGTTTGTCTATTGAGTTCTTTACTGGCAACAGGCTCAAGGTTTTGAGGAAAAGGAGACTTCCCTAGGTCCAGTGTGCTAGTTGGTGGTACTGGGGCTTGCAGTGCTGGTGGTCACTTTTCTGAAAATGTAGGGCCAAGATAGTACTTTTTCCAAGAAGCAAGGAGCAAACAGAAATTATGTTAGGACTCTGGGTACAAGAACCTGCAGTCACATGTTCACAGGCTATGGAGGAGAAGTTTCTTATCTGTGGCTAGGCACATGTAGAGAACATTTCATCTTGTAGCACAGATATACTTGCTTCTAGATAATGTAGAATGTGGAGGATATCTTCTCTAGGTCCCATGGGTTGACCAACCCTGGAGTCAGGTCTTGTAGCTTTTCTATTTGTCATCTTGGGGCTGAATGATGTGGAAGCAATGTCTCTGATTCACTGGATCACAAATAGTTGTGGAACTGAGGCATGTAGCATTGGTTGGCATGATCCTGGAGATGAAGGTCATAAATAAGACCTTCTTTTGATTCAAGGGATCAAGTTTTTTAAGCACTCCATAGACAGAACTTCAAGGCTGTGTTGGGGATCAGCCTTTTCCTAGTTCCCAGACTAAACATAGATGGTAGCAGAGGTTGGGCAGCTTTTCTGGTTTGTGGCAAGCTCCTGATATACAGGGTTGAAGCCAAGACTTTTTGGCCAGCAGTTGCAGGGACCCATTTCTGATGGTTGAAGAAGACATTTTTCCCTACTTCTCACTGGGCAAGTGTTATTATTTTTCTGTTGCTGTGATGAAACACCATGACCAAGGCAACTTATAAAAGAGTTCATTTGGGCTTATGTTTTTAGAGGGTTAGAGTCTATGATGATGCAGTGAAAGTATGATGGTAGGGACAGGAAGCTGAAGGCTCACATCTTAAACTGCAAGCACAAAGTAGAGAGAATGAACGAACAATGGCTTGAGTCTTTAAACTCTCAGTCTGCCTCCAGTGACATATTTCTTCTAATAAGGCCACACCTCCTAAGCCTCTCCAAACAGCACCACCAAGTGGGGACTAAGTATTCAAAGGTCTAAGACTTTGAGGGTCACCTCATTTAAATCAACATATTCCCATGGGCTGGACTTAATCTGTAGCTATGACTGCCACTGGATCTGAAGCTGCAAGACTGAACCAAACCATACCATACTAAACCAAAGCAAACCCAACCCAACCCAACCAAACCAAACCAAAATATACATAGTCCAGTGAGGTGAGCAACAAAATTGAATGGGGATGAGATGCACAGGATTGGCAGACTCAGGAATATAAGGGAAGAGACTCAGTTTAGAGCTTGACAAAGTGACACAGACACATTTAATCCTAGAACATAGGAGGCTGAGGCAGGACTCTTGCTTATGAGCTTGCATCCAGCCTGGACAGTTATATAATGAACATCAGGTCAGCCAGGGCTGCATCACAAGAGTCTATCTTAAAAAATGGAGAGAGAGAGATAGGAAGAGAGAGGGGGGAGAGGAAGAGAGAGAGGGAGAGAGAGAGGGAGAGGGAGAGGGGGAGGGGGAGGGAGAGGGAGAGGGAGAGGGAGAGGGAGAGGGAGAGAGAGAGAGAGAGAGAGAGAGAGAGAGAGAGAGAGAGAGAGAGAGAGAGAGGATTTGTTTTTCTATAGAGACAAGGTTCCCCACATGTGTGAGCAATGGAGCAAACTGTTAGCATGTGAGTGAGTTGTTTCCAGATGTCAACATCACCCTTTCAGGGTTTTTGTGTGCTCACCAATTTGTTTCAGAGTTTCTATGTTACAATGATTTTTTTTCTTTTACATCTCTATGAAAGGAATTATATTCCTTGAGAAGACTGATTACTCTATGTATTTTGTTTTACATTTTACAGAGGCATGTAAATAGATCTGGCTGTAGGCGAATGTTTATTATTTGGCCAAAAAATATAAGGAATGATAATGATAAATAACTAAACACTTCAGCTTCTTTGGAAATTCTTTTTATAAGTTTGAATTTATTATCATTATGTGTGTATGTGCATGATGTGTGTGTGTGTGTGTGTGTGTGTGTGTGTGTGTGTGTGTGTGTGAGCCCCAGTGCACATGTAGAGGTCAGAGGGCAACTTGCAGGAGTCTGTTCTCTCCTTCTGCCTTCAGGGGGGTTCTAGAGATAGAACTTGATGGCTAGGCTTATGTGACAAGCATCTTTACCCACTGAGCCACCTAGGTGGCCTTACTTGGAAAATTTTATTTATGCAACTGCTAGCTAGCCTTTGAATAAAATGTTGGCCTGAATACTCAATTGATTTTTTTTTTTTTTTAAATTTTGAGACAGGGCTCACTATGTAGCTCTGACTAGCCTGGAATACTCTCTATTGATCTGGCTGGTCTCAAACTCATGAAGATCCTCCTGCCTCTGCTTCTGGTACTGAGATTAAAGGATATGCATCACCACCCCCAGCCTTAATACTCCAATTCTTAATGTGCCAACTGACTTCAGTTTTACACAAGACACACTTTTCTACAATCTTATACTCCTGATTAGATTGTTTGCTTTTCATGACCTATACCTGTGTCTTTAATAGTCCTGTAACCTGTCCACAGATTATGCTTGCCGCCATGCCCATTCCCCGAAAGTTTTGATAGTTTTAACTTCTAGCTTAGAGCGCCATCTCCACTAGGATTTCCAAGGCAGTACCTTCTTATAATGTTACCTAAATTACTTTCAAATCTGATGTCAGGCCCATGGTCTTTGTCTTTAATAGTTTGTGGTTTGAATTTTGACTACCTAAAATTCTGTGGAGTATAAAGATAATAAAACTGGTTTCATATTTTCATGGAATCAATGACTCCCTCTTCCTGAAACTCTAATTCCACACTAAGGACATTTTTATTATTGTTTGCTTTTGAGGATCACAAGGAATTTAAACTGCCTCCTTGAAAATAAAATACTTTCCCCCTTCTCTCTCCTTTTAGATGGATTGTAGATGGATGCTAGAGGAAATCCTGGTTGTGTTTAACCCCTGATAAGATTAGATTTTTACTGTGCAGCATATACAAACAGGCCTTAAAGAACAGATTCTGTTTACCAACTGATCAATTATCCAACCATACACCCAGAACTGGGAAGATAGGTCTTGTCTGTAAAGGTAGGAGGGAAGTGGTACTCTTGGCCTTGAGTACTGAGATATGCTCAAGATCATTTGTCCATTAAAGGTTACTGTGAAAAAGCAATCACAGTTAATCACAGTGAGTTGCTTCTATTTGCAATGAGTATGTGGAAGCAAAAGGGATGGAGATTATAGACAGCTCACCTGACACCTCCACTGCTGGGTCAGCTGTGGACACAAAGGGATGGATGATTCTGCTGTATGTTGGGGAGAACTCCTGGGAAGCTGGGGGAAAGATGGCCTTTGTCAGACATGGGCACTAAACTCATATCATAGTTCAAATGATCATTTATTTCTCTTTGTTATTCCAAAGATCTAGCAAAATTCACTGAATTATTCTAACTTTGTCTTAACTATGCTAAGGGAATTAGGGGCAGAACTTAGTTTTGACATAAGTTGTAAGGGAGAGAGGAGAGGTCAGTTTAATGATAGCAGTGCTACCTTCTGAGATGTCCTTAAGAGAGGGGAGTTGCAGGGTGGCATTGATACTACCAAGCTCCATATTTTCTGACCTGTGGAAAATATCCTTCCCTTTGGAGACTGTCTGGTTGTATCAAGAAAGGAGATATCTCCCTCGACAAGTCTTCCTTGGTTTTGTGCCTTGGTCATTTATGTTCTATCACTGGATGGCTGGTCTGTGGGGGACCTGTTAACAGGTCAGATTCTTAGCTAGACCCATTTAGGTTCAGAGATGTGCAGCTCAATTCTAGCCTTTGAGACTTCTAGAGTGAGCATGACTAAAAAAAATGAAAGAGGTTGCCAGGCGGTGGTGGCGCACGCCTTTAATCCCAGCACTCGGGAGGCAGAGCCAGGCGAATCTCTGTGAGTTCGAGGTCAGCCTGGGCTACCAAGTGAGTTCCAGGAAAGGCGCAAAGCTACACAGAGAAACCTTGTCTCGAAAAACCAAAAAAAAAAAAAAAAAAAAAAAAAAAAAAGAAAGAGGACACAAAAGCCAGAGCCTCCTTCAGCCTTTTTCTTCTGAATACTTTCTATTGAAACTAATCTGACTTTTGTGAAGAATAACATTAATAATAAAGCAGACAAGCCTGAATGGATATTAACAATAATTAAATTACTGCAACTGCAGGTACCAGGCTGCACTGGTCTTGCAGCCTCAGTGTGTTAAACTGAGAGGCTGTTTACCACTAAGTGCTTAGGACAGCATCATTCATCATTCTTGCTGGCTCACAGTGATGGCCAGGATGCTATGATCAACTGAGCTGGATTCGGAATTGGTGTTCCAATTATGTGATAATGTATTCCATGTCATACTTGAGAGTGATTGCATTGACGGAAACATTTTCACACCTTCCATGGGAGGAGTTTGTTTTGGGCCTTCAACTCTAACGTCTGTGTTACCTAAATGCCAAGATGGCAGAGTAGGTTTAGACCAGAGAATTTAGGACTGGCAGAACTAGGTTCCTTCACATGACATTTTTTATGTGCTCAGCTCTTTGGTGCTGGTATATTTTGTGGCCCCAGGATGTATAGATAATGACATTGTGTCTCCAAATTAGGTCTTTCTTTGTGCTTTAAGTATTAGACAAAGGGGAAAAAACCCCCTCATTCTTAGCATTTTCTATATTGGGAAATTTTTTTCTTCATATAAAGGTATATCCTAGAAAGCCTAACTTTTAGTACATTATTCATTCTTGAAAAATATTCTGATTAGAAGCAGGCAAGATGATAATCAAATATTTAAAAATATGCAAATGCAGCCCATTCAGTTCCTCTCAGTAGTGCCAATATTTTTCAGTGCAAATACACTCTAAGTGCATTTTAGCTCTGAAATCAGACATACTTGGTAAAAATAGAAATGAGTGAGTCTCTTATGAAATAACACAAACTATGCTCTGGGAGAATATAATTTTGCTATAAAGTAGGAAATGTTTTAATACTTATATAAGAAAACCACGACGTTTATAAACACTCTATCAAGCAGTTTTACAATGGGGCCGCCACTGACATGTGGAAAAGCAATAAATACTCACGGACACACGGAGTATGAAATATACATCTTGATCTTATAATCGTGTGTGCTTTATTGTTTTACACAAATGGAAAGGAAGTGTTGAATATTTACACTTAACAGGAGTGTAAGCTGTGCAGATTCTCTGTAAACTCCAGCCAGGCAAGGAGTAATTCCCCCTCCCTCTCTCCCTCCCCTCCTGCGTTCCAGCTCAATGGAGAAACATCCTGTCAGAGAAGCACAGAATTGTCATAGTAAAAGGATCTAATGGGTACAACCTGGTGCACTCAGAAGTTAAGATACACTTAGGAAACACAAATTTGAAAAGAAGAAAAGTTTTCCATCCCATCGGGAGTCAACCTTGCCATTTGGTTGTCTGTCCACATGAGCTGCGAGGGAGACACTGCACTCTTGTAGCTGATCTTTGTCTAAATTATCTGCCTGTCTTAGCTTGTCTTCAGCTGCTACAAGAAACTGCACAGCTGTACAAGAAATGATTTCTGAAGCACAGGTTTCAGTGAGGAAGGATATTTACAGACTGAAGTGTGTATGTGTTTCCAACCATGTTGAATCATACCTCATGTAATGTGTATACATGGTATGCATACCATCTACACCGTACACTTAATTAATGCAGATCCACAGAATTCTCTATGGAGTGTCCTGGAAAATCTGTTGTCACAGGAGATACTCCACATGCTTTAAGGGAGCTGATGCCTCCCCAGGAGTGACTCATTAGTGTAATAAATTTAGGAACTAGCCTTAGTCCTGGGCTTAAATGCATTTTGTAGAAATTTTAGGCAGGACCAAGACAGGAAAGATGTCCTTTCACTAGTAAGTTCATCCAATCTCACCAGAGCAATCACCAGCTGAAAAGCAGAGGTGGGGGGGGCACTTCACATGGAGGTGAGAAAAAGAAAGTAGGGGGAATCTCTCTCTCCAAACCAGGGCGGTGTCATGGCTTCAGTGAGGTTTGTTACAATAGTTGTTGGGGCCAGAGTGTGCCTCTGTTAAAAGAAAGCGTCCTCAGCCTGGGTGGGGCTGGGAGGGAGTCCCTGGAGACAGGTCCAGGCAGAGGCTTCCAGGTGCCAGGGGCCCACAGCTCTTGCATCAGCACTGCCAGGACAGTGGTGCAGGCCGGCTCCAGGTCAGGGCCTCACACTCAGCTTTGCTTTCTGGGCTGAGTAAGTAAAATGGTGACCCCAAGTATTTGTGTCGTTAGTCCATTGTGTGGACTTGCTGTCTGAATCAGCCATGAGCCCTTTATAGGACAGGAAAACGAAAGAGTGGGATGTAGCGATGATCAGAGCTATGTGAGAAGAGAAGAGAGCAGGTAAGTGTGGGAGGGAGGAATAAGGAGGGGAACAGGAGATGGTGGTAAAGGAGAGATGGACAGAGAAAGAAAGAGGAGGGAGGAGGGGCAAGGTCCATGACCCAGGGAGGATAAAAGGAGACGACCAAAATGACAGAGCCGATGAGAGAATGGAAGTGGTAGGAAAAATGAGGGGGCGAAATAAGTGAGAGCCAGAGGTGTACAGAGTACTCCTTGGCTCAGTCCTGAAGGGCTGGCAGTAGGATCTAAGACAGCTCACAGAGGCACCCGAGTGCAGCTTCATCTAGATGGCCTTGCCAAGTGGATAGAGCCAGCCCCTGAATTTGGGTCTGGGAGAAAAGGCCTTCCAAGAATAAATAGGCCATCAATCTCATGGAAAAGGGCAATCAGCAAATGCCTCAGCAATAATTGGCTGAAAGGTGGGATTTCGGTTTTGGTAAAGCTGAGACCCCCATGGTGCTACACATTGTACCAGAGCATGAAAAATAGCACCAGTGACACGATCTGGCACTTTTCCGAAAGGGCCCAGCATGTGAAGGTGACACTGTGCCCCCCGCAAGCCTTCAGATTGGAGAGAGCTCCGGACAAAGTTTGCAGTGTTAGCACCAGTCTGGCCCAAGGCTCCAGGTGCATTTGCACCAGATGTGATCTGGGTGACTTTCATGCCATTTCTAAATATGTTGTCAGATTTGCTGCAAAATACACCAGTTCTTTGGAGCCATAGAGACCTCAACATTGGGAGGTGCAAGACGACACAACAGGATGGATGTGTGACTTCTACAGGAAAAGACCCTCTCACCAATGTGCTTGGTGATTCTTCAAGCAAATATATATGTATATATATTTATATAAATCTACATAAAAAATCAGTGCTAATGCTAATCTGGAAGCATCTACACTGGGAAAATAAATAATTATATTACTACAAAACCAATGGTTTGTGGTTCAATTTGATTGTACTCAGCCACAGCAATACTATCCAATGGAAAGCACATCACACAACTGGAGAAAACATCTACTCATTAATGACAGTCCTCTAAGGTAAATGGTTGCATGCTCAGTGGAGAAACCAAAGAAGTTATCATGGCGGCCTATAAAGAGAGCTGGGATCAGGAATGGCATTCTAGTGGCAGAAAACTTCTGAGAGCAATATTGATGGAAGTTGGCCTTGACCTGAAACTGGTGAGTTGCAGACATGGACACGTCTTTTAATGTTTTGAGCCCTCTAAGGCTATCTCTGGAAAACTGAATTTTCATATGAGGGGGGAAAATGTATGGCTGCTTATTACCTCTTTCATTGGCAAAGGCAGCCTCAAAACTATAGGTAGATGCATACTTTCGCATTTTAATGTTTGTTTTGGTGACTGCAGCTAGGCAGACGATGGTATGAAGATCCTTGATTTTGGAAAGAGACTCTCGGTTTTAAGCCCCGATGTTCTAACTGAGAAGCCCCATCACTCTGATGGTTCTGTCTTTTGTTCTTGTACTCCAGCTTACATGCTGGTTGGCTGCACAGTGTGGCAGAATCCCTGCCAGGTCTTGATGTACCCCAGAAATAAGGCGATGGGGCTTAGTCTGGGCATGCATAGAACCCAGATATGAGTAGTTATTAATAACACTAAAAAGTCTCTCTCTGAACACCTTGGGCAGAACCAGTGCTGACGTCACCATCAGCGCTAAAGTGGGAAGCTAACTCTTATGTTTCAGCGTATAGGCTTCGGGAGGGTTTTCCCACCTCCCGAATAATAAATAATCATTATTATAATTGTTAGAAAAATGAACTTGGTCCAGGTGCAGCCCTAAGGAAGGCAGTTCAATTGGTTGAGCTCAAAGTCATAATCATCCTTGCTTTGTGGTTCTCTTTACCCTATATTCTGAACCAAGAAAAGCGCATCCCTCACCACTCCCAACTAGATAACTTCTCTTTTTTCTCTTCCTCAGAGAAATAGTGCATCTTAGGACAGATCTCCCCCTGTAATGCCAACCTGGGCTGTTACAAAAACACTCAGTTGCTCTGTGAAACAAAGAAAAGATAATCCTAATGACTTATGGTTTGCCAGAATACTGAATGGTTCTTGAACTGTATGCAAGTGACTAGGAACAAAGTTGAATTTGTCTATCTCCATGGTTGGCTCAGGCTATTTAACTCGAGGAAAGCAATTGTTCTCTTTTGACAAATTGCATGATTTTGTCTCTGAACAGCAATCAGCTTAAAAAAAAAAGTAACAAAAAGTCTCTTTCAAAAATATCCATGAAGGTAACTTATTAAGGTATGTGTTCCATAAGAGTGTATCGCTAGTGTGCTAGTGCGCATGGGCGAGGAGGGAGGTGAGTGAGGGGGAAGTCTTTGTCAGACCTGGAGGGAACTCAGATGTTCTGAATGGATCATCGGCAACAAAAGGGAGTGCAGCCTTAGATTCTTGAATTTGATCGTCTGCTGAGAGTGCGTACATTTAGTCTTTCAATGGTATTTTAGTCTTTACAAAATAGTTCACAAAACTTTTAACCTATAGAAATTCATTTCTATACATTTAATATATTTTATTGTATAAATTATTCTCATCTTTAGTGCCTTCTTTCAGTTTATAAATGGCAAAGTAGACAATCGACAATCATAAAGCTAGTCCAGGTGGAATCCCCTCCTCAGTAAGGTTAGTCCTCCACACAAGTCATCAATTTTACGGCACACTTATCTTTGCACATGCCAGCCAAGGAAGCTAAGCAATCATCCTCCCCTGATAGTATGTCGTCTCCAAAGTGACTCTTTTCTGGTTTCCTTATTTCCTTTGCTTGTTAAGAAATCAAAGGATGTGCATAGTTATAAAATTCCAAGTGTACCAATTACAGAGGTGGGGAAGGGGAAGGTTGGTGAGGTTTGAGTGCTGGCAACTTTTCTTAAAGCAAAAAACACAGAGAGCTCAGCAGCTAACTCAGCTCTGGACATCTGCTGGGGTGAGAAGGCTGCCCATCTCTAGGGCAGAGAGCTCTTCAGAGGTTCTTCCCTACACCTGGTACTTTGAGCAAACCAAAGCCTTCCTGCATACTGCAATGTCTCTTCCGTCCCACCCTTTGGCCCCTCTGTCTCCTCATGGCTTCACACAGTTTGTGTTGTACATTCATAAGGATTCACATTGACTGCAAAAACATAAATGCAACAAAAACATAAAAGCCTCCAAGTATTATATTATATATATTTTGTTCTTCTAAATGCTCTTCTGTCGTTGTCAGAGGTGCAGTAGCTAATTTATAACTTTTCCTTTGAGGGAATCCAGATGAAAGGCCCAGACTGCTCTTCAATAACAAGCTTGCATTGGTTATATATATCTTCTAAGGTGTCTCCTTGAACAATAGCTGTTACAAAGACAAAAACACCCAGAATTAGGAGGCATTCCCTTGGGGGAAGGACAATGATTTCTCACCCAACAGAAGCTCAAATCAGTGACAGATAACTCATCAGGAAGCTTAATGTCCCCTTCCAGTGAGTAAGAAAAGTAAGAAAGAATGGTCACACAAGTGCAGTCATGTCAGTGATGCTTAAAAGGAGCATTCTCTCCATGCCCTAGGTCAGGAATCAATGTGTCCCCAGCTTAGTACTTTCTGTGTTCCCAGTTCTGGCAATCAATCACTTGTTCGTTGCATGGATGCCTACTCTGAGCCAGGCGCTGGAACCGAACACACTGCAGTTTCAGACTGACAGTTCCCTGTTTGGCTATAGAGGGTCTATCCTTCACTCTAGTTCAGGTAGAAACTCAGGGCTTGTAGACATGGAGATAATAAGAGTTATGAAGGAAAAGTTAAGTTAACCTTTTCAATTCCAAAACTTCTACTGAGAAACACTGTTATTTGGTAAATTAAGATTTTTACCTCACAGAACTATTTATACTGTGAATACCCGATAAGGAACATAAATAAGAGGAAACATAAATCGCTAAACTGTAAATTACTAAAATGCTCAGGTCCCAGCATAGATCTAAGCACATTTTGTTGTTTCTTTTGAATAAATACTATGTTGGAGTTAGGTCTCCAAAACATCAGCACTATCCATCTGCCACCAAGGCTTCAAGACAAGCTATTATGAATTAAGGTGTACATCTTTGTGATTCAGAAACAATCTTCAGATCATATGAGTGGTAATCTACCCACAAGTGCAAACTATGAGTCAAATAGTTGTTATTTTGACTTAATTTTCCCACCTGGGAACTGAACTTGGGTCCTCTGGAAGAGTAGTAAGTGTTCTTAACTGCTAAGCCATTTCTGCAGCCTTTTGATTTTTCCCACCTGGATGCTCTTTTAGACTGATGTATCACTCACATTACTGAGAGATACCTTAACATTAACTTTAGGAAAAATAGTTGTATACCTCCTTGCTATTAGCCCCTTTGGTATTCTGAACATGATTCAAAACAACCGTAACAAAACCCATTTCATTTCATGTCAGTTATTCATAAAGGAAGATTTCATGTTATTTTGGAGGGTGTTATATTTGGAGGGGTCAAACTCGGAGCCTTGTACAAGTCAGTTAAACACTCTACTACTGAGCTATGTCTCAGACACAGTCTCTTGTTTATAAACCATTGAGAATCAGCTGCAAGATAAATTCCACCAAAGCTGGTTTCTCTCTGGATTTAATTAGTGTTTCATGAGTACAGGGAAGCAGAGAGAATTCAGGACATCCACAAGAAATTTATATTCTGTCCCCAAAGCAGCATGTTGCTAAAGATGTATTTAAAAATATCAAAGTCAATAGACTAATAAGTGGACTTGAAATGGCATTAATGGAAACATCTCCAAGTGTGTTCTTCTCATGTTGCTGACTGAGGAGATAGGCCTAGAGGTCTTCAAGGTAGAGACTGCTGCCCATGTTGAGCCTTTTAAGTTTTCTGAATCTATCAGGGTGATAGTTTCGTGAGGTATCATGCCTAGGATTTCCTTAATAGCAGGAGATAGTTCAGGGACAACTGCCATTTGTGGTTTAGGACCAGTGGAGAACTGGGAGTGAGCTAAGAGCTAACTCAGAGAAGAGAGAATCCAGAGCCCCAAACCAAATGGGCAAGGCAGACACCATTAAAAAAATTACTAGGCAATCTCAACTGGACGGTTTTGGGGGCCTAGATTTAGCAGTATGGAACCCATTCTAAGTACAACAGCAGGCAATTTATCTTCTTGTCTTGTAGTACTAGGGCCAAGGAAACTTACCTGTAAAATATTCTCCAAATTCTTGTTCTAGCTTAATTGCCCGGTCATAGGTTTTCTTGGCTTGTTCCTCTGTTAGACGCTTATTCATCTCCCTGAGAGAACGAGGGTTTGATGTTAGGACATAAAGAGACTATACCAAATTTTAAAATGCACAGCAAAAAAAGAACCCCTCAGGAGGCATTTTTTAATCTTAGCAGTTGTTGAGGCTTCATTGAGGACTCATTATTGGTGGAATCATTTTAGCTGATGAGGGCTCTTTGCCAGGGCGTTCACTCTCTTGGAGGACAGGCATCACGTGCAATATTGGATTGAAGCTGAACCTGCCTCTTTGTGATCTGTAGTCCCTGGCTTGGTCTGTTTGGTCCCTGTAGTCCCTAGAGTGAGACTAAACTTCCTCTCAGGCAGGCCTTAGAGTATTTACATGAAGTGCTTGTGTGTCGCTGGAGGTTCCGCTTCATCAGAACAGACTGTCCTTCAACTACTTCTTTGTTGTATTTCGGAACCTAAACTTCCTTTGTCTAACTTTGAGTAAATTTCCACATCTCTAAAATATATGTAAGACCCAGAATTAAAGACAGTTTTCCAGAAGCGGCAGAGGGAGGAAAGAGAATAGTTTCTCTTTGCACCTGGGTTTGTTAGGCAGCGCTACACCCGAGAGAACTAGATTTGCTTGTTCTCAGGTCCTAACTTTACAAAAGGTTTAGTTTCTTGCTTTCATCCCTCTTGAGGTCTGCTCTTTACCCTCCACGCAAATCTGGTGAGCAAAAACACATAGAGCTTCTGGAGTGTTATGCTAAGTAAAGCAGACCCTTGAGGTATTCGACAGCTTTAACTACTCAACTTCTACCAATGTTGAGGTATGCCTGTAGTGACTAGAACTCTAAACTTCCTATTCTTATGACCAGATGACAGCAGAAGTGTCTGCTGAAGGTGGACACTTCAGTAGCCACAGAATAACTGAGAAGTGCTGGGGCCACAATATTTTCAAATAAGACTGTAATCTAGCAATCTAGGCAAATGGTGAGCTAGGTTGGAGGAGCTTTGGTATGGATGGAGGAGCTTGGTATAGAAGGATCTCTAACATAGTAGGTGTAGGGTACAGTTAGACAGAAGGAATAGTCTCTAATGTTTATTGACAGAGATTAATTGACTATTTCAAAGCAGCTAATAGGGATTTGGAATGATCTCAAGTATAGACTCAAGTGATAAATGCTTGAGGAGTCTGACTTGACCATTACATTTTGCATTTATGAATCAAACTATTATACCATATCCCATCAACACATATGATTACTATTTATAAATTATAATATATTTAAAAGGCAACACCAAAAAAGAAACTCTGATGCCCGCTTGATTTTTTTCAGATATGACTATAAAGGAATTATTAAGACTTTTTTTATGTCTTTGATTTATCATTAACTATGTAGATGTTATTTGAACACATGATAACTTAAGTGCTACCTAGTTTTAAGGACAAAGAAGTTAGGAGGAGAAAGGATATTTTTCTAGTTCTCTCTACAATGAATTTATTAATTCCTAACCAGTATTAGTGTATCTTCTCAGGGTCTCTAGGCATTGAAAGTAAAGGTTCAACCAAATGAATAGACATTTTGTTTGGCTGCTTAGGTACATTTTTGAAAGCATCTGGGCCTTGCATGCCACTTAGGGGCCAGAGATTCAGGGTTGGAATGCTTGGGCTTAGTCAATCCCTTTTCTATTGCAAGGAGCTTGAAGTAGTGAGGGGACACCCCTAAGGTTGTCTGTAAAGTAACCAGGAGTTCTAGAGTGAGAACTGGAGCTGCTTCTTGAAACCACAGTCTGGCAGATGCCATATTATACTAAAGCTTGGTATCCTCTGAAACATGGTTATGTGAAGACAGAGGTTGGACATGGGTTTGGATGCCACTGAGAGCTGAAGTCCAAAGTAGGTATTTCCTGAACCGTTGTTGCTATAAATACTCTCAATCTGTTCCTCAGAGTTCATGCCTAAGCTTCAAGTTCTTTGAGGGAGGAACCTGTGGCTTATTCATTAGGTTGACTCAACACTTGCTGAACGAGTGAGTGAAGGAATAAATGATAAGTGAGGCAAATAAACATATTTATGATAGATACAAGTAGGGAGTAAACACAATGGATCATGAGTCTAAAGCCATAAAAGACCATTGGTGGTGGTAGGCTACATGGGCACAGGCAAGCTTCTCTTTTTTATGGGGCAGGTACAGAAGTCAGGAGGCAGCACATTAGGAAAACATCTCTTTCATACATGCCCTTGAATTTACGTTCCTCTGAAAAGGCAGCTGTGTGCTTGCTAATAAGCTCTGTGAATGATGCGAGTGAGAAGTAATGTGTTTGATGGCGTGTCCCTGTCTCATTGTGACAGCTGCCATGCTTGTGTTCCAGCTGACCGAGCTTTGCCCCTTCCCAGGGAATGGGCAATTCCTGACAGCATTGCTCCTGAGGTAAAAGCTCCAGGAGAGAGTGAACCTTAAACAGCCAGCCTTTCTTTAGTAATGAGATTGCACAGGGCTGAGTGCCATTAACTGCAGTGGAGAGCCATGAATATGGTCGCAGCAAATTATGCCAAAGACACTGTCCTCATTGTGGCATCTAGCCTTTGGCATGCTTAATTTTCCTTGGTGATAAGTGCCTGTGATAGGGCCCCAAGGCAGAAACTAAATAAGTCATCTCGTAGTTGTGGAAGGAGTAGATCTTCCACTGAGTACCAGATGGGCTGTCTCCCAGAGTCACACTGGACTAAATGTGCCACAGCTCTTGGCCCCTTAGGCTTTACTTCCCTGGGTGGTCATCAGTCCTGCTGTGTGTTTATGATGTGGAATAATTTCTATTTCTGAAATGAGCTTTTACGATGCTGTTCCCAGGAGGCGAGCACTACTTTTCTCCTCTTAATGTTAATATTGCATAGCTTTGTGTGGCTGTCTACAGTTTATAAATCACTTTTACATAATGACATTTGTGGTCATTAGCTAAGTTTATGTAATACCCAACACAGGAGAAGTTTAACATGTGCTGTCGGAGTAATAACAGGAGCACTCTTTTATCATGAATACACAGTTTTCTATGTGGTAATTGTAGTTAATGTTTTCCTGTTGGCCTCCTAATTTTATTTACTTATCTTGGCAAAAAACTTTGTTTACCTTTACTTCTGGGGATATATTCTTCTTTTAGGATAAAACTCTGGTGATTTCCCCAGAGATCAACTATGCATTTTAGGTTATGTTAATTTTCTCAGCTGCCATTCCAACTGCTGTGGCTCAATTTGCAGCTTTATCCTCAGAGGAGACCAAACAGGTAGCTGCTACCCTCAGAAAACAATAGCTTTCATCTTTGGGAATAAATACCTTCTATATTTATAATCTTTCCATAAGCATTATTTTCCAGGGTGTTCTGTATGGTTCAGTCCAACAAGATTCTCCTGAGGCCTGCCTGGAAGCAGCATTTGAACTAGGCTCTTGTAACTGACGTCATCTGGCAATTTTCTGGAATCTACTTATGTGTTTGATAATGATACGATTGAATTAATGCTCCATAAAAAGTAACTGCATATCTTTTGCAATAATACTACTATTTCCTGAGTACTTATTTTGACGAGGACTCTATGAGCCTCTCATATTCAGCCCTCTCTCTTAGGTACATGTTAATGTCTACTTTATAGGTAAACATCTAATCTTAGGGAGCTCAGGCAATTTGTGCTGGGGTTATATGAAGGATCATTGGCAGCGCAAAGAGCTGGCTCTTTTTCACATCTCTGCTGTGGCCTCTCTGTTCTGCTACCATTCCCTACAGTAGTTTCACAGTTACCTTAGGTTGCCTAGAGGGGTGTTCTATGTAGGGTTGCTTAGAGGGGTGTTCTGTCAGATCATGATTAGCTGCCTAGTTTATTTATTGTTCTTTGAAGAAAGGTATTTTACAAGACCTTTGGAAATGCTTTGAAAAAAAATCAGAACCGTGCATTTCCCATGCCGATATATTTGTACAGATGTAGAGATGGGTATATTAAAGGATAGTTATAGTCATAGTCATGCGCCAGAGAAGGCTGTTAATAACCATGGTCTGTATGTTTTAACATAGAGTCAGAATTCTACTAAGGGTGATGGAAAATGTCAATGGAAAGAGTTAGGAAGTGTTCTTTGTGCCCTGTATCAAAACAAAACAAAACAAAACAAAAAGCCCACATTTAAAGATTTACCTGTGAAACTGTTCTCAAAGTTAAGAGACAATATAAAAACAATGGTCACTTGTCATCTGCAAAAACCAAAACTAGAAACTCAAATAATTGCCCCCTCCACCCCCCAAAAAATTCTTGGACCAAATGAAGCTATCAACAAATAAAAAATGTAAAGGTTAAAGCAACTTGTAAGATGGTAAAGAATTACTGACTCAAAAAGTTTAGTATACATGTATTAAAAAGGGGAAATGCTTAATGATCAACACAGGCATTTCCTGCCTATAAGCCTCTGTGACAAACTGCTGCTGATTGCTGTGTAATTTGGAGCAGGGAGCTGCATGAGGACTTTGGTCCTCCACTTACATCAGAGGTTCCAGAGACTTGGGCTTTATGAAGATGGCGATGGGATAGAGCTGGGCGACTTGTAACCGCTTAATAGCATTTCCCGATACATCAAGTATACAGTGTTTGCCCTGAAAGATAAGATAATACCAGGTTAAAAATATCAAGAAAAATGGCCAGTGTCCAGTGAAATAAAATAAAGCTTGTTTTTAGAGAAAAGTATGAAATGCTGGGGTTCTAAAGACTAGAAAAACAAAACAAACTCACTTCAAAGAGTCATTCTAAGTCTTTGAGGTAGGTATTACTGACTGCATTTTACAGGAGAGAAGACTAAACAATATTGACCAATGATGCAAAATTTGCCAGTAGGAAGACCGAAACCCAGCTCTTGAGCTTGGGCAGAACTACTGGTTGGAACAGAGCTTTCATCATTTTACCCTGAATCAGTGTTAAACCTGTAAAAATGGTGATCACAGGAGCTCCGAGCAGTTCTATACATTTGCTCGGTTCTTGTATGTACTCTGTCGTGATACATACGTGTTGGAAGGCAGACACAGAAGCATTACCTTCAGTTACATATGGTTATATGCTGACTCTGCAGTGGATCTGTAAACTTGTTTGTTAGCAGATAAAAAGCCTACTCCTTTACAGCACACCTCATTTAACTTGGCTTCCAGAGCTGTGGACGCTCAGTGCCAGGAGCTACTTCATAACATATTTCTGGAAAAGTAGAATCATTTGCCACATCACATTCTACCTCCTGGAGAGAAATGGCCTTATTACTCTGAGGCTGTGGGATCTTTACACAAGAAAAAAGGTATTTTTATGTAGATAGAAGCAGTCCTAAATCAATGTTACAGGGAAAACTCATGTTGTCTGTACAAAATGAAGAGTCCAGTGAACACTCGAACGCTTAGGAGAAATACACCAAGATGCTTCATGCCTTATCACTTAAGCGATAAATTCCAAGTTTGCTCTCTGTGAAGTGCATTGCGTATACGGAAAGTGTGAGTGCTGTTTCATCATGTACTAGCCAGTATTTTTTCAGTAAACACAGGCCACATTACATGTTCAAAGAGGAAAATAGACACAGCTTTCCAGATTACTGATTAGAAATGGTCCATAAAGCTTGACAGAGTTTTAACTGTTGGGAAGGGGAAACCAGATATCTTCTAGTATGTCGTCAGACATTAAACTTCCTAATGTTGATACATTGGCGAAGACATCAATTATATCTCCTAATAGGGTGCAGCATGGTATTTCCATAAATGCTTACAGTATATTCTTTCTACCCTCTCCTAATCACACACCTTTTTCTCTGCCCTCAGTAATTCCTCCTTTCAGGTCAATACTCTTTAACATGAGAGAGAATGAATATGTAGTACTTGTCTTTGTGTGACTGGCTTATCTCACTTGTGTAATATTCCTCATTCCATGCATTTTGCTGCAGATAATATGCTTCCATTCTTTAGGGCTGAAAAATACTTCATTGTGGCGATTATCTATCTATCTATCTATCTATCTATCTATCTATCTATCTATCTATCTTCATCATCATCATTATCATCATCTATCATCAATCATCATTAGATTTTCTTTATTCATTTGCTATAGACATCTTAGCCATTACTGACATTGCCACAAGCACCATAGACCTGGGGAAATCCCTTTGATATGCTGATTTTACTTCTTTTGGATCTGTAGTCAGAATTAGGACAAATAGTTCAGGTAGATCTAGTTTTAGGTTTCAAGATTTATTATTATTATTATTGGTTTTTTTGAGACAGGGTTTCTCTGCATACTTTGGTGCCTGTCCTGGATCTTACTCTGCAGATCAGGCTGGCTTCAAACTCACAGAGATCTGCCTGGTTCTACCTTCCGAGTGCTGGGATTAAAAGCGTGCACCACCACTGCCCAGCAATTTATTATTTTTAATTATGTGTATGCATGCGTGTCTGTGTAGGGGTATGTGTACATCAGTGTAGGTGCTGGCAGAGGTCAGAGGTGTGGGATTCACTGGGGCTGAGTTACAGGTGGATGTGAACTATTCGACACAGTGCTGGGAACTGGACTCAGGTTCTTTGCAAGAGCTGGAAGTGCTTGTAACCATCTAGCCATCTCTCTAGGTCCTGGCTTTGGTTTTGAAGTACACCATACTGCTCTCTGTGATGGCTGTGCTAAGTTCACAGTTCCCTACAGAATATCTGATTTTCTTTGTCTTTCTATCCTCCCAGCATTTATTTACTTTTTTCATAATGGCCATTCTTATTGGGGTACAGTCAAAATGGCTTTGATTGGTTTTTCTGATGTAGCCACCATTTTTAACATATAGTCCGGTCATCTGATATCTTCTTTTGAGACACGTCAGTTCACACCATTTGCCTAGTTAAAACAATTAGTCATTACTTGTTAAGCGATTAGAGTCCCTTATACACACGTTGGATATCATCACTCTGTCAGATGACTAGCTGGCAAGTATTCTCTCTCATCCTATGGGTCGTCTTCTTAGTCGATTGTTTCCTTTGCTGTGTACAAACTTTTAGTTTGATGGACTCTCATCTATCACTTTAAGGTCCTGGGCTTTTAAGGTCCTATCCAATGTTTTGAAGTTCCTCTGCCATTTTCCCCCAGCAGTTAAAGAATTTCTGATCTTACATTTATGTCCATAACCCACCCTGAGGGGATGTCTGTACAGGATGAGATGAGATTAAGTTTTAGAATTCTGCATAAAGATCCCCAGCTTAATCAGTATCCTTTATTGAAGAAAGCATCTTTTTCAGTATTTTTGGTACCTTTATTGAGATGTTCTTTGTGTCTCCTTAGCTGGCCCCTCCCCATGTAGTGTCTTACTTTATAGTCCAGGCTGTCTTGGAACTTTCAATATTTCTAGAATGCTGAGGTTAAGACATGTATCACCATACCTGATGATGTCTTTTCTTTTCTTAGGTTTTGTTTTTCTCTTTTTTAGCTTCTGTGAGGCTAGTCTAATGGCCATGAATACTTCAGTGTTTCCTGGTCTTGCTGGGTATCCATTTCTCCTTCATTTTTAAAGGGTAATCTTGCTAGGTAGTTTTTTTTTTTTTTTTAAAACATTTAGACTTGGGCTATCTATCTCACTGTGTTCCCTCTTACACTGTAGATTTTTTTTTTTGTTTGTTTTTGAGGCATGGTTTCTTTGTGTAGCTTTGGCTGTCCTAGAATTAGCCCTGTAGACCAGCCTAGACTTGAACTCACAGAGATCCACCTGTCTCTGCCTCCCGAGTACTAAGATTCAAGTGTGAGCCAACAATGCCTAGCTTTACTTTTGGTATCTTGTGTACAATATCCTGTGGTAAAGATTGAATTTTGGTTATACTTACTTCAGGGCCCTATAAGCTACCCCTTCTTTTATGTGTACATAGTTTTCTTCTGTGCCCTGAAATTTTTTCTCCCCATCTCCTGTGCTTTTGAAATTTAGATATTTGTTCATTTAACGGCTCTGTAGATCTTTGATACTCTTGCCATTCTTCTTGTTTGATTTTATTTCTTTTATTTGGGCTATTTTTAAAAACTGTCTTGCTGTTCACATAATCTTGTCCATTTGATATAACTGGCTGTTGAGGCTATCAGCTTTTTGAAATGTTTGAAAATTATTTTATGTATTTCATTATTGCCTGGTAAGCAATAGGTGTTTCCTCTGGCACTGTTGATGCTGTTACTATCAACGATCCAGGACACCACTGGCCATTGTGGTGATGAGGTTCTAAAGCATTTTCCTCTAATCAGTGGTATGACCCCAGGTCTTGCATGGGAAGAGGGGATGGCAGAACTACAGAACATCCTCTGTGCTGTTCACTGCCAGTCTTGACAAGATGGAGTGGTGGGTAGCCGTGTGACTGTTGGGGGCAGTAGCAAGAATCACGGTACTCTTTGCTTCTGCTTAAGTGATGGTGTCTGCCCAGGAGCAGGACCTTAGCCAGAGTTAGCCAGTGTTCATCTTGAGGACAGAGTTGTCCTTTGGTGATGTGACAGCTGGGGCTTCTGTTGTCATCTTACTGTTTCGGGTCTAGTGCTTGCCCTGGAGTGAGGATGAGTGGGACACGAATATATCCAGGCAAAGTTTCTTCTTGGTGTCCCTATCCTTGTTTGCCTATGGTCAGTGTGACAGCATGTCAGAATTTCTCAAGCACTGCACGGTGCCTGCCTTCAGTCCTGGTACTATCACGAAGCCACACACAACACAGCACATCTCCTAATAGGGCATCATTCTCTTTCCTGTCTGTCTCAACACCTCTCCCCTACAGTGCAGGTTCTTCAGGAGCTTAGGTCACAGACACTCTGCTGGCTTAAACTGCCTTCACAGTCCAGCCACCCCTAACTCAGCAGAGTATAATGAATGTGGGGTTTCAAGAAAGGAGAATGTAAGATTTTCTGACCCCTAGGAGAGTCCATTCCAGACTGTAGCTCTGTTCTCTAAGTGGCTCCTGGGCCTGGCATGTTGGAGGTCTTCTGGGGGAAAACATGAAATCCTTTTCCAAAACGAGGCTATTGTACAGCTCTCAGGCTGTTTGTCTAAGTGGAAGTTTCCTGTAGTAGAGTTGTGAGCAGCTGCAGTACAAGGGTTTGCTGAGAAGCTCCTTTTCACTTTAACAAGGACACCCCCACCCCCACCCCCCACCCTGGCTTTGGAGATGCTGTTGCCAAGATGTTTTGTTTTTGTTTCACGCTATTGTCCCAGGTCTTTGATTGCATGGTTTTCCTCTTTCTTTCCGATTTCCAGTTCTCTCTTACCCCACTCACCTTAAAATGAAACTATATACCTGTTACTTTAGGTCTCTGTGGAGGGGAATTGTTTAATTCATCAGTATATCAAAAGGGGGATTAACATCAAAAGGAGGGAATCACACTGAGTCAGACAGACAACTGTTTTCCTCCTTTGGATTATCCATGTCTTTATATGAGATAGGATCCATCATCTACGGGGCAGATTTGAAAGCCACAGTGAAGTGGTTTCCTATCTATTCTCCCTTCAATATTTTCCTCTTTTCTATGCTCCTGATATTGTCAAGAAGGGAATTTCAGCATCAATGCCTCTTCCAAGTCAAACTTTGGCAGCAACAGGCTGAACTGTCCTCCCATGAATCTCCCTTCCACAGGAGAATGTTAAGTTTTCAGGGAGAGAAAAACTCAACTTATCCAGGCAACTAAGGGTATCAAAGCTACCTTAAAAAATTCAGTCTTGTTAATCTGGGTCAGACAGTGAGCCAAGAATAAACCTAGTCCCCATAAGCCACAGGCTGTGAACTGTCTGGGACAATGGGTCTCCTCTCTTCCCTTCGTCTACAAGTCGGCCAGAATACAGTGATATTGCTTTAAGGTAATTCTCTCCATGGATATTAATTTGCGATCAGAAAAGAGCAATGACCAAAAAAGTTTACTGCGAGAACCTTCTTTAGGGAGTTGTAAGAGGATTGGCAAACGTACCCTTTCTGCTACGAATCTCACAGACTGCACACTGGTTCCATATAAATTGTCATTGTACTGGCCAGCTTCTATAAATTTGTGCTCTTGGATATCTTTCTCCATTTGTTCTCTAGAAATGACAAAGTGATAGTCTCTGCCGTCGACTTCGTAGTCACGCTTTGGCCTCGTAGTGTCTTTATAAAAGAGGAAACAGTGAAAAAGTAAGATACATTTTTAATTATAAACTTCTTTTCCATCTGATACTTTCTTCAACACAGATACATGGATATGTGTCATACGTAGTATGATGGGCCATGACATAGTAATGAGTGCCAGTCTTACCTTCCCATATAAGCAATGATAGAATAGGACAAGATACAAGAAATGGCTTGTTTCAGGTATCAGACAATAGATAAGGCACAGCTGTAATTATAACAAATGAGAAACATGTGAAGGAAAATTTGTATTTATCCTTCCTAGCTGCCTTGTTACTGGTTCTAAATGGAGAGTCCAGAGGCTGCTTAGTGTTAGAAGATACTGTAGTTCATATAAAATTGGACATTTTGGGGTGGTAGAAAAAGCCACACCTCTAGCCATACCTAGAAGGTTCCTCTAGGCTGGCTTGAGGCCAGCCTTCAGAAGTTTAAAATCAAGTTACAAATACCACAAGCTGATCTGTCAGTACGTTATTGCTTTATAAAAACAAAATATTCTATAAAGGTAGATAATAAAATCCAGACTCTCAACAATACGGCCTCACACCTGAGTGTGAGTCTGCACACATGTAATTCTAGCACCCAGGATTCAGCAGCAGAAAGGTCATGAGTTCTAGGCCAGTAGGGTTAGCATAGTGAGATTCTGTCCCCAAATAACAACTGCCTCAAAATACATAGCACCACAACAACAGAACAAAATAGGTTATAAAGACATAAATCAAAGATGTGAGAAAATGTGCTATAATAATTAGGAGGAAAAATGGGCATATAATTATGAATATGTTTAGGTACTTAAAATTATATATAGTAAGGGAATCCTAGTTCAGTGGGACCTAAAGTCAGCAAATCTAGCAATTTTATGTTGATGTTTTATTAAGGTAACAAAAAGAAAACAATGTAGCTACACAACTTAGAAAGTTAACATACATCCAATCTTGGAGTCAGGTTTTTTTCTAAATATTATCTTCAAATTGATCAAAAGTTAAGATAAATTTATCCCCAAATATATTGATTATAGTAATTTATAACACAAATCCATAGTATCATAAAGGAGGGGAAATAAAAAAAACGTCTACAAATTTTTTGGTGAATATAGTTATTTTAAATTGTTACATAACAACTTAGATTTAAAATTAAGTACATGAAAAATGTATTGGAAGGAAGAATGATTTTGTTTCTGGTTGTTATGTGGGGGTTCCTTGGCTAACTTTTTTAAAAAAATTTTCCAACTCCTGTACAATCAATATGTACTTATTCCCACAGAACAGTGCTAGTAATGAAAATAAGAAAACCAGGAAAGAAAAAGGGGAGTGTGTGCAAGGTAGAAGGGCAAGTTACAATAATGTTTAAGGTTCTGATTTCCTTCTCGCAAATAGCAGATGCTATGAACAAGCCAGGCTTTCCTTTACCCCTTCCCACCTGAAGACGTTCTTAGGGTCTGTTCTACCTCTTCCCAGAGTCCCTGCGGGAACCTTTTCCTGAGGTCCAGCAACCTTCCCGGCCCTCTTTTTATCTGTGTGCTGCATACATGGAATTCCTTCTTTCCTTTATGACCCTAAGTGAATTAACAGTACTGAAATATTTGAGATATTTGAAATTATAAATCTAAAGCAACAACAACAACAAGCCCACAGGTAAGAGCTATTTGTTGGGATCGGATTTAAGAGTCTCTATCTAATAACGCCCTGTCTCCATGTACAGGCAGTCTTTGTGCATAGGGAAAGTGGAGAGGTGTGGTAGTGGTAGTTTTGAGAAAGGTAAGACAGACTAAATATTACAGACTGTGTTCAGAGGAACTTGGAAATCTAATTGTCTATAATCTCAAGGCTTGAAATCTTTGGTGGCCTACAGGATAGAAAACACACACACACACACACACACACACACACACACACACACACACACACACTCTTCTGATCGCCCAGGACTATCAAAGCACAAGGAAAGACTGCTTGGCTTGAGGACTGACCCCCTGGGCTAAGTCATCCAGGATGATTTCAATGTGAGGTTTTGCTTCTGATCGTTCCTGGTCTATGGATACAGATGATATAGTGGTATTCCAATCAATCTAGAAGGACCCACTGGGCTTATAAATAGCACGTTGTCTCAAGTGGTTGGGGAGGCTCCAGAAGGTCTTGCTATCTTCTGGAGATGAAGGTCAGTTTTCATCAATAGAAAACAATATGTGGCAGCCCAGATCAAAAGTGTCAGGCAGATACACTAAATCGGGTGCTCAGAAAATAGGCAACTGAGGACATATGTCATCACCAGACACTCTTCTTGGAGGGGCGGGATTACACTTGATTTTCCACCAAGGACCCAAGTGTTGGCCCAGAGAAAAGAAAAGTGATACTTACGAGGCACACAGGAGCCAAATTTATCAGGAAATTCAGATATCAAGTCATCATTGATTCGATCCTTCATAGGGCCCAGGATAATCACTGGCCGGGTGTAGTTTACTGCAGAAAGGAAAGGGAGATGCCATTGAGGGAGACTTCAAACCCTGCAGTGCGGATGCAGTCTTGTACCTCTGCAGAGGTGATTCTTCAGGGCAAACTGCCAACAACTAAGATGTGCTAAGGTCTTCACTGGGGATAAATTACCCATAAAACCCTGTATGCAGAAATAGTTGTTTAACCCTCAGAATGTTGACTCTATTGTTTTCTGGAATTTACTAACAGGGAATAGAGCAGTTGTAGCAGCCGCCAATGAAACGGAGGCAGAGCCTTGCTTCTTCTCAAGCTTTACCTCCCCATGTCAAAACACCTGGATTTAGGGAGCCTTGGAGAAAAAAAATCCCAACCAGCTTTTTGGCCATTGTTTGAAGTCATTGTTAATAGCAGTGATACCTCATGCATCTGCACTTTTTCCCCTCTATCTATACTATCTGGACTCTGATGGAGGCTTCCTGGTTCCTAAGTGTTTTAGAACATATTTTAGTCTATTTGGTGCAACTCCCCATCTGATGCTTCAGTTTTCTCTGCAACATCTCTGCCAGCCACCATTGCCTCTGTATTAATGTCTGCAGAAACCAGACTCCTGGAGCAGTGTGCAGGTGGCCTGCCCCTGAGGTCTGCTAGGGAGTCCTTTTCAAAACTGGGCTAGCATCAGCTTCCCCGGGGTTGTTCTCCATCAGACTCTGGCTCAGGCCCATTAGTGATTTGGACATGTGTCTTCTTATTGAGGCCATGCCTTTTAAGGACTGTTCTGTCCTCCCGGGAGCCATTACTGAGCCTGGATCTGGCACAGCTGAGTATTAAACTGAGTTTGGAGTCATCTGTCATAGCCTGGCTATCAGGAACTTGAGTGTGCCAGGAGACTTACTTTCCTGCCTTGTGACGGGCTCATAGGAAAGAATGAGATCTTCTTGTCCTCCTGGGAAGAGAAGAAAGGAAAATTACAGTTGACAAACCACTGGCCACGCCTGAGAGCTACAGTTCCTGCTCCAAAACACAGGAAACACACAGCTGAGGGTTAATTTCCCTTGCGCTCTCTCCTTGAACCATTCAAAATTTCCTCATCCTCATTAAGCTCTAGTGTCTGGTTATCGCAGTTATAACTTGAAGTAATAATAGGCTGCTAGCTCTCTGCAGTGGCAATGATTTGGGAGAGTGCTTTTTATCTGACCTTCGAAATGGAGTGCCATGCCTCCACACCAAGCATTGCAGATAAAGCCATTTTAGAAAAGGGTCCATCCAATAATTTCATGCTACCTCATCAGAATTTCCGATACTTTAAATTCACCTCCTATTTTATTTTCCTAAGTATGTGGTTCAAAAGCAAGTGCCTATTTCATTTAAGACATAGAAACTTGGTCAGAATATTATTACAGCGTGCTAGAGGTTCCAGTCTAATACTGAGTCATCTTCAGGAAATCTGTTGCTGGTCAGTTAAATTAGACTCAATCCGAGGACGCTGGGGTTACAGCTGTGAGGCAGAGCATGTGGTTAACATGTGGAGGTCCCTGCCTTCAAGCTCTGGTCCCCACTCCAAGTCCAGAGGTGTCTCCGAGGCTATTGGTTAAGATTGCTGCTAACTCATGCCTTCAGAATGAGAACTAAGGGAAGCGATGTTGTAAAAATGCCAGCATCACCAGCAGCATTTGCTGCATGTCCTCTGCCTCAGGGTGGGCCTCGGGTCACCAGACTACTGTGGAGAGTAAGTTCAGCTTTGGCAATCAGTTTTACATGACATCTATACACTGGATCAACAAGGTGGTCATGGGGTTGTCTCAGTTCAGCTGCAAGTGCCAAAGGTTCTGTGCCTGTGTTTGCACTGGGTTTAGTGTTGATCAATCTTTGGTGTAAGACTAGGTTAGGGATATTGAAAACAGATCAGTGTCTGCTAGAGGGGACATTTGAGGAGGGATGGGATGGGGGAGGGTGATTGTTGCCAAGGCCAAAAGACAGTGAACCTCATTGTTCTATGCTATGTTAATGCTATGCTATACTATATTATACTCCACTCCACTCCACTCCATTCCACTCCACTCCACTCCAGAGTCTATGGGCTGCCCATCCCAAACATATTTAGTATGCAACACCAGTTTCTCTTCCGTAGCTCCGGCCAGGGGAAAGTGAGCTGTTTTCATAAAGGGTGCTAACTAAATAGACGGTTGAAATACCTGCCGTTGATTCAGGTAGTTTTTTCCTGTTTGTCATTGTGGAGTACAGAGGCCTTCTATGGAGCCTTGGTAGTGGTATAAGGCAAATGTGGTTTTCTTACGTTTTCAAGTGTAAGAAATGGCCGCCAACTTAAGTCATGTTTTTCATCTACCCCAAAGAGGAATTGTTGTTGGTATTGGCACTGTGAGGCCACACTATATCCTGAAGGCACAATGAGACTTGGCATCTCTCCTAAATGGCACGTGTCCATAGCTGCCCTAGAAGTGTTTAGGAGGCATCCTTATGTGTGAGAAGGGGACTGGTGTGAGATGACTCAGAATTTTATGTATTTAGGGAAAGAATGATTCCCTGTGAATAAATTAAACTACACAAAACCAGAGTTTAGATTTTTTAAAAAAGTGACTGCTGCCAAACCCCAGTCACCTGGTCTGGAGATACAAAGAGATCATTGCCATTCAGAAGGTGGGTGGAGGTTTGTGGAGAAAGAGTTTGAGGGACGGTGGCATGGTTCACTAATGTTAGCAATGATAGATTATGACTTTATAGGGAAGACTTGGTAAAATAACATGGAAGGAGAATCCTTATAGCGAGACAAAGCTTCAGGTGTTAGATGATGGATGGCAGAGCCTGCCCTCTACACTGGCTGTTCCATGAAGACAAAAGCAAAGCTCCATCCACCATTGTGACTCAGGTGTTGTAAGATGCTAGAGAACTCACACCGTGATTTCCGTTGTGAAAAACAAGATGAGTAATAAGCTCAAAGATAGGTTCTACTTTGCGTGTCTGTGAATAGGATCGTTTCACTTGGGAAATCCAGTTTCCTCTAAATAAATGTAACACGTCATGCTTCTATTTGAATCTCTTTCCAGTCATCTTGCAGATCACCCCAATGGGATCTCCTAAATGCAAAGCTCTGATGGTAGTCTGCATCATTTGTGGTTCTGAAAACCAACACAAGTCCAGCTTTGATGAGAGAATTGTTGGTCCATGGCTCTTTGGTATCTTTCTTACAGAAAGAACTGGTTTTCATTCAGGCATCCTTTACGAATCCCAATGCTTGTGGTCCTGTGCAAACAGGTACTGTGTATGCATAGGAAGCTTCTGGAGAAGCCGTGGTTATGAGAAGTTGAGGTTATGTAGGAGCTATGAATTCAATATCTTATGCCAATTTTCATGCTCAAGGTAAAAAAAAAATGGCCCAATGAGTAGCAGAAAAGAAACAGAGTGGAAAGAAAAAAATCCTATAGCAACGAAGAGAAAAATCTATGCCTTTATGTCATTCTGCAGTAACCAAAGGACTTTCCTTTCCTATCCACTGGCTTCTTATTTTCATAGAATGTCTTGGGTAGTTGGTACTCAGGGGACCTACTTGATAGATGGAGAAGCTGTGTGTGTGGTTCAGAGAATTTGATGAGGCTCCTTTGCTCAGTTAGTAAGTGGCAGAGACGAGATTTAAATCCACATTTGTTTTTCACTATGGAGTCTATACTACTATCTCAGGAGGGTGAGAGATGTAGACTTCTCTGTGGAACTTGCAGTGAACAAAGGGCGTGGGTCAGAAAAGAGGGCAAAATGGCAGAGAAGACAGAAGAGGTCCATCTGTGAACACCAGCGTTTCCACTTCCTCCTGCTCTCTGTTGATACATCATCTCCATAGTCACCCTTAGTAGTTATTTTTTTTCTTTTCTCACAAGAGTTTTGCACTTAGAATAACAGCTGGCAAAAGGTACAGACTATTCTCGGTCTTGTTTTGGCAACTTTGTGGCTGACAGTGGGCAAGCAGCACTCGAGGTGGGGTTTGCAGCTGCCAGACACTTGGCAGAGCTGCTTCTAACAGACTGCACAACACTGGCTGTGTGAATCAGGAGCCAGGCACAGTGAGACGTGGTAAGAGCGAGACCCCCTCCGCCCATGTACCCTCAGGAAAGAGAAAAAACAAAAGAGGGAAGGAGGGGCATGGGGCCGGTGCTGGTGATGTTGTATTTAATGTTCTAAATCTAGTTCTTAGGGCTCGCACCTGATGGCTATTGAGAATCAATCTGCTTCCTGTTAGCACTAGGACAGGATAGACTGTGTGCTTCATAGATGGTGGGTATGGAGCACATGGTGGCGTTCCTCTGTTCTGTGCCCTCAATGGGAATTACATAGTAGTTACTGCCTGAAGTATTGATGAGCTTCAGTGTGACCACAGAAGTTGTTTATGTACATTTCTTCTTCTTCTTCTTCTTCTTCTTCTTCTTCTTCTTCTTCTTCTTCTTCTTCTTCTTCTTCCTCCTCTTCCTCTTCCTCTTCCTCTTCCTCCTCCTCCTCCTCCTCCTCCTCCTCCTCCTCCTCCTCCTCCTCCTCCTCTTCTTCCAAAACAGGGTTTCTCTGTGTCGCTTTGCACCTTTCCTGGAACTCACTCTGTAGCCCAGGCTGGCCTCGAACTCACAGAGATCCACCTGTCTCTGCCTCCTGAGTGCTGGGATTAAAGGCATGTGCCACCACTGCCCAGCTTTTTATGTACATTTCTTAATTTTTTCTTCTTTTATTAGTCTGGATGTTTTGCCTGCATGTATGTCTGTACATACTTGCATGCTTGGTGCCTGTGGAGTCCAGAAGAGGGCGTTGAATTCTCTTGGAACTGGAGTTATAGGCAGTTGTAAAACTCAGTTTTTCTGGAAGAATGGCTAGTGTTCTTTACTACTGAGTTATTTCCCCAGCTCTTCCAAAAAATTCTTCAAGAACCTATTTCCAGTTGGTTCCACTTGATATCTTGGCTGAAATCTATTTGTTTGCTCAGTATCTCCATAGGATAGTCAGGAGATTAAATTACTTAACCACCAGAAAGCCCTTACAATCAGGCTTAGTAAATAGTTAACACTATAAGCAGTGTTAGTCTTTTCAACTTTCCTGAGATTTTTTTTTTCCCTCAAGACAAGGTTTCACTGTGTAGTTCTGGCTGTCCTGGAACTCACTCTGTAGGCCAGGTTGGCTTTTAATTCACAAAGATCCTCCTGCTTCTGCCTTCTGAGTGCTGGACTAACCACTGCCCTGCTAGTTTTAGTCTTAATAATCTGATCAGTGGTACAGAATGGTTGCAAAGCACTGGATGAAACAGCAGGAAGCTGGGGTTAGAAAGCACATGGTGCAGTACAGGATGTGGGAGGGCCAGAATGACAAGGTCTCATTGCAGCTTCAGAGCAACCACTTTGTGAGGTGCACAGCCTCTTCCAGCTCTGATACCTCCTATGCAAGGTTGGCGACCCAGCTAAGACCTTCCTAATAACAGCATCATTGTCGAAGTCAAACGAGATAATAAAGATGAAAGCACTAAATTTAGCCATGGGCAATACTTGTCAAAAGTGGAGTGGGACAGAAAGAACGGAAGCCATGATTACCAACTCTTTTAGGAGAGTCTTGGGTCTCATCTCAGAGACTGCACTCAGATCATTTCTTCAGGATCCTCATTTAGAAAATCCTAACTTAACTGATGAATATCGATGGGCAAGAAGGATAACTGTCAACTCCCATGCAACTGTTATGTGTAAACAGCTTAACAGAGCTTTGAGACAGTAGGCCATCAACTATGGAGGTTTGCCTGGTCCTCATAATACCTGTTTGGTATTTATTGCCTCACAATACAAGGGCAATTGGAAGGTATATACAGAAGGGCCAAAAACATGAGCCTTAACTTTACTACTTTACTGGTATAAAGAAATACAGAACTATTCAATAGTTAAGGTTTTGAAGTGGTATTTCACATAATTAGGCAATATCTTATTAATTAATTGTACTTTAGCTGCTACTCAATATAGTTGGACTTGAAAAAATTATTTTGTAATGCTTGATTTGGTATAGCAGATGTCTGAATTATGTTGTAGAGGTGGAAGCTTGTAGGCATGCATGCGTAAGACTGTGTATGTAGGCATGCATTCGTAAGGCTGTGTGTGCAGGCATGCATGTGTAAGGCTGTGTGTGCAGGCATGCATGTGTAAGGCTGTGTGTGTAGGCATGCATGTGTAAGGCTGTGTGTGCAGGCATGCATGTGTGAGGCTGTGTGTGCAGGCATGCATGTGTAAGGCTGTGTGTGTAGGCATGCATGTGTAAGGCTGTGTGTGCAGGCATACATGTGTAAGGCTGTGTGTGTAGGCATGCATGTGTAAGGCTGTGTGTGCAGGCATACATGTGTAAGGCTGTGTGTGCAGGCATGCATGTGTGAATGTGTGAGGCTGTGTGTGTAGGCATGCATGTGTGAGGCTGTGTGTGCAGGCATGCATGTGTGAGGCTGTGTGTGCAGGCATACATGTGTAAGGCTGTGTGTGTAGGCATGCATGTGTGAGGCTGTGTGTGCAGGCATGCATGTGTAAGGCTGTGTGTGCAGGCATACATGTGTAAGGCTGTGTGTGCAGGCATGCATGTGTAAGGCTGTGTGTCTCCAGAATGCAGTGTGAAGGGTGCTTTGTGCATTGTGCAGCACAGTAGCCTTGGACTATTTTGTATCACCCACTTTTTATAAAGCCATCCTGGCTCCAGATTGAACAGGCAATGTTTTCACAGTGGCAAAGAGCCTTTTTGCATTTGTTTGTGCTGGTATTCATGAGACATAAAATTAGTCTCAATTATAGCAAAAGCCAGAAATTCACTAGAAAAAAAATACAGCCTATTTTGATATCAAAGTTGCCTCTTTCTGGAACACATGTCTAGGCCACACCTCTGCCTTTTTGGTGTGACACTGACCCTCACAGAGTTCCTTTCTCCCTTTTGACAAGTACTCTGCTTTCCAAAGCTTAGTGCACAGGTCACTTCCTGTCTGGAAGTAGCGTGCATGCACCTTCTGTCCTGGAGTCAGATTTTTATCCTGGTCCCTACAGCTCCTGTTTATGTATCAAGCTCTCACTCCCAGTACATGAGCAGTGAGATCCAGGCTTGATCAGTTTTCACGCTGGGTTTAGCGTACTGAGAAAGGGGACCTTGCATGGAGAAGCTGCCAAATGAATCAGTGAATGTAACTCTTAGCTTTGGAGGAAATCTCGCCTGCCTGGCCCTGTAAAATCTGAGACCCCAAATGTAATGATTGTACTCCTCATCTACCTTACTAACATCATGACTCCAGCTCCAACTCTCTCTCTTCTCATGGGTAATTTATGGCATGTACAATCGCTTCCTTCATTCCCTCAATAAATATTTGTGTGCAGCTCCTATTTGGGAGGGAAAAGAATGATTGGTGTCATCATGGCACATCACCCCAATGGCTCAAAGGTGTGGTCTAAATTCTGACTTAGTGGTTCTGGAAAAAAATATTCCAAAAATATAATTTCCAAAGAAGGTTGTACATCCCATAAAGAGGACTGGAGAACAAAGCATGCATTTCCCTTTTCTCTGGCTCTATCTACTGGAGGGGAGCAAAGCCCTTGAAAACGGAAAACTAAAGCAATTAGTGTCTTGGTCTTCATGAAACCAAACAAGTACATCTCATTTCTCCTTGTGAAAGATCAAGGGTGGCTCATGGAGTCAGAAAGGTAAGCGTTGGCCCCTCCTTCTTGGCTAGTTCTGAATTGAAAATAACATAGGAAATGAGAGAGGCAATTGTCTCTTCTGCCGTTGGGTTAATGATAGGAGTAGGAAGAGCACAACCATGTTGAGCATAAGGACTCTGAATCTGTCCATCTGTGAGAGTCGATGGAACTCATCAATTTGACAATCATGCACCTGTAACACTCTGCCTGTGCATCTTATCACAACTTTGTCATTCAGTCTTTGGTCCACGTCACCTTCCTTTTCTGATCCTCACCATTACCTGACACCCTTCTCTGTCTTGTGTGTGTGTGTGTGTGTGTGTGTGTGTGTGTGTGTGTGTGTGTGTGTTTTCAACTGGCCACCAATCTGCTTCTTCAAAACCTTACTCCACTCTAGGTTATACTTACTAATTGGCATGCTGCCTCCAAACGCATGATTTTTATAAAGCACCATACTATAATGGGGTAGGATAGGGATGCCCCAAACAATTTTTCTTTTAAATTAATATTCATGCAAAAGACAATACCAATTTCTACATTGGTATTTATTTCTGCGAGTCATGTATTGGACCTGCAGTTTTCTGACACCTTAACAATTGCTTTTTGGGTAATGCATTTTATTAAGGAGTGCAAATCAATATTAAAGGTATCATAAGGACCCAGTGGTAATAGGTACCTATATTAGTCACCAAAGACACAAGTAGACAGCAAGAAACCATGAGGCCTGATTAGAAGGATGAGATTATTGTCTGCTGAATATTTCCATACACTAAGCAAATGGCTTGAGGTGACCAAAGAAAGACAGGGAACATTTTTAAGTAGTTACCTACCTTTTCAGTTATGTTTTGTGACCTAAAAAGTTTTGAAAATTCTTTCAGCATTAGATGAAGTGTTTACATCAACTTCCCAACCATCTCTCAAATAAGGTTAGATGCATAGATATGCTATGTGTCTTAAAATATTAATCAAGGAGAAAGTGATACAAAAGACACCTGATTTAAAAGGAACACTGTAAGTTAGAATTGCTTCTGCACCAGGAGCAGAAGGGAAAAGGCGAGGAGAATAGAATCATGACCCTCTCCTTTCCTACAGGGAGCTTAAATTGATTTGGGGAACAGAATGTCAAAATCTTCCATCATAAGGTTGCATCCAGCTGAGGTTCAAATTGGTATTAGAAAAATCTGCGCCTGCATCCACCAATCATGTTAGGGTCCACGGATGGCCCCTGCGTCATTTGTAACTTTCCACATCAAATGCTGATTTCATTTCAAGCCATTTGCTTTCGAGAAGGATGACAAAAAAAAAAAAAAAAAAAAAAAAAGGAAAGAAAAGAAAAGGAAAGAAAAGAAAAGAAAAGAAAAAGAAAGAAAGAAAAAGGCAGCAGTTGAAAAGAGTCTGAACTGACGACCACAGGCAATGGAGGCAACCGCAAAGAAAGGAAGCACAAGGCCAAGCGGAAACTTACGGCAGCTACTTTCGCTATCGCTGGCATTAGAGGAGACGTGTTCTGCAAGGACAGCACAGCACATTAAAGAAGGGTCAAGCATCAGAGAGCAGCCAGAAGGGAAAGGACACACCCATGCAAAGCTACTGCAAATGGGAGCAAAGGGCCAGTGAAAGGCTGCGGAAGAATCGCACTGAGAGAATCCAGAAGACAAAGATGAAAACTTTATTGCCACTCTGCATAATACTGCTGTTTCTTCCTTTCAGCAAATAAGAAAAATACCTTTAATTATCAAACAGCAAACAATGGCAACCCAGGTGACGCTCTGTCTCTAAGTGACATATCCATAGAGTTCTGATTTTCCAGAAGTTGTGAAGGACAGTGTGTGTCCACTGGTGTGTAGGCGATTCTCAGTATCTATTTTAGCCCTTAGTTATTTTGATTTCAACTGATCCCTGGAGTCTTTTTGATTTTCCATTTAAATATTTTGCAAGCAAATCCTCAGCTGTAAGAGGGATTTCTGAAGCTCTTTCCTGCTTTAGTGAGTAGAAAATATGGGAGGAAGCAATGAATCCCTGAGAAACATTTCATGACTTAGTTTTTTATTCTATGATTCTTTCTTGAATAGATATTAAATTCTGGGAGAACAGAGCAGGCAGAACATAAATGGCCTGATACTCAGTGCAGGATCTGGCATGAATTATGTTTAATTTATCCTGAAGGTCTTGGCTAACAGAGATGTGTGTGTTGTTCAGTTGATGAATTGATCATATATAACTTATCAACTTCTTCACGTCACTGTACTAGAATGATATATATGTGACTACTTGGCTTTCAGCTGTTTGACGATACTTAAGAAAGAGGAAAAGAAGATACATTATTCTCTAATAGCAAAAACTAAAATAGTGCTTTAAAATGCTTGAACATACACTTTTTTTTTTGCCTGCTGAGGGGACTGATTCTATAACATAAAACTAAAGAAAACCAAAGCAAATGCTGACTTCAAACCATTCCTCTCTGTGTGGCTTTATGGCCAGAGCTGTGCTGTTAATCTGGGAATACATTTAACAAGTCCAAGACTCATGGGGGAGGGGGTGGATGAAGCCAGGAGAATCTGCTTACTATCACTGAACAGATAGCGAAGATGCATACGCACACTTCAGGGCACCTTTGTGGATGTTCTTATCTTTCCTACTTTGAAACAGTGATGTAGGGAGAACTGGATTTTTTCTCATTAATTAAATCTGTTCAGTTTTTAGAGAGTAAGCAAACATCTGGATATTCTGGATTCAACAGAGCATTCCATACTTTTTAATGATGCTTACTATTAGTGATATGCTAAAACAGTCACTTTTCCTCTCCAAATTGAAAGCGTATAAATTCCCCCAGGTGGTATTTAATGCCATCCAGGTGATGCTAAAATCAGTGGGTAAATTTCATACCATACTCTATATAATCTTTCAAAGATAAAGTTTTCATCTTTAAGAAGAGCAGCACTTGACCAGATTTTGTTTTCTCCAGCTACATGTCTAAAACAGGCCACTGAGAGTCAAAACTTGAACCCTGAAAGGCAGGCATCACCACACGCACAGGCTTATTTAAACAGCCCTGGAATGTGAAATCCAACTCAATGGTATTTTGCTTTATAAAATGAAATGGACAACTAAAAATATCTCCTGTAGCTATTACATTAAAACATACAAAACAAAATTGAATATGTGATACATTTGCAAAAGATACAAGATTCTGTTCTTATTTCCTTGGTGCTTCTAGAGTGGAATTAGGATTAAAGAAAGCAAAAATCATAGCATAGGCTTTTGAGACATAGATACTTGTTTTTAATTGCTAAGTGCAACGAGACATAGACCGAAGACACGAATAAGTAGAAAATGTAAAGGTCTAATATATCTTCTTTTTCATTCTGCACTACAAGATGAAGCCCTGACAACATAATGCAGCTGGTAACTCAGATATCTAAAACTATCATACAAATGGTTCAAGCAGGACCACTGCAAGTAAGAAAAAAAAAAAATCAGTCAAAGTTAATAACAAAGAATTAAGGCTCAGATAGCTTAATATTTACTTTTTGAGAATGCAGGTTGCTTTTGACTACAAAACAGCTCCTTTATTAACAGCAAAGTATAGCTCAATCATAGAATTGGGCAAGGTCATTATATCTTTCCATGTTGAAAAGGCAGAAGGAAGAACATAAAGAATGTTTCTACTTTGCCATTCTAGAACACTTCGCTCACCCTTTCTTAGACATGGTCTTTTGCTCTCTGAGAGGAAGTTGGTGACTGAGCAAATGATGCCCTGACGGGCATCAGGACCATGTTGGCCATTGTCACACGGCCAGAAAGGGGGAGGTGTTGCCCACAGCAGGAGTTAGACTGCCTGACACACTTCGCTTTTAAATGCTGACATGCAGAACAAAATGACCGAAACTTATTTTGTAGGAGCATTCACAGCTAGGTAACAAATCAAACTCGTATCGTGTGCATGCTAGGAATGAAAGGCCCTCAGGAAAAGGAACAAAAGCCAAACTCAAAAGGAAAGGAAAAGAAAAGTTAACAGTGACCATTCCTGGAAACTTACTCAGAGTCTTTGTTCCATAACCGTCGTCACCTAATCCGGGGATGTCCTGCATGGAAGTCCCCAGAGAGAGCAATGAGAGAGGAAGAACAGCCGCGGAAGAGGAAGGTAGAAGTCAGTGGAGTTGAAATGGATACTACCATGACAGACCGTGTTGCCCAAGCAATCTGGATCCCACTCTCTTTCCTTTTGAACGAACTTTCATCCCAAGTTCCCTGAGCTGAGTTATAAAAGGAAAATTTTGATTTGTAAATCTACTCAAAAGATTGAAGCCAGAGATTGTGGGGGGAAAAGAAAGCATCAGTGAATGTAATTTTTTTCACTGTCAAAGAACATCCCCACTCTAAATTTCATAATGAATTCTTTATCCACCACTACAAGCTTCCTTCTCAGCATATATTTAATGGCTTCCTGGAGGGTAAGAGTGAACAAATGCCCCAATACTCAATAAAAGTCAACGAATTACTTCTAATAAGTTGGCATCCAAGACAAAATACATACGTGGCAATGTAATCCAATATGTCTGAGCAGAAGGGAAATTTTTCTCAAGCCTTAGGGAGTTGCATGATCAAACCAGACCTATTCCTGGTCACAGAGAAATGCTGGTTGGACTTGAAGTCCCAGTTTTGTCAAGGCCCTTTCTAGTGCTTTCTGCACAGCACAGCCCCAGGAAGGGAAGGATCCAGACTGCAGTCAAACACTGGTCACAGTAGTAAAACCTGCCCTGCCTGCCTGCCATGTTGTTTGCCTAGGTGTGTGGCGTGGGCCAGCCTGTCATGAGTGTTGCCTGTGAAGATTTTTTTTCTTGTGTTGCAGGTGACATTATCTTCAGAATCTACTTACGTTCAGGATCACTGGTTTCCTGCTCACTCTGCTCCTTGTTCTTGTAGAATGGGAATTTTCGTGAAAAGATGAAGCTCTTTTTACGCTTGTCATTGAATGACTGTGAAGGAGAAAAGGCATGGGGCAAAAACAGGGGACGTCTAATTGTTGTCACACTCATGCTGACACAACAACTAGTTTGTAAAAGCACAGAGAGCTGTAGTGACGCAAGGGGACACTCAACAGAGGCGCTGGAGGGTTCGAAAGGCAGACTTGACTTTCAAGGAGTGCCAACTCTTGATAATGGCGCCTTGGGAAAATGGTTTTACAGTCAGAACACTCCTTGCACATAAATGGTGACCGGGGATGTCTTAAGGCGGAAGATCCAAACCCATCCTGGTAACTGAATCTCTTCAAAATTCTGAATCTTCATTTACAAATCAACATACTTTTCCAGTGTTAAGATCACACTAGGCAATATCCACATAAAATGCTATATAATTCTCACTTTATCACTGTTAGGCATAAAATGGCTGACTATTAAAAAATAGGTTTTCCCCTCATTGTCTAGCTGTCTTAAAATTGAATTTGTATTAGTTCAGCTTGGGTTTAATTAAAACTGCACAAGGAAGCAAGTGGATTTATGATATGTGATAAATATAGTGTAAAATTTTATTCAAAAGATAATTTTGCCTCACATCCTTATTATGGACTACCTCAAGAAGCACAGAGAGGTTGAGTCCAATGCCAGTATCATAGTTTTTGTTGGTGACAGCCAGCAAGCAGCCAACCAGACGCTTCTAATACGGTACTTACTTAGTAATCACCCAAGCATAGGAGAAATCATAGTCACTCATCTACATTTTGGTAAAGGGAAAAAATTAGGATGAATATCTTCAAAGTACAAGCCATCTATTAGTTTAAATGAGACTGGATTAAAAATAAAATATTGTATAGTACAGTTATTAAAACGCAATCACTCCAGTGATCAGGCCATGCTTGTTCAGTAGATTTTTTTTTAAAGAAAACTCAATTTATCGCATGGTAGCTGTTGTTACACAAATGCTTTGTGGGTTGTTCTTTGTGAAATGGGACCATTCAAATCTTATTAATTTCATATTTTATAATGTTTCAAAAATGTCTCGCCAGCCTGGTTATCATCCACACTTGACTGATTTGAATCTTTTAGCTGCTTAACACCACTAGAAAACATCTCCCGGGAACAGGGTTTCTTACTTGCACAGGTTTTAAATTGAATGGCCAATGACATAGTGAAAAGGGATTAGCATTGGCCACTGGCAGGAAGACATGTGGAGCCAGCAAGGTTACAGCTTGGAAGAAATGAGTACTTGTTGGTTGAGAGATGAGCATTTTGTCCCATTCATGGGACTTAGTCATGTGCCCATATTAATTAGAAGCTTGACAAAAAATTGGTGCAAATAAGGTATTGGTTTTTGTACTCTTGTGCTCCTCTATTAAATTAGTACTGATCATGTTCATTCAGGAAACACTGAAGTACTGAAACATCTTTCACTAAAGTCAGAGGAGCTAAATTTTATGCCAGATCAGGAGCAATTTTGTATCTCATATTAAAGCACTACTTTCTTGGAACTTAAGTCTGCAGACAGCACCTGTGTTTAGTAGAGTTTTTATCATAACTTGTAATTGAGAACTGGCAGCCATAGACAAGGCTGGGAAGTGCCCCCATATTTTCCTTAAAGGAACATTACATATTCTTGCATCACTCCAGTGTCATGCCACTTTTACATTTCAAGCATATTTAAACTCCAGTAACTGAAAGTAAAAGAAAAAATATCATGTAAGATTAATGGCATGTGATATTGCAGAGGGTGTTAGACACTAGTCATTAACATTACAGATGACTTTTCATGCAAAACAATTATGAAATCTCATGCAAATACAAAATTATGCCAAGAGGATTTGGAAAGCTGGGGGTGTAAACACACAAACACACACAGATGGATAATGCAGAGGCTTCTAGGACCCCAAGTGGTATTGCATGCAAACCACCTCATTTACATTGTCTCACGGGGGAAAAAAAAATGAAAAGGTGTTGTATTTGATTAATTCTTTCATGTTTCAAAGCAAGGAATGTAATGTGTTAACATTTCCCAAGTATGAAAATGTTGTGTATCATGAGTTCTCTGATCGGACATAATAATACTGAACAGCACACCTTTTAAAAGGACAGAAAATACATGATATCCCAGAAGTAAAATTATATAACAGTATTATGAATAAATGCACTTCGATTCCTTCCTGTGTAACATGGAAGGCACTGGACCCTTTCATGGTCACACTTTCTTATATGTATGAATGCAAAATCAAATCACCCATTTCAGTTCACACAGATTTCAATGTTTTGCAGGTAAGGTCTTACTGAATTAACAGTAACGTTAGTTAATGTTAACATTTTGACTTATAAAGGATTACATGTGGTTTATAAGGCTAGACATGTACAGTACCATTAATATATGCTTTATTACCACTGTAATTTTTCCTTTTAATACTGAAGAGAAAATTCTGCTACATGAGTGCTGGGTGAACAGAATAAATTTAGCATTTTTGCTATTTATGTAACACATGGCTCTAAAGTAAAGGCTAGTTTACAGATCTCGTCTTAATTGTGCCTGCTCAGTGCTGTTTTGTCTACATTACAGCATCTTCAATCCCCATGTGTTGCCTTCAAGGAGAAAATTTTTTTGAATAGAGATTTTGAAAACACCAATCAAATGTGGCCTGCAGTAAGTTGGCATAGGAAAGAATTCTACTTTAGAATTTGACCAAGCAAAAATTTGTATTTATTGAGCATTGAATTACCAAATTTAGTTCTAAGGCACCACATCTGTGATCTACAGGCTAGCTTCGTGAAGCCTGCCTCATCACTATTCCTATATGTATCCAGGGTTGCTCAAATGGTGAGCTGGGAAGTCAGGAATTGAATTGGTTGCAAATGTTACTGTTCTATGAGTACAAATTTCTGAAAGTCAGGCCTCCTTCAAGTTTATATTTAAAATTACAAGCAATTGACTATTGTAAGTCACACCACATATTCTGTCATTCCTGGACAGTAATGGCTGGTGGTTACTTAGGCCACAACATGTTATTGGATTCATTAGTATCTCTTTAGGTTATTTTGCTATATCTTTCTGTCTTAGCTAACAATTCATGCAGTTGAGGGCTCAAAGCCACTCTTGTTCTTACAATATTGTAAAAAATGAAAGGAATTTTAATAAGACACTTTAGACACAGCAATCTAAAAAATTTGCATATAAGTGGCTAGTTAATAGAGAAGTGAAAAAGAGGTGTATACAGTGTAGATAATGTGGTATGGCGAGTAGGAAGTGACAGTTGATGGGTATGGACTTATTTCATAGTAGATAGAGATGAGAATGTGGTGATGGTTACATTGCCTATGAATATACTAGGAAACATGGAGTTGTGTAGGTCATGTAACTAATGTAAATTATATCTCAAGAACACCATTTAAAAGAGGAATCCTTGTACAGCCCCATACCATGGGTTGAAAGGAAACAATCACATCAGGTTTCTCATTCAACTTGGTGTAAATATGTTATATCTTTAATTGGATGCTCTCCAACTCTTGTAGTCTATCATATATATGTCTCATATATATGTATATATCTGCATGTAGAAATCTATATATGTTTCTGTTGATCTGATTCTGTCCTATCTCAGTTAAGTGAATACCTTTCATGTTGTGACAGACATTATAACACTCATGTCGGGAGTCAGCATCTCATCAGTGGGACTCAGAAGCCTCATGATTGGCAGGTCAAATAGTATGAAACTTCCTGGATCAGCCCCACCATAGACTGCTTTGGTAATCTTGTGTAAGATAAAATGCATTATTCATAAGGAAGAAAGCAAAAAGCTCAAATCCCCTCTTCTCTACTTAAATCCCATGTTCTTGAAGACAAATGTCATGTGTTTACCCTTCATATCCAGAAAACCCTAGAACTAGGGGCCTATTTCTGTTGTTGTTGTATTTTTTTAATCTGCTAATTCCTCAGCTTCTATAGCTCCATAATGTCACCTTTGTAGATAATGGTGTTTTCTGGTGGAATTTAAACTTGTACTTGGCTCAAACATGCTTTTTTCTGCAGCTCCTCTTATTTTGATAAATATTTATTTCTGGGGGAGCAGTGGATCCAGGAGGGAGGGAAGGTGGTGGGTGGGCACTGGGAAGAGTGGAGGAAGGGGAAGCTGTGGTCAGGATATATTTATTGTATGAAAGAAGAATAAATTTAAAAAATTACTTGTTTCCTCATAGTTGTGTTCATCTGGAAAAGCTGTTTAGGTATCACTTTGTTTTATCCAGATAGGTCATTTTCATGCAGAAACAGAATTGTAAAATAAAATGTATTAAAGAATAAGCAATAATATGATCAAGATCAGTTGTTGGATCTCAGATTAAGACTTGGGAGCATAAAAAAGTATCCATTCTGAAGTCCTGAGCCTCCTGACAGAGAACAAAACCTCACTGAAAAGAAGCCCTCCTAAGTTCTACTAAAACAAAGCTTCAGATGAACCTATGTTCAAACCTACAGCTTTCATGATCAGTTGACAAATACAATTGGATTTTCCATGTTTCTTTGATTTCTTTGTAAAGATACAACAATCAAAATCTGAAGTTTGGAAAACTCTGTAGGACAAATTACTTGGAATATAGCCTAAGTACATCTAAAGGAAGAACAGTTAAGGGAACATTGATATTTTCTTGGCAGGCTAATGTGATACAAGCATAACAATACTGAAACCATTTGCTGTAGGACCGAACAAATGAATAAATGCAGGCATGCTGGGAACAAGAGTTGTTATGGTCAAAAAGAGGATAGTTGAAAGGAAAGGAAGAATCTTTAAAAAATTTAATTTCTTCTCTAAAGAAGCCCTGGGTGTGATGATAGCCTTGTAGCTGGAAGCATATCTAGCATCCACCCTGCAAAATGGGAATTAATGTTGTTTGGCTGGAAGCAATATTTGAGCAAAACCTACATTAATTGTGATGTGTGTAAAGAACATCAAAGCCAAACCCACATAATATGAACAATGGGCACAATGAATCTGAGAAGAAATGTGTGATGCCATTGAGGCTATAAAAAGACTTAACCAAACAGGGTAAATGAAAAGCTTTTCTTTATAGGAGAATCCAGGGAGAATGATAAAGCCAGGAATCACTATTCTCTAACTACCACCATAAGAGAAAATTCATTCAAGAGTCATCAGTATTTGCAAGTCCATGAGAAAACAGGATATTCATCTCTTCACATATTCAATTACAAGAGTAGCAAGAAATAGCTGTATGGTGGAGCAATCTGTCAATGTCAACTGTGGGGCAGACAAACTGACTGGATGTGTTTCCTGAATGCAAGGCCTGAAAAGTATTTGAAGCCATGCGGAATTCCTGCTCCAAAGGCAACAGTTCACACTGATGGTGAAGAAATGGGCATTTCCTAACTAAAATGCATCCTCTTTAGATGTCAATGTCATGACAACATAAAAAGCTAAGCAATTGTCCCAGAAGTGGGACAAGCAAAACCAAGTGTGGGGTGCTGGATCAGGAAGGCACACAATGCATAGTTTCTACAACTTCCTGTCAACATAGTTCAGGGGATTGTAGATGGGTGTGTAATTTTTGAGTAAAAGGGATCTATAATTCTCTTCCTGCTTTTATAATGCTTAAAATTTTTCATGAGGTGGCTTTAAAAAGATAAATCATGAAATATGTATATAGATGTTACTAGTTGACTGGGGTGTGTGTGTGTGTGTGGGGGGGGTGATTCTCCCTATAGCTTTTCTTTTCTTTTCTTTTTTTTTTTAGACTCAAAGCAGTAACAGGAAGTAAAGCAGATAAGGAAAGGAAGAATGAAAGCCAGTCCCCTGTGTGTGCTGGGGTCCAGTGGAGGAAACAAAGAGGGTTCATTATTCAAAAAATGTGGCAGCTGATATTTCCTGACCTGAAAGGACAAAGTTCCTAGCATTCTTTGCTTAAGAAAGAATCAAAATCACGGGACCCATCATTCTACAAATGGCTGTGAAAAATAGCATCCTAAATGAGTCCCTCACTCCCCTTTTCTACTTACATTATTTCTGGGTCTGGTATGGTCATGCTATGTAAAAATGCATTACTTAGGGCAGTAGCCTAGAGAGCAAGCCTAGAGTAGTATAGCAAAGGGCTGGCTGAAGCATATGCGGACTTCAAGCTACTCTGGTGTATAGTAAGTAGGAAGGATAGCTATTCTGAGGCCCAAGTCATCTACATCAGGGATATCATCAATTCTTCCCAAAGAAATTTAAAATTGTTCACCATCCTCCTATATTTTTATCAAGCTACCTCTACCCTCATAGCAAAATCCACCAATTGCTTTCCTTTGAATACACAAAAAAATCATATGTTAAATTTTGATGATTTTCCCTATTCTAGACATGAGGAAGCTATGTCCTGTGGGCCAATTTGACCCACTATGTGATTTTGTAAAATGGAGTTTTTATCGGTGCACAATAATGTTCACTAACACTAGAGGGACCAAGATAAATTCTAAAATATTGATATCTAGTTTTTTACAGAAAACAAACAAGCAAAAATCTAATGATCTAAATCGCTCTATTTAGAGTCATCAATGACCTCTAGGAAGTTCAGTTCAGAATTGTTTTACTTTTTGAATTTCAATCTACCTACTAGACATGACTCATCCCATTTCTTTTCCCCAAGACACTTGATGGGTGGTACACATCTGTATCTTCATTGCCTTATTCCTAATGAAACTATTTCTTCTTAGTCTCTCTCTCTCTCTCTCTTTTTTTTGAGCTCAAAACTTCCTAATTCTTTACTAGCTCTTTCTTACCCTTTCATTCATTTGGAAGAGACATAGGATCAATTCTTGACCTTTTCTTTTTTCCTCTTTTACCCCTCTTATTCCCTCCACACATATGTTCCATAAACCATTTATCAATGGTTGATTATATCTAAATTTAACTCCAGCCACATTTCTTCAATAAAATCCAGGTTCATATACACGTGCCTGTCTACCACCTCTATTGTCTCATCAACAGCCCTCAAACCTCATAATCATTTCTTCCTGTTGTGGAATATTATTTTAAGATGTGTTACATTTGTTTATGCTGTGGAACATTTGTCTTAATGATGAAAAGATGTGTTGCATTCTTTTATGTTGCATTTGTTTAACTTCATGAAGTGTGTTACTTTACCCCTCTAAAACATCTGACTGGTTTAATAAAGAGCTAAATGGCCTTCTAAAGAACTTCACAGTAAACTCCAGATGCATCTAGATAACAACCAATCTAGCCACTAGGAAGTCCCATAATCCTCATGGGCTTGCAGCCTACTTAGATATATATTCTGAACTCTCTTCAATGTTCTTGTTCTGGAAGCATATCTCTTGGCATCTGCCAGGCAATACTCTGGGTTCTGTAGCTAGGATCCATCTTAAGTGAGCTACTTTATGAGTTTGAACTGTCTAGGGGCCAGAAAACTCAGTGTAGTGTCATCTATGGGACTCTACAGACATTTCATTGTTCACTGGTTTGGAGATAGCTAATCTACAAACACAAACTGGTCCATAAGAGTGGCCTAAGCTTGCTCCCTGTCCTGCACTGTGAGAAATGGAGGGCTCATGAAACAGGCAATGATAACTATAGTGTTCCTTCATCCCCATCAATCATGGAGTACTGCTCTAGGGTGAGACGTGTTGGAAAACACGGGGACGTCTATATTCAGCTCTGAACCACATGAGTCCATACATGGCTATCAATACCAGTCTTTAAAAAAATGAAAAGGCCACAGTGAAACCCATAATCTTGTGCAGTGAATCTATGCTAATTAAGTATTTTTCTCTTTAATTTTATTTATTTACTTATGTTTTTTTGAGGCAGGGTTTTTTCTGTGTAGTTCTGGCTGTCTTGGAACTCCCTCTGTAGACCAGGCTGGCCTCAATTTCACAGCCTCTGCCTCCCAAGTGCTGAGATTAAAGGTGTGAACCACCATCACCCGGCAGTATTTTTTCTTTTTTCTTTTTTAAATGTGAAAATATTTAAATGATGTAGCTTAGACTGGCCTTGAACTTGTGATCCTCCTGCCTCCACCTCTTTAGCATATACTACTGGCTTGTGCCATCATAACAGCCTAACTATGTGTAACGATTTATTTCTAAAATGTATGTGTTTCTGTGTCTCTGTGAGTATATGTCATGTGTGTAGTTGCCTACAGAGATCAGAAGAGGGCACCGGAGAATTTGATGCTAGAGTCATAGGCAGTTGTGAGCTGCTTAGTATGGGTGCTGGGAACTGAACTCTGGTCCTCTGGAAGAACAATAACGCTCTTAACTACTGAGACATCTCTCCAGTGTCATTGATTAAAAGGAATTAAAACAATTTAAAAGAGGAATATAAAAATATTAATGAGATCTAAGACAGCACATATAAGCAATTGAATGGAATCAGAAAAATGATGCATGATATAAGTAAAAAGTTCAGCAGAGTAATAGAAAGATGTTTATGAAAGACCCAAAATAGAAACTTTAGAAGTGAGGATCTCAATAATCCAAAATAAAAATATAGTCGACAGACTAAAGAACAGACTAGGTAAAATGGAAGAAAAAAATTTACACAAAAACAGGTCTTTGGAAATATTCTAGTCACATACAAAAGAACACATTTAAGACTTTGGGACCTCATCAAATGAATGAATACCTATGCTTTTGGAATTCTCAAGGGGAAAAATATAATTGAAGGTATAGGGAATAAATAATAAGAAAGTGGAAAGTTCAAAAACCGTGGAGAAGATCCAGATATTCACGTACAGCAGCATGAATATGATCCTAAAGAAAGATGACCAGAGAAGTTCCTTTCTCCATCATCTTTATACTCACTGAACCTTCAAAGTACAAGAAAGAGGTCTAGGGATGTAGCTTAATGGTAGAGGGTTTGCCTAGCATACATGTGGCCCAGCGTTCTGAATAGAGTGAAATGTAAAGACAATGTATGCATGCATACACATACACATAAAGTACAAGGCAAACGTATCTAAGTACTAAGTGACATTCATGGCTATCCCCATCAGACTGGAGCAGATTTCTCAACAGAAACTCTCCAGTCCAAGCAAGAATACATAGAATGAGTGTTCCAAGTGATGAAGGAGAGTGATCAACCCAGCACAGTCAGCTTCCGGAAATGATTAAAAGCAGGTTCCCCAGCACTTTTCTTTCCATATCTTTTAGATTCAGAGCATGGTAGACATTCAATTTTTACTGAATGAATATAAGCTGAAGTGTTGAGGGATGATTCCCCTCAGAAGCATGGGGAGAGATTTTGGGAAAGGCAAAGCAAAAGAACATGGTTTGAGAGTCTCGCTAGAAAAGAGTCAGTAATAGAGGAGCGAGAAACACCCTGTGGAGCCATGTTTCTGTTTGCTGCATTTCTCTTCAGTGAGCATGTCCTAGTTTTGCTATTGCAGTGTATTTTATCTTGTAATTTTTACACTCAATGATCTGATTTATTCTTGGATGCCTTTTATTACTGTTAATAAAAATGAGATGGCTTAGCTATTTGCTTGTATGTGCCACATTTTCAGCTGTATCTACGATTCGATTTTGGAAAAGTTATAAAGAATTTAATAGCATTCACAGTGTCAATAAAATGTACCATCTAGTTTATCCTTTTTAGTTGTCTCCCCCAAGTTTATTGTCTTTCCCAATTAAAAGAACAGTTTGCTCAAAAACACCTCTTCTGCTGCCTGGGGAAATGCTCCGTCTGCAAGTGTTTGGCTTGCAAGCACAAGGACCTGAGTTCGACCCCTTGAATCCTGATTGGGGTGTGTGAAAAAGAGCTGGGTACTGTGGCATATGCTTGTTGTTCCTCAGTGTTGAGGAAATGGAGACAGCAGATTCCTGGCGCTCCCAGCAGCCAGTCTAATCTAACTGTGAGGTCCAGGCGGGTGGGACACCCAGTGTGAAGAAACAAGGTGGGCAGGCACCTGAAGGAGGCCAGCTGCAATTCTGCTTTGACCTCTGCATGCACTACACATGTATACGTGCACACACTTTAACCTGCCCAACATTCCAAAGCCATCTTTTCTGCCACAAATGGAAATGTCCTTCTAAGAGAAAGTTCCAAAGAAATATCAGAATAAAATATCTGTTATCAGAGAAAAGCAAACCTCCTTTAGTGTTTCTTTTCTAAAAGCTGTATTTTTTTCAATTTAATTATAGTGGCAATGTAATTTTAAATCTTGATTTTTGTACTTCCTATTGCAACATGTGTGACCCTAGGAATGTTGTTTAATTTCTAAGCCTCAGTTGTAGATATTTAAATGTGACCATGTGTACAAAGTATGGCAGTAAGTAAGCTCAATAAAGCAGAGCCAACAATAGCAATAGTGGCAGAAGCCCTTCTCCATGTCTGTAAGCATCAATTTAAATGAATTAACAGAATGAATTTAGAATTCAACAATATAAACATTTGAGAAATTATCAAAGATATGACATGCAAATAAAAAAAACTCTCAGTCAAACAATGGATCTAGGAAGAAATCATCAGCAAGAAAGAATGTGCTTCTTAATAATTAGGAATGAAGACATAAGATACCAGAATTTATGACTATGAATACAGCAGTATGTGGAGGGAAACTGATAGCTGTCAATATTGACGACAAAGCGATCTCTAATTAATAGTCTAGCCTTACTATCTTAAGACACTGAAAAAAGATGAATCAAACTACCCTAAAACAAGGAGGAAAGGTAATAATATAGATTATAGCTGAAATAAAAGAAATACAGAATACAGAAGTATGAAAAAAATGAACAAAACTCAAAGTTGATTCTTTGAAATGATTAGCAAAATCAATAAAACTTTAGCTAGAGTGACCAAGAACAAAAGAATGCCAGTCACTAACATGACAAATGAAAGGGGCTAGAGAGATGGCTCAGTTGTTAAGAGCACTGGCCGCTCTTCTAGAGGACCCAGGTTCAATTCTTAGCACCTATGTGGTGGCTTACAACCACCTATAACTCCAATCCCTGGTAATCAACACCTCTTCTGGCCTCTATGGGAACCACACACATGTAAGCAATATTAAAAACAATAAAAGAGGTTTTTTTTTTTTTTTTTTTTTTTTTTTTTTTAAAAGAATGAAGCATTGCCTGTAATCCCAAGCACTTGAAGGAAGGACAGATGAAGGAGAACCATAAGTTCAAAGTCAGCCTGGGCTCTGTAGTGAAACTGTCTTTAAAAAAAGAAAAAAATTTACAAATTCCACAGATATTTAAAAAATGTATACTACTTTGATAATATAGGCAAACAAGGGAAATTCCTAGGAAGACATGACCTAACAAAACCCAGAGGCTCTAAACACACCAGTAACAATTAGGAGGTTAAAGTAGTAATTTAAAAGTGATTCACACCAAATGGCTTTGACGTTTAATTCTGACTATAATAGCTTTAAAAAAATATATTAATGTAAGTTTTGTAAATGTTAGAAGAGAAAGCATTTCCAAACACACTCCAAGGCCAGTGTATCGATGTTGCCAAAAGTAGATAGGAATATCACAAAGAGAGACTACAAGTTAGTGTGTCTCAACACTGTGACAACATATTTCCCCCATTTAATTTACCTCAGCTAGCTTAAACATTCCTATGCTCTCGGACACCTGTATTGTTTTCCATTTCTAAGCCTTTTGTATTGTTATGAAGGTAACATTTACTACATTTAAAATTATTTTCTTAGAAGTGACCCCTAGAAGTTGAAATTTTTAAAAATTTATTTGTATTTTATACACATTGGTGTTTTGCCTGCATCTATGTCTGTGTGAGGGTGTTGGATCCCCTAGAATAGGAGTTACAGACAGTTGTGAGCTGCCATGTGGGTACTGGGAATTTAACCCGGGTCCTCTGGGAGAACAGCCAGTGCTCTTAACTGCACCACCATCTCTCCAGCCTCTAGAAGTTGAATTTTTGAATTAAACATTATGGACTGATTTTAAAGAAATGACACATGGTCAGATTGCTTTTAAGTGATCGGTACTAATTTACATTTTCCCCTGCCACCACCTTATTTATACCCTTAATTTGTAATTGGTTCAACGATGGATCCTAACTGGTTTTCTTTTCCCCTTTCAACATCCCCATGTTCTCCTAATTACCTTATTATAACGTAAGGTGTTTATAAATGAAAACTGTGAGTCTGTGAGTGAAGGGCAAACTTTATCCAGGCACTTGATGAAAGAATGCTGATGTATCTGATGGTGGGGAGGTGGTCAATTCATTTCACTACCCAATTATCTGCCTGGAAGCTAACTTTTCCAAAACCAATTATTTCTTAGACTAGCTTAAACCTTTATTATCTTTAAAATCTTAGGGTAGGAGACAGTGAATTATATGAAAACAATATATCAGGACATCAAATCCTAGACATACTGAACTAACTAACTGATCAAGCAACATTTCTGAGTCATACGGCAACATTGCTCTAATCAATGGGCAGGAAGCATTGTTACAGTCATGTGGACAGATTCTTGACATGGCTTAGAAACTATCCCCCAAATTAAATAAAAAGATTTATTTGTTTTTATTTAGGTGAGTGTGTGTGTGTGTGTGTGTGTGTGAGAGAGAGAGAGAGAGAGAGAGAGAGAGAGAGAGAGAGAGAGAGAGAGAGAGAGAGAGAGAAAGAGAGAGAGAAACAGGTACAGGTACTGGAGGAGACTGAAGAGGGTTTTAGATTTCCTGGAGTTGGAGTTGTGACCTGCCTGTCATGGGTGCTGGGAACCCATGTGCTCTTCAAAAGTAGCAAGTGCTCTTAACAGCTCACCCATCTCTCCAGCTGATGAGACACTCAGTGTGGGTGCTAGGAATCCAACTTAGGTCCTCTGGAAGAACAGCAAGTGCTCTTAACCACATTGCTAATTTTTGATTTCTATGTTAAAGTATTTCCATTTGTTTTTTTGTACTCTACTGCCATTTGTTATAATTTGAAGCTTTCCTGTCAAGGTCTAAAAGGCTAAGCCTGTAGTGTCTGTCAGCATCTGACTGGCTACAGGAGGCAACAGAATTTATCATTCTCAAATTCTGAAACCACATTCGAAGTCAAATTAAAATAATTCCCTTTTATTTTAGTATTCTCCAAATGCCTTGACAACTGAGGGAGTTCTTTGATCCCCATGATCTGGAGTCTGACAGTCAGCTAATAAAATACTGGAGGAAAAATAAATGTGTATTTATGTGTGCAGTGTTCATGGGGGCTAGAAGACAGCATTAGACACCAGGAACTGGAGGTCCAGGCAGCTGTGAGCACCTGAAACCAGGTCCTCTGAAGGAGCAGCAAGTGCTACTAACTGTAGAACCATCTCTCCAGCCCCTAAACAACTTTTAAATTAAAAATTACGTATGTGCGTGTGTGTGTGTGTGTGTGTGTGTGTGTGTGTGTGTGCGCGCGCGCGCGCGCATGCACACACATGTGTATGTAGGTCAGAGTACAACTTGTAGGAGTCTGTTCTCCCCTCTGCCATGTGGGTTGGGGAATCAAACTCAGATTGCCAGGCTTGGCAGCAAGTGCCTTTACTTGCTGAGCCATCTCATGGTGCCAAAAAGCCCTATTTTAATGAACCTCAGTGAAGCAACCACTCAGTGTATGTCTGGATTCGATCCTTCCTCTGACTGTTCTGGTCATCTCCATCTTCATCTTCAGAATCATCTAGTTTGGGACTTCTCGAATGCTCTCCTGGTGCTACTTTCATCATTCATCTTCAGCTTTATCTGTAAGGACTGGAATTTTGTCTTAAACATGTCTTTTGAGCTCTGTGAGCAAGCCCCCAAACAATATATAAAAGAAAAGATATAAGTACCGGGCAATGGTTCTAGCCTTCACACTACCACTGTTAAATTCCTACCCACTTGGTAGCTACATCTCTAGATGTCCTTTGTGGATTAGCCATTCTAAGTGCTTTCTCCCTATCAACCCCTGCCAAATGGCTACAAATTGTGTTCACTTTCTTATACCAAAGTCTAAAAATGTGGAGCTAAAGAAAATGACATAGAGAAAGACTGAGCCGCTTGTCCCAGGGCCCATGCATCCAGGAGTGTTAGTCATGTGTAGCTTTGGTTCATCTCTTTGATTGCTGGTCATTTCCTCAGCACTCAGAGGCAGAGGCACTGGGATAAAGCAGGAACCAGCTCAGAGAGGATGCTTTGCCTGAGGTTTACCAGATAGCTCAACGATTCTCAACCTTCCCAATGCCTCCACCCTTTAGTGCAGTTCCTCATGTTGTGATGACCCCTGATCATAGTTATTTTGTTGCTACTTCATAACTGTAATTTTGCTACTGTTGTAATCTGAGTTTTCTGATGGTCTTAGGCAACTCCGGTGAAAGAATCAACTCCATAGGGGTTGTGATCCACAGGTTGAGAACCATTGGTCTAGCACTAGGTAGCAGGCAGATAAATAATGCAGGTGATACATGCTGTGACTACTTCAAGGAAAGATGCTTGCCCTGGTCTGGGCTGTGATTGTCCTAACTGTAAGAGCTTAGGAAAATCACTTCCTCTTCCCAGCTTTTGCTTCTTCCTTGTCTATGGGAAATTAGTGAGAGGACCTCTTTTATAGCATTTAAAATCCTCACTATGAAGATGATTCTTCCTGCCTCTCCAGCCCTCCCATTTTTCCTGCTTCTGCTTCCTCTCCCTCCTTCCTGCAGCTGAGGAGGCAGACACTCAGCATCACTGTCTGGATGGATGATGCCCCTGTTTAAGGAGCTGACAGTTGCTTTTCATCTCCCACCATTTGATTTCCCCTCCAGATCAGAGCACAGGAGGCTCTGGTGGCCCAGGAGTGACTGGAGGTAGACCAGCAAGCCAAGCGCAATAATTAAAGTGCCTTTTGTAATATTGCAGAGCCTGATCGAATAACCTCATTTGAATAATTCTTGTTTCCTGCTTCAATGAAAGGGAGGGGACTTTACAGATAGAGGAAGATTTATCCTGCAGCTGAGACTTCTGTCCCTTAGCCAATAGCTCTGTTAGGAGATAGAATGAGTCACAGGGATTAGGACTCCCACTAAGGATTCAGTCTGGGGGCAGGTGAGCTAAAAGGTGGGAGGAGAACACAACATTGGTTTCCGCCTTAGGCTCTTTGATCCAGTCCACACTGTGTCTTTCATCTGAACATTTCCTTTTAGGGCTCATCATAGTCTGTCTTCAAGTGGATTGCATTTTCTTATCTCTGTCAGGAGGAGTGGATCCTGTGCACAAAGGGGATCATCTGAGTGGTCTAGGGGCTTCTCAGCACTCTGTGTTTTCCTTAAAAATGGAAAAATTAAATACTGCTTGCTCAACTTTGAAGAATAGGAGATAAAAGAGCTGATCTGGACTTCTCTATCATTTTTAGACTGTAGGGGGAAAAGGCAAGGAAAACATGTACATACACGTCTAGAGAAAAAAACACCCTGGAAGCTCCAGACTGCCTTCTGAGGGCACATACCAGTCCTGTTCATGCTTGCCTTGCAGCCAGACAGGCTTATTCTTGTCTCTGTACCAGACACTGGGTGAGTTTGTCACTGTAAATCAAATTAAATCCTGAGACAATACACTATAATTTTGCTCAAATGCTGTTTCTGCTTGGAAAGAGAGTTTTGTATTCACACATCAATTGTATTCTACCTGTGGGGAAATATCCATGAAGTCCTTAGCATGTGTGCCTGGGAAACAGTACTAACACACAACACAACCATTCTCTTCTTATGCTCAAGTCTCACGTCAAGGACTGAGGAATTCGCATACTAATAGAAACAACTTCATTTAAATGAATGAAGAAAATGTGGTGCATATATACCATGGAGTTTAAGTCAGCAATAATGAAGAATAAAATTGTATTACTTGAAGGAGAGTGGATGGAACTAGATAGCATCATGCTAAGCAAAATAAGCTAGTCTCACAGCAATGCCCATTTCCTAATGGTTCTAGAGATGTGAGGTACTCATATCTCCTTTGATCGCTGTAGTGGTAGGTGTAGTCAGGCACACAGGGCTCTGCCATTATCTGCACTTGATAAACAATAACTATCCACTGACTTGCCAGATACCACAGTCAGGCTTCCAACTAGAAGTAGTGCATAGTGGAAACTAGGAAATGAAGGGAAGAAAGAATATAAAAACTTGCCCTTCGTTAAGCTAACTATTACTGAATAGGATGGAGCTAAGTTTTCTCTTGTATGTTGAGTTTAGAACAAATAGAGGACATGGACATTAAAAGGGAGACTTTTAAGGATGTGGAAGGAGGGAGGTGGAGGAAGACAAGAGAGGGTAACGTCATTGCAGGGGGTGCAAAACTGGAGCATATGTGCATGTGTAGACATGTCACAACTAAACCTACTACTTTGTTCATTAATATGCACCAAGTCAAGATTGCTACAGTAGATACTGAGAACACAGTGATGAAATGATTGCTCAGATGAAGAAACATAGAAAAGATAGTAAGGGCACCAGGGATGGAGGCTGGGGAAGACTCAGAAACATATTTAAGGTGAGAGTTAATGAGTAACTGGGGGACTGCCACATAGAGACCTGGTTAGACCTGTGTCTGAAAGAATGGCCTGCAAATGATGGTGGGCAAAGGTACCCCCTTGACCACTATGCTTCTCCCATCCCAAGTGAAGGAAGCATGGTGGAAGCTATGCAGAGGGAGCAGAGCACAGAGTGGTGGGAGATTGTGAAGATGCCATCAGTTACAAAGGGCATGGTACATAGTTACTTCTGTTGAAGAAAGAAGGAATGGGTGAGGGGCTCTCTCTGTTTTTCTACAAGAATCACACTCAGAGTTCAGAAAAATCTCCTCTTATCAGTAACTCAGAGGACTTGGAGTTTTAGTCTTGGAGGAGAATCTGCAGTTGTCAGAAGAGTTGCACAATTTATTCTAAAAGTCTGGGCACAACTGTCTACTTACTGTGATGTGACACGAAGCTCTAAGTAACAAGAATGAGATTAAAGGTAAATGGGTGAGAGCTTATTTCTGGGACTTCTCCACCCTCTGAAGATTTAAAATAGGAAGGTCAGTGTGGGCGGGGCTGCACTGAAGTGCTGCTCCAGGCAGACACCTGCTGATGGAGCCGAGAGAACCCAGCTGAGCATTGTACAATGAAGCAAGGAGAACATCAGAGGGGATTTAACCATGCCCAGAACAAGCAACCACAGAGGGGCCTGAACTTTGATGACTGAGTCTCTGAATCCTTCAGCAACTGCAGCTGGCCAGCCTCTGTCCTAGGAACTTTGTAAATGACCCAGAGACCCAGCAGTGACCTTGCAGTGGCAAAGGTATATGTTAAGTATACCATATATTAAGTATACATTCACCTTAGAGAACCATGCATGAGAGAACTAAGCCTTCCCTGCCACTAGCAGGTCCAATCCCAAAGTCACTTTGACATAGCAACCCAACAAAGACATATGAAGACAACTTAGTCTTCTAAATATCACAAATGACTTTGAATTTTGTTATGGTATACAAATGCTACAAATATATATGAACTGATTTTAAAATTATAGGTTAAGAGTTATAAGCATTTTGATATTTATACTGAAATTTACATGTGTTTGGCTGACATAATCACAAGATACAGTTAACATTGGAGGGAGGGGACTCTCGAGAAAAATGGTTTTCTTAAAGAGAGGCCCTTATGTAGTCTAAGCCTCATGGGGTTGTTGTGAGAATTTAATGAGAAAAATCATTATTCTTATCAAAATGCTTGCCTTATAAGTTATCTTTGATAAATATCAGTTGCATTCTTATTACATTTCAGGAACACTAATCAGGGTGGAATTCTTTGACTACCAAATATGGACCTTGCCTCTATTACTGAGAAGAGGAAAATAGTTCACTTAGATTTTGGGGTCACTGGGGCTGGGGAACACTTTGCCTTTAACAAAGTAATTATGTCAGTGAGGAGCAGTCATAGCTCTGCATGTTTTCCTAATTGCAACTGAGCTTCTTCTCACTTCTCTCTGCTGCAGGCTTGCCAGTTAGGAAGGAGGTAATCCTCATGAATGAAGAGTGACTGTGTTACACACACGGAACTAATGCTCCACATTCATTAAAGTGTTACTTCTTTGTGGAAACTGAGAACAAATCTGTTAAAGAGAGGAATAGTTCACTTTAGGGACTTTTTGAGAAAAAACATTCACATCCAAAAAAAAAAAAATTCATGAAGTTGTGAAAGCATCAAAGGCAGGTGGCACCTCTTGCTTCTTTTCCTTCCAGAGGGCCGTGACTTACACCGACAAGGCTTGTGATGAGCTGGACAGCAGCCATCCTAAGTTCCCAACTTTGTCAATGATGGAAAACACATAATTCCCATGGCTAACTAAGGGGATGCTCCCCATAGCTTCCCTACTGCTACCCATGTGTACTAATTGCCCTTGGTGAACAGAAACATAGTTATTTATACCTTTTGCCCTGCTGGAAAAGAACTTCAAGAACACAGGACAGGATGAATCACAACCTGGAGTCATGATGCACTTTTATAGTTTGGTATCTTAGCTCTTGACAGTAGCTCTGTGGGGTTTTTGAGTTGTGATCAGTAGGTACATAGATAGGAAATTAAGAGTAAGCTATACACGATCGTTTTGAATTGATTCTATATTATGACTCTGTAGGTTAGCAAAGCTCACCTTCAAAAAAGCCAACTTACCCTTTCACACATTGCATTTTGTGCAAAAGTGACTGGCATGTCTGATAGGATAGCTGGGGCCCCAGGACTAGGTGTGCCAACTGCCCCTAAGCAGCAGATCATATGTTGAGAGTGGCAACTTCAAAGGAAACCTAAACTTTCCCCAGACTGTTTGGTGTTTGCTAAGAGCAAATGCAAATTATTCTGACCTAGAATAGTACTGGGCTTTTAAAACTACTATTATGTAAATAAAATGGTAAGCTAAATAAATATTCCTATGCCTCTGAACAACAGTGCCTGGCTGTGTGACTGCAAATAGGTCATTCATTCCTCCAACCCTGCCTTCTCATCTGTGAAATGGATAAAGAACCATTTTTTTTTGCAGGGTTTATTTTCTAGTATCCAGAAAAAAAATTTAACCTTGGAGGAAAAGTAGATTTATCACAACCATCTTGCTAGTCAAACACCGGTTTCAATGTCTTAAAGTTTATTTTGTAAAAAAAAAAAAAAAAAAAAAATTGTATTTCTTCTGCTCTGGGCTGGCATTCAGTGGTTATTTTGGTATCTTGTATAGGTAACAAAAGTGCACAGCATTACCAATGTGTGGTTTGAATGTAAATGGCCCCCATAGGCTCATAGGATTGGCACTATTGGGAGGTGTGGCCTTGTTGGAGGAAATGTGGTACTGAAAGGTGGGCTTTTGAGGTTTCAGCTGCTCAAGCCAGGCCCTTTCTCTTTGTACTGCCTGCTGATCCAAATGCAGAACTCTCGGCTACCTCTCTGTCACTATGTCTGCCTATACACCGCCATGCTTCTGGTCATGATGATAATGGATTAAACCTTTGAACTATAAGCCAGCCCCAATTAAATGTTTTTCTTTTTAAGAGTTGCTCTGGTCATGCTGTCTCTTTACAGCAATAAAACCCTAAGACAGCTAGTGACTTTGATTGGCACTATAATAAGGCATACGTATGGCTGATGCCTGTCTGAGGCTTGGCCTTAAAGTAAACACACAACTTGAATTTCTAATGTGGGTTCTGCCCAGTCATTCTCTCTTCATTGTTATCCCAGTGGGCATAATTACTCTGCATGGTTTACTTCTTATCCTTTTCTTTACTTTCAACATGTTCAGAGATGACATGTTCCACAATCTGCTCAACATCTTTGCCATCCATGGCTTCCCCTCACTTGTCATGATGTGGCTGCTGTTACTTTTTGCATGAGCTATGCCAGTGCCATTCTCCCAGCATCTTAGTCCTGCGGTCATTCCTGGTACCCAGCCTCTACCCACATCAAAAGGCAATTTCTCTTTGCACAAAGTATCAGTAGTTCTTTTGTCTGAATAATGTGAATGGGCTGGCCCCCGAAGGCTTAGGGAAATCTTCTCAGGCTCCATATGGGAACACTCAGTATCCTTTAGCACTGGACCTCAGGCTCCATTTACACCCTCCCTCCCCTCATGGCCTCCTGTGTGTTCCAGGCAGATGAATCCTTACTGGTTACCAGACAGCCTCCTCTTCCCATCCCTTTGCTTCTGCTGTTTGCCAGATGTGAAAACACATCGACTCTGCAGCTGTTGAAATCTTGCTCATTCCTCCTCGACTCAGCTAAACTATTACTTCCTTGGAACATTTTGTTAATTGCTCTCACTCAGAGAGGCCCCTCCCCCCTAAGATTCTTCATGTCTGAGGACATATTTTTCACCTTGTACTACAGTGGTGTCCATGTCTTTTCAGGGAAGTTCTGGGATGGCAGAGTTGGGCCTTTTTTAATGACCAGAGCAGTATTTTGTACAGAGAGAAACTTCAAAAGCTGCTTATTGAAATGAAAGGTAATTACATACAGATCAAGAGAGCACCTTTCTAAAGGCAACAATAAATTGGTCAATTCTCCTTCATAGGTGATGTTAAAATGTATATGTACCATGCCTGTCTAGTGTACCTGACTTTTCTCCCCAGATACCATTCTTTTTTTTTCCATTCTTTATTCTTAAAATAGTTGATTGATTAACTAATTGTGTGTGTGGTGAATGCACACGAGCGTATTTGTACATGCCCGTTTGTCCAGGTGGAGGCCAGAGCAGGACACTGGGTGTCTTCCTCTATTGCTGTTTATATTATCACCTTGAGATAGGGTGTCCCACTGAACCATAAGTTTGCATTGTGGACTAGACCAGCTGACCAGTGAGATCCTGGTGTCCATCTGTCTTCCACCCTCCCCCCACAAAAAAAGCTGGGGATTACAGGCATACTTGGCTATTTTTTTTTTGGTGGATGCTGAGGATTCAAATTCAGGTCTTATTCAGAGTAGGTACTCTTATTAGCTGAGCCAGGTCCCTAGCCCTCACATTATTTAATTCAGTAATTATTGGTATACTATCCATATACCGGAATAGCCCAATCTAACATTCCCCCCACCATGGTCAATAGAGCCCCCCTTTATTAGGAACATACTGGAGGAAGCTATTCCTGAAACATTTTTCAGATACTACGTATCTGTAATTAAATACAACAAACCACTTTCTACCGACATAAAAAAGGTACAATTTAAAAACAGAACCAACACAACAACAACAACACAGGCAAGTTTGGGCTTGGGAGATGGGTCAGAGTGTAGAGCTCCTTCTGCCAAAATGGATGATCTGAATTTGACCCCTAGGACGCACCCACATGGTGGAAGGAGAGGCACGCCTCCTAACGTTGTCCTCTGACAGCTACGAGTATGTCATAGCATGCACACGACACAAATGAATAAATTAAAATGCAATACAAGGGCAATCTGTACTATTTTTACTTGTGGGGACTCTGTCATTGCTGGGATGAGGAAGCTGTATGACTGGACAATCACTTTTGACTCTCTTCTCTTTGGACCAGTGTTCAAGCTCTCAGATGGATAAAATTTTGGCAATGGGAAACCCTCGAGATCCAGAGGATGGCTCCAGGCCTTCTGCCACAAGTCAGATTACAGGAAGCCCCACAGTGAATCAGAACTTATGCATGAATAACTCCCAAAGTAGAACTGGGTTTGAGCCAAGTTTTCTGAATAATACTTTATACTGTGAATTAGTAGCAGAAAGAAAATTTAACAATGGCTTGTGCTCTCATCTGAAGAAACTACAATTGTTATTCATATAACCGCAAATTATGCTTCTATTTATATTATTTTAGTGTTAGCACCACTAATTGGATGGGTAGAATGAGCTAATAACATCTAGAATTAGTCCACACATAAGAATGCTTTAAATGATCAATTATTTCTCTCTCACAAGAATCATGTTATTGTGTAGGGCCTTGCTAATGCTCCCTGCTAGCTCTATCAGCTTGGCAAGTTCTGTCTTCTTTGTTTTCTCATCTGTGAAATGGGCACACTAACCATGTTTAACTCACAGAATTGCTGTAAGCAGCAAACAATGCTTATTTGTAATTTGTAGAAGGGTAAGGTGTGGAATTCAGTAGTAAAGATCTTGCTTATGAGCACGGCCTTGCACTTGATCTTTGAGTAAAAGAGAAAACAAATACTCTCTATAAAAAAGGGCAGTTAATAGATGTCCAGAATAATGGACACAAGAACCATAATGCAGTGGTTTTCTAGCATACTAACTATAGACCAAGCGTTTTCCATAATTTTCTGCCAGTAGTTACATAGCAGGGCAGAGAGTCAGTCAGATTTCAGATATGTAGCCAACAACATGGTTATGAATGAGGGCAAGTGGCTAATTCCTATACCCACTCTCTGTTATCCTGCCCACAGCAGTTAGCATGTGGGGAGTTCTTTTCTCCTTAGCCCCAACATCTGCAAGTACATGGTCAAAACCAGACCTCATATGAAGAGTATAGGGCAAAGCTTAGGCAACCTCCCTTTCCTCTCCATCTGTGTGATAAAGCTTATGGAGTGGAGTGCTGCTAAGAACTTGGTAGCTGTAGTTTTCATTTGTGGTGTGTGTGTGAGATGTGTGTGTATGTGTAAGGGTGGGAAAGAGGTAGATGAATACCTCTAGGAACATAACATATTATCTCTTTTAATATGATTAATTAGCTATTACCTCTTTTAATATGATTAATTAGCTATGTCATGACAATGAAAGATACTGGTCACTTTGATACTTTCTTGAAAGGGTAGATTAATGAACCTACTTTTAAAGACAACAATTTGTTTAGAAATGTTTTACATTGCTATGGATTTTAGTTTATTGATACAAGTTTAAACTTAATTTTGTTATACTGTATGTATATCTCTACTCTTGTTTAAGGTATTATGTTTGCACAGCTCATTTGAAATTGTAATGGATAATTAAGAAATACAGATTAATAATTAGTCTTCTATGACAGTCAAACTTATAGTCGTTAAGTTTTCTAGGTATGCATAGGTATAATTCAGTTAGGTAAGTAATCTTCAAACACTTCAAAGACCTACAGAATATGGCATTTAAAATGTTTTAAAAAATTCAGACTTTCTGGGCAGTGAGACATGTCTGCTCCCCAGCAGCACCAATTTACTTCAGAGAGGAGGATGGGAATTGAAGACACTCTATCTGGAGTTTATATTCTTCTTGGCAAAAATAGCCATTTGGGCAAGAAACTGTTCTTGCCTGGACTGCTTGATTTACTGGACGAGCAGGATCCATAGTAAGGTGACCACTGAACTTTGCTTGGCAAAATGGTCCTTCAGGTTCCTACTTCACAGAGGAAACTGCCCAACATTCTCCAGAACACAGAGAGAAATGTCTGAGAGACTCTAGGCCTGTGGGCTGAAGGCAGATACCTCAACTTTATAGAGGAACTTTGGATGACAGTTCAGGCTGCCAGCTATCTCTGTTTACTCTCGCAAGACTCCTGAAAGTTGCTTGCATCCTTCTGTTTCTCAGGTTATATTCTATCCTTCTGAGGTCTTTGATGCAGTTGAAGACTAGATAGTTATAATTTCCTTAGTTACGACAAAAGATAAGTTAGATATAAAACCTTAAACTCACAAATAAAGGGTAGATAGGAAATCTTCTTTAATTTTGCCAAATACAAATAGACTAGATATTATAACTGTAATTCTTGCTTGGTAATTGTTTTGTTATATGTAATTTTACTATGTTAAAGTTAAAACCTTTTTTGAAAAAAAAGAAAAGGGGAAGTGCTGTATATATCTGTGTGCTGTGAATGTGTTGCTCTGATTGGTTAATAAATAAAGTGCTGATTGACTGGTAGTCAGGCAGGAAGTATAGGTGGGACAAAGAGAGAAAAGAATTCTGGGAAGTAGAAGGCTGAGTCAGGAGATGCTGCCAGCCGCCACCATGAGAAGCAAGGTGTAAAGTACTGGTAAGCCACAAGCCACATGGCAACTTATAGATTAATAGAAATGGGTTAATTTAAGATATAAAAACTAGATAGCAAGAAGCCTGAGCCATTAGGCCAAATAGTTTAAATAATATAAGTGTCTGTGTGTTTGGGTCTGAGCAGCTGCGGGCCCAGATGGGACTGGAGATAACTCCAGCTACACTTTCTACTACACCTGTGTGCTTCATATGTCATCATGCCCAGTGGGGTCTCTGAGAAACTTGTTGAAATACAGTATTGAACCACCATCCCCAGAGAACTTGATTCTATGGGCCCAATTCCAGAGCTGAGTCTAGGGATCTTCATTTTTTAATAGGAGCCTTAGCTAATTCCATAGGTACCTCAGGTTGCTTTACTGCCCCTAACCAACTAGTAGATATTTTGTGATTATTTTTCTCTTATCATAGCCTTTCTGCAGTCCTAGGTGAGGCCTTCTCTTCTCCATTTCCCCTTGAATTACTGGAATGAACTTCTGGTCTCTATAAAATTATCTCCTTTTGGTTATTTATTCCTCATTATGGTACAGATTGCTAAGTCTCAAATTCTATCAAAACCCTCCACAGGCTTGTCTTGGCCTTCAAGAATAAGGCTCTCTGTAATTTGGTTCCTAAGTTCTCCTTTGCCTTCTCTCTGACAGCCCAGTCTTGTGCTGAAATAACATTAGGAATCTTTGGCTTTTGTAGACACACAGGCCCACATCCTATCTTACACATTGTCATTTCTGCCTATACCATTCTTTTGCACCTGCTTACGTTTTGCTGCTCTCCCAATGTTCATCTTGGCCAGTCTTTCTTCAGAACTCCAAAAGAGGTTAGTGTTGCTGGACTGAGTTCAAATAGTGCCCTGTGCTCACCTCTCACCCAGTGCTTATTGGATTCTATTTGTTGCTTTTGCACATTTGTATCTACACAAAATGTTTTGTGATTCCCAAAGGTGGGAGCTGTGTCTTATTGATGGTGTGCTTTTATTCCCTAAAGCACTACCTGGCTCTTGGTATAGCTTCAAGATCTATCTGTTAAACTGAAAGGCTTAAAAATTGCCTGAGAATCAACATGAAAAGGAATACAGCACAATTAACAAATGGATCTATGATATTTTAATTTAGCCAACTCTAGCCAACATGAATAAAACCTCCAGCTTAATTAAGCCAATGAATTTGAAACATTAGAATTTTCTTCACAATTTTTGAATTTGTTTTCTTTTCTTCAGGATGAAGTTGACCAAATGAATTCAAGTGTCAACATATATAAATACAAAAAAGGGTAAAAATATAATTAAGGTTGAGAATGGATGAGAGCTACACAACTATATTATAAATATATTATAAAATATGAATTGTGTGTGTGTGTGTGTGTGTGTGTGTATGTGTGTGTGTGTGTCTATGTACATGTGCAGTGGATAGAATTTTTCAATTAAATGTTATACCACAACTGGAATATAAGGTTTTAGATTAATTTGGTATTTCAATAGCAATTTTTTTTGATTCAAGAAGGAGATCTAGAGAACAATACATATGCAGAAAAATACATTAGAAACATGACTTACTCTGCATGCTATTCTATTGCGCTGCTTGGAGGAGAAACTCCCCAACCTGTTGGACTGCCTGTAGGCTGTACATGAGTTCCAGTTTTCCAGATTTTGAAAACTGCCATCCATGCTAGGTTGGGTTTTCAGTGATGTATCTCCCTTTGAGTCATTTCTGCTCCTTTATGTCACCCTTTATGCACAGTCCTGTAAGTCACTTCAATAAAACTCATTGCTTCAACAAGTTGGGCTTTGATGGTGTCCTTACTTTGTTGTTGGTTTCCTATTGGGGGAGTAGATACTTGTTCCCATCTTCTCAGGAATAGTGTCACACAACAATCTCTGAGAACCACCTAGAGAAGCCATCATCACTTCTTTACCAGTGTGCTCCTTGGGAAGGTCTCAGTGGACAGAGGAGCTTGAGTTTTAGAAAAATGTGAATATCATGTTCTAAAAGAGGGTGAGTTAGCAACATCACTCAGGCTGGACCAGCGATGCTGGAGAACTTCCTATTTGCACTTCTATAAAATGGTAAAAGTCTGGTTAATCTATCTATCTATCTATCTATCTATCTATCTATCTATCTATCTATCTATCTATCTGGGAAAGAACAGAAGGAGAGAGACTAGAGCCAGGAAAACCAATCAGGAAGCTTCTAGAGGGTATAGGATAGGAAAGCAATGATGAACAACTGAAGAAGGCTTTTTCTGAATGTTTTAACTTCTAGGAAAAAGCTTACCTTCCTTCCTGAATACCCATGAGGTAGTATGACCCAGGCTTTCCTTTCATTTCCCCTATCTGGTTCTCCAGTTCATCTTAGTAACATTTCCTTTTTTTAAACCTGGCTCCTCTATCTACAGATTGACTCCATGTAGATCTATTTTTACAAGGGTATGGGAGGGGGGCAGTCATAATTCATCTCCCAAAATGTTATTTAAAACCTGTGACAAAAATCAATTCCCTTAACTCACACTAGTAAAACCAATATAATTCCCATTTTGCTAACAGAACCATCAAATTGCTTTTTTGATAAATGGTACAACATTTGGTTCTGCTACCAGCAACCTTGGGGTACATGAGAAGTTCCAAGAATCAATGCAGTAGAACATTTTCTCAATGCTGACCTCAGTTTGATTCAGGGACACTGCTGTCACTAGGTCCTTTGTTACATCATTCTGCCTGTTCCTTCTTCTTCACTTAGCAATCTGGTCTTTCAAGGCTTTGCAAACAGTAACTATTATTAGGAGGGCAGGTATCCACAGATGATAACCCTCTCTGATTATTTTTTACAAGTAATTCCAAATTTCTTTTTCTATTGCTTTTAGTTCAGATTTTTGGAGTTCTATACCCAGAATACTGCAGGTTTCTCCAGCTCCTTCTGCCATCCATCTCCCACCTGCCCTCATGGTTGGCAGGTAAATGCCTCTTAAAGCCCTCTGTGAATGTTCTTTTCCCATTATGTAAGCACAGTGCACCAAAGAGTCAGTATGTGTCATGTAGACAATATGTTAGGTGCCGAGACATTAATACACACAGGTTTAGATCTTTGCCTTGAAGACCTCATAGCACAGTTAAGTATAGACTGTAATACAGATATACTTGGCACAAGCTCAGGAGAAACTGTGAGGTCTGCTTTGGTCACCGCCCCCATAATTCTTCCTTTTATACAGGATAAAGTACAAGCTTCTGAAAAGACTGAAGTCATCAGAACTATCTTTTCACTTCTGAGTCCTTGTATTCCCCTTAATAAAGTGTCCCTTGCAGTGAAGCAACTGTGCTTTATTTCTTGCCTGGCTGGTGGCCTACTCCTACTTCCCTCCCATGTCTTATAAATTTCACCAATCCGTTTAAGGCTGGCAATTCAAATCCTCTGGGTTGGTAAGCCAGAATTTCCTTTTTCCTTTGTCCTTAAGAGTTAGATTTCTGGTCTGCTTGGGTTATGGTGCTATGACTTCCTTCCTACAAGGACGGAATCTTTCCCCAGAACACCTGCTTCTCTATGTCAGCTGTTAGGGTATAGACTTACTTCTCTGTATTCTTCCACACTGTCTATGCATCTGATGACTGACAGAACATGTTAACCAATACTTGTGCCCTCATTTTATGCTTCCAAGGCCACTGTAGCAGAAGTATGTAGCCCTTAGCTCACTTAGAAAATATGTACATCAAAGAGGAAAAAATAGCTTCCCTCTTTCTAGATTTAAATTTCTGCTTCAGTTAGTTTTTGACAACGCTAAACTGAACTCAATTTGCTTCTTCATTTTTCTTACTGCGTAAGTGTGACATGACTCAATAGGCAAGAGATATTACTACATGCTGTAGTAAACAGATAATGCGCTTTGGAATCAGTCAGGCATGAGTTAGATTTATTTTTCTAAAACTCAGTTTAAGTCTACACAGAAGTAAATGATTTCCCTTGGAATTTGGTGGTGGTGTTTAAAAATGTATGGAAACTGGATTTTTACAACGTATACTCCAATTACTTTGTTTGTATGTGTATGTATGTTCATGTTTGTATGCAAGTGTGTTCACCTGTGGCAACCAGACGTCAGCTCACTTGCCCAATTTTATAAACTCCAAGATTCCCAGCCCAGGGAAGGATGCCACCCATAGTAGACAGGATTCCCTACCTCAGTTAACCACCATGATTTCTGAAACAGAAATCCTTCTTTGTCTTTATGTAAAAATGGTGTAAGACTAGTTATTACATTGCATGCTGGCACTCACTCTGACCTGAAGTTTGCCTTGTAGGCTAGACTGCTTGAGTACTGGGGATCTACTTGCCTCTGCCTCTCAAGTGCTGGGATTACAAACACTTGCTATCATGCCCAGCTTTTTACATGGATTCTGGGATCAAACCCTGATCTTCTTGTTGATGTAGCAACCACTCTACTGACTGAGTTATCTCCCCAGCTCCCTATACTTTTAATAGCACCCATCTGTCCTGTTCCTTATGTCCCCAAAGGAATGAAACCAGAACTGGCTACTATTTCCATTCTACTTTACACTTTAGGAAAGGTTTATGAGGCAAACAGGACATTCAGCACAGACATATTTATTGCACATTGCTGACACACATTCAGTAAGGATAAAGGCACTGCTCTATATCCTCTCCTACATGCATCTCTCTCCTTTAATCATAAGGGTTTAGAAATTCATAAGAACAACAAACTTTAACATATAATTATTGATTCTGTTCCATTCAGTGCAGCTTGTCCTTGAAATTGATGCATTTTGAAAGACTGCTCAACAAGTAACAGAATGACAGGCTATCTGTAAGTAATGAAAAATGTTCCAAGAACGATGAAAGAAATTAAGGTATGGCATGTTCATGAAGTTTACATTAAAGAACAGTTTAAATGAAACTCAAAAGGAGCTTTACAGACATCCCCAGGAAGACTCAGCTACGTTGAGACTGGGGTACTGGGATGGCTCTCAAAAAGGCTCATCCCAACAGACGACTACTTGCAGCATAGTGGTCAAGGTGAGTTGGAATTATCCATGCTACCACTCCAGCAGCCCATTTCTCTGTACATTCAGACACAGAATTAGGAAGGGTGGCCCAAGAAGAAAACCTGTTTGTTCTCTCAGAGGTCATAACTCCAAGTTCCATGTGAACTTCTACATGAAACTTCTAATCTTCTCTGTCACCCCAGCTGCCACCATAACCTCCATGGTCTACTGTCTCTGACTCACTCAATTCTCCTTTAAGTCAACTGTCATGTTTATGCTTTTGCCTGTATGCATTACAATCTCCTAATCAAATGCCAAGATCCTGTTCAAACACCACCTCCTCTTTTAATCCTGCTTTCTCAGTGATGGCTAATATTATTTATCAACTTGACATGATAAAAAATCACCTTGGAGACAATCCTCTAGGCACACACCTGTGGGGGATTATTTATACTAGGATAGCCTTTGGACATGCCTGTGAGGGATTATTTGAACTAAATTAGTTAAGATGGGGGAACCTGCCCACAGCAGGTGTGACCACTCAGTGGGCTGGGACCCTGAAGTGGAAGGAAATCAGAAAGTGAGCTGAGCACCAGCATCAATCTCTCTCTGCTTCCTGAAAACAGACTGAATGTGACCAGTCACCTCAAGTCCCTGCCATCATAGACCATTGCTGGAACTGTGACTCCAAAGAAGTCTTCCCTTCCTTAAGCTGCTTTTGTCTGGGTATTTTATCACAGTAACAGGAACATTAATCAAGATATTTACCCAGAAACAAACAACATAGCAATGGAAAAGACAGGTTGTTAAAATGACCAGAATTTAAACCTGACTCTTGTACCTACCCCACTAGGCAGTCTTGTGGAGGCCAAGTCTACTGATTTTTAAAGAGAAAACTACAATTCTCAAAAGTCATGTCTGATTCCTGTGATACTGTACTGTTATTTTCTTGACTCCAGTTGTCTTTGTAAACTCAGTGAAAGATCTTGCCCTTTGAATTTGTTGGTTGCTTCACAAGGTGCCTTATACAACACCTCATGCTTTGTAGCATTCAATGTTATTCTAAGCAGTAGCCAGTTCTGGAAAAGTGACTTGAGTAGCGACAGGACAATTGAAGTGTAAATTCTTTTATGAAGTGTTCTCTGTGCACTCCCAGACCCATGAGTCTGGAGGCTCCCGGCTTGTGCATTCTAGTCAGGCTCTTCATAGGCTGCCCACCCCATTGATACTGTTTGATTCTAAGATTCTCCTACTGCAGTAACCGTGATGTTCACCCCAAGCTGCTCAGGACACTTTAGTGCTCTGTAAATGTCAGTTAAGTAAGGATAAGGGTATTCAGGATACCCTTTTCCCTTTCTCATTCCAAAACGTTTTCCTCTTCAGTGTAATGTTGAATTTATCTTGCCTTCCCATTGAGGACCCTTCTATATTGACTTATTTTTGTAGTCCCTGTCTTTAGCTCAAAGTCAGCCGCATTTTCTATCCCAACTTTCTGAACTCTCCATTAGCTGGAAACTTCCCCTCTCTCCAGCACTCTCTCCTCCTCTTATCTGCCCTCTGCTCCATGTTTGGATAAAAAGTTTCCTCATTTATTTATTGTTCTCATGGAAATTCGGAAAAAATGCTTTTATTACTAATAAATTGCTGAGCAAAGCTTAAGGAGAATTAGTGATGAAAGCTACTCTAAAAATCGTTGAATTTAGGGCTTGTCAATAGAGAACCATTCCCAAGGTTGTACCTGAGATGACTAATCAGTAGTACTTTTTATTCTGTTGAGCTTCTATATGCCTTTGGAATCCTTTTCAGCATGAACTGTAGTGGTATTTGCTCTGCCCATGACCTTGGGCTATAGGGCCCAAAGGAGACAGGGCTTCCTGCCTTTGCATTTGACCTCTTAAATGGAAAGGGAGAAGGGTCACATGCCCCTTATCCCTGCTCCTGCCTAGGAGGTGGGTTCGTTGACTTCAGCTTTCTACCCCTTTCTGTATTCATGAGTGTATTTCCTCAATTTATATCTTTCTAAATTCCTATTACCCAGTAGATAGACTCTCATGGATTGATCATAATATGAAACCGTAGATAAAAACTGCTAATACCTGTCTATAAACAAAATGAAACTTGCCATCCCTTACAGAATTCTAATCTTTATTTTGGTTGTAAGGTTCAAGGCATTGGTGAGTTGGTAAACTGAAACCAGAAAACAGGACATTGCTTTCCTGACTTTCAGTTTTAGGGTTTGCTTCCCTCCTCCTCCTCCTCCTCTTCCTCCTCCTTCTCCTTCTTCTCCTCAAAGCCCATTTGAGTCCTAGAGTTTTATTTTATTTATCAGCTATTTATTTATTTTATTTATCAGCTATATTTTATTTATCAGCTAATAGCGTTTAACAACTACAGTTAAGAGGGGTACGGTGGTTTCGACAAGGATGGCCTCTATAGGTTCACATTATTTGCATGCTAAGTCCCACTTGATGAACTGTTTGGAAGAGTCAGGAGGGGTTATCCTTGTTAGAGTAGTAGATGTGTCCTTGTTGGAGGAGTATGTCACAGGTGGTGAGCTTTGAGGTTTCAGAAGCCCATGCCACGCCCAGTGCTCACTCTCTTTCTCTCTCTACTGGCTGCCTGTGAATCGGGCAGAATATGGCTCTCAGCTACTGCTCCAGCACTCTTCCCGTCAGGGTCCCACCGTGATGATAATGCACTGACCTTCTGAAAGTGTAAGCAAGGCCCCAATTAAATGCTCTCTTTTATAAGACTTGCAGGTCATGGTGTCCCTTCACAGCAATAGGACAGCTACTGAGATGGAAAGATATCCCATGTGCTCTGGCTTGTCACTGACAAAACTTCTGGGGAGAAGGGTCTCTATTATACTTTGTATAGTGTACTAGTCAACAGCCTGTATCTCACACAGGCAGGTATTCAATTGAAATTCTCTGGCATGCAACAGCTGTAGGTGTGAAATAAGTACAACATTTATTATTAAGTTCACACCAGGATTCAATAAAATTTTCTACTCTTTTGAGGGCTAGAGAGATGGCTTAGCCACTGAGAGCATTGGCTCCCTTTCTCGAGGATCTGGGTTCAATTCCCAGGTGCCCACATGGCAGCTCACAACTGTCTGTAACTCCAGTTCCAGGGGATCTGATACCCTCACACAGACAAACATGTGAGCAAAACACCAATGCACATGCAGTAAAAAATAAAGAAATCATTAGAAACTCTTCAACCATTCTGTGTTGAAGTAGTACTTATTTTAAAGGACTCTATACCATGATGTTATGGACCTTCATTTTTAAGAATGACACCATATGTACAGACAAATTTCTTTTCTTTTCTTTTTTTTTTTTTTTTTTTTTGGTTTTTCAAGACAGGGTTTCTCTGTGTAGCTTTGTGCCTTTTCCTGGATCTCACTTTGTAGCCCAGGCTGGCCTTGAACTCACAGAGATCCGCCTGCCTCTGCCTCCCAAGTGCTGGGATTAAAGGCGTACGCCACCACCGCCCGGCGACAAATTTTTTTTTCACTTAAATTTTTAGGGCAAATTAAAATGCTATGTCACTGACTAGGTGTTTCAATGATACTTCTGTTTAATATACAAAGGGCAATATTGTGGTTTGGGTAACAAAAGCCTTGGCAAATGATCTACTCTATTTTCATAGTGATATTGATTGACCATAACTTGTGATGTTTTATTTTTCCCCCATCCACCCACAAGCCACAATTGTTAGAGAAGAAAAGTAAAGCAAAGAATGTGAAGAGAAAAGGAATGGCCTCTTCAAGAACTCTAGTTTTAAAAGATAGTAGAGTCACAGCCAATGTCATACTGAGTGGTAAAAAACTAAACTCCTTTCTCTGAGATCAAGAGTAAGATGAGGAGAGCTGCCTTGACTCTCCTCTCCTTTGATATGTCTATCATTGTGTTAGAGGTTCTGGCCATGGGGATTAAGAAAGAAAAGGAAATAAATGTCATCCACATTGAAGGGGGAAAAAGAAAAACTTTTCGAATATGGTGTATCTTCTATATAAGAAATTTTGAGAAATTCACTAAAACCATAAAAAACTAAGATATAGGTTTATAGAGGTTATAGGATATAAGATCTACATGAAATGATAAATATATTCCTATACATTTGCCATGAATGATCTTAAATGAAATTAAACAAATAATTTACATGCAAAGAAATACAATTGGAACCTTGTGCCTCTTCATGAACAAAACTAACTCAATATTGGTTAACACCCTAACATAAGAGTTGCAACTGTAACCTTCTTACAAGAAAGTATGACATAAATCTTCATGACCTTGGATTAGGTAATGTTTCTTAGACACTGCATTAAAAAGTAACAAAGAATAAATAAATTATAATTAATCAAAATAAAAACCTTTGTCATCTCAAAGAACACTTCCTATTCAAGAGAATAGGAAGATAACAGAAAAGAAATGAGAAAAAAAAGCAATAGGAAAACATTTATCTGAAAACTGATTTAAAGACAGAGCACAGGTCTAGGGAGACCATTCAGTGGTCAATCAAAGTGCTGACCACCAAAGCAAGAAGACTGGAACCCAGATTTTCAGAATCCATGTAGATGCTGGCTGAGTGTGGTTGCAATTCCAGCCTCAGAAGGCAGAGATGGGATCCCCGGATCAAGCTGGCCAGCAAGAATACTGGGATTGGTGAGTTATAGGTTTGATTAAAAGATACTGCCTCAAAAGTGAAAGAACAATGGAAGAAGATTCTTGACATTAACTAGCCACAGTCTCCTACCTACATATACACCATACTTCCCCCATTCACAAACAGACATATGAATAAGTGAAAAGTTTTACAACAATCCCCAGAGTATATTTAGAGACTATATAGCCCAGTAATAATAACAGCAGGAAAATGCCAATTTAAAAATATACCGAATCTGAGTACACAGCTCTTAGAAAAGTTATATCAATAAGTACATTAAAAGAAGCTCACCAGCTCCACTGATTGGGGCGATACAAATCAAACTCACAGTAACACATGGCTTCATACCAACCAAGATAGCCATAATTGTAAAAGACACATAATAAGTATTGTTCAGCACATGAAGAAATCATAACATAATATAGTCTTGATAGAAATGTAAAGTGTTTCAGCCACTGTATAAAACCACATGACAGTTCCTAAAATGTGTAACATAGAGCCATCATATTGCTGAAGGGATCAGCAATTTTATTGCACTATATAATCACTGAAAATAAAAATATTTCCACATCAAAATCTTAATATAAATATTCATGGTAGTACTATCCACTGTAGCTAAAAACTGGAAATACCACAAATGTCTGTCATCTGATGAATGGATATGCTAAATGTGGTATGTCCATACAATAGAAATTTATATTGCAATAAAAGAAATGAAGTACTTATTTACTCATGTAACAGTGTAAATGCAACATAAAAAATATTGCACTATGAATTAACAGTCACTAAAGAGCATATCCCATTTACACAAAGTATTTGGGGCAGATCTATAAAGACACAAAGTACGTTATTGACTGTGGTTCGGTGGGGGAAGGGAGGCTGAGGAATGGGAGAGGATTGCTAATCTCTACAGGATTTCTTCATGGAGTGATGGAATTTCCCAAACTAATCATGATGACAGCTGCCCAACTCTAAATTTAGCCCGAAAGTTATATGTTTGAATTATATGCCATTAAAGCCATGACTAAGAGGAGATGTACCCATGAGTGTTACTTTTGGTAGGATTTTGTTGTTAATTCTCTCCCAAGTCTGTCACAACAATCTGCACATTCACTTAACTGATCCATGTATGTATTTCTATGGCTATAGTCTTAAGTGTATAATGTGTGTCAAACTAGATACATTTTCAGTTGAGTAGATACTGTCAATGAAATGTGACCCTTTAGAACAGTCAAAGGAAACACCTAAACTAAATTTTATCATCTTCAATATAGTCAACTCATGACTTTTGTTATCACCGGCTATGTCCCCAGTAGTTAACATATTTATAACAAACCCACTTTATCAGAAATGACATTACTTTTAGCAATACATTTATGACAGTGTTCTTTGTCTACTGGTGCTGTTGTTTCTTTGCTATTAAAAGCCTGAATGCTGATTATCACTAAATCTACAGTAACCGAGAGAACTTAATGTTTCCATCAATTTGTACCTACCCCTTTTGAATCAATCACACCAGGTTTTGCATTGAACTTCACTGTCTTCAATCGGGCACGCTCCTTTCTTTCCACCCTAATGAAAATAAAACACAGTTGAGTGGCAAGACATTTATGATTAAGTTCCTTATTAAGTAAAGAGGACTGCTTCCTCATCCCTACACCTCAAACAAAACATGGTCTAGAATGCTTTGTTTCCTTTGGAAAGGATTAAAAAAAAACTTGGTAAAAATTGTCTAAACTTCTATGTCCCTGGAAATTTTTGCCTTATATGCACTGACAGCCCTACAAATAAAAATGATTGAAATGCTTATGAATCAACCAGAATCTATTTCAGGAAATCATAGCCCAGGAAAACTAATATCTAGAGTGGAACAAACAAGCCCCTGTCCCCTACCCTCCTATTAAACAAACAAGCCCCTCTTCTTCCCTCCTACTCTCCTATTAATGAACAGTATTTCATAGTTAGCTTCACTTGGCAATCAACATGTTACATGTAGCCTAGAATGTTCCTTCATGGAGTCTGATGTCCTTCTGTCATTTCTGCAGCATCATTATCTTACCTGCCACTAAATGAACACTTGCTGTGTTATTAACCAAGGACATGGAATAAGGAAAAAGAAACATTTAAAGCATAATTGTGATGTCATTCATCATGATATGCTCTTAGCAAGAACAGAGCCAGACAAACATTCCTAACAGTGTCATTGTGGGGAGAAGAAAGGGGGTGGCCAGTGTTGCTGTGGTTCTCTGAAGGACTGTGCCATAGGGTCCATACAAGCCAAGGTGAGGCTGGGTGAAGTTAGAGAGTTCCATAGGATGTTGGGAGCCAGGTGTGCTGGCACATGCCTGAAACCAACCACTTAAGAGGTAGAGACAACAGGACAATGAGTTCAAGGTCAGCATCAGATATATGAGTTTAACGCTAGCCTGACTGACCTACATGAAATCAAAAAAAGTTAAAAAAAAAAAAAAAAAAGATATGGCTGGGGGGATAGCTCAGCTGATAAAGTCTTTGCTCGTGACAAGGACCTGAGTTTGAATCCAGGTAAAAAGCAAGGCATGGGGTGGAGGATGAATTTATAATGCTAGAAGAGACAAAGTTGGGGGATTTTTAGGGCAAGCTGGCTAGTTACTTCAGCCTGCTTTGTGAATTCCAGGCCAAAAAGAGTCCTTGTCTTTAAAGGGGGGAGGGTCATAAGAAATGGCACCCATGGGTTTATGTATACATGCATCCATACATAGATGAGCATCCACATGCACATGAATGAACATGAACTCCTTTTTCTCTCCCATTGAGCCACTCAGGGATTTGGGTACTAGAAACAAGGCAGAAATGAGGAAGGTAGTATAATCAAATGAGGGTTTTAGAGATTTATTTTTATTTATGTGTATGTGTGTGCATGTAGCTATGCTTGTGTGTATGCAGGGCTTGTAAAAGCTGGAAGAGGGTATTGGGTCTCCTGGAGTTGGAATTCCAGGCATTTGTGAGCTGCCAGATATGGTACTGAGCCCTGAACTCTGCTTCTCTGCGAAAGCAGCAAACATCCTTAACCACTGAGTCTTCTCTCTAGCCCTTCAAACGAGTATCTTAGGAAAAGGATCCTGGTGCAGTGGAAATGAATTCTGGAAGGGAAGAAAAAAGAAAAGATTGGGGTATGTTCAGGAGCTGTTGCCATAACCCAGGCAATATCAATAAAGGATAGGAAAGGATAATTAGGAGACGAGAGAAAGGGCTTCAGAAATAGCAGAAAAATGCAATTTGATTTGTTCCTGTTTGAAGCTAAAGTTACAAAAGAGGGATCTACATATTTACTTGACTTTTCCAAGTCTCTACAGTAAAACATTGTTCTTATTTCCTGCTAGCCACAACAGCGCTGAATTTTATCTCTATGTAAGTTACACCTTGTCCTTCTTTAAAACATTTTATATTGAATACATAAGGTTGTGTAGTTGTCTGGTCCAAGTGCATGTAACACTCAGTAGAATATTATAGCAGGTCTTCAGTAGATGATCGTTGTACAGAAATACCATTTGGAAGGCTGCTGTAACAAATGATTTTGTTTCAATTTGGCTAGCTTTAATTTCATTTTTTTTCTTTCTGGGGAAAGAAAAGAGCAAGTGAAAGAAAAATAATCCCGAATCTATAGACACTTAATGGTTTATGAAGTCTAAGCTATTCATAGCTCTGTAATTAACAGCAGGCTACTTCCTAACTGAGAGCTCTTTTGTGTTTCCAATGGAAACACTGAGGATCTGGGTTTCTATAGTTACAGAATGAAGTTTCAGAATACATTCATTTCAGTGGCAGAGTAGAATATTTGAGTGGAAAGAGATGAACAAAACCTTTCACATCTAACATTAGATATTAAAGCAATATATTCCACGGAGAGAAACTTGTGTTGAGAATCTCTCCTTGTCTCTACCCAACACATAACAGTTGGGAGGAGAGCAAGAAAGGCTTGGGATAAACTGCCAAGTAGAAGAAGTTCATTGACAAGAGGCCTGCTCAGAGCTTTGCCAGCTAGTCTGTCTCCCCTCTGAGTTTAAGCTCAAATGGTAATTCTTGTTCACCTCTTCAGATTTTCCTAAGCTGTTGTTAGAGCCTTTCATTTTATTCTGGCTCCTTTGTGTTAATTTGGCTAATGATGGGAACCACTGATTCATCCCACTGTCAAAATGTCTGCAGCATGTGGAGAATACACGGTTATTTGAGCAGAGAATGCAAATAGGTTTTGCATAAAACCACAGAAGCCGCAAGCATACATGGCACAGGCTCAGTGCAGTATTCTGACCTAAGAATTATTTGGGCAGAACAGTCCATATTTTCTAACATATTTCTGAGGTCATCCTTTCACTATTATTAAGTGACCTTATTAGGCCAGTTGAAGTGGGGTCATCAGGTAAATCTTTGTTTACAAAGAATATAGTCAGACTCATATAAGTGCACCCACACTTACCTATCAATCACTATGGTTTGTTAATATCTTTACATTGGAAATAGATTTTTCATACAATATATTCTATTCTAATTATGGTTTCCCCTCTCCCAAGTTCTCCCAGGTCCTCCCAACTTCCCCACTCTCCAAAATCTACATTTTTCTTTCTCTTTCTCATAATAAAATAAAAAAATAGAACAAAACAAACAAATAGAAACCCTTAACATAGGTAAAAGAAAAAGAAGATAATGGTAGGTTATTACAGAGACATTGCTTGTGTTCACTTGTGAAGGAGACTGGAATATCTTGGTTCTTATTTCGGTGGGAAGTATTGTGAATGATGGAAATATAAATGACAGCTGAACTTTTAATATACAACTACTAGTGGTTCTCTTTTTTATTTGTATCATCTTGCTTGTTCCCTTGATAGCCCAGCAACACAGGTCTTGTCAACCCCATTTTTTGGGTGTCAAAGCTGAAACTTGATGCAAGATAGACTAGAAGGTGATGGGAACAGTTTGAACTTGCTCCCTCTAACAGCTGACACCAGTGTCTGCTCATAGCCATGCTTTGAGGGGAAAAAGAACTCAAATACCTGTCTTGCCTACTTTACTCATTGGAAATTCAATGAACATAAGGGTTTGGATGCATGATGCATAGTTAAAAAGCCAACATATAGCCATTAGAGGCTTAGGTTGAATTTCCCCACAAATGCTACATTCCACTCCTCCCATTTTCCTTGTCCAAATATTCTGACAACAAGACTCAAACATTTAACTAGTGAGGGAGCAACACATCAGGACAGGCTGGCCTCAAAGTTCAGAATAAATTTGCTTTAGTCACTGATATTGGTTTAACTAAATGCTCTTTTGCTAGCATTGCCTGGCACACAACGAGCTGGTCTCTCTTCAGCACACCGACATTGCACTTATCTATCACAAAGAATTGCCTCTCTCCTTAGTGGAAACAGCTGCAGGTTACTCTATCTTCCTCAACTCAGCTCCCTATATTCTCCCAGTTCTTCCTGGGATAAAGTGACTCGCTTACCCCCCAAAACAAGAGCTAAGGCTGAGAAATAGGGCTTTCAACAATACAATGTTCTTTTCTTTTGGCATTAAATGCTTAAGATCTGAAAACTGGGAAATAGTCTTCGTTTGAGTGTACATCAAGTATTGAAAGCCGTGCTCAGCACTTTACCTAATTTATCTGTTACCTATACTATGATTCATAACTTAACATGGAAGTAGGCACATAGTACATGTGAATCTTTGTTGAATGAAAGGATGAATGATGTCTCTGTCAGGCTATTAGTTCTTGACCTGTCTGTGAAAATTCAGGCTAAAGGACTTGAAATGGCTTGTCAAAAAAGTAGTGTTTCCTATTAAAAGCTCGTCATTTCACTATCTTTCCTACCAGCAAGAGTCTAGGTTAGGAGCTGGAGAGATGGCTCAGTAGTTAAGAGCACTGGCTGCTCTCCCTGAGGACCCCTAGCTACACAGCATCTCACAAATGTCCGTCCCAGGGGCCTTTGTGGGCAACAGGCACACACAGACATACAGTCAAAACACACATACACATAACATTGCCTTTCCTAGTTATGTTATTCCTTTGGCCAAAAGATACATTAACGCTCCAAGGCTTTTGCTTAAGGAAATGGTAGACTTGTATGCACAGAGCCAACAGCAGTGAAAACAGTTTGACTCACACTTTGATTCAACCAATTAGTTGGGTTGATTAAGCAGACATAATCCTCTTCACCTAGTCTTGTTGCTGACCAAAGTAGTAGAAACATGAACTGGAGGGCAAAGCTTGAGCAATCCATTCGGATACCTAGCATCTCTGTTTAGCACCAAATGACTGTCCTTCACCAAGTCCTTTGCCCTTCCTCCAACTCCCATCTGGTATTTTCAGATTCCAGCCAAGCATAACTGATTGTGGCACTGGACAGGGGAAGCATGATCTGCTCCTGGGGGTTCCTATGCCTGGGTTCCTTAGACCCTAATCAAGAGGAAATTGAAATGCCATCCACATGAGTAGATGCTATGAGGTACAGGCTGAGTAAGCTTTTAATTAGTGTTAGATACAGGCTGTATTCAATAATCAATGAATGGCCATGTGGATTCACAGAGTGTGGGCCAGCTCCTGGTTTGGCCACTCATAACCTATGTGACATCAACTAACAGAGCCTCCATGTTAAGAGCCCAGACACTGAAGTCACACCCAGGCTTGAGTTCTCCCTGGCCTCTACTTCTGGAATCTTTGACTTAGAGCAGGCATTCAGCCTTTTAGGGTGGCTCTTCATGTTGGCCAACTTTGAATAGTAAAGAGACTGCAGAGAGTTACAGCAGAGGCTAAAGGAGACCATATAAGGAGAAAGTTTATCAGAGTTTGATGTAGTTAGAGCTCAGTGTGTAAGGCTATTAAGATGCTATGCTGAGTGTCACTAAAGCTACTTGCAACACCAGTCTCTATGTCCTCACCTTCTGAAAGGGAGGCAACACACACTTTAGGTGCTTACAACCACTGCCAACATTGACAGGTGAGCCAGGGGCATGGACTTGTCTCTGAGGGCATTTCCCAGTGCGGGCCTGTAATAGTTGAATGTGAAATGTTTTCACATGTGTTGGAATGCTTGTTTCCCACTTGGTGGTGCTATTTTGGAAGGTTGTGGGATCATTCAGAGATGGTGCCTTACTCCAGAAGAAGGGCCGCAGGGGTGGGGCTTGGGGCCTATGATGCAGATGTAGTCTTAGCCAGGGTTCTGTGTCCACTTTTTCATTCTACAAAGATGTAGCTGGCACTTGCCTCATATTCCCATAACCATGGAGTCCCGCTGCCATGTGATCATCACTGTCATGGACTATGCCCTCCTAAACTGCGAGGCAAGATCAACTTCTCCTCCTGTACATTGTCCATGACAAGTATTCTGCTAGGGGAATGAGAAAAATAAGCAATAAATAGCCCAAGGCTGAGGCTCTGTAGGGCTGAGGAGAGCCTAAACCTTTACAGTTGCTCACAGAGGTACATGAAAAGTGTATGTTCAAATCCTGGCTTAGCCTTTTGCTATTAGTGTGACTCTGCCAGGATTCCTGGGTTCTCTGAATTCCATTTCTACAACTGAAAAGTATCCTAGATACAGTGGGAAGCCATTTAATCATGCTACCAGAAAGAATTGGGCCCATTAACTGGTAAGTGACTTTACTTCTCAGACCTCCAGTTTCTCTTTGAGAAAATTAAACTGAAATCATATATTTGAAAGCATCTGGCATGATGCACAGCATTATTAATTAATGTTTCCACCAAAACCTATGTTGAAATTTAATCAACATTGTGTGGTCTTAATGAGTGGAGCAGGTGGAACATTCAAGGGATGATTGTGTTATGAATATTCTGCTCTCACAAATGCTTAATCCATTTATGAACTGAAACACTGCTGGACTGATAGGGTATTGTGAGAGTGGGCTTGTTATAAAAGCCAATGGGGGTTGAACTTTATGTGCTTCCCTTATGGGATACCCTGTAAGGTCTTAGGATTTTTAGAAGTTTCATAAGTAAAACCTTCAACAGATGTGGCCATTCAAGCTTGCACTATCAGACCTCCAAAACATGAGCTAAATAAGCCTGTATACTTTATAACTAAGACAGTCAACTGTATTGGGTTATATAACCAACAAAGACTACAATATATGGTCATAGCTATAATGAAAAGGAATCCGTCCTTCAGTCTATTGCCTTTTCTCATCTCTTGGTATCTTTATAATGGAGTCCTTATTGCTTTAGTCATGGGGTAGCTGACAATGATATATGCTGGTCTAGTGAATGATGAGATCTGGGCAGTGTTTCTACAACACACATGGCATGCCTGGCACACAGACATACCTGAAGCAATGCTAACTGAATTGAATTGTATCAGTTCTTATCACTGTACCTTAATGAGGCAAGGCCATCTGAGTTAAGATGTTATAGTCTAAATTCAGATCTCAGCTCTGCCACTTACTACATGGGCGATCTCAGGCAGACTAATAGCTTCTTTGTGCTGCATCTCTTTCATTTGTATGAAGGGCATAAAAAACGGTATCCCATCTGAGGAGTTGTAATGAGACTTAAACATGTTAAAAACCACAAAGGGCTTAACGCCAGGTCTAACATGCCCCGAGAGTACTTTATACATACATTTATTCATTAAAAGAAGGGGAGAATGATAACATTCATATGATTTGCCTTCCAGTTGCATTGGATGATTAGACAGAGCCATCAGAAGAGAGACATTGTTGTCAAGGGTAAGGTCATGTACTGTTGCTGTCCATGCCAACTATCTCCACATTCCTACATGAGCTCAGGAAGCAGGTGAAAAATGAGTTAATAACTTGAAACAAGTACTGATTGAATACATTTATTTAGATTTTAGAAACTATTTTAGTTTTATTTTTCATAATGTACACGTTAGAGGATATATACACATGAATGTAGGTGCTTAGGGAGAAGAGAGACATCAGATTGTCCTGGAACTGGAGTAAATGGGTGGTCGGTCATGAGGCACCTATTGTGGGTGCTGGGAACAGAAATACCAAACTGGATCCTCTACTAGAGCAGTACATTCTCAATATTTGGATTTTAATGGAATAAAAATTAATATATGAGGACTCTTTAAGAGGTAGGATTACTGTGATTTTTGCTTTTCTCCTTATATTTTTCTAAAATTATGAAATTTTTTATAAGATTTTTATAGTGAGACAATACTAGTTTTATAACACATAAAATACATTTTTGACAAAATTAAAATCCTAAGAAAATATTCATAATATAAATTTTATAATAAAATAAATACAAATATTTTTTACTTTGTATAAAATATATCTGCAGCCAAGTGGTGCTGGCATATGCCTTTAATTTCAGCATTTGGGAGGCAAAGATAGGCAGATCTTGATGAGTTCAAGGCCAACCTGGTCTACAAAGCGAGTTCCAAGACAGTCAGAGCTAAAGCACAGAGAAATCTTGTCATGAAAAACCAAATAAATAAATAACTAAATATAAATATATCTGCAAGGTAGGCTATCTGTATGCAAAAGAATGTAAATAAGTATGAACGCAGCAGCACTTGAACAAACTACTTCTCCAGGCCAGCAGTTGTATTGCTGTTAAGATGATTTCTTTAAAGTAAAAAAGATGGCTACTTTCAAAATATGAAAAAGCCAATTCAAGGATGATCATCAGCAAGTGGAAATTTGTTTCAGAGAGGGCAATTTCCTTTGAGGAAAATGATGAGCACTTGGCTGAGTGAATGACTATTGACATGATGGTTCGAATCACAGAAGACTAGGTTTGGAAAGCACTAGACTATTTCCTGTTTCAACCCTCACATCTAAAATTTGAGACCCTTCTGTGTCTTCCTGGGTAGTCTAGAGCATCTCTAGGCATTTCAATGAGAAGAATGATTTCTTTAAAATGAGAGGAAATCTATTTCTGACAGATTTTGCCTCTATCCCTGGGACCAACTGAACATGACAGCTCTTTCCAAGAACAGCTCCTCAGACAGCTATGGTTAACTGAATCTGAGCAACCCAGGACACATGTCGTCTTGACTTTTTTTTAACCTGAAAATGCATAAGCACACAAAGTAGTATTAAGAATCACTGCTTTAGTACTACATGAACTCAGTGGATTAAAAAGAATATACACAGAACTGGGAGGGAGAAGTGATGGGGATGTAAAGATTTGGAAGCAAGAGGGTGAGGAGTGGATTCTCTATCCACCATTCTCCTGGATCCTCTTTCCTCTTCCTCCTTCCAACTTTATGTCTGTTGATTCTCCTTTCGCCCTTCTCACCCAGAGTCCAGTTAGTGCTGCCCATATATGTGTGGATATGGGGCCATCCGCTGGAGTATGCTCAACCTCCCAGGGATGACACCTCCAGTGAAAACTAACTGCCCCTCCCTTCATAGCCATCACTTGTCGTCAACAGCTCCTCAGCTGGTGTGTGTGGGGGGGCTCGAGGGTCCCTTGCCCATCTATGCTGGAATGCTGACTGACTTTAGATTTGACATAGTCAATGTTTGTTTTGTTTGTCTCGTAGACCATGTCTTGTGCCAGAAGGACATTCATGAGAAGGGAAGTTCCTGGTGGTGGTGGTTAGTGGCCTGCTAGGACATATGGGTGAGTGGCTGCCGTGAGGAGTATTTCTGCCTTTCAAAAACAGAGTTGAGGAAGCATTTGGAAGAGAAGAGCTTGACATGCTTAAGAAATACACAGATCTAAAATCTGAGCAGCTAAAGGGAATGCTGGGATGGGGAACAAGCCTAACTAAAAGAGTAAAAGGCAACTGTCCACCCAGCTACAGGACAATTCATGGCTCAAGCATCTGGGCCTTAGTGTGGTAAGTTGCCTTTTATATTTGGCCTTTCTGTACAATTTCCTGGTAAATGCTGAACGACGGGAATCGGTGCCTCGGGTTGTGAATGGGCATGCAGGCGCATAAGCACAGCCTTTCAAATACAGCTGCTGGGAGAGTCATGGAAGCAGCTCTTCCCTTTCTCTGTATGCCTCATCACACTCACCAATTTTGGTAAAATCCTAACATGCAGAGAATGAGAAATTTTTATTCTTGTCACCTGTCACCACTGACAATTTTCTTGTAGAATGCTTATCACACCTAAATAGTCATTTTGTGTGCAGTCTCCCCTCCCTCCCTCCCTGCATTTCTACTCCCTAGATAGCTAACACACAGGAGAGAGAGAGAGAGAGAGAGAGAGAGAGAGAGAGAGAGAGAGAGAGAGAGAGAGAGAGAGAGAGAGAGAGAAGCCATCCTTACCTTCGCTTGCTGGGAATAACACCCATCTCCTCACTGTCCCCATCTAGTATGACCCTTCTGGCTTGCCACCACTCATCATCAGAGGCGTTGATAACATGGAGAATGTCTCCATATTTAAAACTAAGTCCTTGGCTAGGCAGCCCACTGTCTTTGCTCTTGTCATAGTCAAACATGGCTCTGAAAGAAAGAACAAAAGGCGGCATGGTTAGAAAACAGACGGCATGGATTTAAAACACATGCTTTGGAATTTCAGCTCTTGCCTGGAGGCTCCATCATCTCCTGCATGACTTCATGGATTATGCTACACAATTTTCACTTTTTTTTTTTTTTTTTTTGCCATAAACTGTGGTTACATCTTGCTTGTTCTTTCTAGTTGCAGGGGCAGCTGATAGATCCCTATAATAGAGTCCGCTTCTTCTCTTGCTTGAAGACCACCATATGTAACAGGGTGAAAATCAGAGCCTAGGCCCTCAGTTTATTACCCAATTGAGATATTTTTCTTCTTATTAGAACCAATTTTTTCAAATGAAGACTAAGTGAAGAAAACCATGGCTATCTTCCTTAGTACTTTGAGCTATAAATAAATTCCCTTCAATGTAACAGCTTATAGACTTCTTCCTTTGTAATAGAGAAAAGGGTAAAAATATAAAGTGTCTACCCAGAGTGACTGACTCCCCTCAACAATGGGATACTGAATTATTACTGATTCTGGGTGCTTGAATGGGTTACTATAATGACCTGAATGAATGCTTAAAATATAAAAAGTAGGAAAAAAATCGGTCTTTACATGTGTATAGAACAAAATCCTTTTAACAATATCACAGCTCTTTTTACTTCCAGGAAATTCCAGACCTGCCTCATCATTGTGCTGATCACTCTGAATTGTAATCCTTTGTTGTCATGGAAGTGGCTTGGCTGAGCCCTTGCTAGGGCTGAATGCATTGCAATTGCTAAGACTGGTTCAATGTCAGAGTGAGAAGCAGTATGAAATGGTGACTAGAGCAGTTGAAGCCATAGGGATGTGACAATTTAAGGATGCAACAATTTACTGCATGTACTATACTGTCTATTTTTTGACATGTCCCCCACATCTGAAAACCCACCACCACACATAGTGTCTATCTAAGGTTTCCCAGGAGATGATTCTACCACCTCCCTATGAATTCCTTTCATTCTGCTCAGAGACTTTCTTTATGTTGTAACCACTATGCATGTAAAACAAGCTAGATTTGGAGAGTAGAATTTCCTAAAATCATTTGGACCAACCCTGTCTCTTTTCTTTCCTTTCTTTTTTTCCCCTTCCCTTCTCTGTCAAACAAATGTCACATCTGCTGTCATGGTAACCAGAAAGTGCTGGAGATAGCAGTTAACTCAAGTATTATAGAAGTCGAATTACTTACAATACAGCCATTCCTAGTATCCCTAAGTGAAGTAATTTGGAGAGGATCTTTTGGTCTGAGTGACTGGAATAAATTATTTCTTCCTTGACCATCTGCATCTTCCCTATCAGGCATTCACACAAACCCCATCCCAGAAAAGTAGGGGTGGGGAAGGACAGACATCTCTCCTGCTGATGGCAATTCATTGTGTGATAAGACAGAAATCAATTAACATTTCAGAGCCAAATGTGTTCAGTGCAGTTACCTTCCCATAATGGAAACAACACAGGCTACATCTAGCATGTGGTAGGAGCGATGGAGCGTGAGGGATTATAATGGGGAAGAATTACTACTGAGGCCATGCCCTGTTTCTACTGTACCTTAATAGGCACACAGCTGGTTACCAAGGCAAGCTGCTTAATCTTTCCTAGGTTTCATTTGCTCATATATGGTATGCAATGATGGATGCTGTCTCCATGACTGTGTGGGTAAATTGCATAAAGCAATGTGCATAAAGCATGTACAACAGTGCCTAACATACACTGGCTAGCTGTATGTATGAGCTACATTCCTTTCCTTTTACAGTGAATTCCAACAAGATTCTTGTCTATCAATTGCACTTTGTGAAAAAAAAAAAAAAGAAAGAAAGAGAGTTAACATAGTCGTCTTAAGACAATGTCCTTAAAAAGACCCATGACAAAGGCATCTTCAGCTGATATTTAGAACTTAAATTTTGGAAAGATTCCCACTAGTTTTGGACATAGTATTTCATGTGTCTGTTCTGTACCAATACTGTCACTCAGGCTGAAAATAGCTATGCTGTGCTCCAGGCAGTTTCCAGCACAAACCTTCCATCCTGAATCTCCAACAATCTACCTCGCAGACAACACCTACCACCTGTTGTCACAAGTGGATACCAGAGGAAGCAGGCATGTCCCATGTGCCTCCTCAGAGAAAAGGCTCCTGGAAGCTTGTACTTCATGTCCTGCAGACTTTGTCCCCAGGTCCTTTTGCTTTACTGATTTTGTTTTGTAATTTTTTGCCATTAAATAAAAAAAGTCAGTCCTGAGTTTAGCTATGCTGAGCCCTATGAATTAAACTTGCAAGTATTGGGAAATTCCAATATACACTCTACAGACAGCAACACATTTTTACATAGACTGTCATATCTGTGACTCTATCTTTCCCTGTAAAGGTACTATAAATAATACTATCTTCTTTTACAGAGGAAGGAGGCCCAGTGACTGGTCCCAGCATACTTAGCTCAGCAGCAGCAATGCAGGGCAGTTTGGGACTCCAGGTCCAAGGTCTGGTTTGGTGTCTTTACCCTGTCACCCATTGAGCCTGGGAGGAGGTGGAGGTGGTGCTGGCTGTGTGTAAGGACAATAATAGTAGCAATCGCAACCACCACAACTTAGCCTGGAGGTTTGTAATCAGCCTCAAAGTAAATATTGGCAGTCTTGTTTTATATATAAGGAAAGGATTCTAGGGAGTTAAGGGACCCGTCTCAGGTTGCATGTGTACATGTGTGGGAGAATGAATGTATAGTGATGACTACCTGACTCTAAATCTACCACTGTAGCCTTTCTCTTTGTGGCTCATTTTCCCAGCCTATTGCCCTCTGGCCATGACTTAGCAGTGCCAATGAGCTGAAATTTCTCCTTTCAGATTGATGCCTCATTGCCTATATGTTTCTGAAGGTCACTTATTGGTTCATTCCTGTTCCAGCATTTCTCACCCGAAAAGTACTGTTTGCTGGCTTTGCTCTTGGCCTCAAGTGTGGGGGACAGAGATAAGAGAGGGAAGGTCTCATGAGGCAGTCAATAAGACACGTGATTTCAACTGTCAAGTAATACCAGTTCCCTTTAAGAGTTGGGGTGAGAACTAAATGGAACCAAACATACCCAACAATAGCTCGACACCAGAAAGTGTTCAACTACATAATTCGGAGCCCCATGGCTTCCAGAACATGTCTGGGTCACACCTGTGTGACCTAGTATCTGTCTTCCATACTTGTGTGAAGACGTCTTAAGAGCCTCTCTCTGTCTTTAAGGTTAGGCCAAGGCACAGTCTCAGTAGATGCCTCTAGAAATGCTCCAGGTGACCACTGGAAGCCCCTTTCCTCATACCTCTCTATCCTCATATATGATGTGGGATGTGGAGATTATTCCCAGCAGCCCTCACCAGGTCAGCTGTGTGCCATCCATTCATAAGAGCAGCCGAAGGGCAGTTTCCTGCTTCTGCCTGAGGCAGTAGATGCCCTGGCTGAGAAACTCATGTGCTCTTTCTATGTACTCTGCTTATCTTGGCCAATCTGACCCTCTAGGATCACACTGATTCAGGCTTGTCGGGTTCCTAAAACCCAGCAGCTGACACATTTCAGCTTCTGTCTCCTTTGGATATTAATGGATCCGCATGTCTAGGGAAAATGCTACAGTGCCTCATCACCTAATTTAAGAAGCGATAAGCTGTTTTTAATTTGCCTCATGTGCTAATTCATCACAATGGCTTTTATAAAATGCCATTAAGACTCACACTTGCCACCCAGGGTGCTTTTAACAAGTCCATTAAGACAAGTGGAATTTGCCACAAATAATGCAATGGCTTCCTCATCCCTCCTGCCCCTCCTGAAATGCAAAGTGCAGCGTCTCTGCCAACTGGGAAAGTCTAGGAAGGAGAGTGAAGCTACTACTTGCTCATTCTTGTGGCTGTACATGGTAGCTGTAAAGTATCAGGGTACCCAGCTGAATCTAAGAACCACTTTGGAACTGGACACTGGGAAGAGGCTAAGAAGAATGCTGGGGTACACAGTAGAAAAACCCTGTACTGTTTTGAAGAAAGACCAGCAGAAATAAAGCTATTAAGATGAGCCAGTGAAACTCCACAGATTTCTCACAGAATTCTGGGCTTCAGGGAAGAGGGGGGTGAGAATGTATTACTGCGGAACTAGGAAATGGTAGGAAGTGTTAGTGGGATAGTGTCCTGCAGTTATGGGCAGAAAGAACCAATGGGAGACAGTGGTGGGAAGAAAAAAGGCTCTCCCCAAAATGTTCCTGTATTAGTCTCTAGAAAAATAGTTCTCAACCTGTGGGTTACGACCCCTTTGGAGTTCAAATGACTTTTTCAGAGGTCACCTATTATATATCCTCAATATCAAATATTTACTTTACAATTCATAACAGTGGCAAAATTACAATTATGAATTAGCAATGAAAGAATTTTATAGTTGGGGGTCAAAACAATGAGGAACTGTATTAAAGGGTTGAGAACCACTGTCCTAGAGCCTTGTGTGATATAAAGGACATAGTGTGCCTACAGTCCAGAAGGAAATATTGGGTGGGATCAGCCTGATCACATAGTCCTTGAAAATGAAAGAAGCCGCAACAAATCGACACGAGAACTGAAATGAGGACTTGAAAGTGGAAGAAGAGAATTTGTTACAGCAGTGATGGAGAACTAATACAGGGGATTAAAAAGCAGCATCATTTGTAGATATAAATTATAGAGCAGGGAGTAAGGACCAGCTACCTGGCTGATGGTCCTCTCACCCATTACTGATTCTTTGGACTAAAAACAATTATTGAGCAATGCCAATAACATTTAAATTCCCAATATTGCTTGCTCATATGCAACATACTTTTGCTTTATATAATTTCATTTCCATGAATATACAGATGATTATTCCTACACTTTATCTAATTCTTATGAAACCTTAAGAAAGCAACATCTGTTTTGCTTAATTTTAGGAAGCCACAGCATAGAGGCAGCAGACTTTTTCTCCTCTAAAGTTGCAAAGCACTCTGCCCTTGATCCCTTTGGGGCAGCCTACATTAAAAACCTACACTAGGAATGACTTTCACCTCCTGCCCTGGATCAGAAGCTATTGCAAGTCAGTCACTTCCAGATCTAGCCTGAGCAGAATCCCAGCAAAAGCATTTATAAACGAAGGAATGAATCAGCAATCCTCCCTTCTGTGCTGTGAACTTGTTTGGGCTGGAGAAGCTCTTGTTTCCATGACAACTTTAAGGCTCAAGAAACAGAGTGCTTCATCTCAATTTCCTTAGTCCTTTGAAATTGAGGCCTCTGCTTGATTAGAGGAGACCTGTCTCTCACCCTTCTGTGCAACAAAAGAAAGAACCAAAGCAACAAAATATATGAAGTCTGCTGTCTGCCCAATCCCACACCATTTGCTGTATGAATGGAGATGTTCCATTTTAACATTAAGGTAAGTCGCCGTGGACAGTGCAAAGAAGCACAGATGTTATCCTAAAGTGACATGTTCATGTTAGTTTACCTCTCTCAAAGGCTGTCTCTGAGGGAATTATTGGGGTAAGTTGGGTCTCAAATGAGATACAGGGAACCTTCAGGAGCACCTTTAGCCAACAGTTCCTCATTCACCTCTTCCCTGTTGAGAGGCGTGGATGGCTGTTTCTTAACTACATCAACAGCAATGGGTGATAGTGTCTTTTAAATGTGATATAAAAATACATTCATAGTAAACTTTCTCCAAATGTTTTCCTACCACAGTGTGTGGGGGAAGAAAGCTAGATTGAAGCAGAGAGATTTGGCCTTTAGTTGCTCTTATTTTAAAAATCAGAAATTGCCATCTGCTTTTCCCTCATCTTAAAAACAATCATTTACTTACTCATGCATATAACTGAGAATGTTTCAAAAACATAGAGGGAATAATGGAAGCAGAAATGAGTTGAGTGGAGTCAGGGGAACAGGGTTGGACATAGTCCTACCTTGTAACATTACTATCTTAACTTCTTTGTGCTATAGCTTGCATGTAATGATGAAGATGATGATGATGATGATGATGATGATGATGATGATGGAGGAGGAGGAAGAAGAAGAAGAAGAAGAAGAAGAAGAAGAAGAAGAAGAAGAAGAAGAAGAAGAAGAAACCGATGACTCTATGAATTTGTCATTTGTAAGGCCCTTTGTTCCACAAGACACTTTTAAGAAACAGGGTAGCTGTCCATGCAGCGAATGTTAATGTGAATCTCATGGGACAGTATTTACGTTGCAGGAATCAATTAGTCCTGTGTCACTTCCTCCTTTGAGTTAGCTAGCTTTCCATCACCAAATGACACACCCAGGAAAAACAACATAAAGAGGGAATGCTAGTTTTCACTAAGAGTCTCTAAGATTTTAGTTTCCGGTAATTTGGCTGCATCACTGTGGGCTTGTCTAAAAGGGAATATCAACATTGTGAGTATGTGGTGGAGAAAATGTTGTTCATTTCATGGTGGCCAGGAAACAGACCAACTGAACGAGTGACAAGAGGTAGCACATACCATTTTAGGGCATACTACTAGTGACTTCCACTTCCTGAAATGTCCATCACTTACCAATAATGCATTTCCACTATGACTCCATTGATGAGTTAATCCATTAACGATATCTGGGCTCTCATGATCCAAATGTCACACCTCCAACAACTACTATGTAGGAGAGAATGCCTTTCTTTGAAACATGAGCTTTTGGGAACTTTCAGATCCAAACTATAATATTAGTCAGCCTCAGAACTTTTTTCTCACACCCTCTCATTGCAATTCTTAACATTTGCATATTCTTGCTTATACAAACTCAGGTAACAGGGGATTTCACATCATATAGTTTCGAGGGCTCAAAACAGAGAAGATGATCAATAGAAATAGTTTATTTTTCAACATCACTTTTCACAGGGAAATTCCCAGAATTCCAGTTTTCCCTGCAACAGCATGACCAGCTAAAAACAACAAGCAAAAGGGACCTGAGTGGTTTCCAGGATGGATTACCCTGTCTTTTTAAAGAAATCGTGAGCAAGCATGCACCATTACTGCCTTTGGAATAGAAACACATTGTCTCATGGTAATGAGAGGCACATGGTCTTTACTTCAAACGTCTTAGGGAACCATGATATATGTAGTCTTGTGGATGATTTGTTCTAGGCAGCCATTTATTTCCTCACCTGCTTTAATATTCACATGCATTTAGTTAAGAGGGTGGTGGAATCCACAAGCAGATCAGTCCTCATGGTTGAAAACAAATTCATCTTTGTCAGTCCTTACAAACAGTCCACTGCCTAAGATGACAGTGCTTATTAACTTATGGCCAAATACTGTAGTAAGCCTTACACCATGACAGGCCAGGGTGTTTAATTGTCTGTGACTCAAAATGAAGGCATTGTTCCATTGTTCCAGAAGGGAAATTTTATGATGTGTCACACTATAGTATTAAGTGGCCCATGCCATTTAATCTTCAAGACCTTACAAGGCAGTTTAATACTCTTTAGAGTATTCTCATCCCGCCAAACTATTTCTAGGCTCTGAGAAGATTGGGAAAATGCCGATTTCTGCTGTAGTCAGTAATAAGGCAACTATTGTTTGACTGAAGATAGAACTAATTGGGCACTGAAGTCCTTACAGGCTGGGCCTCCCTGTAGTTGTCACATTTTGATTATAATTTGGACACCATCATTGCTTCCAGGGGTGACAACTATTTATTTTTCCCTCTCCTCTCTTGGATCTCCGGTGCTACTGATTTCCTTAGGGACTTGATGTGAGTATAGTTCTCATGCATGGGGTCCTGCTTGTCGATCATTGCAGACAACTTATTATCAAAGTCTTCAGAGACTGGGCCCCCTCTAGCTTGCCTTCTCTCTCAAGGTGTTCTGGCACCTGTCAGATTAATTTGCACTCCAGGCCTGAATGACAAGTCTCCCAACCCCAGCCTGGGAAGGCATAAACAGACCCAAACCTTCCCAAGGGTAGAGCTCCATGGCGAATGGTGTTTCAATATTCAGGGCTGGGTGAAGCAGTAAACTTGGTCATCTAAAGCCACTGTCACTTTTCTCCCAAATATTATCAGTTGGATATTCATAAACTAAAGTGTGGGACAGGGAAACATGAATAGTTTTAAGAACTCTTATGCTCTAGTCTTGTGTGTTTGGGGATGGAAGTACTCACAGCAATGAAGACACTTCAAGGGGCTGACATAACCCCATTTGTATCCCTTTACTTCTGACCTGAGCTAAAAATGGAAGCCAAGTTCTGTCAGGGTATTGCTGTCACTAACTAAGAAGTCTGGGATGGAGAAAAATAAATATTCCTGTAAGATAGGTCAGCACTGCTGACTGCATGAGTAACACTCGGCCATCTCAGTATCTAGACCAGTTAGCAAGAAACAGACATTCAAGTCTTGGATTCAAATAGTACCTTTGCAGTTTTAAGCAGCTGTGTAAGTTTTAGCAAATCACTGAACCCTTCTATACTTGAGCTCATGAAAAATATACAGCAAAGGATAAACACCTGTGTTCAAAGGGCCCTATAAAAATTACATAAGTGCTTTCAGATGTGAGTACGCAAATGCTCATTAGTTAGTAATCGATTCGAGACTCTCTGCCTTGCAAATCCCAGCCCTTGGGCCTAGGGTTGCTAACTGGAGCACCAACAAGGCACACAAACCTCTGTTACTGTTGAGTGTTTACTGACTAGCACCAGATGAGACGGAGGGTAAAGCTCATTTTCCACAAAAATGCATGAAATATAGAAGAAGATAATCCAAGAACATTTGATACGACTGCCACAATCCTTAGGTCCACTGTAGTGGTGGGTTTTGGACTAAGTAACAAAATGTTCATGCATCACAATGCCAGGTGTCTGTGCGATCTTTCAGTGTTTCCAAGTACAGGGCTTGTTACACTGGTTTTGTTTGTTTGTTTTTCAGAACACTAGATAGAAACCACAGGCTGCACTGTGACAGGAGAAGCCCTGGAGTTAGGAGAGTTTCACCTCCACATCTCACATATAACCACCAAGGCTTCCACTATCACCCAATGACCAGGGCAGATGAGAGACGACATGGTGGTTCTGTACTCACCTGGGTCAACATGTTGAGTTCAGAACATAAGCAAGCTTCCATGGATGGAAATAAGAATATATATTTAAATACTAAATGTGGCAGTATTTAGAATACATCTAAGTACCTTAGACACTGCTGGCTTTGCCGAGAACTCAGAAATGAATAACCAGCTTGATTCCAGCCCTTGGAAGCTTATGTAAGGCTGGTGATGTGGAGAATGAGGTAAATTCATTTGATTCCTCATTCACTCAGAAAAATGGTGGGTTACTTAGAAAACAATGATGGTTCTGGGAGCTTGAGATACATAAGTAAAGAAAAATATTAAAAATTCTGTCCTGATAAAATTTACATTTTAGTGAGGGGAGATGGGCAAAACAATAAATATAAAAACAGGCAAAAGGTGAGAGATATTACAAGTTCATAACTGCTGTGGGGAAAGTTAAACATAGAGAAGGGTGGTTGGGATCAGGACTGTGGGCTGGATTGTGGTGGCAGTGCCAGGGAAGCTTGCATTTTCGATCACAGTCAAGATGTGACCTGCTGAGGAGACACCTGAGTCCAGGCTTGAAAGAGGAGCAGGACTGGACATGGGGGCATCTGGGAAGAAAGTACCCTAAAGAGGGGGAGCAGCCAGACTGAGGTCCTGGGTACAGTTGAGTCCAGCAGGCTGTTAGAATAACATGGGGTTACTGCATAATCGCAGAGCAGGAAACCCTCTTGGATGCTAAGAAACTTCAAGGGAAGAGACTGCCCACCCCATTTCTCAGCATCTTCTTGCCCTCCTCTACAGCCTGCCTCTGCACTAATAGTGACTTAAATTCCTGAGGATTCAGGCCTCTTCTCTTGGCTGCTCTCAGTCTTAAGCATTCATCTGGGCTAGGCCACCCAACATCCCTTTTTCTTTTCTCAGATCCCCTACCACAACTTGAACAGCAGTTGTGGACTTCGTTTTTTAGTCAATAATTTTTAACATTGTGAGGAAGTATTTTATAGATATGTAAGCTCTATGTGTGGGTGTGTCTAAACCATTATGCAAATTTCAGTCAATTCAGACATCTATAACTTTCTCTAGAAACCTTTTTGTGTCTGCCTGTCTAGAAAACATCATTTCTTCCCCACTCTTTGTTAGAGGGCTACTCTGCATATTATTTCAGTCTTGCTCTTATGGTTGCACTTTAGTTTCCTTGCCTGTAAGTGTATTTTCCCTTCTAGATTCTCCACTTAGGAGTCTGGGGAGTGCTGTCACTCATCTCTGTAGTCTTCTGTCAGAGGAGGGGGTGAGTTGATTGAAATAAGAGCCCGACCCAGGTGACCTTGGGAAAACTACTTCATTTCCTTGGGCCTCCTGTGGTTCCCTCATCCGTAAAGTGGAATTAAAAGATACCAGTATTTTTATATTCATTTTCCTATTTGCTTTCACTTTGATACCTAAAGCAAGGTTGTTTAACCATCAATACCATCTTGTAATTTATCCGAGAGAATTTTGCTATCTTGGTGACAGATAAGGTGAATATTACTATCAGGGACAACCTAAATTTAGAAACCGTAAAAGAAATCATCTCACAGGTTCTAATGCTTAATGTGATATGGGAGAAGAGTCCCATAGCAGTGCCTGACACTGTGTGTGTGTGTGTATATATATGTGTACGCGCGCATGCGCACGTATTTGCTGCTGCTGTGTGTTGTAGATAGCTTAGAGTCATTTCATTATGTCTTATTCTTATACATAAGGTTTTGAAGACACTGGGTTCTTCTTTCAGTGACTTCAAAAGTGCTCAAAGCTGTGTGGTGGTCTGAGTTTTGTTTGGTATGAGCTTTGTGCAGCAGCTCTAGTTAATTGGATCCAATTTCTATAAGAAATGTCTCTAGCTTTCCAAATACCTCAGAACTTTAAAGGGAAATAAAGACTAATAAAATCCATAAAATTAGCATATATGCATTTATTTATAGTTTATGTGAACATTATTAATATTTTTCCAATAGCAGACTATTTTAACTTTAGAATTCAAGGGTGAGAACATGTGTCCAGTGTCAATCATCCACCCATTCATTCAGTAATGCATTGACTAACTACTGTGTGCTCTGGAACAGAATAAGGAGAAATGCCAGCTGGGACTGGAAACACTTTCCTGTTCTGTCACCTGTCACTCACCTGCTCTGCAGCTGTGGCAAAGGTCCTTAAATTCTGTTTCCTATTCTGTAAATTACAGGCTAATCCTGTCTGCTAGACAATGCTGGTACTGAGGCAACTTGTGTAAAAGTCACTCAAAGGGCTTGGTGTACAGACACATGGTAAGCTGTAAGAATAACATGTACAGGTGCAGGCAACTATGCTAAAACTCAACTTTTGGGGGAATATAACAAAGATTCATTTCTATTTTCCAGTGTTTAAATATTGATTCATGTAACACTCATCTGGCTCTTATTAAATGCCAGATCTGGGGCTCATGGTTCTCCTAGCAATAAAAGCCAGGGGAACTCAGGGCAGAGGAAGGATAGGATGGTGTTTTCTTTCCATGGGAGAAAGTGATCAGACCGCCCAGTGTGTTGGCTGTGAAGACAGCTAATGTTGCATAGCTTTTAGATTCGGGAAGCCACATAGATCATGCTTTCAAATTTATCCACCTAACATCCATTATATGTCAAGTATAAATGCTGGGTATTGGGGGGGATATGGAGGTGAATACAAAAAACAATGCCATTATGGATTTTACAGGGATGGCAGTTGCAGAAGAAATAATTACCCAGTATGATGCTTCATAAAAATCAGATGGATAAGTAATACTTGAATATATATGATGGAGAAAAATGAACCCCACTCTAGGGTAGGGGTGGGGCAGGTTCAGATGGCCAGGACTAGTGGAGGTTCAGAAACTTGCTTTGGCACTTTACATAATTTATGTGCAAGTTTCAAAGTTTCACTGCCAGAGTAAATCACTTCTTTTTCTTCAAAAAATATTTCTAGAAACAACATCTGAAGTGCTGACTGAATAGAGGGAAAGATAACTCCTGGCTTGTTTTCACTCCTGGTGCTCAGTGACCTGAAGGCCCCAGTGAGGGATTCTGGAGGTCATTAAAACAAAGCACAGGAACTTTCATGCCAGAGCATCAGTTTCCAGAAAACTCCAGTGACGAACACTTGCTTCTATTGATGCCATGTCATCTCCAAGGCCATTTGGAATCTCACAATTGTCCATTGGCTTTCAAAATGAAAGCTTGATGGGAATTCTCCTTGGAGCACTTTTTAGAGAACTTAACAAGGGCTTCTTGAGGCATCTAGAAAAATCCTGGGATATCCTGAGTTCTAATTACGGGAACTCAGAAGGATGGAAGTGTGATTAGTCATCACTATGAGAGGGCACAGACATCAGTTCAGTGGGTATTTGCTGTGTATGGTCTAGGAAGGGTCCTTTCTGTTGAGAGGCTATCTGTGTTGACAAGCAGAAGGTAGGTCCTTGGAAGAGAGAGCTTCCTAGGAAGTTGCCACATTCCTAGGGATCAGTTCAGGGAAGAAACCACAGGTGCATCATCTGGTGAAGCGTGTGCAAGGACTGACAGCAATTTGACAGATAAATAGTTCTACAAAGAGGCAAAGTAATGAGAGGATTTTCCCATGTTACTCAAGACTCAGATTTAATTAGGACACAACTGGAAAAAACCACCATGAGGTTGGCCTATCAGTTCTGATAGATGTAAGAAAATTGGATGGGAAGACATAAGAGGAACTGGGCAACACTAGTTGTTTCTAGAAAAGTCCATATCTAGTGGCAGGCCAGCTGAGATGGTGCTAGAGGCGATGTCTAGATGTGAAGGCTGAGGTGAGGAGAATCTGGACTGCTGAACTCACCCCTGGCTGGTGGCCTTTTGAACTAGAGAGATCTACAACTCTAATGATCAGTTCTTAAAGAGAAGCCATGATTTCCCTTTCCTGCTCTGCAGTCTGCTTTCACACAGTGACTGGACCAGTTGTCTGGGAACTACCACAGAGCTGGCCTGTCCATTACCCATTCTCAGTGTGCTCTGCAGTTTCACTTGGGGCCCAGTCGTTTGTAAGGGCTTCTTGCTTATCTTAAATCATGTGCTCTGTGCTGAAGATAAAGGCAGCAGATAGCAGTTCGTTTATACTCAGGAATCTAGCTGGCGAGATGGTACTACAAGCAGATCAAATCTATTTAGAGTTTGTGAAATCCAACAGTAGAAGTTTGGAGGATCTATAGAGGAACCTAAGACTTGCCTGCTCTGAATGCTGAGGGTGACCAGCCCCTGTGGCTGTCTACTTTTCCTGGGTTAGCCAGATTCCCTGCTCCACAAGATCCCAAGCTGCTTCAGTGGTACAGGATATTAAACATAGTAAAAGGGAAATGTTTTATAACTCTGGCTTTGGAAGATAAATATTAGAATTTTACCTGTCCTTAGAGATTCCTAAATTACCTTTACTTTTACAGGGATTATTAGGTCAATGGTGCATAGAAAGATTAATCCAGAGTCTCAGATCTGCATCCTCATACCCATTGGGCCATGTGCTTCCTACCTTGAAGCTGTGTCTTATTACTGAGTTTTATGTATACCAATAATAAACTATAGAATAAATAGGGAGGACGAATTCCAGATTCCCATCAAGTTTTTCCAAAAGGAAAGCTAGTGTTGCATTTTAAAGAAATGCTCTTTCTAGGGCTGGGTGTGGTGGTGGTACATGCCTTTCATACCAGTGCTTGGGAGGCAGAGGCAAGTAGATCTCTACAGGTTTCAGCCTGGTCTATATAAGTGAGTTCCAGACCTGCCAAGGATACATAGTGAGAATCTGTCTCAAAGACAGACAGACAGACAGACAGACAGAGAGATTATAAAAAGTTTAGATGTGCTACACACACACACACACACACACACACACACACACACACACACACACACACACCTACCTACCTACCTTTATGGGCTAGGGGGAAGGGAGAACTTTCCATTATAGACCAGTGAACATCTGAAGGAAAGTACCTGTTGTTAAGTTAATCAAGGCGGCCAGGTCAGCAGGCAAAGGGCTCTTGCTTACAGGTGGAGATCAATTCTGACAAGAAGGGATATTCACTAGGGGCCTTTTTCAATTTCATTTGATCAGTTAGAAAAGATGGGGTTACCAACTCTGAGTGGAAAAGGATATCTACAAGATAGCCAGAGAAATATGTATCCGAAAAGCAATTTACTTTATAATCCACAGAGCTATAGGCTTATGATCACTCTAAATCATGTCTAGCTGTGGTCTTTTCCTTGCACAAAATCTCCCACTGGGATCCATTACATGCATCTCTGAGTCTCTCTCTTATCTTTTAATATCCAATACATTGAACAAATCCGATGGATTTAAGTTTCAATCATGTTTTTATTTCCTTTTAATCTTTTTTTTCCTATATGAAAACATGCCCCCCCCCATTTTTTCCCTTTTCAGGTAAAGAAGTCCCAGTGTACTTACTGTTAAATAGCACAGGATTGAGAAAAGGGGGCAATGAGCAGGGAAACAGTTACTGGAAACAGCATTGGTTAACACTAGAATGGTATTTTCAGGTTAGCACTGAATAGTAAGAGAACTGTGCAGTTAATATTAGTCTCTCCATTTTACAAACAGGCAGAGAGAGTCACAGACATTAAGACATGAAGTTGTCTGAGCACAGGCACACACCATGGAAGCTGTAGAATTAGACCTAGGTCTGCTTTTCTCTTGTGTCTTTGTCCATTGTAATTCTGTCTCTATCAACTATCTTTTCTCCAGGAGAATAGAATCATCACATCCTTAGCCTGCATGAAGAGGTTTATTAATCATAAAACTCCCACTTTCAAGTCAACATTCATTTGTTCAGCATACCCAAGTAAACCACTCTCTACATGCAAAAGACTAGTGCTGATGGATGAATAAAACCTGGCCAGCTGTGTCCATTGGTACAAGTTAGTCTAGTGTGGCAGATAAATGCACATTACAGGACAAGGCACACTGTGAAGGGTGTGTAAGAGAGTGAACCACACACCGAGGAGTAAACTGACAGAGGAACACTAATTCTAACTGTGGAGACTCAGAGGATTTTGCAGAAGAGGTATGGCCTTTATAGAAAGTCTTGAGGAATGCCATTTGGCCAGAGAAATTAAGTAAACAAAGAGCATCAGAGGCCAATAAAAGACAATGCTATCTAGCTATAAAGGATGCTTTGGGATTAAGGGATTTATGCATTTCCTAGAACCCCTAGAGTTTAGTGAGTCTGCATGGTTGTGTGGTTGAAAGCGTGGCTGCCAAAGCCGATGGAGGTCAGCATATACAGGAACCAAAAAACATATACACTAAGAAGAAATTATTCTCACAACTTGACTGGCTGGGTGTGTCTGGACAGAACTGGCATTTCTTTATGTATGGGATTCATCAAATGCCCTCTGATTTGGATGTGGTGTTACTGGAAAACTCAAACTGATGTCTAGAAATTAAAATCCGTCTGACTGGCATGTCAGAGCTAGAGACAGGCTTACATTATTAGCCCAGTGGTGAAGCTGTGATTTGCCTTCTATCCATTCTCAAAGGAATGGCGAATGTTAAGTATTGCTATGGTTACCACTCCATGTGTCTTTTACAGGATTTCTCTTCCCTGTTTTATTTTTTTTGAATCAAGGTATATTCACAAGACTACATTTTGACACCTAAAATGCAGTTAATTGTGGCAAATGGTAAAGGGAAGAGGTCACATTCTTCCATCAGTGTCTCGGCCTTTAATAAAGCACAAATGACTGATGCTCCAGCATTTATGTTGGATGCAGAGAATACAGAGCCTTCCCTAGGAACGGTAGATCAATGTGCCTGGAGAGTCTAAGTTTCCTGATGGATCTGTTGCACTGCCACACTAGCTATGAGCAGTTCTCCATGAAGTATGAAAAGAGAAAGTACCTTCATGTTTAAGTCATTGTTATGCTGGCTTTTCTTACATAGCTTAACATAATCATTTTAGTTACAAGATGAGATCAGAAGAAATTGCCTAGGCAAAGTAGAACAGAAAGAGGGAGTCGGTGCTTCATCAGAGGATTAAAGAGCTTAAACAATAGCCCGATTATTAAGGAGAAAATTAAAGCAGGGTGAAATAATGTGCCATGATCACGGAGGAATAATGATTTTAATAGCATCCCAATTTCAAGTTGATCATCAGACTCCTTCAGGGATCTGAAATGCAGGGCTTTCAACAGCTGTGCTCCTGAGAAGTCATTTACAAATTCACTTTTAAAACAACAACAAGCACCTTTTTCTTGCGTTTTAATAGCAAGTTGTTACTGAAAGACTTCTGCTTTTTGTTACTGTTTTGTCTTGAATTTGATTTGTTAAAAAACAAATAAACAAAGCAACAAGTGACCTCTTCACCCCTAAGGCTGTGCTTGAAGGCCATTGTCAATCACAATGCAATTTCTTTCTGACATCTTAGTCCAGAAACCTCAGGTCAGGTGGTGTATGGCAAGAACAGTCCACAAAGGTGGGCTGGGAATCAGAGCAACTTTCTGAATAACAGCTACCTCACGAGTTCATGTATTGTTTCAGGTCCTTTACCCCACCCCATTTTATTTCTATTCTTTTAGGAAACTGAGGCTTAGAATGGTAAAGTGATTTCCTCCACCCTGATCACGTAACCTGAGACTGTGGCTGAGAAGTCCATCTAAGATGTCAATCTGTGACTCATGTCCTAATTTCCCAGCATATGATGCCAACAAAGAGGACAGAGAGGGCGAAACTCTGACATTTGACATTTCTTTCTTCTTCATGAGTCAGCTGGGACAGAGATTGTGAGTGGACAGGGTTGGGGTGGGGAGAAGGGTGGGAGTGGTGTGCATGTCACATAACAAACAGGAAAGCACTGTCCAGAAAGGAGGTTGGCTTCACCAAGTCCTAGGTTACAAGGATCTCTGGAACCCTGGGATGGTGTGGAAGGGCTCAGACAAGCTAGTCAGAGAAAGTCAGTGAAAACTTAATGCTTCAGAAGAGCAGGGACGTCAGTCTAAACAGAATAGCTCCCTGGGAATGGTTACCAGAACAGAATAATAAGTTCCAGTCTTTCAAACCACAGCCCCACCCTTGAGTGACTTGTACCAGACACTTTCACAGCCTTTTCTTAGAGCACCTAGGACAGTGTTTGGGACACGGTAACTGCTTAGTCCTAATTTGCTACTACTTTGGCAAAGACCTGTAATTGTTTAGTACATGGACCTGGATAGCATTGTTTAGCATTTTCATCTGCAGCCCCTTTAAAGCAAACTCAATTTTAAAAGGTCTACTGGGAAATATGAGAAACAAATCTAAGATCTGCAGTTTATGAACCTATGTGAGATTAAAAAAAAATCCATTACATTGAAACACATGTGACAGATGGAAGAAAATGACACGAACGTCACATGAACTGTAAATGAGTTCTAGGTTGTGAAGGAATCTCCTCCCTCCGACTGTTATCAAGGCTTTTTGGTATTTTTAGAATCCCTATGAAAAGATACTTTCATTAAGATACCTTTTAAAAAGAGTTTAAATCAATTTTCTTATCCATTTTCTTCTGAGCAATTTCTAGAGGTAAGTAACAATGAGGGGATGATGGAGGGGAATCTATGCTCAGGTCACATGACAGGTATTTAAATAGTTATATCTTGTTTTGTCATTTATAATACACTTGTGCTATTTATCAGATTATCTCATTTAAATCAAACAATTTTTCCAGTAAGTATTTTTTAAACCAACATGACATGCAAAACAGCCACACAGTAATGTATTTGGTGAGTTAGAATTCTCAAGGAAAAACATCTGGTCTGAAATCTGAAATCCATCCTCTCTACTTGTAAACATCCAAACCTTTTCTCCAGTACAGTGCTTCTTAACCTTCCTGATGCTGAGACCTGTTAGTACAGTTCCACACGTTGTGATGACCACCAACCATATAATTATTTACATTGCTACTTCATAACTGTAATTTTTCTGTTTGAATCATAATGTAGACATCTGATAGGAAGGATATATGATATGCCACCCTTGACCCCAAAATGGGTCATGACCCACAGGTTGAGAACCACTGTTTTAGGACACTTTTCCTTACTCTGAACCAATACCTTAATTCTAGATACAGACTGTAAACTCACCTGCTCTTTTGCACGTTAGTCATCCAAATACTTAGGTAACACTAAGGACTGAACTTGACACTTCCAATACCAAAACATCCTCTGTCTCCCTGCTATTCCACAGTATCACAAAGACTTTCTGGTTCTTCAAACATTTTCCATCAGATTAAATGTTGTGTGTGTCATCTAGTTCATTAACAGCTGCCTAGGATTTGAAAATTATATGCTCCTTTGCTCCTATTTCCCAATTAAGCAACTTGTTAGTTTAACCTAATTAATAAGTAATTTTCACCTGTTTGCTTTTAAGGTACAAAAATGCACACAATATTAAACTCAATTTATAATAATGAGTAAGTGTGATTTTTCTTATCACAGTGATTACAAAAGGTAATAACAAAGTAATGATTACAGCCTATAATAGATGCTAGACACAGATCTTAGTGATCTGTGTCATTGAATAGGCAAGAGATGTGGCTACGATATCCCCAACACTGAGCTCGTCACAGGGAGGTATACTAATTTAGCTGGCATAAATATGACTCAGAGGCAGTACTGAAGTCCTTTCATCTCATATTGAAGTCTATTTACTACTGAAAGTACCCTAGTGAATGACACAACCTCCCTTCTTTTATAGAACACTCGCTGTCTCACACCCCACAGAGACACATGCATAGTTTCTTTATTCTTTGAAATATCAACTTTTGAAAACCAAGGAAAAAAAAAATCTAACAAATGTGACCCACTAAAGATGAAATTATAGTAGGCAATTCTCATTCAATAGGAATTTCATTTATTACAACCTCATCTTTTGCTAAAGGGTAGGAAAACCTTTATTCATTCTAGGAAGACAGTACCCTGTTACAATGCACCATTAGATGCATTTGGGTGGACAATGGATAGAGGCTTGCTCGTTGATACAAGATAATTATATATGACTTAGTCCTGAGAATCATAGTTAACTAATATAGTGTTTGGAAATACTAGAACAGTTTTCTCAACCTTCCTAACACTGAAACCCTTTAATATAGTTCTACATGTTGTGGTGACCCCTCAACCAGAAAATTATTTTTGTTGCTACTTTATAACTGTAGTTTTGCATATGAATTGCAATATAAATATATGATATGCTGTTGCACGAATCTTAAAAGTTCTTATTAATAAAAACAAATCCAGAGCCAGGTATTGGGGTGAATGCTGAATGATCAGAGAAACAGAACAAGCCACAGCTACCTCACCTCACCAATTCCTCAGCTGATCCTGCTTCCTCAGATTGGAAGCCTCTGTGTCCTCACCCAAATAATCTCAGCTGAACTGTGCTGCTCAAAAGCCTAAAAGCTTAACCAGGCTCTAGTTTCTCGTCCTCATGCCTTAAATACCTTTCTGCTTCCTGCCATCACTTCCTGGGATTAAAGGTTCTTGTTACCACGCCTAGCTGTTTCCAGTGTGGCTTTGAATTCGCAGAGATCCAGATGGATCTCTGCCTCTGGAATGCTAGGATTAAAGGCGTGTGTGCCACTGCCTAACCTCTATATTTAATATTACGGCTGTTCTGTTCTCTGACCCCCAGATAAGTTTATTGGGGTGCACAATATATCAACCACAATATGCAGATAGTTTTAGGCAATCCCGTGAAAGGGTTCTTTGATTCCCTAAAAGGGGTTGTGATCCATAGGTTGAGAGCTGCTGTACTAGACCTATGTGAAAATAATATAAGCTCTAATATAGATAGATTTGGACTGAAATCTACTCTATTCTTTATTGGACTTGGGAACCTTCGAGTCTCAAGTTTTCTACATTTAAAATAGTACAAAAACCTATTCATGAGATCATTGCAATGATTAAGTGAAGTAAAAAACAAAGGCATTTATCAAAGCTTGATGGATAACAGACATGCTCTCAACTTTACAACTAACCTAGACAAACCCTCCCATTAGCACATGCTTTTGTAGGCAGTGAGAAAATTGAGTGGGGAGGAATATGAAAATTATGTGAAAGCCAAGTGAAACTCAGACAGAAGTCACTGTCTTTTGTAGACACAGCTTATGGTTTGAATGAAAAAGTGTCCACCATAGGCTCAAGTATTTGAATAATTTGTCTCTGGAGAGTTATGGAGCCTTTAGGAGGTGCAGCCTTGCTGGAGGAAGTGTGTCATTAAGGATGGGCTTTGAGTGTTTCTTGCCTTACCCCCACTACCTGTTTTCCCATTCTGCTTCCTGTGTGTGGATAGAAACGTGATTGGACAGTTTCCCCGTTCCTGCTGCTGTGTCTATCCTGACTCTTTCCGTTCCTCTTCCACTGGGATGGACTCTTTCCCTGCAGCCCTGAGCCAAAAAGAAACCCTTTCTCCCTTAAGTTGCTTTTGCCAGGCTATTTTATCACAGCAACAGAAAAGTAACTAATATACATCTGCTATGTCAGCATATATTGATTCTAAAGACTATTTGGACATTCTTCAGTTTAAATTGCTTCTATAGACAGTAAACATAGTTTAATGTGTATACACACACACTAAACTTATTTTGTATATATTTGACAAGACAACAAAAGTGCCAATGCTGCTTATAAGACAATATATTTTTTTAATTAAATTTGTTCTTTGATAATTTCATAACTGATATAGTCTGATTCCTTTCAGTCCCCACTCTGTCTTCCTTCCTCTTTTCCACCATGTCAATCTCTACCCCTTCCCAATGAGTTCCTTTCCCACATTCCTGTCTTTTGCTTTGGTTTGTGACTGACGGAGTTGAACCAGCACTGTCCACATGAGCATGGGTGTGCAACTATCCATCACAGCATGGTGGGCTCACCCGTGGGGACACCACTGGATTCAGTGACTCCCCACACCCAAGGGTCCACCAATAGCTAATAGTCTCCCAAGGATGGGAAGCACCCCATGAGCTCCTCCATCCATAACTGATGGCTGACAGCTCCATCCTGTGCAGGCAGCTGCAGCTCCTGTGAGTTCATGTAACACATGTAGTACTTACCTTTTTATGCAATAATCAAGAATTTAGTTAAAAGCAAAAATGAGTGAAAATATCCTGAAGTTGATGTTTAGATAGTCGCTTTTATATCTAGAGCTTTCCATGATTAAGCAGGTGCACCTCTGCTTTCTTTCTTTCTTTTTTTTGGACAGGCTCTCACTATGTAGCCCTGGCTGGCCCAGATCTTAGTATACATGGACCAAACAGGACTTGATATTGCAGCCTGTGTCTCCTGAGTGCTGAGTGCTAGAATCACAGCTGTGTGTTACCACTCTTGGTATTCTTCCCCCCTTTATTTACTTACCTATTATTCTTTTATTTTTATTTTTGACAATTTCACACACACACACACACACACACACACACACACACACACACACACACACTTTTGGGCATTTTTACCCCCCTGCCATTACCCTCTGTTATCACTCGCACTGAAATTCTTCTTCTTTCCAATAATCTCCCTCCTACCATGCTGTCATTTGGTTTTGACCCATAGACCCCTAGTGAGGATGTGACATCAGGGACTCCTTTCCCTGGGCATGATGAAACGGTGCCTAGTGGGTCTTGTGTGGAAGATGTTATTTCTGCAGGTGGGAAATGACTGCATAAAGGTGTCCACATAACCACTCTGACTTTTTTTTTTTTTTTTTTTTTTTTTTTTTTTTGGCTTTTCGAGACAGGGTTTCTCTGTGTAGCTTTGAGCCTTTCCTGGAACTCACTTGGTAGTCCAGGCTGGCCTTGAACTCACAGAGATCCGCCTGCCTCTGCCTCCCAAGTGCTGGGATTAAAGGCGTGCACCACCACCGCCCGGCCCACCTCTGACTTTTTCAAAGTCCCTTTTAGTTTCATTTGCTGAAGACTGACAGTTTCTTGAGGTACCTTTGTGTCTATTTTCAGGTGGTCTCCATACACGGTTATGTGTCTCAGATCAGGAAGAATAGTCAAGGCATCAGAGAGTCACTTTACCCTGACCCGAACCAGTTCCCACAGTCAAAGCTGCAGGGTGAGCTGCTGCCTCTGAACTAACCTTTAAGGATGGCAATAAGGAGCCACCGCTAGGGTCACCGGCTCTGAGAAGACACAGCTTTAGACAGAGGTCCAGGGAGATCTGGAGACTGTCTAATCGTCTAACACGCTTGGCTTAAAGAACATGATGTAGCTTTTGGATAAATAAAGGCAGAAGAAGACACTCTGAGCCCAGCCACTTGAAATCCATGAAAGTGTTGGCGAGACAATGGAGATTCTGAGGGCATAGCTAGAAAAACCCAGGACATCTCCTCAGTTACTGTGTGTGTGTCATGGAAGGGAGAAATGCAAAAGAAATCAAACCTCCAACTTGTTTTTCGTTCTCAAGGCTGTCTTAAGTGCATTTGATTAGCTGAGTGTAAATTACATGTCAGCCTGGAGGCATGGCATCTCTGCTGGGGCATGTGGGAAAGGTAGAGTACAGCGCTCATCTTCAAGGATTTGAAAAGCAACTTCATTTTCTTAGGAGGAGGAATCACAGGAATCGTGCTTAGCCTCTCATCTCAAGTCTGTGAAAATGGTATCAGGCAAAGCATAAGAGATAATGGCTCTCCCACCACGGGAACAAGGCAGTGAAGGGAGGTGACCTTAAGGAGACAGTAGAGGATTAAGTAACTGGTCACTACAGTGTACCGCCTGGAGAGTGTTTCTAGGTCTGTTTCCACTAGAGAAAGAATTTAGGAGCAGTCTGGCTGACTCCTCAGTCAGAGATGGAACTAAGAATCTTAAAGAGATCAACATGGCTAGCATTTGCAGGATAAAATACCAGAGAGAAGAGAGCATCACAGAAAGAAAATTCTGGAAATCTTCAGACTACCTTCAATATCGAGCAGAGTACTCTACTAATCGTGGTGTGTGTGTGTGTGTGTGTGTGTGTGTGTGTGTGTGTGTGTGTGTACTCAAGTGCATACATGCATACTTACGTGAATGTGTGTGTGCGCACATTCACATGTGCCTACCTGCCTGCCTGCCTGGCTGTGTGTCTGCCTGTTTGCCTATCTGTCTGAAAACTACCAGAAGCTAGGGGAAAAAGTTTGAATACCTGGCATTTCCACAGTTAAGAACAATGCTAGTTCTCGGTAGGCACACAACAAAGCCAGTGGCAGCCACTGGCCCTCACATTTTATGAGGTACCCAGCAGCACAGTCATGAAGCTCTTACCTCAGACTGACAGATAGTTGCTGATAGACTAAATGCTGCTCTGGTCCCAAACCAAACAACATAACCAACAAAAACCTTAAAAAGGAAGATTTGGAAAGATCAAACTTTTCCCAAATATTTTGGCCATGTACACTAATGCTGCTTGTGCATGCCCACACAGAGGTCAGAGGAGGAAAGCAGGGATCTTTCCTCTGTTGCTTTCTGACTATTGCCTTGAGGCAGGGTCTCTCATTGAATTTCTAGTTTACAGTTTGGGTGAGGCTGGCTGGCCAGAGGCTCTAGGGATCTGTCTGTCTCTACTGCACAAGGTTGGAGTTATAGGTAAATGCAGCCATGCCCATCTTTTGGAGGGTGGTCAGACTAAGGAGTCATGCTGCAGAGCATGCACTCTTAACCACGAAGTCATCTTCCCAGACCCTTATCAATCTCTTATGTTGAGCAGCTACTAAAAGAAATATTTGCAACATCATTGTGCAATGTCAGTAGAATTTGTTTCTTCCTGTTTCTTGCCTCATTAACATATACGGCCATTGTTAAAAGAAAATTTAAAAGAAAATGAAGTGACTGACTACATAACATAATTTGCAATCTCTAAAACAATCAACAAAGGCCATAGCTAATGAGAAAACAGGTTGCTTCAGGCTGAAAGATAATTCTAGATCAATAATTAATTCAATCAAGATTTATGGAGTACTACTAGGCACAAAGGTAGGTGTGGATCTTGCCCAAATAAACATAGAAAATTGTTCAACCATCCTGTTATAAAGATAGCCACACCGTATTTCCTGTCCTTTTTGAGAAAACCATTTTGGAAAGCAAGCAAGCAAGAAGAAGGGTCGTTACAAACAAACAGCCTTTGCTTTGTTAGTAGTACTGCATTGGGCAGCTATCAGCACTACTAACCCATTCCATCTCTTACTGTCAACATGAAGATTCCCATTGGAATTGTAATGTTCTTACAAACATCTAACCCATGCCAGGGCAATCAAAAGTCCTTTCCTTCTCCTCTCCCTTTGCTTGCTCTCTTGCCCTTTTCTCTCTTCACTTCTGCCTATATCTTTCTTTGATACTCCCTCCCACCCACACAAAGTAAGTAGTAGCCAACCCCTGCCTTGTAGAGAAAGGTCAATGGATAGGGTTTGGAAGCTCTGAGAGGTAAGTTTCCTAACTCAAGAACAAACCTGTTCATAGTTAAAACTCCCCTCCCTCAAAGAAGCTGAGTTAGGATGACGCCAAGCCTTCAGGGTACCCAGGGGCCTGATACGTGTGTCTGACACACAGCTCCAGTCTTGACCAACTGCTCAATCAGTAAGAGGTGCTGCTCCTAGTATGCACATGTGTGTTGGATGTTTCCTAAATTACCTGCAAGCAAATGGGCATACCCAGTGTCCCGTAACAGTCTAGTTGAGAGTGGCTGTCTTAAAGAGAAGCATTCTTCATTAGTTGAAAAGACTTGGGTTAGAGGAAAGGAATAGACTCCCACTGTCTGTCAATCAGAATGCTGAGTAATACAAGATGTTTTCCTTTTGGTGAAGAAATTACCTCTGAGAAAATGCCAAGAGGAAATGACATTATTTTAGTGAAAATACATCACTGCATACGATACAAGAGCTACAGTAAATTTGAATTAAGGTGTTCATTTGTTATATAACATTGACTTGCTTTGACACAGGAGGAAATAAGTTATGATCTTAGAGGGAACCTTCATGTTTATTCACAGTGGGCCCTGTCCCTAATTTCAATGGAAATGATAAAGGCGTTTTGAAACAATACACTTGGACCTGGGATGGGCCTCACTGTACACAGAACTCCATTAATTAGAACTAAAAGAATTAAGGAAGCAGTTACTAGTCTTTGTGAATCAGCTCCCTTTTCTGGTCTCAGAATGTCCTCACTGAAGACAACTGACATCATATTAAAGTCTAAGAGAAACAAAGCACAATGATACATGCCCCTAATCCTACGATTATGAGGCAGAAGCAGGAAGACTGTGAGGTTGAGCCTACCCTGCACTGTACAGAAATTTCTAGGCCGTTCCAACCAAAACCAAACCAAACCCAACCAAGTCAAATCTTGCCAAACCCAAGCCAAATGATGTCTAAGTGAACTTGGGGTCAGATCAGGTTCAAGGGTATTGTTTTCTTAGTTCTCGTATTTCCTTCTGCTTTTCTTTTTTATGGTTTTAAAAGTTGGAATTCCTTCAGACCTTTTATCTTAGCAACCAAATTGCCACTGATAACTGTGCTTCATTTCTAAGACTGTATGGGTTTTGAGAATTAGTCTCCATCCTTTGTGATCCTAAGATAGGGATCAGATAACAAGAAATACATTTTCAACTCAAATCTGTGTGCTTAAACCAAAAGCAATCATATCTGAGGTATGGTACTCAGTGCTAGGGGATGGAATAATGGTCTAAGATATTGTCACTGCCCTCACAAAGAAGGAGTGATGCCCCTGGTCACAATAGGTAGGTTTGTGGCCTTCATCCCTCACCCCTGCATGGGTCGTTCTCATCAACCAGCAATATAATCAATATATTGTTTACATTTATTGAATTTGCAAGTCTGCCATGAGCTTTATTCTGTGAGTGCCTGATTTTTTTAACCAAGTATAGTGACAATTCTTCAAGGAGAAGATTATGTCAGTAGTTCTAAGGAAGCCTGTAGCTACCTTTCCATATCAAGTGTTTTACTAATACTGCATAGGCATAGAGAAAGAATGTGTAGAAAGCACTGAGATCTTTGTATATTTCTGCATTTGAGACATGGTCTTACTATGTATGCCTTTAGCGTCCTGGGTCCTGGGATTATAGACACATGGCATCACAACCAGCTCGTGCTATCATTGCTGCTAACGTTTTTAACAACCCACAGATGAGGTACTTCTTATTTCTACTCAACAGAGGAAGAAGTAAAGGTTCAAAGAGGCAAAGTGATTCATCTGAGTGTTGCGGCCCCAGTATGGGGGATGAGGGCACCAAACTGGGGATGTCTAACTCTAAAGCTCTTGCTCTTTTCACACTAATGCAGTTGGATCAGGAAATAGTGCAGAAGCTAATTTGCATGATCCTTCAACTGAGAGTTTCATTTTAGGAAAGGCATACCAATTAAATAAGGATGACATTCCATTCCCTTCAAAAGCCATTTGTTGATTCTGTATTTGGCGTGAGAGAAGAAATATTCTTTGAATGTTAAATATTCAAAAGGAAAAGTCAGAAATTGCCTCTTTAATGTTTAAACATGTCATAGGAAGTAGATCCGTCGGGGGGTGGGGCGGGGACTGCCCTGCCTGCACACTGTCTCTCTGTGTATTCACCTTCACTCATGTGCATACTGCCGGAGGTCTGTGTTCGGAGGAGCCTTTCACAAGAGTTCCTTTTTATGTGCAGCCTGGTGCAGGGAGCAGCAGCTCCAGCTATGACTTGAGGGATCTATTCTGGATCTAGAATGGATCTAGATCCAGCCCTGCCTTTCACTCTCATCAACCGTTCTGTTTAGATTTGGTAGTGCTGGAGATTGAATTGTATTACAATTGTTTGTATTCCACATATGTTCTACCGGTGAGCCACAACTCAACCTCTCCTTTAAGCAGCCTGACACTTCGAGTCTTTATCCTTGAAACAAAAGGACTAGAGGGGTTGAATCCTAAGCTAACCCAGAGTGGTAAAATGCCTTGGCTCTTTTCTGGGGTTGAAGACCACTGTATTTTGATTTCTTTCTCTCTAGTCGTGACAGATGCTCTAACAGAAGCGACTTGAGGAGAACATGCTTGTTCTGGCTCACACTTTAAGTTACAGTCCATCATGGCAGAGAGCTCGCAGCAGCAGAAGCTTGAGGTAGCTGATCACATTGCATCCCCAGTTACTAAGCGGGAAGGAATGAAGGCATGCTGCTCAGCTCCTGCCGTCTGTTTACTCAGCTCTGGAGACCAGTCAGGCACAGCAGGTGGATCTCTTCACCTTTGTTAAGTAACCAGGATAATCCCTAACAGGAATGTGCACAGGCTCACATCCTAGGAAATTCTGAATTCTGTCACTTAACAATTAACACCAACAGGCAACGTTCTAAATAAATTGTGGACAATAAATTCTTTAAAATAAGAAGCCCTGACTACCTTCTTGAGAAGCACCATAAACATACCGTTCACTTCTCAGGTATTTGATTGATAGCTTCATTGATAATGAATACAACTATACTCTGATGACTATAAACTGATAATTCAAGCACAGAAAACAAAGTTGGTAAGATCTGACTTATTTTGGTTGGTTGGTTGGTTTTCAATAGCTGATCCTAAGAGTCGGGAAGTGTGTTTCCAATAATTAAGTCAGCCTTAATTTTCTAATCAGTTTCTAAAACAGTTAAGAAGGACAGTAGCCTGTATGTGCTTTGGGCAGATACAGGACATGAAGTGAACTGGGTCTCTGTGGCCTGTCACAGACTTCTACACACTGGACCTCTTGTTTAAATGTCAGAATCCCAAGGCAAATGGTGTATTCTCCTCCCACTGTAATGGCAATAGTATGAAGAGGGAAGGAGGAACTGTAAATGATGGAATCAAAGTCAATTTTGTATTGAATCTGGAGAGATGGCTCAACAGTTAAGAGCACTGGCTGCCCTTCCAGAGGACCCAGATTTGATTCCCAGCAACCAGATCATGGCTCATAATCCTCTGTAGCTCCAGTCATAGTGGATCTGATCCCCTTCTGGTGTCTGCAGGAACCAGGCATGCACAATGTATACAGACATACATTCAAGCAAAACACCCACACACATGAAAATGTGAAAAAAATTCTTCTTATATGGATCAGTTCCAAACAAGACAGACCTTTGATCTGGGCATCAAGATAAGGATCAAGGCCAAGATATGTAGTGTTCTCAGTTTACACTCACAATAATACTCAGATGCAGCTACACTGTGTTTTGTGATTTTTCTATCTGTACACCCTAAAAAGTCCTACTGATGTCACCCTATGGTGTAGTGTGGACCATTTCTACCTATTCACTCCCTGTTTCACTTATCAATAATCTTTTCTAACACAGAGATCAGATATGAGGCCAACGACACAGACTTAGGCTGAAATAAGACATAACACATGAGCGACAGTTGGGTGTTGTTATAATTGAAAACATTACTCAACATGATATTTTTCCATTAAGCTTTGCAAATTAAAATGGACCTTGCCTTCCTCCAGGAAAATGTCTAAGCATTTACAACTAGCTTTGTGTTTTAAAATTTGGAAGCTTTGGAGACAACTATCAAAACAGGCTGAAAGGAACAGAAAAGTCACTTAAGGCTGGAAGCCCCAGGGATTAAGGAGCTCACAACATAGTCTAATTGCATGCCATGAAGCTGAGACTTGGAAACCTTGGCAGAGCCAGAGGGGAAAAGAGACAGAAGAAATGAGAACAAGAAGATGTCAGGTGGTAGAGAAAGAAAGCAGGGTAAGTCGAGGCCAAGCATTACAGAGAAACCAAAAAGAGCTGCCAAAAAATCCCGGGGCAAGAGAAGCCCTGGCTCCTGAAGCCAGTCTACTGCAAATGCTTAGAAGTAGGCAGGAGGGCAGAAGGGAACCACACTCCAGACAGCCACAGGGCCCGCAGGAAAAGCCATCTGCATCAGTCAGTTCCTTGGTCAGTCCAGGACACAGTAGAACCAGGAGCCAGGAAACAGGGCAATGTCATGGACTACTGATACCTATTAAATCCAAATTACATCCAATGTCCCCTTACCAATTTAGGGTGCTCTTTCCATATCCTATTAAGAACAAACTAGTAATAAGCACATTTGAATACTGTCTTCATAGTAAAGCCCCAACAGACCTAGTGTGGATTCTTAGTCTTGGCACCTAACAGCGTGGAGGTGACGGAGGTAAGTTACTGTATGGGTTTTTCTTATGAGGCTAACTTGTTTAAATATGACTGTTGTGTGAATCAAATGCAATCACTTGTACATACACACACACACACACACACACACACACACACACACACACACATTCAGCTCCTTAATCTGCTGTTTCCTTCATTTTCACTCATGTCTTTAGAGAACATTGGTCAGAACTCAAAACAACAGTTGATATTTATCTAGGTCCAAACACAGTTCTAAGGGCTTTACTTGTAGTTACGGCTTAATCTGCACCCGGGACTATAGGGCATAGAGCATTTTCAGCCCTTTATTTCAGGAGAGAGAATCTGAGCTGTGGAGAGGTTTAAAAGCATCTTGTCTGAGTTCTCTTCATTAGGAAGTCTCAGAGACAGAACTCAAATGTGCAACACAGGCAATATAACGCCAAAGGCAGAAACCGTACAAGTTCCCCCTGATGCCCTGATGCCCTTCTCAGAGCGACTTTTGTCCTGACTTCACCCAGCAATGCCTGCACAGGTGATCTTCCCTGACCGTAAGTCAATTAGGCTTTAGAAGAAAAAGAGTCCCATTTTCTCGTGTGACTATGAATGAATTACCCTTATTTATGAAGAGTAAGTCAGATGACCTCTGCAAAGTGTCTAATATGCAGCAGGTGACTCCAGAATGTGGCTGTTATATTCTCTCTCTCTCTCTCTCTCTCTCTCTCTCTCTCTCTCTCTCTCTCTCTCTCTCTCTCTCTCTCTCACACACACACACACACACACACACACACACACACTCCTACTGCTTACAGTTTAAATCTTTTCTTAATGTTTGCCTGTAAATAGCCACTTTAGCTTTAAAGTTTCTCAAATTTAGCATCACATTTGCTGCATTTATAAGAAACTGAGTATAAATTGATATTGAATAGAGAGAAGTAATCATAAAAGTCAGACAGAAACCCACTACTGCCAGGTATCAAACTGATATTTACCAAAGCACAATACAAATTTGCCTAGCTATAAGAATAAAGATAGAAAATTGTTTAGGTCATAATGTACCCATCACTTGGGAGAGATGATAAAATAATGCCATATGTGGAGTATAAATTAACCCCTTTTCTTCAGACAGCCTGAGTAAGTCCATATCTCAATGACTTAAATGTAAATTACACACATATTTAAAGCCTAAAATAAGCATAAACATCACAGCAATTCAGGATTAAAGGGGAAGGATTGTTTTGTATTGTTTTTAAAATAAGGCTCTTTGTTTTGCTCAGCCTGAATAGGAAATGAGCCATGCACAGCTCTACAAATACCCATGGGCTCCCCTGGTTTCCTGGAGGCCAACAGCTTAGCAGGGGTTAGTGTTCGCTTTGATCAGTGGTCTGTGATATTTCAATGTGCAATCCCTTCTCTTCTGGCCTATCTACTAAGGACTTATTCTTCCCAGTGGTGCAGCTAACTCTAGGTATTGAGTGACTCCCTGGAGCAGAGCTTTGCCTCATTCTCCATTTGTGTAGTGTGGGATGACAAGTACCCAGAAACCATGCTAAGTAAATTTAAAGATTATTTGTTCCTGCACTATAGTCTGCCCGAGCCTGGTTAATATAGACATGAGATGTAGTTTTATACTGTCCTCTAATTTATGTAGATATTTTAGATGCATGGTCTTGTTTAAGCTGATAACATGCCTAAAGAGCACTTAATTGGTCCAAAAAGCATAAAATTAGAAGCTGTGTTTCCCCAGACTGTAACAATCAAGGTTTCTATTAGATGTGGAGAACAGAGAAGAATCCTAGGACAGCAACTAAGAGGAACCAAGTATAAGAGATAATTAGAGAAGGAGTTAGTTTTCATTAGTGTGTGGGGGTGAGGGGGTTGTTGGTGGTTGATACATATGTGTGGATAAGCTTACCCATGGGGACATGCTTGGAAGTCAGAAGTTGATGTTAGGGTGATGTTAAGACTGCTGTCTAACTTACCTTCTTGAGAGAGTCTCTCACTGAATCTAGAGCTCATTGATTGGTCAGAAGAACTGGCTTGCAGGATCTACCTCTCTCCACCCCACAGATCTACCTCTCTCCATGCCCCAGCTTCAGGTTGCAAGTACATGCCTCCATGCCATGCTTCTCTGTGAATGCTAGGAATATGAGCTGACATCCTCATGCTTATATACCAGTGCTTTTCCTATAGCGCTATCTCCCCTACCCTGCAGGAGAGGAATTATGACTTAGATCAGAAGGAAGAGATGGACAAAAGTTGCTTTAGCTTCCATCATGAGCATCACTGGGGATCTATCCCAGAGAAAGTTAGAATCTCTTGAATCTCAAGTTCTCTAGTGTAAAGATAGCATGTGGGCTCCCACTGTGATTTTTTTTTCATAACTTACTATAACTTTGAAAATCGGCCAGATTTCAGAAAAAAAAAAATGAAGTGTGCTCAAGGCAGTCAAGCTGAATTAGAATTGAAAGGCAAGCCTGCCACTTGGTGAACCACAGCAATTAATGAGACTATGATAACTTTATGTCAGATGGGAGGCAGTTGTGGAGTTTTCCTGGTGTTAGGCATGTACTGGGCAAGCTATTCTTCTGGCGTTACAACACCCACCCCCCCTCACCCGCCACGGGCCAGTTTGTTTCAGAACAGGGAAAGTTTTAGTAGCAATAAACTTCTCTATGGAAACAATCACTCCAGGCCCTCCAGTTTTTCAGTTGGCAACACCAGTGTGGGGTAGGTTTCTCCCCAGCTCTGTTGAGCTATAGGAAGACAAGGAGTGCTGCCCTAGGTTTTCAGTGGTTGTTAGAGTATTGATGCTGCTGTACCAGCGATCTCTTTAGTGTTTCATGTGCTTTTCTTTTGACTATCAAAATTGGATTGCATAGACAATTGTTATTCATGGTTTTCAGATGAGGAGAACTATTCATGTCTACTATGTTCTGAACACGGAATGAGATGAATAGGGCACCTTCCTCAGTTTTCTCCTTTTTCAAATCGAAGGATCAAAATTAATGACTGTAAAGTTAATGATGCCATTTAAAGATTTACTTTTGGCTTTATGTGCATAAATGTTTGCCCCAAATACATGTATGTCCACCAAATACATGCCTGGTGCCTACTGAGGCCAGAAGAATATATCTGATCCCCTAAGAAGTGGAGTTACAGATAGCCGAGCCACCATGTGGGTACTGGGACTGAAGTGGGGTCCTCCGCAAGAGTGGCCAGTGCTCTCAACTGCTGAGCCATCTCTCCAGTGCCAAGGACATAATTTTAATGTTACTGTACAAGTGGTTCTGTGCATACAGCTAGACTGAATTATACAGGCTTTTCTCACAATCACTTTATTTGTAGGAGGCTGGAAATGCTATTACAAATGTGGTTCTGGGCTGAGCTCCAGCAAAGTGAATTATGTTATAAATTTTTTGCTGATCCCCATGCCTTTTAGAGATCCCATCTAACTGAAGTGCACACCATTTTAACACATTAAATATCATTGCAGTATTTTAAAAAAGAATTTAATAAATAGAATGTTGCCAAGAGTTTCAAAGGGAACAATAATGTGTTGCTGTCAAGTTGCTGGTCCCTAATCTCCTAGTTAAACCCTTGATTAGGCAGAGATGATGCTGTCATATTTAAATTACATGATAATGGGCCAAAATATTATTCAGGTGGAAAAGAAAGTTTCAAATGTTAAGAGAAAAAGTTTATGAAGACTTTAAAATATATCAATCTATCTGCGATATTCATAAGAACATGACCTGAGCACAAAAGTCTCACAGCACAGTAGCTATTACATCCATCATAAGATTAGCATGTACCAGGTAATAAAGTCAAATATAATATGCACACTAACAAGATTTAAGGAAAGTGTGACCACCACTCATAGTTTACTATGACAAAACATTGTTGACTATGATGATCCAAGTGGAAGAAATCTTGTCCTCACTTAAAGGCAATATATTAAGGCTGAGGAGATGGCTCACTTGATAAAGTGTTTGCCCTACAAGCATGAAGATCTGAGTTCAATGCCCAGAACCCAGGTAGGAATAGTTAGGAGTCATGGCATGCTTATTGTCTCAGCTCTGGGGAGGTAGAGAAAGGCAGATAGCTGGCCACCCAGTTTAGCCTACATAGTGAGTTTAAGGCCAGTGTGATATTATGTCTCAGATAAAACAAAACACAGCAAAATATTCAAAAACATCCCAAGTTGTTGTCTGGGCTCCACATACATATGCACCACCCCCTATCTAGTCAATGTATTAAGAAGTGATTTTGGGGGGAGGGCGGGTAGGGATAAAGGAGGACTGAGGAGGGGGAATATGAATAAGGAACAATGATGAATATCTATGAAAAGGTCATGACAATAATCCATTATTTGTGTATTAACTAAAAAAGTAAAAGTAAAAATTCCCTTCTGTAACATAATAGTATCTCTTGTATTTCCTTTTTGGTTATTTTCCCAACTTACCCCATGTCCAAACCTACAGGCTCACCACTGATTTCCTTCTTTCCTCTGACTCTAACACATTGCTCCTATCAAGTCTAATTTAAAAGACTGTTTCAGACTGACTCAGTCCACCTCGTTTGTCTCTTTGCCCTTGTTACTGTAATGCACCCTCATTGGATTACAAACCTCAGATGCCAGCCACGTTTAATCTAGCCTCCCACTGTGAACTGGGTGTTTTCTACATCACCAATATGAGAACATCATCCCACTGTTGCAACTCTTCATTGTTTGAAGGGAGTCTCGACTTACATAATATTCAAGATCCTTCACACCTGAAACTAACACTCTTTGTTAGAGAATGAAATCTATTGTTTCTATGCTTTAATCATACAACATTCATTGTTCCCTCAACACATCATTTATCTCCTCATCTCCACATTTTTTACCTTGTGTTTTGAGACAGAGTTTTGTTCTGTACCCTAGGCTAGCTTTGAACACATGATCCTCTTGTCTCAACCTACAAAGTTGAGTACAGGCATGTGCAGCTTCATGCAGAGCCTTCCACATTTTAATTTTCAATCTTATTTCCACATTTTATTTTGTTTATGCTCATCTTGCTATAAGTGAATGCCTTTCTTTCTTCCTTTCTTTCTTCCTTTCTTTTTCTTTCTTTCTTTCCTTCCTTCCTTCCTTCCATCTTTCTATCTTTCTTTCTCTTTCTTTCTTTCTCTTTCTTTCTTTCTTTCTTTCTTTCTTTCTTTCTTTCTTTCTTTCTTTCTTTCTTTCTTTCTTTCTTCCTTCCTTCCTTCCTTCCTTCCTTCCTTCCTTCTTTCTTTCTTTCTTTCTTTCTTTCTTTCTTTCTTTCTTTCTTTCTTTCTTTCTGTTTTGGTTATCCTAGCAAGTCTTTTAGATGTTTCTTCTTTTGAGAACAAATTCCACAAATGAGCCCAATCTGAAATTAGTTGCTTCCTTTTCTGAGCTACATGGATTTCTGTTTAAACTTTAGAACCCCTGACTAGAATCAGATTTTTATCAGAGCTCCTTATGGGTATTATGTGCTTTCTCTCCTGAATGAGGTGGTCCTATGAGACCTGAGATTGGGGAGCTAGAATACTCAGTGTTAGTCCCATGTCAGTCATTTCCAGTACTAAGCTATCACACCTAGAGGTGGGGGATGGACAATTATCTATCCTATCTTCAAAGACTAAATAAGATTGAATAATACAAAAGACATCATGGTTCCTATGTCCCATATTGGATAGCAAAACCACAAGCCTCAACTAGGAGCTACACCTAAATTACCTTATGCCTCTGCTCATAAAAAATGCCAGCTTAAGAAAAGGAAAAGAATAGGGAAACTTTCCACTTCTATCCAGAAACTCATAAAATAAAACTCAACTCTGCACTTGTACGTAATATTTGACCTTTCAACATACTGACATTTCTTATGCTCATCTTCATAACATTCTCCAGAAGGCAAATAATATCACTCTCATTTTGCAGTTGATGAGTTTGAGGTAGAACACAGTTAAATGGCTTGGCTAGCCTCAAGAAGTGGGAGCTTGTAAGGGACTACATTCACTGCTCAACACTCCATAAGTTGTTGATATTGCTTGGTATTTGCACCTACTTCTTAATCATTTCATGTTTCCTAGGGGCAAGACTGTGTTTAATTGCATATTTCTGAGAAACGGGGGTTAAAATGACATCAACAGCTCTACACATGTGCTATCTGTTCTTAGTAGCCTTATTTTTAAGGGATCATCTACTTACTTCCATCCAAACCATTGAAGACATTCCCGAGTAACAGCATAAAGTGACTGAGAGCACAGACTCCAAGCACACACCAGAGCTTAGGGACGTGTAATAGCTCCTTATTTCAATGAGCATGTGACTATTCATTGTGCCACATCTGGCTTGTGACTGCGATAGAAAGAACCTGGGCTAACACTTCTAGGCATATAGCTCTCAAACATTTCTATTGCAGCTTTAGATTGCTCGTGTGCTTTTGGATTCAATGACATATTCCCAACAGGATTATTCTGAGATTTAAACGATGTGCAATACACACAGAGATAATTTAACATTACCTACACAACAGTTTTTACATCTTCACATACAGTGAAACTCACTGATTAAAATTGTACACTAACATAAACGCAAGGTTTAGGCAGAACTTCCTGTATGTTATATACTTCACTGAGTTAGCATTCAAAAGACTCTAATTTGCTCTTCTGAAGATACCTGGATGTCATTCAGTATATCATTTATGGCAATGTGAATCAGGCAGTGGTGTCTCCAAGGTCACTGAGGTGCATGAAGCTGTCTGCCCCTGCTTTAAATCTGTCACACGTTTGAAGGCCATGTTATATCCCAAGGCTGATTCCATTTGCCCCATTTCCTCCACTTTCTCCAGGCCTTAGCTTAGAGTCTTAAAATTTCTGGCTGGGATTGCTGTACCAATGTAATAGGTTTTTCCCATTTCTGGCCTTATTTCCAAGTCCTATGGGATACTGTATTCATTAGGAGTAAGTTTATTAACACCAAATCTCCTCCCTTTAGCTGTTGAACTAAAAACCAAGACAAAAATTTCCTTCAGTGGCTCTCCAGTGGGCCTCAGCTTGTCCATACATACAATACGGGATAAGCACAAATGCCTCAGGCTTTGTCACATCCAGTTCTGCCCCCTCTCCTCCCTAACTGCTCACAGTTAAGCCCCAGCCATGCAGACTACCTCCCTAAAGCAAATTCTGGAAGGCACAGGGCATTTGGTACCTTCCTGCTCATTTGCAAACTTTGGCTGGGAAGACCAGTGCCTCGCCTCCTGATCCTGGATTTCTGACCAACACCAGTCTTTCTAAAGATACCCAACCATGTTAGGTTTTGGGGGAAACTATCTTGACTAACTAATGCACCAACCAGAAAAATAACACCTGAACTTTTTGTGACACTGTGAAACCCTGAACAGACATTTTAAGGTGGTCACCTATGTACCTCACACGTCCTATTGCCTTTGTGCCTCTTGAGGACAAGATTTGGCCTTGTTTATCAAAACCTAGACATAGCATATGTATTCCATAGTCACTTCCCAATGTCTTTTTGAGTCCTATCAGGTTTTGTTTTTTTTTGAGACAGGGTTTCTCTGTGTAGCTTTGTGCCTTTCCTGGGACTCACTTGGTAGCCCAGGCTGGCCTCGAACTCACAGAGATCCGCCTGGCTCTGCCTCCCGAGTGCTGGGATTAAAGGCGTGTGCCACCACCGCCCGGCTTGAGTCCTATCAGTTTTGTGTTTTTCTCTATTAAGCTAAGTTTTGGTTGACAGGAATGCAATGCTTTTCTTGAAAACCCTTCTCTATCTCTTTTTCTCCGGTGACAACTTGATTTGCATTCACCATTGTATACAATTAAATCCCAAAATTTCGCAGCCTACAGTTAATAGTGAGTGACTTGAGAATGCTTTCAGTGTCTGCACAGAGGTGATCAAGACAGGAGGGGTGGAGTCAGTCTCAGGCCAACCAATACACGACTCTCCACTAGAGGGAGCCTTGACGTTGGGTCAATAATTCTGGAGCTCACACCCAGCGCGTATCTTGACCCATAAACCTTCGGTATCTCTGGAATCTCCTCTTTCCTATTTCAAGTTCAGTTACTTCCATAAGAGTAAGCATAGAGGGGTTATTTAGATGAGAATCCTCAAATGTGGTCCATAAGAGAGACTGCCAGCAGGCTTTGTCATATGTGCCAAAGCAGGTTGTCTCATAGCTAGAAGGATTCTAGTTGCCTCCAGATTTGAGAGGGAGGAAAGTCTGCTGAGAACAATGCTGAGCCCGACGGGTTTGGACATTGGAAAAAGCATATCCTATAGGTATCTCACATGTTTGGTATACATGTCAATCATCATGTAATGTAAGTCATATTGTGCTGTGATGTACCTCAGAAGTCTGTTCCAATCCCTGCTACCAACCAGAGGCATACAATGGTAGAATGAGATGGTCTAATACCAGCAGGATGCAGCATATACTGGATGACTAAAAAGTATCTATTGAAGAAATGTTGCAAAATGGCTTTGTGTTGGAAGGACATGGAGCACTCTGACAGTACTTTGCAAAGGAGCTTGAATGCTGTGCCCAAGAGTTTGTGACATCAAACTAGACAAGTCAGTATTTTCTATTGCTGAATTTTTGCAGGTACCATGTATATTGAAATCCTGTTGAGTGTGAGATGGAGTGAAGAATTCTGTTTTCATTTATTTGAGCTAATTGATAGCTTCCCAGGCAATTTGTCTTATTAACCAAGTTTGAAAAATATTGCTGCAAATAAACATGGTCTGCTAAAGTTCTTAAGAACACTGATTTGATCCCCCTCAACCCTGATTTCTCTGGCTCCTAGTGTCATGTATTGAAAACAGAACTGTCCGTTGCTTTTTGTGGAGACGTCAGACCTGCCAGGATTTTTCCTGGCAAGTCAGCCTCCAATCTGCAAAGAGCTTTGTCACAGGGTGCTTTCTCCTAGGAAGAGAGACAAGGACTGTGTACAAGTCTGCAAAGTAGCAGAGAGATTAATGTGCTGCGGTGGGAATAAATCAGAGGCAGAGGAAATGAACGGAGTGTGTTTCTGGATTTCAAATATCAGTTCTGGAGATGAACGAGCGCTTCTGCTTTCTGACTTCATTAATTTCTTACCAACTATCCCCAGCATTTCTCATTGCAGCCAATTATTTGACATGTCCCAGTATGAAAATCTGGTCATTATGAAAAATGTAATTGAATTGACCCATGCCCTGACACAACACAGAGTGAAATGTGTGTGCCTTCATGCTGATTAGCCCTCTCGGGCCATTACTCTCCAAGAAAGCACAGCACCATCCTATCAGCAGGAGATGTACTCCGCTATGATAGTCAGCTTCCCATGCCTATGGAAAATTACAGCAGAGACAGGCTAGATGGAAGTGTGATAACGATGTCATCTGCCCTAAGACTTCACTAAGCTATCTCTGACACTGGTTTCTTGTAGGAGAAAATGTTAGTTCAAGAAACGAGTGTGGGGGGCAGAATGGAAGGAACAGGGCCCGGGCACTGCAAAGGGAATCCCTGTTGCAGAGCCCCATGGAGCCTTTCTGCAAAGTTGGAAAATTGTTATCTGCTTCATAGTGTTAGAGCAAGGAGCTCAGGAAGATACTCAGGGAAGAGTTAGCAGATGCTAACACTGCTGACCAGGTGCCATAGTTCTGGTCCAGAGTTCCTTATGATTAAATCTCACCTATTTAAAGGATGATTAAAGCAACATGATCACTCAGTGAACAGGCTTCTCCTTTCTTCACATTTTACTTTTCTGTACTGCAATCCTTGGGAACAAAACCAGGGCCTCGTGCATGCTGGGCAGGCAGTTGCAGCTCTTTAGCATCTCCACCCCATGCTGTATATGCTGTGGTTCATCATGTGGATGAGCACAGCAATTGCTCACTCATCCTGTTAAATTTCTTCCATATTGTACTTTACCTTTTCTGTGTTAGGTTATCTTTAGGTTTTATTAACTTTGTTGGCACAATGATTCTTGTTACATGTCTTTTATGCGTACATTCAAGCTGTTGGGTGGAAGCTTTGGTTTTAGTCAATAATGTCAGTCTGATTCCACAGCAGTTGTTGCAGGACAGGAAAGCTCTACCAGGTCTCTACCCTTTCTAGCCCTCGGAGCTATCGAACTTGTACTTTTTATTAATTTGGTGAATGTGAAATGGTTCCTTATTGCAGGTAAATTAGCAATTTCTTGATTGTTAATAATATGGAGCACATTTTCATGTCTATTAGAACTTTGTGTTTTTCTCCCATATTTTTAAAGCCTTTGGCTATTTTTCAATAGAACTTTGAGAATCCTTTTGATTGCCTTACAATTCTCCTCATGGAATAGTCTACATAGTGCCTTTTATCATCTATGGATGTGCTCAACATTAGCTCCCAATTCACATCACATTCACCTCAGAAATCCCAGATACAAGATCTGAAGGTTTTCAGTCCTCTATACTGGAGGCACTAGAAGCTACAAATACAGATTTCAAAATAAATAATTCATTGCTGTGGCTCAGCAGAATTATATCAAGAACATCTCAGTGAATGCTTGCAGAATGTGCTTGAAGAACTTATGAGACTAAATTAAAAACAAAACGTCAGCACTGTGGTGATGAAAGGTTTCATGCCAAGACTTCAAATATACTAAAAAGTGTATTTTCAGTAGTTTACTACAGCCACCATGACAACATTTCAAGTTGCTTCCTTTACTCATGAAGACACTGCATCAATGTCAAATTCCCTTCACCACCCTGGCAAATGCCACCGGGTTCATCACTCGATTTCAAGTGTGATCTTGGAGTAAAATTTCTGAGAATAGTTTTTATTTTGTTTAGTGCCATTATTTAGAAGTCTTTTTTTAAAAATCCACCTTTAATATAACTCTTTTGGAATCATAATTTGGTCAGCTCAGCTTTGGTTTTTTGAGAAACTGAACACCTCGCAGTATGTACACACAAACCCCCTTTTCTCCTGAGCAAACGTTCCTTGGAACTGAATGATGTGTTCTCTCAGCCATCTAGAAGCCAGGGAGGTGGCTGAGTGGTCAGAGTGCTTGCTATGCACTATGCAAGCGTGAGGACTTGAATTTGGACCTTTGGCCCCCACATCAGCAGCTGGATGTGCTAGTGCATGACTGTGAGCCAAGCACTGGGGGACAGAGACAGGCGGACTCCCAGGGGCTTACCAGGCAAAGAGTTGGGTAAAGCAGTAGACACCAGGTTTAGTGAGAAACACAGACTCAAAAATCCAAGGTCTAGAGTGAAACTCTCAACATGATTTCTGGTCACCACACTCACCTGCATGGGTGAAAATACTTGTACATATATAACACACACACACACACACACACACACACACACAGAGAGAGAGAGAGAGAGAGAGAGAGAGAGAGAGAGAGAGAGAGAGAAAGGGGGTGGATTTTTTTTATCATTATATATAATTTTTCTCAGTCTTGTAAGAAATAATCTTAATGCAAACTGTGGGTAATGACCAACTGTCATCGGGTAATGAGGATGTCAGTGTAGACACAGCTCGGAGGCAAGACTGGATGGTGACTGGAGTCTGTATGTATGGGGACAGGAAGTAAATCAAAAACGTTTCTACCTTTCTCACAATTTTGCTAGGAGTCTAAAACTGCTCTAAAAATACCCTGTACTGAAAATTACAGATGGATTGATTTTTTTTAACTTTAAGAGGTGTTAAATGAAATTTATGGGGAGCCATTGATTTGACTGAGCCCCTGCTGTAGACCCAAGAGACTGTGCTGTGTGCCAAGCAATCGAGGAGAATTTTGAAATGGGCAGTTTTCCAAACCAACCAGGAGTTTCGGAGCAAGCAGTCGGAAGGGCCCAGCTCAGCTGAGTCAGCACCTTCGGAGCCTCTGCTGACTGGAAGGTAGCTTCCAAGTGGCTGATCGGGTTTCATTGCAGGCTCTGCTTTCTTCAGCAACAATTCTCTACTTCTGAACCAACTGCTTCTTGCCAGGCTCACCCAAGCAACTTACTTTGTATCTCTAAACGGAATGTTCCCTCCCTGACAAATTGCTCATCAAAGCCAGTTTGATCTTGGAACAAAACTTGTTAGCATTTTGTCTTTTAAACAAAGGAGATGAACTTTCAAAGACCCATTAAATCTTGTTAAAGGATGTGGGGGGAAGAAACAAACCATAGCACACAAGCAAGCAAGAACCAAAAAACAAACAAACAAACAAAAACCAAAAACAACCAAACAAAAAGCCCCAAAATAGAAAGGTCTGAGTGGTTTCTGAAGCAATGAGCAAAGGTAGCTGGGAAATGAAAACTCCAGAAAAGGCAGCAGAGAGTGCTCACTGGGAACCATGTTAACCCCTACAGGAACCCTATGAACCAACCCTACAGGACAATAGCGCTCATTACAGGGGTTTTCCATAGGAAGTAACTGAGACTCAGATCTTAAGAACTAGTTCACGGTCACACTGCCCAGTAACAGTAGAGCTGCTGTACGTGGTGGAAAGTTTATCTGGACTGCTTTTGAGTCTCTAACATTCTGTACTGTTACTCATGCTTGTAAGGAGTTCAAAGGTCAGGCTAGAGAACGGACCAGAGAGCTAAGTACAGTGCTGCGAGTTAGGTTTCGTTAATGTTCAGCAGTGTGAGAGCCTCATGTCATTTCACGGTAGTCAGCATCTCTACTGTCAAGCCATAAAAGGAAACAAATCATGCTAGACATGCACAGGGCAGAGCAGTGGGCTACCACCAACCATAAACCTATGGGAGGCAGTGCACACTGAGAAGGGACTTCACTGAGGAGGCTCCAGCCTTGCAGGCTCATTCCACAAAAGTGCCAGGGACCTGGGTGTTCCAATTCCACTTGAAGAAAAAGCTGACCCGTGTGAAAACCCAAACTACTTCTCTTCATGTACTTAAAGATTTATGCAAACAAAGACTGACAGTTTTAACATCTTCACAAGCCTGCCGCTCCCCACCCCCAATATGAGTCCTCAGTAGAGAAAGTTCAGGATCCACTGCATTGATCCTCAATCTGTGGGTGCCTACCCCTTTGGATCCTATATCAGATATTTACATTACAATTCATAACAGTAGAAAATTATAGTGCTGAAGTAGCAATAAAATAATTTTATGATTGGGGGTCTCCACAACACAAGGAATTGTATTAAGGGGTCACAGCACTAGGAAGACTGAAAACTACTGAGCTATAGTGAGCAGAAAGCAAAGGAGCTAGTTCACACCCAAGAACCGAAGTCTATAGACACTTCCTACTTTACTGAGGGCAGGGTGTTGCCAGAATTTAAAATACAAGCTCATCAAAGGGCAAAAAAGGCTCAGAGGTACCTGAAGGTCTTTCCATGTCTGTCAACAACTCTTGCTTTTCTTGAAATCAAAGAAAACATTGGTTGGGGACATCAGCCCACCACAGCTGCCTGGCCTACCTTGCCTTCCAGAAGCAGAACTGTGAATGTGCACAAACATACTAGAGCTTCAATCTCATGATCTCAGAACTCACACAGGAAACCATGGCAGCAAATGCATTCAGGCAATAGTGTCATGAGCTCTACGGTGAAGACTGTTGGCCTCCAATATCCATTCTTTCTTCTTACTTCTTACAGCAACAGGGCCACCATAACAATTCCTACAAATTGTTTAGAAAAGTGTCTAGCTACTTATTTAAAGCACGTGTGGTGATCAGACTAGTGAATACCCTAATTGTCATCATAAGCCATCATCCAGTGACTGATGGAAGCAGATGCAGAGATCCACAGCCCGGCACCAGGCTGAGCTCCAGGAACCCAATTGATGAGAGAGAGGAGGGATTCTGTGGGCAGGGGACGTTGAAATCATGATGGGAAAAGATGGCAGAGATGACCAGCCACACTAGTGGAAACCCATGAACTGTGGACTAATAGCTGTGGAGCCCCCATAGGACTAGACTAGGCCCTTTGGATATGGGAGACAGTTATTTAGATTGAACTGTTTGGGGGGCCCATAGGCAGGGGGATCGGGATCCATCCCCAGTGCATGGGTAGGCTTTTTGGAGCCCAGTGCCTAGGGTGTGACACCTTGCCTAGCCTTGGTGCAGAGGACAGGAGCTTGGACCAGCCTCAGCTGGGTGTGCCAGGCTCTGCTGACTCCCCATGGGAGACCTAGACTTGGAAAATGTGTGGATGGGGGGTGGGTTGTGGGGAAGGCTGGTGGGTGGGAAGAGGGAAGAGGGGAGGATCTGTGGTTGGTATGTAAAGTGAATAGAAAATTTCTTAATAATAAGAAAGTGCAAAAAAAAAAAAAAGCATGTGTCTAAAATTGGTTGATTTAAAGTATTTACATATCACCTCACAATAGGCACCAGAAACAAGTGCTTATTTCTTCAAAATGTGTACAAAAATGTTTATAGCAACTTTGTGCATAGTAGCCCCCAACTGGAAATCAGACAAGCACCCTTCAATAGAGGGATACAGGTAGAAGGTGGGAACCAATCCCAGAAAGCTGTCTTGTGACGATTCATGTGCTGTGGTATAGGTTGTGTTTATGCAATAGACTGATAGATCAAGTTGTCAACTATACTAGACCACTGAAATATAAGACAATATGAAAGGCTCTTAAAAACATCATGTTTAATAAAATAAACCAGATATACAGGAACAAAAGCAGCCTAGGCTAATTCATCTGAAAAGGCTAGACTAATCTATAGTGTAAAGTTTAGAACAGTGGTTATCCTTCAAAGTAGGGGTAAGTAAGGCCTTGGATTGGACAGAATGACCCCGGGGTACTGAAGAGTTCTACATGGTGTGATTATGTAGAAGCATGTTTTTATTCAAACCCACTGACCAGTGTGTTTCATTATGTAACCACACTTCAGCTAAATAGATGAGGGCTGCCTTCAGACACTACGACACAGCCCAGTACAGAGTTGGCGGTGCCATTCGTTACAAGAGCAGGCTAATGGAAGGAGAGCTTCTTTCTTATTTATAGCTCTGTGCTTATAATTTAAATTGTAACACCATGTTGAGGTTCTGTTACACAACTGAGGGTCCCTAATTAGTTGTTTTCTTCTCTTCAACACAACAGACTTCTCAACAACTGCTGATAAGAGTTATACATACATTCCCATTCTGAACCCCCTGGAGTCCAAGAAGCTCCTTCTCTGTCAACAGTGATAGCAAGGAGAGTAGCCAGCACATCCCAACAGCTCTCTTTAAAGTACAACGTTAAGATTGGGTATGGTGTGCATGCCTTTAATCCTTCTACTCTGGATGCAGAGGTAGGCATATCTCGGTGAGATAGGGGCCAACCTTGTCTACGTAGTGAGCTACAGGCTAGCCAGGGCTATGTAGTGAGACTTTCTCTTGGAATAAACAGATAAAACAATAAAAATTTAAACAAAACATTAGGTCAAACCATATGAGACCTTGACAAGTTCTATATACTTCAACCATATATATATATATATATATATATATATATATATATATATATATATATATATTTCAACTGTTAGGAAGTAAATCAGAGAAGAAAGTGACCAATGAGAAGTTGACAAGAAGGGACTTTCCCTTGGTCCAATGTCTTCCAAGGTATTCACAGACTAAATCATAAATAAGTTTGGAGGCATCCTGATCTAGGCAATCTTGAATCTCAGGCACGCCCTATTGCCCCAACACACAAGTCTCAGATCAAAGATAACCATCTCCAGCCTTGCGTCCAACATGCCCCAGCAGGCTGCAGATATGTCCCTGCTCTTGGCCCAACAGGTTTACTGCTAATGAGGAATCTGGCTCTGCTACTCCTCCCTGGCTCCGAGAGCAGTGGGAGCAGATGGAGAAGCCTTGGGAGCTCGGGGTGATAGAACGCTGAGCTTTTCCATTAAGCTGGCTTGATTTCTATAGCTGCGCGGAAGAAAACGTAAGAGAAACTTGCATTCAGGAAATCATCTAAGAATTGATATTAAGCCCCCGAATAGGAACACATTTCCCATTCCTGGCAATACTAGAAGTGTCTAAGAGTGTGTGTAGCTCTTTGCATACATACTCACTTCTCCTCACTCCTACTTTTATTCCCTGTGCCAACCTTAGTGCTGAAAAAGCCTGACATTTTAAATAGCTACTGGCACTGGAGCTAACAAAGCCAAGAAGTGAAAGAAGAGAAGCTTGGGAAATTGAAGTATAATCCCCTTCTATTCCCAAGGAAAGAGAATCCAAGTGAACTAGCTATACTGGAGCCCCAAGGCTTTCCATTAGATTTTCCTAAGTCATTATTACCTCTCATAAGCAATATAATTAGGCTTTATGGGCCAGGACTGCCACATGGACGCAGGGTATATGTAACACTCTGAGGCATGCATTAATTTATAAATTCTTAAATGCCTGGCAAAGCTGATTCTTCTGCAAAAGCTGCTGCTTTCCTTGACACTCCAACCCCAATGCCTTTACAAAGTAGGTGGAAGGCACATAATGATAGTATCAGAACTTCCTCTAATCCTGTCTGATCTTTATTTTTTTTTTATTATGCTTTGTTCTATGTGAGGTGCTTGTGTGTATGTACATGTGTGTAGGGGGCTGCAATTACTTGTGCAGATGTGTGTGGAGGCCAGACGCTAATATTAGAATGGTTTATTTAATTGCTTCTTAATCTTTCATTTGAGACAGGGTCTCTTATTAAACCTGCTCATAATTTCAACTATTCTGGTTGGCCACAAGACCTAGAGACTTGGCTGTCACTTTCCCTTAGCATGACGAGTTATTGACTTGTGTGTATCACTTTGCTCAGCCTTTATGTGCATAAACACACTAAGCCATGTTCCCAGCTCCCATGTGGACATTGCAAGCTTGGGGACAGTAGGTCCCTGGGACCTGGGTCTCAATTCTTTATGGCTCTCCTAAGATTACAGTTAAGAAGCCTCTGAGAGTCAGTAGATGTCTGACCAGAAGAGATCTCAGAGACAACCATGTCCTGTTCATGCAGTCTTCAAAAAAAAGCAAACAACTGAGGGCTAGAAATGGAGGCACAGGGTCACATAGCCCACAGTCACACACTGACCCGTACCAGGAGAAGAAGTAGAATGTGTCTACTGGGGGTCATGACCGGAAATAAGCAAAAGGGAAGTGAGAAGTCAGGCAGCTGTTAGGACATCCTGTTATTTGACTGGCACTGAAGCAAATGAGTCAAGAACAGAAGAGAATTCTGGGAAATGATAGCACTCCTTATACTGACTATGGAATAGGTACAGGGTAAGGAGCCAGTGCTAGCCATAATGGATCTAGTGTTTGTGGCACGCTTCTTGATAGTCTAGAAAAATTTCACACAACTTAATGTACTATTGTCTCATTTAATTCTTATATCAACCTATCAAGTTAATAATAATAAGTGGTGGCTAATATTTATTGAGCATCTGTTACATGGAGAATGCTGAATATTGCTGATGAGCATTTTATGAAGTATGTGATTTCTCTTAAACAACATGATTATGAGGTTGATACTGTGGGTATCCATGAGGGAAAGAGGAGAAAGGTAGGACTTAGAGAATATCTATAGCTCTCCCAAGATCATTGGAGGAAACAAATTAAAACCTAAATTCTCTTATCAAATAATTCAAGTGTTTGGATGCATGACTGTGCTGCCATTCAATATGGATTCCTTGAAGATTAATGAGAAGGGGCTGGGAATATGGCTCAATGGGTAAAGCCCCTGGACCACAAACATGAGAACCGAGTTCAGATCCCTAGAACCCACACAAAAGGTAAGCACAGGGGCAAGTGCTTATAACCCAGTCCTGGGCTGGAGAAGGAGATGGGTGGATCCGTGCAGCCCACTGGCCAGCCAGCCCGGTCCATGAGCTTCAGGATCAGTGAGAGACCCTGTCTCCAAAAATGGTGAGTAAGGAAATGTCACCAAACATCTTCCTCTGGCTTATAACACACACACACACACACACACACACACACACACACACACACACACACACCCCTACTCTAACAAGGACATGTACCACACATACAACATAAAACGTACACTTTACACACATACACCCAAACAATAGACTTTCATTTTCCTGAAAAATAACCAGAATTGTAGTAAAAATAAGTATTCAATAAAAATAATTTGTCTAATCCATTTATGTTGCTAGATGAAGTGGGCATTATTATTTGGGCATTAGGAATTATACGTAGACTTGGTTTTGGCTATGGTATTTGTTTTCCATTCTATGTTTTATTACTAAGGTGCCCTTTTGATACAAAAGGAATTAGGTTTAACACATGAAGTGGAACAAGGGAAAGAGGAAGAGAAGAAGGCAGAGAGTAATGAGGGATGAGAAAAAAGAGGGAGGAGTGAACAGGCAGGCAGTATTGTCCATATGACCAAAGGAGGCTGAGATATTCACTGCTTCTAGGATCCTATGGGAGACCATGCTGCATTATAATTTCACCACCACAATTTAAAAATCAGTAGCCCTGGTAACCAAGTCTACTGGTGAAGCCTGGCATTTAGAAATGGGGTGCATGTCCCAGATAAACTCATAAGCTTTGTTCTTTCCTTTTGAAATCCAAGGCATTATTTACATACACTTGGCAGCAGTGCAGAATCTTTTCATTAAACGAGATTTTTTACATTTCTCTGTGTATAAAAATAGAGGTATTTGAATAAGACCACATCTTTTGTTGTCCCTGCTTCTTGGATAAATTATTGGTTAAAAAAGAAAACAGTAAAACCTACTGGACAGCACTGAATAATTTAGCTAAAGGATGATGCACGCGCACGCGCGCGTGTGTGTGTATGTGTGTGTGTGAGTGTGTATGCACATATACACCTATATGATGTGTGTGAGTATTTGTGTATGTTGTGTGTGTATGGTATATATGTGTATTTGTGTATGTGCACCTATATGTGTTTGTATGTGTGCATGTATATTGTGTATAGTTGTATCTGTGTATGTGCAAATGTATGTGAGTGTGTTTGTGTGTGAATGTGGGTATGTGTGTAATATAAGAGGACAACATTAGGTGTTGGGCTTGTTTTCCACCTTCTTTGGAACAGAGGTCTCTTCCTGTTCTTTGTTGCACACGCCAGGCTGACTAGCGTGCAGATTCTTGCGCCATGTTGTAGGAGCTGTGGGATGACACTCACTTAGTGTGGAGTTCTGAGAACCTGGACTCAGGTCCAAGTGCTGGCAAATGCTTTACTCCTTAGTCACCTCAGCTCTACCGTTAGTTCTGAACACCCGGACGACACTCCCTTTACTCTCTTCAGCGCCCTGCCCCACAGTGATGACACACTGCACTTTCAGCTGCACTGACAGCCAGTAGCTTGGGACACTCAGCTTTGCTTCCACTCAGTACCTACCACAGTGATTTCACGGCTCTTCAAAGCCCCTTATTTCAGGTGTTCAGTTCCGAAAACTCCCTTCCCTTAGAGCAATAGGGCAGTGGAAAGGAGGCACACCTTGTGGAACAGCATGCAGCTATAAGAGCTTTTACATTTTTGATCTTTGCCGCAAGTGTGGAGAAACTTCAACTTAAACACAGGGAGGGGTCCATTGGGTCTTTATAGAGCACAGGGCCATACTCTTGCAAGGCAAGGCTTTACTGATCTACTCATCCATCCATGGGTCCAGCCAGCCCTTCCTCCTCCCCAAGGGAAGATAGAGTCAGGTGTTTTCCATACACTCCATCAGGTCTGGGTGTAATCTTGGCTCTCTCATTTGGAAGTTGAGTGATTTAGGGCCAGCTCCTCAGATTTGAAGCCAAATGTTCTTGTACAAGGAGATCAGTTATACTGTGTCCTTTTTCATTTAACTGGTGAAAATCCAATGAGAACGTGCTCAGTGTGTGGCCCACACCTGGTAAATAGTGTATTGGGTATGAGAAGAATCAGGCTCTGGGGTGACTCCTGGAAGACTTCTGGTAACTGATGGAACCAAGACCCCCTCCAGGAGTGTACAAACACAGCTGCCCTTCATGATCCCATGCTTCCCCTTTTGTGAGGCTGCAGTCTACAGAAGAAAACAGTCACGTAACTTTCAGTTACGTACACCCAAGAGGAGGGAAGTACTACACGAGTACGAAGGGGTAGGGGTGTGACTTGGGAAAGCTTTGTGGAAGGCATGGTGACTGACATCGAGATTCATCCTGGACCTTTTAGACAGAAAGAGAAGGTGGAGGACACAGGACACAGATTAAAGAAAGAGCCTGTGCAAACGACGGGAGAGATGAAAGGGCAGGGTGCGAGCTCCACACAGGAGGAGCCAAAGGTAGGAAGAGGCTGAATCAAGATGGCTTCTTCACACACTAGGTGTCTAGGAGTTACGGATAAGTTTTGAATAGACGGATAAACTCAAGGGTTAAGATGGCTGGAAGTGAATCACACTTGAATGTCTGCCATTTTCACTTGGAAACAGAACATCCCTCCCACCAGGCAGGCTGATCTGTTTCCATGCCAACCAGTTGCTGAGGCCTGGAATAGGCTGAGTGTAAGGTGGAGAGTGGTGTCAGTGAAGAAGACAGAACAGGGGAAAGGACACAGGACGGGTCAAATGATAGAGGAAGGCAGTCAGGCAGCATCTGAATGCATTGCAAACTTGGTCATTGCTACACACAGACAACAGACACACAGACACACAGACACACACACACACACACACACACACACACACACACACACAGGGTCCTTTGGAGTTCTGGATATTTTCAAAGAGACCTCATGTAATTCAAGAGCTTTTAGCCACATCATTTCATAGTCACTAGAAATCAAATTATGAATGTCAAACCTCTAGTTCCTGAAGAACCTTCACAGCTACTCAACCCTTCTGTATTTTAGCCTTGAACTAGGAGATTATGTGTTTGCCCAGTGTCAGCCAACTGGAGCAACAAGTTCAAGGTTGTTTTATGACCAAATGTTGTCAGAATTGAGTCCTACTGGGAGCCAGCCTTGTCAGAGCTGAAGGTTTGCATTAGGCTTCTCATAGAGAACTCTGAGATTTTCTGAACCATTGCCATCTTAAGCAGGAATGAAGAATGAGGGGGGGGGGGTAAGGGGAAGAAGGGACAGAATAAGGATTGGTTCTTAACTTGGCTATGCATTAGAACCAGTAGGAAAGCGTCACAAAATGCTGCTGTCTGAAAAGCTGTCCAGTTCATTCTACCATGTAGCTAACGTGGATACACTGGGATAAAGCAAGAAGACTCATTGGGAAAAACAGGAATGGAGCTTTGCTGGGCCCTTATCAGGAGAGAAAGCCATTGAGGACTGGAGAAGGCAGGAGAGCAGATAGGGATAGGACTTATTCTGACAGTGGCTCTAGTCTCCGCTATAACAGCATTATCCAAATTCAATGTAGGGAGGTGAGGTAGATTTGGACATCCTTGTGTTGTCTCTTTAAAAATTTATTTATGACTGTGTGTGTGGGGGTGTGTGTGTGCGCCTGCTTGCCTCTATACACCAGTGTATGCAGATGTCTACGGAGGCTGGAAGAGGGTGTCAGATCCCCTGGAGCTGATGATACAGGCAGTTGTGAGCCACCCAAGGTGAGTGCTGGGAACCAAACTCAGGTTCTCTGTAAGACCAAGTACAGCAAATGCTCTTGACTGCTGAGCCAGTTCTTCAGCCCCATCTTGTATTTCTGACCACCCCACAGGCTCTTCCCCAAATGGACTTATAGCAAGGACTAAATGTTTACTCTTGAGTATCTTGGGTCTGACTTAAAGTGTAACGTACAATATCAATAATTGTTCCTAAAATGAACAAAATATTTGAGGTAAACTGTGAAATGAATGCTGGAGGGTTGGATTTTTACAAGATTCTTTTCTTAACACATTTTCAAGATGTCTCAAGCATGGGGAGCTGCAGAAATCCTTAATGAAACAAACAAAGAAACACACAAGAAAAACAAAAGCAAGTCCATGTCCTCTAGTGAACTTAACAAGTGTTTTTGGAACTACTGTCAGTTCAGGCATGTGGGAGACCCTGTAAAAAACAGATTGAGACTTCCAGCAGAGGATTAAGTTCTAAAAGCACTGAGTGGCACTTCTATATTGATCCATGCAGAGTCCAGTATTTTAAGAAGTCCTTATGTCTGCCTTAGTATAATATGGCTGGCTCTGTCGCTTTAAAAAGGATAGCAAGAGCTATATTTTGGGTGAGGATGGGGAAGATCACTCAGTACCACACAAACTATTCTCGGCTTGAAATATCCACCCTTTAGATTAAGGGAGTCTCTTATTATTCAAGATAATATGTTTCTTGAATATTATTCAAGATTCAAGATTAAATGTTTGAGGCAAACGTGAAGTGAATTCTAGAGAGTTCATTTTTGATAAGATGGTTTATCATAAGCCGGGCTTATGTCTTATTGAATGTCTTTTCTATAATATCTAGATCATGTGAGTCTACCTCTGTTACATTAATGCTATGGTTTTCTCACGTTAACACAAACTTTAGGCCTGGGGGTGTAGCTCAGTGGTAGGGCATTCGCTTTGGAACACTGGGTTTAATGGATCCCAGAAGTGGGGGTGGGGGAGGGGGTAGTTTATGTGATCACTATTCCTGTAATTATTTTTCTATGTTACTGCATTAATTGGGCTAATATTTTACTTGGGTTTCTTATTTTAAGTTTTAAAGAGAGATTGGACTGGACTAGACTGTAATTTTCTTTCTTATAATGGTCCCATTAACTTTTGATAACAAGTAACATTAACATTAAATAAAGCCTAGCAAATTTCCTTTGTTATGGATTTCTAGTTATGGGTATAAAACACATGGTAATTTACAAAAAGTGTCACGAGCCTGTGACTGTGTATTTACTATTCTCACCTTGTACACAGAGTAGAGGCTCAGAAGGGAAGAAAGGGATTGCGGAAGAGGAGGAGGCTGGGTAAGGACTGATTTCCATTTTATTATTATTTCGTGGTTATTTTTCTTGAAACAGGTCATGAACAAGTGCTTCTCCCACTAGTGGCTTACTTCTGCTCCAAACCCCCAGGCTTTGCCTTTTGTTGTTTCCTATCCTATTATGTCCTGCACTATTCATGAGTGGCTATGCGACTTGGTATTCTAGAGGGCTTAAGAGTTTAAGAAGTGTGTCTACTTTTCATCTGGAAGAGACACTGCTAAAGATGACCTCCCCCACCCCCTTGTATCCAGAACCTAAAGACGGCCGCTCTGTGCCTAGCCTTTCAAATCTCCCATTTCCCCTATCCCTTACATACTGTCAGATCTTAGGACAGAGTCTGTGTTCAGAATGACAATCATTTCATTTTTTTTTTTTTTTGTAATGACCTGTAGCTGGATCCTGGAGGGCACATCTGATTAATCTTTTTATCCCTGAAGGTATTCTGCATAGCACTTTATAATTTCATAAACAGTCTGATAAAATTTGAATCTATACCCCGTCCACTGCACCCTATCTGCTCTGAATCAAATGGTTTTCTAGTCCAGCCTTCTGTGCACATCATCCCAGCAAGAGACCTCATAGCTCTTTGCTGAGGATGCACAGTCAAGCCAGGGTGGAAACTCTACACTTCAATTTCCACTCAAGGCAGCCTACCTCCATAGTAAGTTATCTGTCTCAGACCATTTTTGAGGAAACCGCAGTTCAGTAACTAGCACAACCCATGGCCAAGCATGTCTGAAATTACGTATAACTAGGAACATGTAAACCTAAAAATTTAAGGTTAAGAGTAGAAATTCAGAACAGACAAGGCAGTTTATGTCCCTTTCCTCTTTCCTTCGCTTGTGAATACTGGCACTCATATAGTGCCCTCACCTTGGTTTTATGAACTGAAAAATGGAATTTTTGAGTACAGTGTGGAAGTGGAGGGCTACCGTGGCAGCTGCTTGAAACAGAAAGTTGGGGGGCGGAGAATTTTTAGAAACATTAGGTACTTTGGGAGTGTCCGTTCAACACACCGTTAAGTAGAAAAACTTTCCTTGGATCTGCACAGAGAAACCCTACCTTTGGTGAGGGGCCCCCAGTAGATAATAAATTAATTTTCCTAATAACACATAATTATTTTGATGATGGAAAATCCATTTGACTTTCAAAAAGCACCACTGGAACGTGTCAGATTATTACAGAGGAAAGGTCTGGCCTTCTCTCTTAGTGAGGGCTATTGCTGCTAGGATGAAGTGCCATTACCACAAGCAAGCTGGGGAGGAGAGGGCAGAGGGCTGATTTGGCTTGCACTTCCACACTGTAGTCCGTCCTCGAAGGAACTCCATCAGGACAGGAACATGAAGGCAGGAACTCATGCAGAGGCCATGGGGGCCGGGGGTGGGATGGGTTTGTGCAACTTGCTGGCTTGCTCCCTGTGGTTTGCTCAGCCTTTGTTATAGAATCCAGGACCAGCAGCCCAGGGATGGCCTCCCCTACAGTGGGCCAGGCACCTCCAGGTCAATCACAAATTAAGAAAATATCCTGCAGACTTAGCCTACAGCCCTATCTTATGGAGACATTTTTCTCAATTGAGACTCCCTCCTCTCTGGTGATGCTAATTTGTGTCAGGTTGACATAAAACTAGCCAATCTTCCACTTGCAGAAAAAAAAGGAATTAAATATAAATAGTAAGAAAATTCAAAAGAGCTAGGTTGACCAAGGTGAATCATAAAAAGAAATGCCTCCCAAGGATTTTCTAACCTTTTAGAACCAAAGGATTCAGAATTAAATAATTAGCCATTACAATGTTTACCTTTAATTCTTCAGCTCTAATATAAGAGTTTGGATATATAAAAAAGTGTGGAGATTCTCCTTCTAGCTCTCTCTCTCTCTCTCTCTCTCTCTCTCTCTCTCTCTCTCTCTCTCTCTCTCTCTCTCTCTCTCTGTGTGTGTGTGTGTGTGTGTGTGGGTCTGGGTCTGGGTCTGGATCTGGGTGTCTGCGGTTGTCGTTTCAACATGGAAGTTCTCAGCTGCTGCTCCAGCACCATGCCTGGCTTCCTGCTGTCATGTTCCTTCACCATGATGGTCACGGACTTACACCCTGAAACTACCCTGAGTGACTTAGAAAACTTAGAAGCACCAGTTTATAAGTTGGCCAAGACTCCCCTCATTGCTGAAGTTTATTACGTCATCAGGGTATAGCACCCTGGGAGGGAGGAGTCATCACCAGAAACGGGGGTAACCCAGTAGACATTTGGCCTCCTGACTCTTTGAATGGAACACTCCAAATTTAACAAATTACGACTACTAGAAACCATCCCAAGAGGGATTATTGAAGAACTCCTAACATCAAACCCCCAAATGCCAAAGGATGGGTGCATCTCAGCCTGGAGGCCCCTTTCCAGGCTTTATTGGTGGTTCCTATTTATAACAATTATACAATTTATACTACAATGATGAGTGCTGCTGACTGATAGCACATGACTAGAATCAGAAACCTGGGCTGAAAATGATTTATTGTTAAAGAATTGCATTGACAAAAATAAGATGCAGGGAAAGCATTGCATATTGTTTTATAAATGCTATAGGCTCCCTCATTCAGCTTTTCTACCTTGGGGGTGGGGACACATATCTGAGCAAAGTGGGGAGTAGCCCATTGTTTTGCATCCTTCCCATTTCCTGTTCCCTTTCATTCTCCTCCATCCAGGCTGGAACAACCCAGATAAACAGTCTCAGGGATCAGGATCTATCCCTGGACTTTAGTCTCAGTTCCCCATGATTCCACATTAATGCATCTGCTTTTCAGGAGGAAAGAACATTATCATGTGTCAAGTGCTGTGGACTAGCCTGGTAGGGGAATAGGGGTGGGGGTGAGGAGAAAGTTTCTTCTGAGGCTGGGGTTCAATGGCAGAGAATTGGCCTAGCAAACACCCGCAGCACCACAAAAATAAATAAATAAATAAAACAAGTTTTTGCTGAGGAGTGGAGATTATGAGTTTGAATAGAGTTTGTTCAAAGATGTTCTAGTCTGACCGTTGGTCTCATATTCCCATATAGTGATATTCTCACAGTTTTTTTCAGTGTCTGTCATACATAACTCCTTGTCAGTAAGTCAGACAACACCTGCCACAGTAATGTCTGCTAAAGTGGCTGGCCATGAAAACTCCAGGGCCACATTCATCAGAAGGACACTCTTGATGGAGGCGACTAATTTTGCCATTTTTCATCCACCTTATAATATTTCAGCACAGCAAACTTAAGTTTCTTTTTTTATGCTTATTCTTCTTGGGAGTGGTATAAGACTGCTTTTTAGTCTTCTGAGAACCACCAGGAAGTCTCAACACAAGATGAAGGGTAGACTCCTTTTGAATGTTGGAGTCAGACAAAGTACAGAATGCTCATCAGTTAATATCAGTCTGTTGATCGGGAGGAATTCCTTCTGGACCCTGGATCTATAGCATCTGAGGGCTCAGTCTCAAGAGTAATGGTCTTCCTGTAAGGGTTTTTACGAAAATCTGCATCTTGGCAGGGTTTCACCACAAATGGCAGATCAGAAAGTGACATGCTTACTTTTTATAGCCTTCTAGTGAATTTTTGAAAGAATCCATGGGCCTTTTTTTTTTTTTTAAATCAAACAGCTACTATCTTACTACTTTTGAACATTATATGAAACCAAGTAATTTCCTGCCATCATTTATCATTTGCAAATACAATGTCAAAAGAGGAGGTCAGGGAGAATAAAAATTTTCCAGGAAAGAAAGATATGAAGATTCAGCTAGCAAGGTCTTTATAAATATAAACATAAGTTGGGAAGTAGTGGTGTATGCCTTTAATCCCAGGACTCAGGAGGCAGAGGCAGGCAAAACTCTGTGAGTTTGAGGTCAGCCTGGTCTAAAGAGCTAGTTCCAGGACAGCCAGGGCTACACAGAGAAACCTTGTCTCAAAAAAACATATGTGTGTGTGTGTGTGTGTGTGTGTGTGTGTGTGTGAAATCAAGGAAATTTCCTGATTTCAAATGACATTATTTTTTCTCTCTCTGCAACAAAAACACTTCTTCCTTAAAATGATAGCAATAATAAAAAAGATTCCATTAAAGTATGCATTGCTATTGGCCTATTATTTCCAGGCCTCTTACTTGAAAGAGTTGCTGATCCCATGCCAGGTCCCTGAGGTGAACCCTAGTGTTGCTGGTCAGTACATGACTGTACTGTACGAGTGAAATCTGTACTGAAGACCATCCTGAGGAGAAGCCAGGCCCCAAACCTGAACACCCAACAGGCACAAGTGACTCTCCAAGTCCCCCGGAACATTTTTATAGAAACTTAGGGCTGAAGACAAAGGAGGTGGTGGGAGCGTGGGGGACGGAGAGAATGGAAAGACAGACTGATGTGTACTGCAGTTGTGAGATGAATGTGAGATAATGATGCCTATTAAAAATTGGAAGCTTTACCTCAGTGGAGGCTCTTGACTCAAAGGGCTGTGGAAATCTCTGAGAGGGTGGGGATTTAGAGCCTTTCAAGGCCTAAGTGCTGGGAGATAGTATATCTACAAATTATAAAACAGGCCTATGGAGGAGTCAGATAAAGCACTTTTTTTTTTTTTTTTTTTTTTTTTTTTTTAGTCTTTGAAAAGTTTCCAGTCTTAGTTTTTTGCCCTTGACACCTGCTGTATTACATGCTAAAGAGAACACACAATGCATGCTGCACTGTTGGTGCTTCCACAGGCTTGTGACCTGCATTATATAGGGTCCTGTTCTTCCTATGCTTTTTCTGTGGGGCCTCAATAGTGACAGGTAAGTACAGAAGTCTGGTTGAGTGTCTTTCCACATGCAAGGAACTATATGTAAATGACATTTTAACTGTGCCCTTTATTGTGAGATATATATCCTGACTTCAGGCGCTGGTTGGCAAAGAGGGATCAGGAGGCTAGTCTCAGTTGGACTGAGAATATCAGAGAATGAGGAAATTAATCATGAGTTCATAAATTAGAATTCATGATGTGAAGTAACTGCATGAAGATCGACAGTCTATTCAACCTTTAATGATGCACTGGTAGTTATATTAAACCTTGTGTACTACCCAACAAGATGGGGTTCAGTGGGGGTGAGAGAGGTTAATGGTGCCTGTAAATGAGCAAATGCATTCTGTTTTCATGAAATTATCAAAGATTTATTAATAAATGAAAATGTTTAAAAATTCATGTACTAGGGACTGGACAGATGATTCAGTGGTTAAGAGCACTGGCTGCTCTACCAGTAGAACTGGGTTTGATTCCCAACACTAATATGATGGCTCACACCTGTCTGTATCTCCAGTTCCAACAGATCCAAAGCCCTTTTCTAGCCTTCCTGGGCACCAGGCATTCACACCCCATACAAATATGATGATGATGATAATGATGATACTAACTCATGTACTAATATTTGAGCATGGTGACACACATCTATAATCTGTAATCCTAGTACTCAGGAAGCTGAATTGAGAGGATTGAAAAGTTGAGTCTAGCCTGGGCTACATAGTGAGAACCTGTCTCAAGAAACAAAAAAGAAAAGGAAAGTCTCCAAACTCATGTGATATGATAATAAGCAAAACATAAGGCACACATTAGAAAAGGAAATGTGTTGGTGGTGAATTCACAAACTTGAAGAGAGGGTCAACTCAGCCAAGCCCTTGACCACTTAGAGAAAAGAACAGAGAAAGTAGTGTTCTGAACACCCCATTCTTCATCTGTGACAGTGTGGAAAAACAACACCCATTTGCAGACATGCTGTATTAAATAAAAATAAACATGTGAAAGCTGTTCATTAGAGCCATATGGCATAGTAAATAGGGACACAAGACAGCATGCTTGGGTTCTAATCTTGGCTCAGGCTCTTGCAGGTAAAGCTGGCATCCGACCTCACTTTTTTCTTCTCTTCAGTAAGTGTAATCACAGCATCTACTTCATGGCAGTTCTGTGAATAGTAAGTAAAACTATCCATCCAAAGTACTTTAGAACCTAACTGGTATATGGCAGGCAATTGTCCTTAGCTGTATTTTATTATTATTGTATTTGTGAATATTCAGAACTGTTACTGTACTGACTTGTAATAAATAGGGAAATAGACTTTATAATCAATTCAAAACACAGCTTTGCTGGTTAAATGTGGTTTAAAAGGCTTAATCTTAGTTTGAGAAGGGGAGTTCATTCCTTTAATCAGTGAAACACAGATCTTAAAAAAAAGATTTATTTATTTAGTATATGTATCTATCTATCTATCTATCTATCTATCTATCTATCTATCTATCTATCTATCATCTATCTATCTATCTTTGTGTGTGTGCCTGAGTGTATGTATGTGCACCTTGCCATACAGGTGCCTGTGGAGACCAGAAAAGGGAGTCCCTGAAACAGGCATTTGTGAGCCATCCAATGTGGGTGCTGGAAACCAAATCTGGGTCTTCTGGAAGAGCAGCAAGTGTTCTTAAATTTAGTCAATTCTTCTGCCCCAGGGAGCTTTTCAGGCAGTGATCATCTACAAGCTATGAAGAAATCAAGTGCAATTTTAGGTGAAGTTAACTTGTTTGCTTTAAATGTGAAACACGTGAAAGAAAGACTCGGCAGTTTCCATGTGTCACACTGCAAAGATGTAGGCTAAAATTAGTCTTCAAGGGTGCCGGAGTCCAGCAGAAGAGGGTCAGAGGAGCCATAGACAGGAGAAAAGCAGAAAAGATATGGGATGGGCCATGAATGTGGTCAGAGGAGCACTGAGAAGCATATGTCGGATGACTGTCCTCTTTTTGTGTACATGTGTGTGTACATATATAATTTTTATTATTATTTTTGTGTGTATGACTGGTTTACTTAAACATACTTCTGTATACTGTGTGTGTGTGTGTGCCTGGGTGTGAGGAAGTCAGAAGAGGGTGTCAGATCTTTGGGGATTAGAGTTACAGATGATGGAAAGCCACTTGTAAATGATAAGAGATTCCTAGTGAATGTGATTATTATGGGGTAAGAGCCAAGAAACAAAATCCAGATTGGTAGAGTGACTTTGAGTTTCTCAAGGGTAGGAAAAAAAATGCCTTGTTAATCTTTCTAACACCAGAGCCACAATGAGGTGGCTGGTTGATGGCCCAGAAAGGCTTTAGTGGGAGGAATAAAGGAATGTATAACTAACAGGCCACGCATCAATAACAATGGAGATCTTAAGTCTAGATATGCCACAGAGGGATGGAATGAAAGTGTGATAGCTATTGAAAGGGTCACCCATGAGACTTCTGTCCCTTTCCTATAGAAATCGAAAAATTGAAACCCCTTTAAAATTAATGGTAACCTGTGATTCAGGGGAAGGTGAAGAAACCCAACAAAACCCAGAAAACCTAGATTCCCCCCAATGACTCCTCCTACTTCCTATTTCAGGCATAAAATTGGCTGCTGGAAGACAAAGCCTTTTGTTCCACAATTAAGGATGCAATTAAAAATGTAAATGGCTGTAAGGCTGAACATAATACTAATGAGTCTCAAAGTCTAAATGAAGAATCAAAATCCATTCTCCATTAAAGGAAGCAAACTCCAAGTTCATACAGACACAAGAGAGCCTTCTCCTTACTTAACAAGTCCCATAGGGCTCCTGCCAAGACATGGTTCAAAGCAATCCCATGGGGCCTGGGAGATAGGTAATAGGTCCCTATTACAAAAGGGACAGTCAAGATTGCAGCCAAGGGCTATGGTTGGAGCTCAGTTTGGAAACTTGTCTAGCATACACAAGATGCCAGGTTTCATTCCTAGCACCACTTAAGCAAGGCATGATGGTAGACTCCTAAAATTCCATCTCTTGAGATGGTAAGAAGTTGAAGGTGGCCCTCAACTGTAGACTGAGCTCAAGGCCACCCTGGATTATTAGACTGCAATTGACACATGACCAAAAGCGAATGGGGTTGGCTTATATATCCTGGATCACAGTCCACTGAGGGAAGCCAAAGCTTCAGGAACTCAAGCTGAGTGAGACCCTGGAGGCAGGAGCTGATGCAGAAGCCATGGAAGTGTGCTGCTTACTGGTTTGTTCAACCTGCTTTCTTATGGAACCCAGGAACAGCAGCTCAGGGATGTCCTCATCCACAGTGGGCTGGGCCGGGCCCTCCTTATCAATCACTAATCAAGAAAATGCCATATAGGCTTTCCTGTCTATAACCTGGGTTTATGGACACATTTTATCCACTTGGGTTCTCTTCTCAGGAAGCTCTAGCCTGTGTCAAGGTGACATAAAACTAGCCAGCACAGTAAGCTACAAATTCTGCCCTAGAATGCTTTACTTGGGAAAGTCAATATATAACATAAAATAAATAAGCTTTATTACTGTGAATGTTAGCAGTGCTCCGGCAGGGCCCACTTCAACTTCACTGCACCACAGCCTTAACAAGTGGGGTCTTCAATCAAAGATATAACTGGGGAAAGCAGTGGCTTGTATAGGTTGTTTGTAAACCTCTTTGGCCTTCAAGTTTCCTTGCAAGTTTCTCTTTTGTAGAATGAGGGCAACAATTACACCTAAGGCACAGTACTGTCGTGAGGTTTGAAGGTGGTCAACAAGTGGGGCTCTAGCACATAAATTCCTGGGTCCTCCATTGTTGTGGACTAGCATTGAAAAAACTCTTCTACCTATATGATGATATAGTATTCCTGTCTCACCATAATTAATCATATAGGAATACTCTTTCCCTAAATAAAATTCCATCAAAGCAAAGTGTCCTGGATGATTTTGTTTTTCTGCACCTGCCACTGATGGGACTATCAGGCTTTGTCTCCTGGAATAGAAAGGCCAAATTTGCCAAGACTGACCTTATCACTGGTCTTGTCACTAACAAATAGTAGTCTGTGTATATATGTCTAATTCTGTTATTAACAAGGCCCTATTTAAAATGGAGTCAGAGAGTTTGGAGGACAAATGAAGCAGACTAAAAGCCTGGCAATGTCATATCTTTACTGAATTCCAGCACCATCGGGCAGTGCTTGTGTCTTGAAGATACATATCGACATTAGGCACTTGTCCCCAGTTGGTAATTGACTGCCACCAGCTTGTTCAAATACTTGGGCTACATTTTCATAGGAAAGTTAGATGTGGAGTTCATTAACAAATATTTATTAAGGAATCATTTTTATACGAAGCATTGTCATTAAAAGCTCAATAAAGCCAGGTGGTGGTGGTGCATGCCTTTGTTGCTGGCACTTAGGAGGCAGAAGCAGGTGGATTTCTAAGTTCAAGGCTAGCCTGGCATATAGAGTGAGTTCCAGAATAGCCAGGGCCATACAGAGAATCCCTGTTTCAAAAAACAAAACAAACAAACCACACCACAGTAAAATGACACTAACTGGATTTGTAGGCTGCTATTGAATGATATGAACGATATGTTCATTTTGACACTCTCTCAACCCTTCCTCCAAATCTGTGAAAATAGGATTATAATTGTAAGGCATCTGACATATTAGTTATCAGGAAATGGTCCTTACAATAAAAGATCTACACCGTTCATAAACTACCAACAGATCTAGACTACGAAGGTTTGAGGGAAGGAGCCTGTGGCTCTCATTTACCTCTACATCCTTAACATCTATTGCCAACTGGAACACTATGGGCAAATGCAAACAATATGCTTAATGAATAAAAAAAAATCAAGACATGAATGACTCAACGTGTAATGATCAATATTGCCAACTTGACAGGATCTGAAATCACCTAGAAGACAAGTCTCTGGGCAAGCCTGAGAGGGATCATCATTAGGTTAGCTTCTGGTCATGCTTGTAAGGGATTGTCTAGATTGAGTTAACTGAATGTAAGCAGCATCATTCCACAGGATAGAGTTCCAGACTTCATTAAAAAAACAACAAACAAACAAATAACAACAAAACAGAAGGCAAGATGAGTAGGAACATCCATTACTCTGTTTCCAGGCTATGGATGTGGTGTGACCAGTTATGCTAAGTTCTTGTAGGAATAATGAGCCATACCTTAAAACTGTGAGTCAAAATAAACCCTTTCTCCTTGAAGTTACCTTTGTCAGGGCACTTTACCACAGCAATAAGGCAATTCCCTTATACAGAAGGTATGGAAACAATGGGACAGGGGACCACCCTCAGTCCATTGGTCAGATAATACACAGACCATAAGGCAACATTTGCCTTATAAAACAAACCATTTCAGGACAAGAAAGAATAATTATAAAGGAGATAGTCTTTCGGGTTCAAATCAGAATTAAAGGTGGAGCTGGGAGACATTGTGAAAGCAGAGGGACAGTAGGAGAAATTGTGAGTGTGGCATCGATGACATTGGTGAGGACGTGGGCTGCAGCTGTACAGGCAGTGGCTGTAATTTGTGGCTCCTGCTAAATTCTTTTCAGCCGTCTCCGGGTTGAGTCTACCTGGGAAGTTGACAAAGCTGGGCATTTTGGAGCCATAGAACCATGGCCTACTTTTCAAGGCATTTTGGTGCAGAGGACAGAAAGGTGAAAAGGTCACCAGGAAGCCTTGTCCTTCCTTCTCTGCTGGAAGAAAGCAATGGCACAAAGAGAGGGAGAGCTCACCCCACTGCTAAGAAAATAATGCCTGTTCACAACCAGTTCTACAGTATCTGTCCTGCTAGGACAGGTAGCCTTTGTGATAAATGAGGATTATTGATCAAGATTTATCAGTGTCCTTCCATGTGCCACACATTGAAATACAGTATTTTATTAAATCATCATAACCACTTGATCATATCCCATTCCTATTTTTTTTTTATAGATACAGAAACAAAGGCAAGGGAGATGGCTTTGACTTCTCTAAGATCACAGCACTAGCGAGTGGAGGATCATATTACAAAAGTATCAGTGTCTGGCAGCATCCAACAACTGTGCCCCTAAATACTACTCTATAGCACCTCACATATAGGACCCAATGTCTGTACCCATGTCTAGTCTGGCTCAGGAATCTGAAGGGAATCATTTGGCATAATTTATTTATCTCTAAAAGGGAGTCATTCCTGACTAGTGGGCTGAGATAATTTTATAGAATGAATGCAAAAACAAAGAATGGTATTTGATGAAAGGAAGCTTCATGGCAGATATTTCCCTCTATTTCTACCTCTTCCCTCATGCAAGGATAACCCACTTCAAATTGGCTACACCACCAAGCATTTAGGATCCCTCAGACACTGCATTGTTAAGGCAGTGAAAATGTGCTTTCCTGCTTGACTGGGTACCATGTTGTTGACCTGGAATTTTTCTGTGTATCTGGAAGCTATAAATCATGATTCACTGAGGAGTTATTAAATCAAGTCAGTCAGTTGTGACCATCACTCAACACAGAAAGAATCACACAGAATAGAAAATAATTAAAGACACTATTTATAAACCAAAGAGCACTATTTAGTGACAAAGTCCTTTTATCTTTATGCATGTTTCTATTTACAGGGCCATGAGAAAGAATGAACGCCCTTAGTTCTTTGGGTCAAAATACTTAAAAGTTTTTGAAATAGCAATGCAAACATTGTACATTAGGAAGTAGTCAAAATTCCAGAGGTTTCTCTGCCTATCTGCAGCCTTTAGATATCCCAGTACACTTAATAGCTTTCCCTCGCTCCCACTAGATAGTGAGTTTCTTACTGGCAGGAATCATAATTTTCTGCTGAGCCCTTCATGCCAGTTACAGGTTTAGGAACAGAACACATACTCAAGAGATGCTTTTGTAACTACATGAGTGGAGTGCAGCCCTCAGAGAATTCATTCTTAAACTTAAATTCATAGCAAAGAGATTACTTGCTGGAAGTCTTACTATCCTTTATTAACAAATGAACATAGGCCAAAATTTTCTTTAAGGTGACCTTTCCATTCTAAGCGATGGATGGAGGTATCTACTTTCATCTCTGACCTAGTTTTATCCCAGTAATTGGGGTACTTTTATGCCTTTAATCAGAAGGCAAGCTTGTTCTTCAGACATCTGTGCCTCGATGGGAATTTAAAACCCTCTGTCTCTGACCTTAGTCCTCTAAGCAGCAGGAAAAGCCACGTTCTTTGTAAATCAACTCTGTACTGGCTGATGGGCAGGAGAGGAGAACATACATGAGCAGTTGAATTCATACCCACTCCACCTAGGCACCTGCTTATTTCTTTTACCCATATGGAAATCCTTGATGGTATGTAACAAATCCCACATTACAGCAGCTCTGGAGATTAAGTGCATCTACTTGAAAACTGATAAAGTACTTGTCCCACACTCTGAAATTACTGTATTCATATCGTTAATGCTTCAACTTACTTCTTTTTGTGATACTAGGGTTGGAACCCAGGCTCTCTAACAGTCTACATAAGAACTGTATGTTGAACTACATCCCCCGCCAACTTTATTTGTTGTTAAGATTCTGCAACTATAGGTTTTCACAATGCAGGAAAAATAAAAGACAAACACACAGGAATCATTACTGTTCAACATGTACAGCATTATGAGTATAAACCAACTTCATTTGCACAATGCTCCCATATCACTTCTAGTACCTCACACACAAGATTAAAAGAAGTAAAATGATTCCAACTACCTGGAAAATAGAAAAAGTGGAGGTAGTTTAAAGCTCTGCTTGTCTTAGGCAGTGCTGGTTCCTTTCCCTCACTCAAGAGTTCAGGGACACAAAGGGCTACCACTTAGGGGGATCGTGTGTCTGTCAGAGGGATAAGGCCAGCAACAGAATCACAGGCTCGTGAGAAGATGCATCAACTCCAACATGGCCAGAGCCAAAGCTAGTTCTCGTTCTCTCTCTCTCTCTCTCTCTCTCTCTCTCTCTCTCTCTCTGGGGTCAGGGGAGAAATTTGAAGGCAGAGTACAAGTTCTGTGAACTAGGCAAATACTGAAATCATTTGTCCTAGGTCAAAATTTTGTAAACTTTCTGATTAGGTTTTTGACTTCATGCAAATGTATGGATAATATCAGTGAAAGAAATACATATCTTGTATGACTCCAAAGTGGTGTGCTTGAGTTGTACTTCTTAGCTAACTAAGTCACTCATCTAAGCATCCAGCCTAGTACTGACAGGAACGGACTGGCAACCACAGCAAAAATACATTCAACAGCTGGAACCCATGAACGAAGATTGAGGAAGGTGAAATAAAGAGGAGAGATGGAGGACTAGTGGAGAAGTTGATTGTCATAGCAGCTGGAGATCCCAGGCCAATGTGTGTTCTTCTCAGTCCTCACAGCAGATCTGGTGAGAGCTATGTTTCCTTCTAGAGTACATAGGGGTGAGCAAGATGAGAAAAATAATACTTCAAGACGATATTTCCAGATTAGAGAGACAGGCTCATCACCTTATATAGTTGAGAAACCCTGCTACTCATTTATTTTGAGAGAGTGAGTAGTTGATGTTCTAAAATAATCACAGACAAATTTGGTACAGTTCCTGTTTGCATGCTCCAGATACGGCAAGTGTCCCTGGGGACCATTTTTGGGGAGGACTGTTGGAGCTTTGCTAGTCCATTTCACATCCTTACACCCTTTGTTGGTCTATTTTACTACGTGGTACAAGAACAAGGCCTGGGACTCTTAGGAGTCTTTGTCCTAGGCTCTTGTCTGTGTGTGGCCTTTGCTTCTTCTACCACTCTGTCTCAGAATCATGTAGATGCTGAGGTCAGCTCTCTAGGTACTGCATAATGGGGTCTGGGGAGACTAAATACCACGTTTTATGGTGATATTTTATTTGTACCGAAATGTGATTTTATTTGTATGTTAATAAATAAAGTTGCCTGGGTGTCAGAGCTATTAGCAAGCCATAGGAAAGCTGGGTGGTGGTGGTGCATGCCTTTAATCCCAGCACTTTGTAGGCAGAGCTAGGTAGATCTTTGTGTGTTCAAGGATACAGCCAGCATTGGAGACACACACCTTTAATCTCAATACCAACCATAGAAGACCTGGAGGTCTATACAGACAGGCAGTGACGAGGCGGTCATGTGGTTGGGCTTACAACCAATGAGAAGGCAGAACAGGAAGTCTTTATAAAGAGAGACACACAGGAAGTAGGTCTCTTTCGGAGAGGTAGGACCACCATGAGAGGAAGGGTAAGGTTTTTAGCTCTTAGCTCTGACCTCTTGGCTTTCTTCTTTGCATTGGTTCTGTGTTTCTTATTTAATAAGATGGTTGGTTACATCTACAACATTTTAATACTAGAGAGATTTCCTCTAGGGATTTTCATATGGAAAGTTAAGTGTGTTTGAGTCTCATTTAAAAGTTACCTCCTTTCAAAACTTTTTATTAGTTTAAGTTTCCAATTTTCTTGCATGTTATAATTTTATCATTTCTCAGCATAAAGAAGATTCTAATCAATAATACTTTCAAATACGTCTTTTGAGTTTGTATTATAACCCTTCATTTAATTTCCACTACTTAAAAACTTCTAACCCATATGTTTTCATCAATTTTTTTCTACTGCATTAATGATATTTTCATGTAGTTCATTTTTAATGACAACAATATTGATGTTTTTTCCTTGCACTTTAAGTTTATAAAGCAATTCAGTTGACTGATTTGTCTGGGTACTGTTAGCCCAAATATTTTTTTTTTTCTATTTGCTATCCCAAAGGATGACATTTCAAGATTTTTCAAAATACTTTTTATCAGGAAAACCTGTAATACAACACAAATATGGAGAAGAAAATTAAGACACAAATTGGCTGGGTGGTGGCGGCGGCGGCGGCGGCGGCGGCGGCGGCAGCAGCGCACGCCTTTAATCCCAGCACTTGGGAGGCAGAGGTAGGAGGATGTCTGTGAGTTTGCAGCCAGCCTGAGCTACAGAGTGAGTTCCAGAAAAGGCTCCAAAGCTACACAGAGAAACCCTGTCTTGAAACCACCTCCCCCTCCCTGCCAAAAAAAAGGACACAAGTTGGCTTAATTTATATCACATTTGCAATGTCACTATAAGATGTTCTCTAAGGTACTATAAGGTTCTATAAAGATCTCCACATTTCCTGCCATAGACAACAAAGTACTTGAAAACAATCTAGAATACATTTGGCTAATTATGGAAGATTAACAGTCTGCTAGATTATCTATCTATCTATCTATCTATCTATCTATCTATCTATCTATCTATCTATCTATCCATCTATCTATCCATCTATCTATCCATCTATCTATCCATCTATCCATCCATCTATCCATCCATCCATTCATCCATCCATTCATCCATCCATTCATCCATCCATCCACCCACCCACCCACCCACCCACCCACCCATCCATCCATCCATCCATCCATCCATCCATCCATCCATCCATCCATCCATCCATCTATCGTGTGTTTTTAAACCTCAAGAGCCCTGAGGCATGAAAACTCCCCTAAATAAACTGGGATTCTATGATGACCAGAGCTCCCAACAAATAAGGCCCCTGAGAACCTGCCACCTTCTGAAATTGGCCTTCTATTTTCTCCCTGCATGTGTAACACACAGGAAAGTGAACTTTACAGCCATTTTGATTCAGACGAGTCTAACTCAAATACATCATTTAGTAGATGTATCATGGGATTCTTGCTGGAAAAGAAAATTAAATTTTGGTGAGGAAGATGTGGCCTTAGTTGTCAGTCAGCTCTTGGGCCAGAGTTGGTGGTGGACATCTGAAGAATGTATGCCTCCAAACAGGCATACATTCATTCTGACCACATTAGGGGCTACTTTCCCTCACAGCTGTTAGTATCTGCACTTTTTATTAAAAGCCCTGCATTGGCAAAATGGCTCAGTGGATAAAATAGCTTCCAGTCTAGCCTAAAGACCATAGTTAAGTCCCCAGAACCCACATGGTAGAAGGGCATGCACATACATACACACAAACAGATAAAATTTAGATGTAATCCAGGAGCTGGTACTAGTAAGTGGAACATGCTATACTTGAGTGTCTATCTATCTCACTGAAGAGGTTTCCACAGGGAAAAAATGCTGACAGGCAGTTTGATTTCACTCATTCTGTAGCCAGGGTTGCAATGGAACATACAGTATCTCCAAGCTCATCTTAAACATAACCTGGTCTCCTTGCCTCTATCTAAGTAGTGAGATTACAGGTGTGAGTCACCATGCCCAGTTAATTAATGGTTTTTAGTCAGGCAGGGAGCAATGAATTGCTATGGTCCTGGAAACAACTTGAGATTCTACTGAAGAAAGTATTTCCACCAAAACTTTCAGAAAAACAACCAATGTGCATTCCTTTTTGACAGAACAGCTGATTTCTAATGATGGCACGAAGCTAATACACTCAATACCCAGAGGGTCAGGAAGTCATAAGGAATGTTTTCTTCCAAGACTGACTGCAAGCAAATATCCAGAGCTTCAATATATGCATTCAAGCTTTGTCATAAATGAAACTTATGTTACACTTTAATAGTTTTTAAATATTATTAAGGGATAACTTGAGAACTGAGTATGGTGTTGTATACCTATGTTTCCAGCACGAAGAAAGTTCTAGCATTTGTCAACTTGAGCTACACAGACAGGACCCCCCCCCCATATTTTTCAAGAGAAAAAATTTTAAGAGATAAAACTAGGGAAAAGTTTTAACTTGATAGTATTTCAAAAATTACTTCAAAATGGTTAAATGCAAGGCCTTTTGAGCAGACATGGGCTAATTGGAACACAGGCATGGCACTTGTGTCCCTAAGCTGGTAGCACAAGACAAGTACATCTGAGTCAGGAATATTCCAATTCCTACCTGACATACAGGGAGCGTTTCTGATTGGTTCGAAGGGACCCGGACCCGGAGCTCATGCTGTGGTTCATCATCTGCTCTCGTAGGTCATGGATTTTGGCCTCAAATCGGGCGTAATCTGGGAATGGAGGAAAAGAATGGTAAATTTGATTCTGTACATTCTGAAAATTAGACATACTGTATAGATAAAGCCCCTGCTCTCCGCTGTCATTTGTCTTCCAGGTACCAGGCAGGTGCTCACCTTTAGAAAAGCACATCTGTCTACCAGTGCTTTTTCCTCACAATTTCACAGGAGGAAAAGGAGAGATCAGTTACTTCCCCAAAATTACCCAGAAAACATAAAGCCATGACACCCCCAACTTCTGAGAAGTTTAAGGTTCCATACAACCCTTAACTTAGTATCCCCTATATCTCAAAACTATAGCACATCATCATAACTAGAATAAAATGGACACAATCTATATTAATCTTACCCAGATTTTCTCAGTCTCATTTCTATGTACGTGTTTGTGTGTGTGTGTGTGTGTGTGTGTGTGTGTGTGTGTAGGAGTGGGGGGCTGATTGACCTTCTATGTAGCCTCCTGAGTGCTGGAATTAAAGGTATGTGCCACCATTCCAGGCCTTCTTTAGCACATTTAAAAATAATTTGATTTTCAAATTAAATTATTTACAAATTTTTATGGAAAACTAAATTAATGTAATAAAAGTTGATTTACCTAGAGACTGTTTTAAATTATTTTTTTAAAAAAGGATTCATTTTATTCTTATTTGTGTGTGTGTGTGTATGTGTGTGTGTGTGTGTGTGTGTGTGTGTGTGAGAGAGAGAGAGAGAGAGAGAGAGAGAGAGAGAGAGAGAGAGAGAGAGAGAGAGAGAGAGAGAGAGAGAGGATGTATAAGTATACACTTGGGTTTTCTGGCAATGCAACAAAATCTCTTAAGCACTGGGTCATCTCTCCAGTTTTATATTTTAAATTCTTTAAATTAAAAAGTTCCACAAAGCTGATTCTCATTTCAGATCATGTAACATGTATTGATAATTGCAGGATGGCCTTCCCTAAAAGATTTGGCAACAGCTAACATAATACTCATTTCAGAATGTCAAATATAAAAGTTTGTACTCTAAAGACTAAAAATGCTCATAATAGTAGGTTAGTAATTTCCGATGTTGAAATACAGCCTGGAATTATCAAGATTTGGCAGATTTCCTGTTTAATAATTCAGCCTTAAATGGTTAAATAAGCCAAATATAGATTTAATCACATAGTTCATCTAAAATCTATTGACTTTACTCTGAAACACTGCATTTCATTCCAAGGGAAAACACTTATGAATATGGGTGTGATATTGTTTGCAGGTTTAAACCATCTTGAGCAAGCTGTATTTCCATGCTACCTAGAGGGGATAAACTAACATTTATAATGGACCACATGGTACCAAGTACATATGGGGCGTTGAGGACATCTCTTTCCTAGGTCATAAAATGAAGTCTACAGATATCATAAAAATATTTTCAACTATATAAACATAGAAGGGAAATGGAAAGGCCTTTGCCTTATTTCTTACAGATGTCCTTCCCCAAAGCTCATCAGGGAAAGGAGTCGTATGCTGGGAATGTTTGTAGGTATGTTTGTGAGCAGATGCTAAAATGTTTTTCTTCTTTTTAAATAGTATAACATGGATGGCTAGCTACTTTCTACCAAACCTATAAATATGATTTTTCTTAATAACGTTCTATATTTATACTTGTTTATTTAACAAGACCCATGTATTTAGGTGTTAGGCCTCTGAAGCTCTCCATGATAAATAAGTGTCTTATTGTATGTGTGCACATTATGGAATAAATTAGTATGGCATCATAAGTAGAAAGAAGTGCTGGTCAATACTTTGTACAACAACCACATAGTCTCCACTAGCACTTTGTTTTTATTTTAAAACTATGTCTTGTTACATAATTCAGGCTGCTGTGGAGCTCACTGTATATATGTAGCGCAATCTGCCTTGAACTTGTGATCCTCCTGCCTCAGCCTTCTGAGTGCTAGGATTATAGGCACATGTTTCCACATTGTAAAGAAAAAAACTCACTGATCTGTTTTGGGACACAGAGTGGAAAATTCTCAGATCCATGTCATACGACTACTCTTTGAAGATGAAATACTCCATGCCTGGTCTCATCTCAGTCTTGTGCAGACATAGGACTCTCTGCTGCACAACCATGAGGACTGGAAGATGACAGAGTGAAATTCTACCAAGTGTACTCCCCCAACATCTGGCCATCAATACCTGATGCTGTCTGTCCAGTGAGCTATATTATTGCCTCTGTCTCACCATCTTGCAATTATTTGTGCAGTTGCCTGTTTCCATTAGGCTGAGCTCCTTAGGGAAGAGATGATGTCTCGTTGTAGGGATTCCCTAATTCATGATGCAGTAGGATAGTCCAGAGGGAGTTAATAAGAGGTGCATAACACCTTTTCTGAATGACTGATGAGTGAATGAGGAATGAACTAAATCATTAGGTAAATTTAGTTATCAAATAGCTGCAAGTAAAAAAAAAAAACAAAACAAAACAAAAAAAACCTGCTGATTTTACAAGAGAAGGAAGGCAACACACATTTATCTCCTTTTCCAAAAGCAAGTGCTCACGTTTCAAACAATTTTTGTCAAAGTACTTCCAAACCATTTTGCTGTCTTTATTACTCTCTGGGCAATGTCTGTTCTCTTCAACTCAGTCATGCCAAGTGCTAGAAACAGTTCTGACCCTTAACCTACACACAATTAAGAACGCCAATGATTCTCTCCTAGGCTCTCATAAGGATTGTGCTACTACAGCATGTATTATGATGGGACACTTGCTCTATTAATAAAGTTCATTCGCTTTGCTGTATGGCTCATTAGATAAGCCCAATACTTTCTGCCCTGTTCTTACATTGTTTGCCCTCCTTCATGTAGTAATGTACAGTGTTTAAGTTCATCATGGCTCGTAACTTATGCTGCCTTGGCCTTATCTAGCATCCATCCTGTTCTTGATGTAGCATTTTGACACAGCTCAATCTCAGATCTTGTATTCAAATGTACTTGTCTTTTACCTTTTGAAAGTGAAAACAGAGGTACACATAATTTAGTCAGTTTGTGAACAGTAGGTTTACAGATACAAATGGGGTGAGGTCGGGGGAAGGTGCATGTTTATAACTTCACAGCGATAAACCAAGCTTATGGTTAAAAATGCTTCAGAAATAAACATCTATGTAGACTGTGAGATGTCAATCTTTATGTCTTATCAAAGTATTGAAAAATCCATTCAAGCACCTCAAACAAAAATAACTAATATACCTACTCCTTATCAACCCAGTTTCTTTTTGAAGTGTGTCCCTCCTGTCTCTGCTCACCCGCTTTGGTGTAATTTTTGGCCAAATTGCTAGCACTCTCTCTTGATTTCAAGTGTCATGAGAACATTCAACTGAGATTTTTAAAACATGCTAATCTTTACACCATGTAGCTTGGAGCAAGACAGAACCTGAATGAACTTGTGACATTACAAGGACATTAAGCATGACAATGCTAAGGTGGGTCGCCAGAGTAAGATAGCAACACTTAATCCTGCACGGCCTTGCTTGCAAAAGGCAGCTGGTGAGTGCTGAAATTATAAATTATTTCATACTTCTTGGGCTTTCTATAACTAGCAATAGAGGGTTGAAAACTAGCTCCTAAGCAGGGTGTTCATAGTGGTGTCAAGAAATACTGGCTTTGGTGAACTCTTTGTCCTCTATGTATGAGAAAATCTTTGTGGTTTCCCCCTCTATATTCAAAGATATCTAAACCCAACTGTATGTACATGGATATACAGAGGGAGGAAGGGGATCAGATGGAGATGGGGGCATAAGAAAAAGACATAACAAAGAACAATGATAGCCATGAGTGGAAGTGCCATAATGAAACCCATTATTTTCTATACCAACTTAAAAAGTATTAAATGAGCAAACCTATAGAGTTCAAAATGAAGTGGATAAATAAATAGCAGAGGCAGCAGCAATCAATGATGCTCACTAGGGCAGAAGGACAACTGTTCCTAGAGCAGATACAGAGGGGCTGGGAGGGTTTCAGGTTCAAATCAAGCCATTCCCAGCATGCTGCTGCAGTCAAATGAACCAGTATGGACTGAACCGAAGTAATGCACTGCCATTCACCAAACTCAGTCTTTACAGAAAAATGTGTCCTATAGAAAATGTGCTTAGTGTATATGACATATTAAAATTTTACTAAGCATTCGAGAAATTAATGAATCTGATTGTTTCTAACTGTAATCACTCATCTGGAGAATTTTGTTTTCAATTTTGACATGATGGTTGATAATATCAGAAAGCTTAAGATTTGGAATATGTATATGACATCAACATCTTAGCCCTGACATGTACCAGCTAAATATCATTAGGAAAGTTACTAACCTTTCTTGGCTCATTTTTTTTTTTTTTTTTGTAAGAGAAATGGTAGTAAGGATGATACCTATCTCAAGGAATGTTGGGAATGTCATGGATCAGACGATTGGGTTTTGGTAATGACTGTCATTCTTTGTTTTTATGTGTAATTTACAACCTATTCTTGTTCATTGTTTGCAAACATCATAATCTGTTTGAGAATGGAAACTTGTATCCATTTCTAAAACCCCTTGATTTAGCATCCCTTTCCCTATTATGAAGTGTATCTACTAGGCCAAACAGGAACAAGCCAAAAGTGGCCTTGGTTTGGGATGGTTGGTCCCTTCTTGATGACCATTATATGACCCACCAGATCCTCCTATAAATCCATAGTTATTTGGAGCTCAGAATGAAGATGTCCAATTCCAACACTGCTGCCGGTTTCTGTAGGATTAGTGGCCTCATCTGCCAGGATCATCTCAACACTGACGGACACTCAGGTGGAGTGATAAGAAGTTGTGAACACCACACAGTACACAGTGAGAGGGGGCTCTGCCATGCTCCAATTTCCTTTACAATTTGTCCAGGGTGAACCACAAAACCCAGAGTTCAAAGGAGGCATAGCTGGCTTAATCTACCATCGTTTAATGCTGCCCAGATGCTTGCATCTCTGACTCAGATGCTATGCTTCGATTCTGAGAAAAGGAAACAACTTTGGAATGAGCATCTCCCAAGTGAGCTGTGTGTATGGAGCGGGGAGAACATCCCTTCACAAGCCCGATTTCATGTAGCCCTCTTATGACTGTCGGTTACTAAAGGAAGCCCCGAGCAGATCAGACGGAAGTACAAGTGAGGAGGCCAGCTTTCAGGATTCATCATGCTGTTTACTAATAACAAGGCCTGGGGAAATTACTAAGACTCAGCTCATTCACCTGTACATTTTGAGATTTACTTCGCAAACTGTTTTAGAGAATCAAATGGATGTGAAACAGCTTGAATGTTTTTTTTTTTTTTTTCCCCATGGTGGTCCTGTCAGGACAAATGTATGTGCAGTCCTCAGTGGCGCTGAACTTGACAGTAGCATCCTCTCCCTGTTTGTTCTTTATGAGTATGGACACAGCTCAGAGAGCAACTGATAAAGCCATTGAGCTGTATGCAGGGTTCTGTACATCCAAGCAACAGAGGCTGCTTTCCTGCTGAGTTATCCATTCCAGCACTACGCAGAAGCTACTTTGAAGAGCACCCCTGTGATATGCCTAAGCGGTTTGACATAGAGATCTATGAGAATCTCTTTGGTAGTAGGTAAGCTAAAGGATTTGAACTTTAATGCATGCCCCCTCCTGGTGGGGCTAGGATAAATGTCAGTGGTGTGCAGTTGACTGGGGTCACATTATTATTTTCTTAGACATGCCTGCCACTGTCACCAGGACCCAGGAATGATGCATGGGAAGGATGTAGCACTCACAGTTTTTATCTTGTCTAAGTACAGTTCCTGATCCCTGTTCCACAAGTGTGGCATTGTGAACAACTATAACTGCTCTCATTTGTGGTTGGGGGACAGCTTTCTTTCATTAATTCCTCAATGTTTCTTCAGTATCAATTAAAGGCTATGTAAACTGCTAGGGCACCAAAGCCACTGGATGGGTCCTCACTTTAAGGCTGCTTCTCATTTTCATTTTTCTGTGAATTGCAAAAGAGCGCCTGCCATTTAAGCTTGCACTCCCTGCAAGGAGTACTGAGTGCTTTCTAGGTGGTTAGCTTCTTATGGATAAGCTCTCCTTTGCCTGGAATAAGCTCACACAGTCAGGCCCAAGCTCCTGGAGACAAACTAGGGCAAGTGACATCTCTATGTAAAGCTGCTGGTTATTTACAGTGTGGAAAGAAAAACTAGGATTTCAAAGCTGTACCCTGGAGGCAGAGTTTCTGCAGTTCTGGCTTTTAGAGGGTAGGAAAATCCCCCATCTGCTTAGAGACACTTTTTTCACCTTTTTTGAAAAGAGGAAATCACAGCTGCCCCTACACACTGCCCCTCTATCTGACACGCTGCACTTTGTTTGCATTATTTTAAGCAGTATTGATTTTTAAAAGCGCCATCTATCATGCAGTTTTAAATAAGCAAACAAAGACTCATTCTGATATCAGAAACTGACATGTACTTTTGCACAGACATGAATGTGAGTCTTGGAATCAATATATGATAATGAATGATTTAGACTAGAAAAATCTAAATATATTACTGTGCGCTCTTTCTCTTTCTCCCTCCCTACCTCTCTCTCTTCCTCCCCACTACACTCTTAAATAGTTATATGCAAGGGAGTCAGCCATGGAACACTGGTTGTACTTCACATTCGAGAAGTAATGCACTGCCAAAATTCTTTCACATGATATAAAATTCATTATTTACTTGGACCTCAGAACATTTCCAACAGCCTCCATTTTACCACCTTCTATTTCCTGAGCTGTCCTGGGACTTTGGAGCCAGACAGGCACAGAAGGGACCAGCCATATTCTATGAGGATGGAAGAGATGCTTCATTCCAGACACTTTACAAGTAGCGATGCCTGGAGGGGTGCTGTGTCAATGAACTACTTTAGGATGATGGCTTCCTTCTTAGCTATACACTTGAATTTCTACCTGCTGTCAAGAGAGTTGACCTATGGCCACAGGCAAGGCTTTGAGCATGGATCTTCCCAGGCTTGATTTTCTGCATAACGATTGTTCTAGCCTCTTACTTCAAACCTCAACTTAGCTTACCCTTCAGGCTGCCAACCTGATTCTGAGCTGAAAAGGAGATATGGAATTTTCCACTGCTCTGCTGCCATATGTGTACGGGTGCATTGCATGCGTGCGTGCGTGCGTGCGTGTGATACAGGGATAGGAGAAGTGATACAAATAAAGACACAGATACAAAGAGGTTACAAACCAAGTTGGTCAGAGTCCAGTTTTGTTCAGAATTTCCAGTCAATTGGAGGATGCATATATCTCTTGTAAGTATCTAGTACTAAGCAATTTAGTCATGGACTTTAGGAGGTCAAGAATGAAGTCCTTTCTTCCTCTGTCCCTAACACTGGACACAAAGTGTAGTACCTAGTTATGAATTTGAAAACAATAACATGTTTTTTGAATGATAAGCAGAATTGAAAACTTTAGGAAAAGAAAACCGATCTCCTACCTTGCCTACTACTGAATGGATCAGGCTTTTAGAATAAATTTCAATAACACACTGAACTAAGGCTGTATCTCCTAACACTGCTCTCAGCACCACCTGTCATTGTCAAGCAGAACTGGGTTCATTTACCTTGACTGGAACAATTTTCTCAGGGAAGCTGGAGAACTTTAAAGAGATTTTAGGCAACTATGCAGGAATTCTTTAATGTGTGAAATGAAGTAGTTTTCTAGGCAAACAACAGTCTGAATCCCCAACCAATTATTTCCTACAAATCGGTGTTAACTCTGAAGTCAGATCCATCAGATTTCATCTTGACTAAATACAAGTTCTGTTTAACTGAGCCACAAAGCAGATAGATTCTTAGAAAAATGAATCTGCACAGAAACTTCCTGGAATTAGCAAACTCTACCTGTTCCAGTAACTGGGAATGCTTTTTGGTATAAAATTTTGTTGCTAAAGCAGGCTGTATAATAAATCAACTGACTTGAATTTGAATCTTAAATTTACTACTGAGTCATGGTGTGGATTTTGCCACTTAGAGAAAACTTGGTTTTCTTGTCTGTATAATGGGAAGGCAGCACCTGTCAAATGAGGCTGTCTGGAAAATAATGTGATCATATTCATGTCTGGGATAGTACAGTCCTGGGGGCAGAATAGGTTCCTGGTAAATGTAAAGGAAATCAAACAGGTGGCACTGGGAAGGTCGCCTACAGTTTTGTGGTCCTTCTCTATAACAGGGAGACAGGTACTCTTCTGCTCACATTAAAAGTGAATGTGAGTTGGGCGGTGGTGGCGCACACCTTTAATCCCAGCACTTGGAAGGCAGAGCCGGGCGCATCTCTGTGAGTTTGAAGCCAGCCTGGGCTACCAAGTGAGTTCCAGGAAAAGGGTAAAGCTACACAGAGAAACCCTGTCTCAAAAAAACAAAACAAAACAAAACAAAAAAGTGAGAGTCAAAAACAGAAATACGGAATGTTTGACAAATGGAACAACTCATACAAAGATGGTCTTTTTCCTAAAACTCCTAATCTACCTACTAGCTAGAATATTTCCTCCTCAATATCAAAAATTTCTACCCAAAAGGGGAAAGTTTGATTTCAGTCTTCACTGTAGAAGTATGAGAGGAAAATGAACATCTCAGAAAGTATTAAGGCTCAGCTGCCTATGGTGATTCTCTCCAAAGATTTTGTTGGTAGGGTGAGCGAAGGCTCAGAGAAGGGAGGCAGGGGCTGCAGTTTGGCAGTGAGCTCATAGCCCATGGTGCCTCAGGAGACAGTGGGAGCTGTGGTTTTTGATTTGAGGAACAGTGCTCAGGCTTTCCTTGGTATATGCCTATATTAAGACTTTGATGGGGTTTGTCCTTGTTCCTTTGCATAAAAATCATGGTGCTCAGAGCTTGAATAATCATGCTTCACCATCCTGCATCCTGCAATAGGAATCAGCTAGACCGTGATGGGTGAAATGGATAATATTCTTGCCTAATTATAGGTCAGATAGAAATAAAAGATAAAGTAGTTCTGGATTTGGAAGTAAGGCAAGGTAAATTAGTCCCCTTGAATATAACTTGAGTGACACAAATATCTGTCTTTGTTTCTATGACATTCCTATCAGAGTATCCATATATAGTGTTTTGAGACTTATGTCCATGTATTACCTGGAAGGGAAAGCTACCATCCCTAGATAAAGAGATGAAGAAAACATGAAGAGAAAATGGAAGTGCAGAGAGGCTAGCCAATTTATCCAAGGTCACACAGCAAGCTCCCAGCATCATCCATTGATTTTACACTTTCGTCTACAAATGACTGCTCCTGTCTGGACATGTCCACAGCTGTCTCAGTGTGTCTTAGACACTCCAAGTAACCACTTAATAGTCAACTTCTTATTATCTATTGATTTATATCTACAGAGAATTCTATGTATGGATTGATAAGATAAAGCCTTGATAGGTTTTCTCAATATACCCCTCAAAATGAAAGCTTCAAATGTCATTAGGGTGATTTTGTGCTTACAGCTTGCAGTCAGTTGGAACTTGAAACCATGTTTCATGGAGGCTCTCATTGGTGAAAGGGTATTGCTGGGACTGACTGGCAGGTTCAGGTTATAGCAATGTCCGTCTGGCATGGACAAAAAGTTTCCAGGGTTGTGAGGAGACAAGAGATTGTCAGGAGGGGGAACAACTGACCCCTGTCCCTACAACTCCAAGAACCTTGGGACAGTGTGACAATACAGGGCAGCATGTGGCAGCAGAGATAGCAAGCCCCAGCATGAGATCTCATCAGAAACCTAAACTTATGAATTTTATGTTCATAATACACTGTCTATATTTTCTTTCTTTAAAGCATACCTGACTGGGTGCTCTCAGCTGCATCACCTGAGTCCTGTTTTTCTGCATAGTTATAGTAACACCTAGGATTAGTATTGGTATTTAATTAAGGAATATGTACAGAAGTACTTACTATACTGCAATGTATGTAATTCATTAAGAATACATTTCCTGAGTATCAATCATGATAACCCATGGTGTAATAATGATAAGAGGACTGACATACTAAAGAATCTCCAATTCTATCCTCTAATGTAGGAACTGTACATATGACCACCCTAGAACTAGGTCTAGATCATAGTTTGAGTACTGTTTTCAATTCTGTGTATGTGTGTATATATGTGTGTGCATGTTCACATATGTGTAGATGTACATGCACATAGATATAGGAGCTAGATGTCAACATCAAGTATCATCCTTCAGGCACTATCCATCATGCTTTTTGAGACAAGGACCTTCACTGGTTTAAGACATGCTAAGAAGGCTATGTTTGATGGCCACTGAGCCCAGGGATCCACCTATCTCTGCCTCCTCGGTGCTGGGATAGTAAGTATGTGCCACAACATGAATTCAGAAGGACTAAACTCAGGTTCTCATTCTTTCATGGCAAGTACTTTGCTAACTTAGGCATCTTCCCAGCCTGATCTAGAATTCTTAACCATAGCACAGCCAGAAGACCCCTAACTTCCTCCCTCCCTAATCTCTTTATTGTTTCCCATCCATTCATTCTCTCACAGACTAGTCTTGATGATTTTCCTAATTCACTCCTGTATTGGTTCCTTTTCTATTGCTGTGATAAAACACCATGACCAAGGCCACTTGCAGAAGAAAGCATTTATTTGGGGTTTACTGCTTCAGAGGGTTAGAGTCCATGATGACAAAGTGAAGGGACAGCTGAGAGTTCACATCTTGATCCACAAACAGGAAGCAGAGAGAAAACTGGAAATCATAAGAGTCTTTCCAGCCTGAGTGACATACCTCCAACTAGGCCACAATGCCTAATCCTTCTCAAACAATTCTACCAACTGGGAAGCAAGTATTCAAACATATGATCCTATGGAGGCCATTTTCATTTAAACCATCTTTAAAACATCAATGTTTTGACATTTACTTAGGATACTTTGTCTACTAGTTTACATAAATAGTTCCCCATCTCTGCGAACTTGTCCTCAAAAGCCCTTCCTCAGATACTTCATCAAGGTATGGTGATCTCTCCTTCCAACACAATGGATGCTTTTCCTTCACAGTGCTCAGCAAATGTACATCAACTATCAATAAGGACTCACTTAATATCTGCAAGGTGCATGCTCAGTGGTTGCAGCATCTGGTTGCAGCAGGAACTGATGATGTGAGGCTGCTGCTATTGCTACCCCACTCTTGTCCCAATAAAGAAGTGACTTAGTATTCTCAAAAAGAATGGAATAAATGTGTCCAGTTCCTGCATAGCTCTTACATTAAAAATATTTTTAAGTTTTCAACTGATAAAGGAAAGTATTGCCAGCAGTAAATATTGAGATAATTTACCTTTAGTGTCCTTTATGACATAATGATTTCTGAATCTTATAATCCTCTAGCCAGACACTTTCTCAGCTCCTAAGGTTACCTTTTTGTCTTTGAGATGCTATTTATCTCCTGATTTATTATCTTAATATTTCAAGTATTTTATAGTGTATAACCAGAAAAATCTCATAATGGAAATTCACCCATAACCTCTAGACACACAAACAACTGAATCACACTTCTACAGAACAATTGACAGTAAGAATGCCCCACTTGGTTTAGTTATTTCCACAGCTCAGAAAAACAGTTTTGGTTATTTCAGCAAACTATTTCCTATGAAATGGTTAGCCTTATTTTTGACAAGCGATCTTCAATAAAGTCAAGATTTTTCTAAGTGCACGTGAACATGAAATTGCCATTCAAGAAAAGACCAAAATGAAATGATGCAACACTCAACTGCTCTCTTTACAGTAGGGCTTACTAAAAAAATTGAGTTCTGAAACAAAGATATTACATAATCGCCAAGTGTCTTTCAAAAGACTATGACATTTGTCCTTGAGCTCTCAGGGTTGTGACAGGAAGACTGGGCAGTGGCTAGACACATGGAGGCAATGTAGATGTGTCTTCTGAAGGTCCAGGTTAAAAACAACAGTGAGTCTGGTGGCAATGAAGAAGAGTGGACAGAGTTTGGAGTTACAAATAGGGGACCTTGCTGATTAAATCTGTGACATATGAAGGACAGTAGATGGACCCTGTGTTCACTTAGGTTTGGAGTCTGGCTAAATGACTAAGAATGGAAAGGAGATGCCATTTGAAGGGAGCAAAGAAAATGACCTAGAACAAATAAAACAACACATTAAGACACATTGATTTAAGGAGACATCATTATGAGCCTGGGATCTGTGTCAAGCTTGAATAATTCCAGTGACAGGAAGTATATAAGATGCAGTCTTAGCAACTGAAGAAATTAGGGAACTAGAGATTTCTCTGGGCTTAAGGACAAGTTGTTTCACAGTGATAGTTAGGAATGAATAAAACACATAGGAATTGATTATTCTATCCTCTAGATCCATGGGAGAAAATGAGGCAATAATAAAGGTAAGTAGGCATTAAAGTTTACTTTAATTTACAAGCAAACAGAAATTCTAGGGGATACTGAATCAGGTAAATGTATCTTTGCTCTTAATTAATAATTTAAAAAGGAATCCCCAGCATGCTGCCTCTGCAGGTGTAGGAGTAGCTCCTATAATTGGATCCAATCTGAACCATGAGGGTAAGGATCAGAGAGCTGAGTCAGAGCCTGGTGTCAATTATTTGCAATGTGTACAATGAAAAGCTAAAAATTCAGAAGACACGGATGACTGAAGCTCAACTCTGGAGGCCATCTTAGCCCAGTCATGGATCAAGTTTGTTCTTCAGTTGTTTTCTTTTTTCTTTCTTTCTTTTTTGTTGTTGGTTTCCAGACAGAGTTTCTCTGTAGGTAGCCCTGGCCAGTCTGAAACTCTCTCTGTAGACCAGGCTGGCCTCTAACTGACAGAGATCCACCTGCCTCTGCCTCCCATGCTGGCAATTTAATTTGTTTCCTTCAGTCTGGGATGGGAAAGTAGGACTTCTTTGTGAATTGTTATGTGTTTCCAATCCTGGAAGCACAGATCACGACACTCTACAATTCCTTATTAGAGCCACCAGTGAGTTGGTTTCTACAGATCGATACACAAAACTATCTTTTTAATACAGTCTGGCAATGATTGCCCTGATTTACACTATATTAATAGAGCCACAAAACAACCATAGAAACAAAAGAAAACAAAGCCCCATCTCACTGCCCTGTTCCACTCAATAGGGAACTGTAGCTAGACATAGATGTTCTCTATTTAGCTCATTTTTTTTTATTCAACAGTATAAATGATAGTGTAAAAAGTACACTTTCAAATAGAAGTCAGTTTTCAACAAAACCTTGGTATTTATCTCCCACTGTTAAGTTCCCCATTTGAGATTTTATCTCAATCCCTTGTCTTATCTCCTATGTAGCATAAGTCATTTCTTCTTATTTAATAGACAGCTTTAAAAGAACGGAAAACAGAGGAGAGGGAGACGGCTTCCCCTGTTCTTTTTGTCTTCAAGTGAAGCACATCCTCTTCCCTTCTGCCTCCTGCAGCTGTGTCTTTCAGTTCACCAAGAGTTCTGTTTGTGTTTCCTCTCCTATCACTTATCACTTTTTTTTTCTGACTTTCCATCCTACCCCCGGATGCTGATGGCTCAGCCTGTTTCACTCATTTCTGGTTCAAAACTCTCCCATTCCCTCCGGGGGATGCCGGGGGATGTCTGTTGTGATCACAGATATGAGCGAGCTGAGTGGCTCCATTTATTTCCTATTAAATGTCTGGTTGGTGAGTTATGAAGGAGTGATAAGGATGGAAGAGTGGGTGGGGTTGTGTGATTACAAAACCCACTACATACCTTCCACGGTACCCGTGTTCTCCATGCCCTGTTCTAGTCTACGTGTGAGGTCCCATGCGCAGAGACTCCCTTGTTCAGTTTTCCCAAAGAGGAAACATCAGCTTGCTGGAGGTGGGGATGACTGGCAGGATGAAAAGGGTATGGAGGCTCCAGTTGTTCCTTATAAGGTATCCAACCAATCTTTGTATTTTTAGCCATTACTTACTGTTTGTCTTCAGACATGTGAGGCCTGCAATACTAGGATTGTGCAGTTATCACAAGCCTACTGGTCCTGGAGGCAGGCGGGTTCCTGACCCCTCAGCACTGCCGTACTCTCTTCTAATCACCCAAGTGCTGCCTAGCTCCAGGAGCTTTCTCCTATCTTTTGCATGGGCTGTGCCGACCCCACATCTATTTTGAACTCAGATTTTTGCCTGTTTAAGTTCTTTACTTGTCAATATGTGTGGAATCTTAGGAGGGAACAGAAGCATAACCAGGGACTATCACATTTAAGAATAAATTCAAACTTCATGTTCACCTCCTCTTCCTTTGTCCTCTGTCTGTCCTGTCAAGGTCAAATGAACCTCGGTTCTGTCTTCAGTGTGCATTCTGTATCATTGAGCTGGGCAACAACTGATGAAGGTAAAGGTTCCCTCAAAGGAAGATAAGCTAGGAGTCATTTGTTTTCAAAGACTTCATGTGTTTTCACTAGAGCATTCCTACCTCTATAGAGAGCCAACATCACTCCTTAAATCCATCTATTCAGCTACTATATATGTGCTGAAAAGAGAATGAAAAGCTTATACTATTTAATTTCTGACTACAAAGAACTTACTGTTTGGTTGGGGCCATAGGCCAGAAAAGGCTTGTTCCGATACAAGCAAGGCACCATGTGAGCACAGAGAGTACACGGATGGCAACCATGGGAACCTGAGAAGTACAGAGGAGGTGGACCGGGGAGGAGGCGACCTAGACTAATGGGAAGAAATTAGGAAGCAGTGGGCGGGCAAGGGGAGACTAGGCACGGGGTGACAGAGGCACATCAAAGTCAGAGAACAGCATGCAGGGACAAAGGTTGATGCTCCTTCACTCTCCGAACAGAAGGAATGTATTTCCATCAAGAGGAAGTGCTGAGCACAGGGGACTGGGTCATCTTTTGACAGTGTAACTCAATGTCAACGTCTGTGAGAAAATGGAAAACAGATTCTTCTAATGAGGCTTTTGGCTTCTGAATTACCAAATGAAACTGGGGGACTCTAAGCTGCATGAGAGTCTTGCTAATGGAACCCCTGCATTAGTGGGAAGATTTGGGGACACTGGGAAGCAAAGTTGAAATGTAAGGGGGTATAATGTCTGCTCCCACCTGCCAGCGACCCACCTTTTCCATTGCCAAGGTCTTCTCTTAAGTTTGTGAAATAAAGCTTCCACTCAGAGGACTGATGTTGGCCTGTGCTTGAGACTGTACTCTAGTTATAGAATGTCAATGCTGGGGGAGGCAGGACAGACAGACAGAAACAGGACCCTCAAGCATGAGTCTCTGAAACTTTTTTTTACAGCTTTTAACAGTTGAGTAGAGATTAGTGAGGAGGGAAGGAGGAGGAGAAGAAGAAGGAAGAGGAGCCTGTGAAAGAAACTTCCTTCTGCATCTCCATTTAGGACCATAATGAATTGAACTCAGTGTGCTCCTGAAGATTATAATGAAATTAAAATCTAATTTGGACGATTCTCTTGGGCCTGGTAATCGTTTGGATTAGATGCCAGGCGCAAAAATGACTAGATGGAAGTAGAGCTGAGTAGGCTATTTAAAGAACTAGCCTGTACACTCAGGAAACATGGCGGATTTTAAAAGGCACTCTGGAGAGCTAGCCTTTGATCAAAATCTATCAAGGAGCCAGGGGTTTTTCCACTGGGCGTTTTGTTTTCTAGTTCTGCTCTCTGATCTAATCACTGGTGAACATAATGTTTCACAACAGCTTCCAGCTTCTCCTAAGTCCTATTTGTTCCTGCTGCTGGAAGGAAAATGCCTAAGACATTCCAAGGCTCGGGTAGGAGCACAATCTTGAAATTGTGCCAATGGATAGCATCATCATTTATAACTCAGGATGTAGGAATATACAGGTAGAGGAAATAGATATGCTGACAAGGAATAACTATACATCCTAGCAATATTAGAGGGGTGAGATAGGAATAACAAGCACAAATTTACTTGGCAAGAACTTTGGCCCTTGAGGGATATTTTGGGTTTGGGGTTTTAGATTTAGAGTATGTGTGCTAAATCATTTCACGTTCACTTCTTACAATTTTCTTGCTCTAGTATTTAACACACACACACACACACACACACACACACACACACACACACACACACCATATATTCCAAGTTCCTTGGGAAAAGTAGCTTCTACAAAGTCCAGTCAAGGGGGGACACTGACAGGACCAGGAAAGGAAGAGGTCGGAACAAGCACTTACCCTCTCTTCTGTCTTAGGTATTATTTCAAGAATACTTTGTTTTCCTTCATAATTTCTATGGATTGAACTTCTTTTCTATTTGTTTTATTGCCTATGCTAGGGATGCAAATAAGGGCTTTGTACATGTTACACAACTGCTCCACCAATAAGTCATATCCCCAGCCCTTGGTTTAATACAGGATCTTTTATCTAGCCCAGGCTAGCCTCAAACTCTTCACCATCTTACCTTAGCTTTTTGAGTGCTAAGATTACAGGCAAGTGTCAATACACCTAGATTTGAAGACTTCTTAATGTGTTCTTGCTCTGGATTGCCTTTTACCAGAACAGAGAGGGTAAGTTTTCTGACTTCAGTGACTGCTGGGGTATAAATTGATTGCCTTCAGTAATCCTGATGTTGTGAAGAAATGCAGACAAGAGTAGGTTAGTGCTGACATCCTAATGATGACTAAACATGCCCAAGTGGCAGCATCAGTGTGATAGGGTTTGATTTCAATGCTGTGTATGCTAAATAATTGCCCTCAAGAATATCTGTATCCTAATCCCAGAACCATGGACAGTTACTTAATATACGTGAAAGGATTTTGAAGGTAAGATTATGTTAAGAACGTTGAGATGGGGAGACTATGGATCTATAATATAAACTATAACTATAGTTAAACAGGTCCATACAGGGAAGTCAAGGATGAAACAAGAGATAAGACAATGGGAGGAAGAGGTTGCAGGGATGTGAAGAAGGGTGTGAGGTCAGAAGCCAAGAAGTCAGGCAGGCTCCAGAGGTTTGGGGGGAGGGTGGCAGAGAAATGATCTCCCCCTTGTTGTAGAATATTATTTTTTTAAATTTTATTTATTTATTATGCATACAGTGTTCTGCCTGCATCCCTGCAGGCTGGAAGAGGGCACCGAATCTCATTACAGATGGTTGTAAACCATCATGTGACTGCTGGGAATTGAACTCAGGACCTCTGGAAGAATAGTCAGTGCTCTTAACCTCTAAGCCATCTCTCCAGCCATAGAATATTATTTTAAGATGTGTTACACTTGTTTATGCTGTGGAAAATTTATTTTAATGATGCACAGCTACACAGTCAGACAAGGAATAGGAAGGAAAGAAAAGATATATAGAAATAGAGAAAGGTAAAAGCCTAGAAGCAAAAGGTAGATGGGCTAATTTAAGAAAAGATGGCTAGAAATAAGCTAAGCTAAGGCTGGGCACTTAGAAGTAAGAATTAGCCTCTGTGTATTTATTGGGGAGCTGGGAGGTGGGTGCCCCAAAGGGTAAAGAGCTAAAACTAAAAACAAACAACAGTACCCCTAGCTTTCAGGGAATGTAATCTCTTAACTTCAGCCTAGTGAAACTGATTTCAAACTTCTGGTCTCTGGGGCAAAAGACAAAACATTTGTATTGCCTTGGGCTATTTGATTTTGCATATTCATTAGAGCAGCAGTGGGGATACTAATACAATGCTCTTGTCTCTCTGGCTTTGAAAATTCCAAATCTGGGCTAGGAACAAAATCTATGGCCTGAAATGAAGTCATCTTTTAGAGAAACAGTTTCTTTGCTTCAGACACATCAGTGCTTCACATCTCCCTTCCAGGCTGAATGAGCTTGGCTTCTCTTGCCTTCAGAGGGCTGCATTGCCCTGGGTCCCTCCTTCCTGTAGCAGCCTGCAGGTAGTGAGTGACTCTGGGATGCATGTGATGTCTCCACCTCTTCACCCTAAACTCACAGCAACTTTCCTGGTCCTTTCCTTAGAAGTGCTCCTTGGGATTACATCAACACTCGAACATTTCTTCTGACCAGGGCTACGCCCTTTTGCTGTGCGTTGATTCTGAATCATTCCCTAATAAATTACACATCTGCCAATCTCTTTCTGAATATGCTTCTCTTAGGAACTCAACTAGTGAAAGTGATTTATCTCTATTTAGGCAAAGACTCTGTTAATAACTTAAGCCACTCTTCTACAATATATGGAAATGGGAAAAAAACAAACAAACAAAAAAAAAAACAGAGTATGAGGTCCTTTCCTAAAAGAATGTGGTCATATACAGTCTCTCTCTCTCAGCTGGGATCTTGGGTATAAGATGAAGCAGGAATTGAGGTCGGAAGGAAACATCAAGACAGTGGTGAAGATTAGAAAGTTGAGCAGAAGCCTGTATTCAAGAGTAGTACAAGTAAGCATCAAGTTCCAGTAGTCACTGGGAACTCGATCCTGTTACTACCCGAAATAGATGGCATTATCCCGTTTTTTACAGCTGAGGAATACGAAACCAGAAAGGAAAAGCTGAGGCAGCTAGAGAATAAGAGAGACTAAGTCAGTTAGAATAAAGAGATCGTGTGTTTCAGTTGGTAGAGTGCTTGCTTAGTATGTGCAGGCCCTGGGATTGATCCCCAGAACCACATAAACTGGGTAATCTCAGTACTTAGGAATCAGAGGCAAGAAGAACATGGCAAATTTGAGGCCAACCCAGTTGTCATAGCAAGTTATAGGCCAGTTAGTAATGAATCCCACCCTCCCCCTTTCCCTGAAATGAATACAGAATCCATATGTCTTTCTTCTAGCTCAGGTTCAGTTAAAATGTGACCACCTCCTTCAAGACTAATTTGATCACCATGGAGAGAAGCCTATCTTTCATGCCTCTAGATATTCCTAGCACTTAGTATCTTTACCTCTGTAAGAGTTATCAAATCAGACCCAGGAAATAATGAGAACGTTGTTTAAGGCCAGCTGGGGCTACATTGCAAGTTCAAAGCCACCTTGGGCTCCATAGTGAGGTATGACTCAAAACAAAACAAAACAAAAACCAACCAACCAACCAACCAACCAAGCAAACAAACAAATACCAAAATCAACTGACCATCCATCCATCCATCCATCCATCCATCCATCCATCCATCCATCAATCCAATGTACTCTCAGCACATATAGATAGGCAATATGTAGCACCCACCCTTTATATCTACCCCCTTTCCTTCATTGAATGATGAGTTCTCTGTCTCCTTTGACAGTAAATTTTTTCCAGTATCTCTCTTAGGTGGATTTAGTCATGCCCTTCTTTATCATGCTCTATGCCTCACAGATATTCATAATGACATTTATGACATATTTGGAATGTTCCTTTTATTTATTTCCCCTTCTGGTCTGGAAATACATGGAAGAAGGCAGTAAATCTTATTCAACAATTGTGTATATTAAGCTTCTAGTACTAGTGCTATCACCCAATGCTAATAAGATATAATTGAATTGAACAAGATTATCAAATTTGAGGTCAAAAGAAATCATAGCAGGCACACCAGAGGCACATTGTGTAATGTGAATCAGCAGGGGCAGATTGTTTAGCCTTTCTAAACTGGAAACAATGCCAAGCACATTCACAAGATTACTGGGAGAGTAAGTAAAATGACACATGCAAAAATGCTACCCAAAGGCTGGGTCCAAATGAGACCCAGCCTCATTAAACTGAAAATAGTTGGATAAATTTCTCATGCCTTTTCAAGTCATCTATGCATTTTGTTTGTTTTATGGAGACATTAGGGAATCAACTCTAGGCCATGCTAGGCAAATCTCCTACTACAACATGTCCACCCCCTTTTGTTTTTAAGTCAGGGCTGACAGGGCCCTCAAAACTCATTTAGCATAACACAATGCTTGTTATAGCTCTTTAGAGAGTTGGTTTACTATTGTAGCTGGTGATGTGAACAATGGTAAAGAAGTATAAAAAAGAGTTAAATAAAAGGGAGAGGAAAAGGGAAAAAAATATGCCCACTGCATTCACTTTACTCAAATTAAATTACTAATTAAGAAGAGAATGCATCTGGTAGTAAAAAGCATGGTGCTGTTTGGTTTGGAACAAAGGGCAGCTGAAAGCAAGATGTGTACATCTTCCTTCCAAAAACGTTGAAAGGATTAGATCATTTGAGGGACTTACCCCTATAGGGCTGTACTATCACGACACTGGCTACCTATGACCACGCCTTCTGCCTGGTGGGGGCTCTAGGGGGACTATGAAGCCAACATCAAAGCAGAAAGCAAAAACTAAACCACCCGAAGTTAACCCCTCTTATCAAATTCAACTTGACTGAACCTTGGTCTTGGTCATGATCTGAATCCACTGCAGGAGAGAAATTTCATCCTGATATATAAATGCAGAATCATTACAGTTTATCCCAAGATGCTAAAAGCTGTTCAGAGATGGTTCTCTAAGATTGGTTTGGAATCTGTATCTTAACTTGGAACCACAAAGCAGGGACTGCAGATGATGTAGGAGGGTATGTATCTGGCAACACGCTGCACTTGTTTGTCCCTGTCTATTTTGGGAAAGGAGAGAACTAAGTTCTGGAAGATATTCACTTAGTGACACGGTTAAGAGGAACAGCACTTGTGTACAGTTGAACTGTAGCCCCACCCTTTCTGAATGTGCTGTGAGTTTTGTTAGGACATGCTTATTCAGGCGCAATTTCATACCACACTGACCACTCCCCCCCCCCCCCAACATGCACTTTCGTTCAATCTTCCAAAAGCTCTGTGCAACCAGGTGAGGAGGCACATGCCTTTAATCCCAGAACCTGGGAGGCAGAGGCAGGTGGATCTCTGTGAATTTGAGGCCAGCCTGGTCTACAGAGTGAGCTCCAGGACATTTTGAGCTACATAGTGAGACCCTGTCTTGAAAACAAAACAAAACAAAAACAAACAAACAAACAGCTCTGTGCAGATGACCATACCTATGTGGACACGGAGAAATATGGCCAAAGTCCAAGAACTAGAAGTTGATCGTGGCAGAAACAGAAGCTTGATGGAATAGCATTACTCTGGTACACACCCCTTCACTCAAGAGCCTGACCAGGACTTAACACTCACCATAGGCTACATCATATGCAAATGTGACATCTAAAAAGTGGAACAAGAGAACAGCAGGTATACAGTAAGATCTTCTTTTCTTGTCATCTCTACAAATACAAGACACAGTCACAAATGGACCATCTTGCAAATGCCAGGGACAACACTCGTCCTTGCCTCCCCAAGTCCACACCTAATATCATTAATCAGCATGCATCTCTTTTTTATGTATTATTCTTGGTCCTAAATTAAATATATCTTGTCTGTAAATTTCAGCAGACTGTACTTTTGGACCCCCGAGCATTGTTGAACGTATGGCTGTTATCATTCATGGTATTCCCTCCCATAAAGTCCTGTATGATATACGACACACTTCTCATTTCTATCAGAAGCAGGGTTCCTTTGGGAAGCTGTCTTCAGAAAGAAACAAATATGCTTTATATGTTGATGAAAGTGGATATGCACATGCAGAAGTAAGGGGATAAATCACACAGAGGTGAAGGTTGAGGTGTTTTCATCTGATGAATATTAAACTTCAGCGTGCACAGGGCACGGCAGCACATGCCTATAATCTTAGCACTTGGCAAGTGGAGGTAGGAGGATCAGGGATTCAAAGTCACCCTCAGCTACACGGTGAGTTTGTGAGCAGCCTGGGCCATGTAAGACTATCTTTAAAGAAAAATAACAATAACAAATGAAGGAGTGAATGAATCAAACAATAAATACATTTCCTAATGTCAGACTCACAGAATTCCATGAATACGACTGGTGGTCCACCAAAATGGGAATTCTTAAAGTGGAGATTGGCTTTTCCCCCCTCATAAAAAACAGATTGTTCATCAGCTATGTTAAGGAGCCACTGTGGACTCTATCAAGTAATGAGATTAGAATTGGAATATGAAAGTAAATGTTCCAAATCCTTAGCCCGGCATGCAAGGCTGTTGAGATCTGTTTTCAGTCGCCGTCTTAAGTCCTCTGGTCAGCTCCCCTTAGAGACTCAGTGCACCAGTGTTACAGAGCGGATTCTCTGCTTTCCCATTCACAGTTCTTTTGTGACTACTATCTTTTCTGTCTCTCACAATGATTCTGTTTTTGTCTTAACATCCGAACCAATCTTTTTGGACCATAACAACTGCCATTTCCTCCCAATACTTCCTTAGTCTTCTGTTCAGTAAAGCCATGGATGGCATTTGTGCTACACATACACCTAACATTCTATGGCAGCCATGCCCTCTTTTTTAATTTGACAGCAATACGTCCTGAAGGACACATGTTGGAAGGATATGAGACATTTTGTATTTATTCCTTTAAAATGTCTAGCATAGCTCCTGGATGTAGTAAGTATTAAAAATTCCAGGAGGAGTGGAAATAAATAATTGAATATATGGTAGACTTTCCTTAGGGTGTTGAGAATGAGGTCAGGGTATGCTAGGAACTAATTCAAACATTTATGATAGGACAAGGCTTTGGTCTTAGAATTTAGAAATACCTGGAGATAAGAACATGGGTAAGATATCCCAGGGGCTGACTGAAATGTGCACAGAAAACAAACCAACAAAAACCCAGCTACTACAAGCAACCACACAGATATTCTGTGGCAGGCCTGTGTGAGATGGGTGGTTATCTGTATCCTGAGGTAACCTGATATATGGTAGATGCTGAATAAAGATATGCCCCTCTGTGCCCCAACCATCTACTCAGTGCTTCTCTTTATCTTATCTCCTGTGATTAAACTGAACTGCAACGAGTGACTTCTCTATCCCTTGCCACCGAGGACTAGAATATTGGAATCTACTTCCATGTTATGACATATCCAACTCTAGACAGATGAATGATACATGTTTGCTGAATAGATAAGAAAGTTAAAAGATGAAGAAAAGTGAAGATAGCAGCCACCAACATGGAAGTCCTCAACTCAGCTTTGCGTTGGAATCATAGAGGAGACTCGATAAGAATTATGGGATAGATATTGTTGCTGGCTTTGTGGCAATATACGGTTTCTATTTTTTATTCAGAAAAAGCTTAGCTTTGGTATGGTAGAAGGGTTTGTGAGAGGGAGTATTCTGGGTCAGCTGAGACATGTTCTGAGAGCAGATGGTTGAATCCCACTTCTCTGCCCAGACCTCAGCTGTAATTGCTCTGTAACTCTGGGAATTTATGGGTATGTGCACATAGGCATGTGAATGTAAAAGCAGCAATAACTCACATCCTCAGGAAAGTCTTAAGAGGTTTGATTTTATCATTCAATTCCTTGAAAAAAATTAATTTCAGATGTTTGTATCGATTGAAAGCACAAAACAGTTCCCTGTGCACATGTGCTCTGGCCTATCATCCCACTACCATTTTTATTGCTTCATTCCTTAAATTCAGATCCTAAAGGATTGAGTAACTTGGCCTGATACAGCATTTATTTCAACAGCATTACCGTTTCAGTGGTGAGCTACTGATGTGTACTGATTTAGTACTGATTTGGGGCAGTTGTGCTGATTCAAGCCCTGGCATCTCATCAAATGTACCCAAACAGAGGAAATCCATAGAAACTCTATAGATACAATCTGAATTCTAAGAGGCTGTCACAAATACAATCCACTTTGCTGAGACCACACAGGTCAGGGACTATCTTACAGCACTTGCTTCAGGGAGCTCTGCAGTGTTAACAGATGGCAGGCAGAACACAGCCCCAATCCAGTCAGCAGGGTGACACTCATTAAGAGTCATCACTGAATCCATTTCTAGCAAAATCCCATTCCAATGAAATATCACTTTCAAAAATGTGTCAATCTGCTTGAATGAACGTTCCTCCAGGGGACTATAATGCCGGGCCTGGTTGGAGCTCTGCAGATAACAAGGACTCTCCTCAAGCTTCGGGGCCTTTCCACCCATCATTTTCTCCATCGGTCCTAATCAATCTGCCTTTCAGCTCTCTTAGCCTCCATAGATGGTGCAGAAAGGAAGGTCATTGACATCCCTCCCAGACTCTGGCATTCCTTCCCCTGTCTGCTTTTCCTCCACAACGAACACCTGGGGGCCGGGGAAGTCAAGGGGAGCGAGGGGTGGAAGGACACAGGCACCTTGCTCCCTCACTGCTGAGAACCCTTTCCACCATGGACATTTTTTCATCCTTCTGCTTCTTCAACTACACTAACAATTTGTTTCTTCAAGGAAAATCAATCTCTTCCTCTCTCTCCCCCTGCCCTTACTCTCCCCCTCTACTCTAAAATGGAACACATTGATCTCCTAATGCAGCCTATTAAAACTGCATTTTGTTGTACTTTAGATGCCATTAGTGAATTAAAAATACCGCTGTTTGAACAGAGGGTCAGATGTACACAGCACCCACCCCAGCTAGAGATGCTCAGGTCACCAAACCCAGACTGTCATGTTTAACCTAAAAGTCACCCTCTCTCCCCCTACTGCTGGATCCTCTTTTACCCCCATCAACAGGTAAAATTTTAATAGTTACATTTTCACGCCTCCAGTTCTTTCCATGAGGCCCCTCATCAAGCGCTGCCTCCTTAAGAACCTTCAACCATCGTACTTAGCCTCCAAACCCATGCCCACACCTCCTCTTCTCTTTGACACTCCAGGGAGCCTCAGTGGTCGCTCCTTCACCTGCATCCCACAGCCCTTGGTGGGGACACCTGCAATGCCATTTGCCTTATTCTCTCAGTGATCTCCTGCTGCTACAATTGCAATGAAGATGTGTTAAGTCTTACATGTATTGTCTGATAGGAAGAGTCACTTGGATGGCTAAATAAAGAGACCACTTAGGTTGATTTCCCCAGCTCACTCAGCCCATTATTAGGTATGAAGTGAGAAAGCATCTGAGTGAGGCACATTGTCTAGATGAAAGGCTAAACCCAGTGGTTGGTGGCAGCCTGACAGCAAAGAGACCTTAGTTTAAATTCCTCCAATATCACTAACATTTTACCCAAAAGTGAAGCTCCACATTTCCCAGGAGTCTATCCTTTGCTCATCAGTTATTTACTAACTCATAATTTCTGAACAGTAAACACTGCCTTAGGTCCATCATTGTTTATAATAGTCCATGGTTTTATGTGTACTCCTCTCATTTTTTTCTTCCATTTTTTTCTCAATACAAAAAAAATACCAGGCCAAGAGAACACCAATAGCTGCCCATGGGACATAAATTCAGCTTTTGTTCATAAATACACATACCAAAGAACACAGAACTGCAGAGGAAAGAAGAAACTCTGCTGTGTGACCTTGTACCTCTGTGAGGTCACAACATTAACTATGCCAGGCTAGACTGCATGGATAAAGGGATGCAAGACCTGATACCGGGAAAAGATTTCTGAGGAAATACCCTAAAACATAAGCTAGGATAATATCTGTACTATCTCCTAATTATGGTTCAGCCTGAGAGTGCTTTCCTATTATTGACAGTTCATACCAAGTCCTCACAGACTGCAACTGGGTACTTCTTAAAAGGATGTTTTGAAAATTTACATTTAATCCTTTTTAAATTTTCTTTGTGTGTGCATTTGTGCATATATTAGTGTGAGGTATGAATGTATGCCCTCATGTGCATGTAGGTGCCCACAGAGACCAGAACAGGGAGATACAGGCTGTTCTGTGCTGCTCAGTGTAGGAGCTGGGATCTGAACTCTGGTCCTCATGATTGGACAGCAAATGCTCTCATTTCTGAGCCACCTGGCCAACCCAACAGGGAAATTACATTTTTATTGTTTCTATTTTCCTACTAAGGATGCCAAAAAACACACTGAAACTACATTTTTTATAACAAAATACAATTGAATATGCATCCTATAGATGTAGGGCGGGGGAATATTCTTGCAAGAAATGATCAGGCCAGCCAACCATAATCATGTTAATTATATTCAGCTGTTAAAGGTCAAAGGGGAAGTCTGTTCTCCCCTTCAGAGTGATAATGATAGCAGTTATCCTTAGTAGCAAATGTGTATTTTGCAGTTGTAATGACGCCATTTGAGTTCGACATTTTTTGTGGTCTAAATGATTTGCAGTGTACTGTCTTGTTTGAAACGAAAGATGACTTTAGCTTTGTGAAATTCATCTTTGCCCAATGTGACCCATCTCCTTCCTCACAATGTGATGTATTGCTTGATGGCTTCTTTTAACAAAGGACTGAGAAAAATACCTTCTCTCTTAGGAAGCCCTGGGATTGCACAGAATTTTCCAGCTTTCTGTGTTTTAAACAACATAGGGAGGGAGGGAAGGAGGGAGGGAGGGAAGGAAGGAAAAGGAGAAGAGAGAGAGCTGACAGCAGCTACACACACACACATACACACACACAGAGTGAGAGGAGGGAGGGAGGGAGAGGGAGAGGGAGAGGGAGAGGGAGAGGGAGAGAGAGAGAGAGAGAGAGAGAGAGAGAGAGAGAGAGAGAGAGAGAGAGAAGGAAAGAGAGAAGGAAAGAGAGGGAGGGAGAGAGAGCGCTAATTCACTTGAGTCCACACTGAATTACAGGGTATGCACGAATCCTAATATTCTGTCTGCTCTAAGTACATACTCAAACCTGCCTCCTTTGGGGTTTTTTGGCTTGTTTCTATTTTTTGTCCTTCTCTACACTACTTTCCAAGTCTTTCATCCAGGAGATGCTTTCTCTCAGATGTAAAGTTAGCAGGCTCCTTTCTTTAAGGAAGCGATAGGTTTGGATTCTCCCACAATTGTATCCATCCAGTTTCACATGCCATCGAGGACCTGTCTGTGAACAACAACCCTGTGGAGTAAGTGCCACCCTCATTTCATAGGTGAGGAAGCTGGAGAGAGAAGAGAATGGGTCAAAGTGGGTCTGGATTTAATCATAGACTGTCTGCCTCCAGATGTCAGCCTTATTTAATCCACAGAACACAACATCATTTCTTTCATACCCACCAATCATCTGTGTGTGCAGTCCTACACCAAAGTCCTGCTGTATTGCATTGCATCCCTAGCACACCAAACTTGTCTTTCTCTATACCGTGTTGTTAGAGAAATGCTTTCTAGTTATGTGGCTTCTCTGGTTATATGGTGTTTAAGGGAACATAACGTAGCATGTCACATGACTCTCAGCATACCTATTTCAAGATGATACTCTTACTTGCTGAATCCTAAAGTATAAGCTGCATCTCAGACTGGAACATCAGCTTAAACAGAGCCAGAAATTTAATTTCCAGGCCACTGGAAGAGTGGTCCAAGAGGAAACTCAAGTCTTCTATCACTCTCTTGTTTCCTTAGTCTATATATCTCTCTCTGAGCTCTCCTGTTTTCACTTCACTATCTCCATCCACTTTGCATCTGTCTTTGCTGTGTTAGTTTACATGACTCAACTACAAGCTTCCTTCTGATCTTCAGACATCTCAGCCCGTTAGGACAACTTGTAACCAACCCCGGTCCTTCATTCAGCAGACACTGCAAACTACCAAGTTCCCCAACTCAAAAATGCCGGCAGGAATCAGCTTGTAAAATCTGTGTCAAAGGTCCAGTATTAAAGATAATAACACCGGTGGTATACAGTCCATTTAACTTCTGGAATATTGCTATGTGGTCTCTAAATATAGAAAACACTTTCTCTCTTTGATAGCTCTGGGGTTTCATGTATTTTCCAACTTTCCACTTTTTTAAGCACTTCTCAGTTTTGGAGGAGGAGAGAGGAAGAGGGAGAGACAGGGAGAGGCATCAGAGCTGTGGGGGCAGGGCTACCTAGGCCTGTGCAGCCCGGATAATTCCATTATGAGCCTCAGACGCCAGACATGAAGTTGCAGGATTTGATTTTCCCCTGCTGTGTTTCAGTCTTGCCTTGGTTGAATCTTTGCTCTCTCTCTCTCTCTCTCTCTCTCTCTCTCTCTCCTCTCTCTCTCTCTCTCTCTCTCTCGGAATGGGAAAGTATACTCTGTGCCACTGTATGCTGAAAGTATATAACGTGTTTTTCAATGTTACAGGCATTGCCTGAATTTCAGAAGATGCTCTGCACTCACACTTTTAATCATTGTTGGAGTTGTTAAAAAGTATGGGGTATTTTCACTGTTGCACTGGATGCATTTTGCATTATGAGATACAATAAGCTCATGAGGAAAAGGGGCAGAAGATTCTGTTTTAAAATATGCTTGGATGTCATGTTGACAAAGAGTAAACTTGTCACGGTTAATACTGATTGTTAATTTGACAGAATACAGGATCATACAGGGAAAAAACCCCTGGGCATGTCTGTGAGGGAATGGGTGAGATGGGAAGAGATCAACCCTTAATGCATTTCTCCTTTCTTTTGTTGTATTTTTGAAGATTTATTTTATATTTTGTGTGTGAGTATTTGCCTGCATATAGGTATATGCACTGTGTGTGTGCATGGTGCCCATATAGGCCAGAGGAGGAGGGCATTGTATCCTTGAAACTGGAGTTACAGATGGCTGTGAGCTACCACATGGGAGCTGGGAACCAAACCTGGGTCCTCTGTGAGAGCAGCAAGCACTCTTAACCACCAGGCCATCTCTCCAGCCCCCAAGTAATTCTTTCAACTATCTTGTGATAAAGACATGGTTATTCTCATTTAATAAACAAGACAAGTAAAGATGAGGGCCCCAGTTTGCTTGGCTGACAAATGTGACAAATGACAGGGACAGGATTTAAAACTACATCTGCCCTGAGTTCATAAATGCCCCCTTTCACTTACATGGTCTCCAAAACCACACATAGCTTAAAACAAGACAAACCTGATAATGAATTTTGTATTTCTTACATCAGATTTACCATAAAAGTATTAACTACCTATTCTAAAATTGTTATGCAAATGTTACTTATTATCTTGATTTATGGTGATATGCCCTAAAATTTATAAATGATATGTACAACTGAAGAAATAAATGGCAAATGTTTTGTCTAGAGGAGAAAAGTGGCTTGCACTTTTACCAAAAAGCAAAGTCTACAGCAGTATACCAAAGTTTTGGGGTCATGAATCATGTGTTAGGGCAATAAGACACAACCGAGCCCTTGGGGGTCTGCAACAGTAGGGGCCAACTTTTGGCTACTGCTGATGTGAGAGATTAACAAGCTACAACATAGCCTTCTGGAGCTCTTTGCTCAGTATGGAGAATAGATAAAGACGAGAAAGTGTCATCATGAAGTTCATATTCTATAATGCAAAATGCTATGCAGGCCATGGACCAGCAGCCCACCAATCATGTGGCCTACAGCTATTTCCTTTGGCTTTGTGGGTTTTCAAAAACATGAATAAGGGTTAATATTTAAAAACTGAGAAATAGCACATAAAATTTCATCTATTTGTAGCTACCCAAGAAGTTTTTTTTTAAAAAAAAATGTGTGATGACAAAGAACCCCAGAATATTCCTGGGTGGCCATCACCAACCTGAGAACCACAGCTGCTGTTTTCAAATGTGTGCACATATTTTTATGAAAAGGCTTTTGTTTCTTCAACAATTCCATCAGGGAGTTACTTAAAGCCACCTCATTCTATCAGAAGTATATTTGATATAATATCTAACCTTGTTAATACAGCTTGCATGACTAGATAAGTTCATTCACTGACATTTAAGATGGCAGGTATAAAAGTTACTAAGGCAGTATTTACAGGAGGAGAAAGGACTGACGTGCGTAAACGGATGAGGATGCTTGTGGAGAGGTGTGATGGAAGACAGATGGAAGTGATGGACTGTACGACCTCCTTCCTTCCACGACATTGCACCCTCCTTTCCTGCCTCCCTTCTTTCTCTCTCTCTCTAAACTTCCTTTCCTATCTCTACAATGAAACCCACAGCTCAAGCATTTGCTGAATGTCCGAGACTATACAAGTTTTATGAGCAACAACCCTGCATATTGATACTATTTTACGAGAAAGATGTCTATCAAAGATTCTCGTCACCATATTCTTTATATGATATGCTTTTCCTGTGCTTAATAACACAAACAAATTCAAATATATACTCCTGCTTTTCACAAAGTTAATGCTGGTGCAGGAGAGTCTTGAAGATGTGCTGACTCTGAGGTGTACGGCCACTTAAATGCTACCTGTGACATTTGAATTGTACAGTGACCTTGAACAAGTTATTCAAATTCTCTTGTGCTTAGGGCACAGATGTATTAGATGAGACTAGCATGGTTATTAATCATGCAGCCATTCACAAACCTATAACCATTCATATATTATTCATACAACTCTTAATATAGTTATTACAAAGGTTAACTACAATGCCCACATGAAACATAAATATCCAGTTATTATTCAGAATGATAGTAAGAACAAAATTAAAACCACAGAAAAGGAAGAATACTATAACATATTACTAGTGGGTAAGTAAGTCAGTGTTTGTGGAACAAATACTGTGTGCCAGACAAGCTGTATCTGTTATCTCCATCCTCCTGATGCTGTAGAACGCTAAATTGCATATTCAAAGTTTCAGGAGAGGAAATAGGCAGTAGAACAAGAAAGCACTTTGACATTTATGGCTCTATTAGGAGGCCCAGACTTGCTTGGCTACAAAGCTTATGTCCACCTGCTGTGGCTCACAGCTTGGAATATGGGTAAATGCAACTCCAAGTGTTTAAGACAACTTCTAGCCCAGACTCTGATGGGCAAAGCAGAGCTGCTTTGGTGCAGAAATTACACAAATCCAATGCCCCTTGACTTCTGACACACAACAGGAAGCAAAAGCTGAGGAGGCAAATGTAAGAGACTCAGGACAAAGTAAATGAATTATTTGTATACGTAAACCTATTAAGGCATGCCTATTTTCTCTTACTGTGAGCAGGTGATGTTTACATTTCTATAGGACATTTAGAATTCCAATGCACATGGAAAGAGTCAACATACACAGCTACTGGGAAGTGTCTTCAGAGATGGCCTACATTACCCAGTGAGAGAGGATATGTTTTGAAGTAGGTCCAAAGAATTCAAGTTCAATGCAGATTGAAACGCGGCTCTGTCTGACAGGCAAGGCAAGTACTGTCAGTTGGAACCACTCACCTGCGCTCTCTGCTCTCTAGTCCCTGAGTACTTTGTCTGATCAGAAATCTCCCACAAGAGAGATAGGACTGCAGGATCTTAGGCCAGACTCTAAAGAGAAATGGCTGTTTCTAAGGAACCTGCTGTGTGTTAGTGCATTAACGTCTTGCATCTTTCTCAGCCAAATGTGAGCCATGAGGAGCAGTTTCCTCTTCTACTTTCCCTGTTCTTCCAGAACTGTTTCTGGCACACAGGAGGTGACTGCTCTGGCTGCTGGCTGCAGGCTCCCAGCACCACTCCTTAACCCTGTACTCTCATGCTTTCCCTTGGATTGTAGGGGAGGGAACCCTGAACATTGCAGTCTCAGAATCGCATGGCAGCAGGGTTGTAGCTTAAGCCCTTGCAATCAGAGTAACTCACGTTGGGGACCAACTAACACAAGATTTTTATAGTTGTCACCCGTGCTACCATGTCCTAAATTGCTTCAGACTCTACTAGTCTACTGTTAGTCTCAGGTTTCCTACATGGTTCGACATTCCATACCTATTTGTTAAACCGAGAGTGAATGAGTAGTCTATAACTGAGTGAATGAGCAGCGTTATCATCCCTTCCCCATGGCTGTAGAAAATTTCCTCTACTCGGCCATGAGGGCCAAGTGTTGAGCCCTGGACTGTTTCATGACAGTGTGCTCTTGCCTTTTCCCACTCGGGCTCTGCCTTCAGGGGACAGAATCCCCTCTGCTGCTGCTCCAATCTTATCTCAGGGGTTAAGCACTGTTTTCAGCCTTCCTCCTGCTGGAGTTCCAAACTGCATCTGGAACCTTCCCCCTAAATTGGAAGCACACATTAATTTTCAAGATAAGCAGCTTATTAAGTAACTATAAGACCTGGTGAGACTCCCCATCGAAAACGTACATGGTGTCTGCAGGGTCACTGAAGAGGCAGGGTGTGAACAGCACAGAGGTGAAGCTTAAGAACACAAACTGACTGAATAACAAAATGAAAGCTCCCTGGGCTTGCTTGGCCAGGAACTCATTTCCTGATCAAATGCTCTCAATCAGAGGTCACAAGGGTAGGAAGCTGCTTATGTGGTGGTAATACCATTAACCTCAGTGCCTAAACCCTCGCCATCATTTCTAATGCCTTTAGGTCCTGGTATAGGGTTGCTGCTTGTCCTTGAGATACTTCACTGTCAAGGGCACTGCAGTTGTGGGGTAGACAGAGACAAAATCTACTCCCACTCTTCAGATGATAGGATGGAGGCACTGAACATCACTGTACCTCCACTGTAGTAGAAAGCACACCATATTTAGAACTAGCTCAGTTTGGGTTTTCAGGTTGACTCTTGCTTTAATAGCCTTTAAATGGCAGGTAACGTGTTCCTGTGGCCTCTGTCTTCTCATGTATATGATGTCAGCTCTATTTTGGTTGTGATCTATGTCCTACAAAGGTCAAGTGTTGGAAGTTTGGTCCTAGTGTGTAATGTTCAGAGGTGTGAGGCCTTAAGGAGGCAGGAAGGACTTAGTGGAAAGTTTTGATGTCACTGGAGGAATGTGCTTAGAAGGGATTTAAACTAGTTCTGTTGTTGGGGCCTCAGTCACTTTGTGACTTCTGTGTCACAATGGAGCCCCCCCCATCCCTGACCCACTTCTACCATAAAGCCAATTGTCACAAGGCAGTCATGGCAGCGTGACCGATGCCAGTGTGATGTTCTTGAGCCTCCAGAACCATGAACTAAACAAATTTCTCTTTATGAAATTATCCAGCCATCAGAGTATCATTTTAGTAACAAACACTAGAATAATGCAATGGTGTGTGTATTGGTAAGTCTCTTACAGAGTCTGCTGCACAGCTAAGCTAGAGTAGACAGAAGGTTTCTAGTTCAGCATCTGGCCTGTGGCATGAACTCACCAGATGAAAACAGGGTTGCCAGCATAAACACCAAGTAAGGGTCTGTGTTTATACAGGCAGTCATCCTGCAGGCGGGTCCACACTTGTAAACAATGCTCTCCAGGCCCAAATCCCAAGCAGTGCTATGGAGGAATGGCAAAAGCATGTTTTCACACTCACAACTGTACTACACCGAGAGCTTCTGCAATTGTAAATAGATGTCTGCTGGAGATTTCATAGGCTTCATAGTGCTTGGACCCTTTTTTCTCAGGGCGGGGGTCGGGGGGGAGGCTCAGGATAGGGGTGAGGGATGAGAACAACTGGTACAGATGGGTACTGCAGAATCATTGCATCCCATTTTCGCTAAAGATTAGAACCAAAATTACACTAACTAGAAGAATCTGGGGGTGGACAAGTAGAGTTGGGTGCATTTTGCATGTGAAGGAAGGTAGTAGTTAAGGCTGCAGGATGAATGAGGTCACGGGTAGTTCAGGATGAAACACGAAAAAAACTGAACTGCACTTGACCTCAGAAAACTCAGTACTCAGCTCAGCTCAGTGAGGCTCATGAAGCAGATGTCCAGTGAATATTTGTTGAATTAACAAATTAGTATCAGGTTGAAGAGTACATTACCTTTCTTTAAAAGGCTCATGTGTCCAACATGTCTTATAATCTAGACTCATGTTTTCAATGATAACTGAAATCTGTGAGTTTCCTGAGGAATCTGAGTCTCCAGTCAGATTGAGAAGTCCTGCCCTAAAAGCTTATGAAACTACAAACAATGAGCGTGTGTGTGTGTGTGTGTGTGTGTGTGTGTGTGTGTGTGTGTGTGTGTGCGTGTGTGCGCGCGTGCAGGCCAGACAGTAATGCTGAATGACTTCTTCAGTTGTTCCAAATCTCAGTTTTTGAGACAGTCTTTCAGTGTACCTGAAGTACATTGATGGAGCAGGAGTGGCTGAACACTGAACCTCTAGCACCCTTCGATTTTTTTACGTAGGTATTGGGGATATAACTCAGATCCCTGTGCTTGCCATCTCCCAAGTCCCCAAACACCAATATTTATTTAGCATGTAATGGAGTCCTGGCAGGCTCCATGAATTTTCTCATCCTACTGATGAATCTTAGCCCCTAAGTAGACTTGGAAATTAGAGAACATGCTTCTTGTGTGCCTGAAAATTCTTCAGTGTCCATCAAGATTCTTGACATAGCAAGATCGCAATAAATACATGTATTTGATCTTAATTATTCAACTTGTATAAAGTCTTATCAAAGAAGGCAGAGAAATGGAACGCACTGGAACCTCAAAGTACTGAAAAATGAATCGTGAATTTTGGAAGGAGTGCTTGAATACAATACTCAAGGAACCAGGATGAGGGGACTGAGCTGGTAAAAGGTTTTCCTCGATGTGAGGAAGAATCAGACTGGGGAGACAACAGGCAGAATTGGTTATAGGAATACCAGAAATGTGTTTTTCTTCCTTCTTGAACCATGTGTGCTGCTCTAAGAAATGGGGACAGACTGTGATAAAGTCTCTACATCTGGTCAGAAGGACCTGACATAATGCTGTGAAGCCCTTTTGAGTAGATACACCCAAGGAAAGCACTTAACTACCACAGAGAACTGTGGCTTACAGCAAGGCAGGGTACAGACAGCAAGTCTACTTTGGAAGGCTAGAATATCTCTTGGATGTTCGGACACTGCCAAAGATAACCTGAGGGGTAAAACAGATTTCACACAGGGCTTAAGCAAACGTAAAGGAAATGATATGAGAGGAACAAATGGTAGGGCTGCAAAGTCTACCATTTCCTTTTGTCTTTTCAAGTGTAATCATTGTATAAACTATAATAAAAGTCTTCACGCAATTATGTGCCCAGACAAGGGGACGGCAGATCTAATGTGCACTTCTGTCTATCATTAGGCAACCTGCCTAAAAGAAAATTAATGATTGCTATTGTCATTCCACTGTGGTCTTGCGGCAGTTCTGAGAGAGTCAACTGCATTTCTACAGGACCAGGAGGCTCTGGAGTTCTTTACCAACTGCAGCGATTTTTGGAGTAAAAAAACAATAAAGTAGCACTTACAAAGATGCAAGGGAGTTGAAAGACACTGGAGAGTTTTGATGTCCAATTAATTGTGTGGATTTTCCTAGGGATCCTCCCACATTTAACCCATAGCTCCTACATGATTTTATGACCATTTGTGTCAGGACCCCTTCATACTTTCCTTAACACTGATTTTCAGATCAGCTCCACATTGCTAGGTGGATACTACTTAAAGGTTTTCTTAACAGAGTACAGACATACATTAAGTATTCCCCTCATGAGACCTACTTATGCCCTTTGCAGTTATATAAAATAAGTTTATAATCACTCATCTCCCCAATAGGATTTCCCACACTTGAATGATGTCACTGTGACTGCTATTTTGATCAAGTGGAACAACCAGGGCTGATTTGACTCATTTTTTTTTATTTGGTTTTTTGAGACAGGGTTTCTCTGTGTAGCTTTGTACCTTTCCTGGAACTTGCTTTGGAGACCAGGCTGGCCTCGAACTCACAGAGATCCGCCTGCCTCTGCCTCCTGAGTGCTGGGATTAAAGGTGTGCGCCACTACCACACGGCTGATTTTACTCATCATAAGCTGAAAGGGTCTGCAGACCTTTTTACCTAAGTAGATCCCTTTAGACATAGATAACTGCAACTAATAAAACATCTTCACACATATACTGAGGATAAGACACCACTATGGGCTGAAAGGCAGTGATACCCACAGCTTGGCCTAAGTGTTCATAACTGGAAGGTACACAGTTCAAGGACAGGACTTCCATCTTCTGTGACACTCCCCATCCAACTTCTAAATTTAGCAAAGGCATAGACATAGCGCTACATGCCTGTAACACCAGTACTTGCAGGAGACTGAGGCAGGAGCTGATCAAGAGTTCAAGGATATCCTGGGCTACAAAGCTAGAATTTGTCTTCCAAATAAATGAGAAGGGAAAGAAAAGAACAGACAAAATGCTCCAATTCCAGTCCTGTTTGCCTTGTCCTGTTTGTCTGTGATCAATAATTTTCCAGGTCCAAACATACAATGGGACTAGCCCAGGCACACTGACCATACTGACAACCTGTTGATTTCCTTAGCACACATGCATTTGATAATAAAAGATACATGTGTTTATAGGCATATGTCAAGACAATGAAATAAACAAAAATAGGAATAAAGGAGATTTTAAGAAAAAAATAGTTAACATACGTTTTCATGTTTTGCCTTTAGTGGTGTTTAGATAACCTTTTCTTGGCGCGTCCAATGAGTTTTGAAGGGCGTTTTCCATTCATTTGCCCTTTGAAATTGAATTATTGTCATTTAAAGGTGATCTGAAAGTGCTGTCTTACCCACACTTATTAGAGCTGTCTAAGGATATGACATTCAGACTGACGTGTGCTGCTGCAGGGTGCTGGCTTGATGTTAATGTATTTTCTGATTCCCTTGGAAGCAATTCCATTTCCATTTCCATCTAACCAGATTTTTAGACTGCACTTTAGTTGCCTGGTCTTTAGCATCTGTCTGAAAATGTGGTCTCCATGTGATCTCCTCAAATTCCTGTTACCTGAGCACAAAGGTCTTGGCACAGGAATTGGTCCAAAAATGCACCGCTTTGTTTAAGAATCTTAGGACCCATGTGGGAAAAATTCATTGTCTTATTTTCGGAGATAATTAACCTCCTTCTAATTGGACCAAGGTCTGCTACTAGACATGTAGAGAAATAAAAGGAGGAAGAAAGGAAAGTCCAGGCCCTTCCCTGTCTACTGAACATTTCAGAATCTCCCGGGGAAATAAAGTGGAGAGATAGAATGGACCAGGGTCTCTCTCCTTTGGTAGGGTGTGTGCCTTGTGTGCTCCAACCACCTTGTTTCAATATCTACCGCTGAATACAAGCAGGCACTGTGCCCAATACTTGTATCAGTGTATGAGGCATTGAGACAAGACAAACACAAGTTCAAGGTTATCTTTAGCTACATAATGAGACTGAAGCCAGTCTGAGTTATGTAAACTCTATCTCAAACAAATCAGCCAACCAATACACAAAACAAAAACAAATCAGAATGATGGCTTTCAAGCTGATAATCAAGGATGAAAAAAACTGATGTGAGTAGCAATGGCCATGTCTGTCATAGTAGTAGGCATTGAAGCGCGGATGGCGTTAGGTGAAGCAAAATAGAATGGAGAGCCTTCAAATTCCTATTATTTTTCTCTATTTCTCAGAAATATTTTTTCATATGAAAAACTTTAAAAACCTATTTATGGGCTCCATAACATATCTTGCTGCTTCACATCTCCATTTATTTATTCATTCATTTATTTATTTGTTTGCTTGCTTGCTTATTGTAGGCTGCTTCTTGTACCTGAGGTCTCTTTTGTTCTTTAAAATTCTGTGGAGTTGCCCCTGGCCTTACTAAACAAAAGTCATTACACTCCCAGGATTATCCTTATACTTTGTTAACTCTAAAATAATTGTGCTCATACCCATTGGATATCATGTAAATTACAATAAAGTAGAGCTAAAACAACATGAATATGCACTTATCACTCTTTCAGACTGTGAGTTTGTAAAGTCCATGACCCAGTTTCATTCAGCACCTAATCCCTTGTTTCTGTGAAAAATTAGAAGACAAAATTTGTTTGATGAGTTTAGTAGACTTCTTTATTTCATGGCCAAGGATGCACCAACAACGTGCATGATTACAACATTTTCCCAACCCTAAACTTGTATTAATCACTTCATTCACTGAATGCCTACTCTACGCTAATTGGGTTAGGTCTTGCAAGATAGTGATATGTAAACAGGCATGCTCCATTATCCCACAAGCCCCTTCTCTTTACCCAACTCACCCAAGTTACTCATGTTTGCTAACTTACCGCAGAATAATATGCTTGCTATTAGCAACAAAATTTCAATTCAAAGGACCACAAGTGAATAAAACTGGAACTGGTTATTCTTTAACCAGAAAACCTATAAGGAAACACTTTATGCCATGATGTCCTTGTATATTCTATACTTATTTTTATATACATGGTCATTTGCTACACCATACAATTAGGACTCATAAAAGAAGCAATCTGCTCATAAGCAGAATGGTTCCATGGCCCTTCAAACTTAGATTCTACTTAATGAAAAACAATATTATGCCTAATATTATGCCTTACATTTTTCAAGTTGAAGAATTTTTGCATTGGCTTCTTCTGTATGAATTTTTTCTATCTCAATATAGGTGGATGCCCTCCAACTATATCTATAACCTAAACAGGAAAGGGATAGATAACCTTCCAATGCTGAAAATATAGGAACAAAACAATTAATACCAAAGTCAGTAGCTGTCACAGAATCCATTGCCACAAATGGTGCTAAGTACAAAGAAGTGAATATTCTTTGAATAACTGAATGTTGAATGCAGAGATACTTGCAAATATGGACTTGATTACAGCAAACTGGTGGAACACGTATGGCTTAGCAGGGAAAGAGAACTGAAAACCAAGTCTTGGTCCAAATGGTGAAAATAACTTCATCTACTTGATTAAGAAACAAACAAAACCAACCAGTAAGAACTTAAAGGCCTTTAACCCTAGCCCAAAAGAGGCAGAGGCAGGGGAGTTTCTGTGAGTTCAAGGCCAGCATTATGTGTGGTGATATATTTGTAATCTTAGAAATAAAGCTTGCCTGAAGATCAGAGGACAGAGCCAGCCACAAGAGTTAGCCACAGAGGTCAGGCAGAGGTATAACACACCTTTAATCCTAATACTTGGGAGGCAGAGATCCATCCCGATCTCTATAAATTCAAGGCCACACTGGGCTACACAAGATTAATCCAGTTTAAAAAAAGAAATAGAGCCAGGCAGTGGTGGTACACACCTTTAATTCCAGCACTTGGGATCACACACTTTTTATCCCAGCACTAGGAAGGCTGAAACAGGAAATGATATGGCTGGGCAGGAAAAGGAATATAAGGTGGAAGAGGACAGGAATTCACTGTCTTACAGAATCTCTGTCAGACTGAGGAGTTGGTGAGGTAAGAGGTGGTAGCTGTGGCTGGCTTGCTCTGCTTCTCTGATCTTTCAGCTTTCACCTAGAGATCTGGCTCCAGGTTTTTATTATAAGACCATTTAGGATTTGTGCAACAATTATATATATATTGAGTTCTAGGACAATCGGGGCTACATGAAGAGACAGTCTAAAACAAACAAACACCCCCCCCCCCAAGAGGCTAGCAACACAAACCCTCCCAAACAACAATAATAATAACAACACCCTGAAAAAAAATAATCTTACAGCTCTACTGTATATTCTTTGTTTTCTTTCTTTTCAGGGCCATGATGTGTACTTTGATGGGTGTGGTCAACCCATTTATCTAGTGGAAGGAGGTTATCCTGGTAACACAAGGAACTGTGAACAGTTCAATGAGCTCCATTGAAGCTGAGGGTAAACAGGCATCTGATTAACATCTATACTCCCCAGCAATCTTGCCAGGCTCTGTAGATGATTCTGCAGTCACTGTGTTTTAATCATCTCTGGACTTGCATTGCACATCACAAATAAATTGGATGTTTGTGGTTCTAGGCCATAAAGCTCACAGAAGAAGGTAGATAAGCTTAGAGAGGTCAGCAGACACACACTAAGCACACACTCAGAGCTAGGCTCTGAACATACAGAAATAAAGACATACCACACCAATGAAAGCTCCACCTGGGGAAATTATACTTACTGGGCACCATAATAAGTCTTGGTATACATACCCTACATCTGCAATTCAATATCAGGAATTGCATCTACACCATGGAAAGAACCAAATCCCTTTGGGCTTGATCACAGGCATATCTCATGAAATTCTAGGATGTTAAGGAAATTTATTACATTTTCATAGATGAAGAAATTTCATTAAAAAATAGAAAATTCAATCTGGTCAGTGAAGCAGGTTCTCTAGGGGATCTTATGTGTGTATTTATGAACTCATTTTGCTTGATTATTCCCAAGTCAGTGACTAAGAGTTCTGAAGAATAGACAGATTCTTCTGTACTGTTAAAACACACGGCTGGAATGGAGAGGTGATTCAGTGGGTAAAGTATGGCTAAGCAATTGTGAAAATCGTAGTTTTTGAATCCCTAGAGTCTACTGAAAGCTCAGTAGATGTGGTCAGTTATTTGTAATCCCAGTACATGTGGAATGGAAACAGAACCTTGTTGGAGTGGGTTGGCTTGCCAGACTAGCTGAAATGGCCACCTCTGGATTCAGTGAGAGACTATGTCTCAACATACAAGATGAAGAAGGATAGAGGAGGACACCCAAAGTCAACCTCAGGTCTCCACAGGCATGTGTGCAAATGATCACATATGCGAAAATTTACACGCAACACGAGTGCCTGCATGCGCACGCACACACAACAACACAGGTAAATATTTTTTGACAAATGACTTGGAAATATAAGAAAACTGTTCTTTTCAATAGTATATGTTGTCATGAAATACTTGATTAAAAGCTTCTCCAAATAGTAGACAAAGGCTGATTTTTGTTTGACTTGAGATCTTCAGCATAGTTTGTATCAGAAGCAAGAATAATGGCTGAATCATTCTGCAAAGCCTCCACTAGTATTAATTATTCAATTACTACTGGTACAACATAAATACCTACAAAGGATAAAAAAGATGTTCCTAAAATTATAGCAAGGGAACTACTAAGGTGATCTAAATGAACCTCTAGGCTCATATGTATAATTGGTTCCCAGGTAAAGGAACTTGTTTGGGAAGGATTAGGAGGTGTGACCTTGTTAGAGTAGGTGTGCCTTTGTTGGAGGAGTGATGTTTCAAAAACCCACCCCAGGTCCAGTCAGTCCTCTCTCTCTCTCTCCTCTCTCTCTGACTATGGATTAGGCTATAACTCTCAGCTATTTCTCCAGCACCATGACTGCCTGCCTTCCTGCCACCACACACTCCACCATGCCATGAAGATAATGGACTAACCTATGTACCTACCTAGCAACCTACCTACCTACCAAGTCTCACTATATAGCCCTGTCTGACCTTGAACTCAGTACTTGCTATGTAGATCAGGCTGGAATCATAAATCACCTGTATCTGCCTCCCAGATGTTGGGATTAAAATAATACTATTTAACTTTGTGATCTCTAAAAGTTTTGACATGTACATTCATTGTGGAATGGCTACATCAAGATAGTTATCATACAGCTATCTCAACACTAATATCTCAGGAATATTTTATTTCTTTAATCTATTATAATTTAAGGATACTTTTAAGCATGAGGAAAATGTTTTTGTATTTTCCTTAACTCTGTGATAACTCAATGAGTTTTAAACAATGGCATATTATGGTAATTAAAAACATGGCCTCCCATGTGGCATACCAGAGACCATTAAACACACATGTGTGAGTCATTTAGTTTCAGTCAGGCTACTGCAGGTTGCAGCTTTCTGTTGTGAGCAAATGTTTTGTATATGGAACATAAACTGATATTTGGTTCTTCGGAATAAAATGCAAGTAGAAAAAAAAAAAATCAAAGGTTAGAACCCATGGCTTGAATCATGGGAGGCCCAGAAAACAATGCACACACAGTCTGGCAATCTAGCATGCTGAGTTTGAACTAAATGAGAAAAAAAAAAAAAAAAAAAAAAAAAAAAAAAAAAGTCTTACTGACCTTCTCCTACTCTACACCTTCTTCCTCCTTTGAAAAGAAAACCCAGAATCCCTCTTCTCTACATGATCACAAAAACTATAATTTCTCCCCACAGGAAGCTGTAATGGCTTCAGAGGTCATACTTTCCCTTTATCCTGAAGCCTCCATTCCCAATAAGTCCTCCCTGGCAGAGAGGAATACTACACGGAGACACCTCCCCAAACCTAGGGTATTAGTTTAGACCTTTTTCTATAAACACCTTTCTATGTGGCGGACTGTTCATTCTTCACAAGCATGAACATATTCAACCTTGAGGTCCTCATTTCTGCAAGTTCCTCTGTCACCTAAAAATTGGATCAAATAAATTTTGTCAGACTTTGTCCTGTTGAAGGCTTTTGTGGGTGTTGACCACGCCTCTCACCATGAGTGTTCCTCCTGCTCTTCTAGATTTCACAACCTGACATGGAGTGTGAGAGTCTGTATCTACTCCTTTATCTGTTCAGTCTTCTGCCCAACATACCAAGCCCCGTAAAACTAGCCAATAAGAGGGCCATGTAAGAAATCTCTGCCCATTGCAAGGAGCTCCCTTGGTCAACAGGATCCACAAAAACCAGATAAATAAAAGATTGAGGTAAGGACAGTTACAAAAAGAGGCCAACAGCCAGGCCTGGTGGCACACACCTTTAATCCTAGCACTTGGGAGGCAGAGGCAGGCAGAGCTCTGTGAGTTCAACACTAGCCTGGTCTACAGAGTAGGTTCCAGGACATCCAGGACAATACAACACAGAGAAACCCTGTCTTAAAAAACCAAAGCAAAGCAAACAAAATAACACTTAGCTACAAAAATGGGCCCAGAGTGTGTGGGATATAAGAATTGCTCAGCTGTGAGGGAGTTAGGCAAGAAGACTGCCTCCAGGAAGAAAAGCCAATCCACAGATGAACAATGCTTCCACATTTATTTCTTATCTCATATTTAGCTCTACTCACTTCCCCTCTCATGATTTTGAGACAAAGAACTTCATCCACAAATGTCAGTGTGCATGTCTAAGAACTAAGTGGCTTGTTTTCAGCAAAACTACAGTCCAACATCACATCAAAAATATCACAGAAGTTGGTCTAAGACCTCTAGTTGTATTTTTGTGTATTTGTCTGACGTGGAATAGTCAGGTTCATTCCTTACAATTAGTTAATTTGTATTTTAAATTTCTCCTTTATATCTCTATTGCTATTGCTATTTTTAGGAGTTTTAAAGGATGAGTTGGGTGGGGATCTGAAGATGCTGGACACACAAAGATGAATAAAATCAATCCTTTGCTGCTTTCAAGAAAGTTCAGGGGAGGAATTTTAGTAGGAAAAGAGCTTCTTCCTGTATTCCTCACACCACTTTTCCTATAGTTTTCAATCATGGCAAGCACACGTTATTCTAGGCATGACCTGGGAGGATAGCTAGAAAGTTCCATTTTCTGTAGAATCATTAAGAAATAATCTTGTTTTTCACACACTCCCCCCATTTTCATTTAAAGATGGGAAGGGAGAATATTTATGGGTTGTGCATTCTATTCCTTTTTGTAAAATACTATATTATGTAATGGTCAGGCAAAGACTAATATTGGAAGATTCCATAATCAAATTGTAATCAGTTTAGCTTGTATTCCATATCACAGTGAGGCAACTGAGTTATAAAACATAAAAACATTATCCAGTCATGTTTTAAAATGATGGTCTTGATTGTTGAAGAACCACTAGCTCTCATTCAATAAATTATTATAATAAGAAGAGACGCCAATATTCTAGAGTTTGCTATTGGTCAATACGAGTTGAACAACACATTCTCATAGTCACTATGCCAGGACCTAGTACATGTGGTGTTTAGACTAGGAAGTGGGAGATAACGTGTGAAACTTTCTAGCTATCATCCAGTATCATTTTCTCTTTTATTCATATCCTGCTGCTTTGAGAAGCAAGTGATGCTGTATGTCAAGTGATTTGTATAAAGTAACAAACAATAAACTTAGAAAACTTGGGCCATTGAGATGGCTTGGTGGGTAAAGGTGCCTAGCATCAAGTTTGATGACCTAAATTCAATACCTGGGACCTACATGGGAGGAGTAAATTGACTACCCCGAGTTGTCCTCTGATCTACTCTTTCTCTCTCTCTCTCTAATTATATATATATATAATTAGAAATTTCATTATTATCTGTCAAGTGAGTAGATGAGTAGAAACTGCAAAGCCTGGCACTGTTCATTACTCCTATGGTACCCATTTCTTAGCCAATCCTTCCAGGAAATCTCAAATAACAGCTACCTTATCATCTTAAAAACACAAACAAAAAATCATATGGGGCCAGCAATGGAGAGGGAATGGATTAAAGGATAAAATGCTGGCTCTGCAAACATAAATATCAGAGTTGAGATCCCCCAAAGCCACGCTGTGGTGGCCTGCCTGTAATCCCAACATTAAACAGGAGGAAATAGAGGATTGACATCCACAGATCAAGTTACAAGGCAGACTGGTCCATACAGACAAACTGGCTGCAGTGGAGAGAGAGAGACTGTCTCAATCAAGAAGGTGAAGAGCAATCAGAAAAAACACCTAATATCAGCCTCCAGCCTGCACACACAGGCACCACAGCTACATGAATATGTATACCCTCTTGCACATGCACACATGCAAATAAGTAAATGATTTTTAAAGCATCTTAATATTTAATTATAAATTATTTCCACATCTGAATGTTGTTATTATCATACCCAATTATAATTATACTTCTTGAAGCATAAGGCAGACTTACACAAAATTCATGCCACTGTGTTTAATCATCAGTGGCACCCTGCATTAACATTTCAGTTTTTAACTATAGAGATGTGTACAAATCCTAGGGGCTAGGGTGTCTGAAGTAGCTGGGAAAGGGGCACTCAGGGGGCTCTACTTAGAAGCTATTATCAAGTGAGGTGTTTGGTACTTTACTATTTTAAGAACCAGAAGCACTATACACTGCTGGAATATGCCCCCCCTCACACACACACATTTTTAAGCACTTACTTAGCAAAGGTAAGAAATTCAGCCAAGAAACAGTTTAAGTGCTGTCTCTTGACTTGTTTAAGAAAGCTCTAGAAGACAACGAAGAAGTTCTTATCTGGTTTATAATAAAGGGAAGCAAGGGAATGTGGTGGGATCAGTACAAGCCTTTGAACGCTTAGTGGATCGGTTGTGCTTTCAAATGAATATTATCTATCACCCTTCCACAATACTGCATTTTAATCTTTACTTGTGAGCTAACCTGAAAAGCAGCAGCCAGTATCCCAGAGAGTACTGTTCACATGGTCATGTAATCCTCTAAGTTTTAGATTCATTGCCGATACAGCATGATGGGAACTGGTTATCTGCACCTGCCTATGGGCTTTCTAAACAAATTTACTATGCCAGGAGCAAATGGCAAGAAGATTGATCCTTAGGGTTTTTTTCTTGCCATTTCTAAGTGTTCTCTGTGAAGAGGGTAGGTAGAGAAATGAGTTTTTAGAAGCATGGACACCAGGTAGGTGGACTGCCAGCACCAAGATAAGCTGCAGCAGTGAGGAATGCTTCATCAAGCCAGCAGACCATGAATGATATGGAGATGATTCCTGCAGAAAGCAAACAACAGCCTTACAACTTCCTCTTCTGTGAAGTGAAACTTGCAAAATGACTGGAAGGCAGCTAACTGAATTCGGAATCAGCAGTTTGGGGGCAGAAACTGTTACCACTTAGAACAACTTTATCAACAAAGTAAATTTATTTACTCAATGGAAAGAAAAGGCGAGTACTGTCAGAAGCAGAACTTAGGAATTACATTAAACTGTGCATACCACAGAGATCACAGTGAAATCGGCTTTCTAATTGAACATTTGCACTGATAAAAACATTTCACTCTGCTGTATGTCATTCTCAATGTGATGTACATTACATGAGTGACCCGGCAAGTATATCTACTCAGGAGTATTCCCATTGCAGCATTTTAACATCATGAGTTTCATGCCATTAAAATCCCAATGAATTTGAGGTATTATATGGAATAGTAACAGTCTGTCTGCAGATTTCATTAGAAGGAAAACTGAAATGATGTTGATGAAGATGGTATGGGTCAGCCCTACAATGCTATCACTTGGAACCTCGCAACAACAACAACAAAAATGTTAAGGTTCCCAATGAATTGAATCCAAACGTGTATTTATACTGGAAAGAAAAAAGGAAGAAAGAAACGGAGAGTATTTGTCTGCGGTATAATCAAACAGCCGGTTTGGAGAAGCTGATACTTTAGGTTTTCTGTTCATTACATTTCAGGACAGATGGCTTCTCTCTGGTGACTCTTGTAATAGTGCCAGAGTAAGGGAACAGCTACCTGGTTGCTACTTGTGAATTCAAAGAGATTTTATTCTGTGCCTTGAAACCTTTCTTTTTCTTTTATTTAAATTTTCATTCCTGGGGAATCAAACCTGGAGGCTTGTGTCTGCTAGGCAAGCACCGTGCCACCAAGCTACACCTCAGCCCTCCCTTTGGCTCTCTGGGGGCCCCTAGGGGCTCTCTGACAAGCCTCTACCATCCTGGATGTCAATTTAAAGACATTTACCGTCATTTGATATGGTTGGCCTTCAGTATATTATTTTATGTTCTGATTCTAGTGGACATTTGTCCATTACATGTTATGCATTTTACAAGTTGTAGATGCATTGGACACTATAGACAGCCTCTGTCATCCTCATTAACCCTAAGTAACAACAGCTAACAAACATTATTTAGAGACTTCTAAAGTCCTAGGAAGGTTATCTTTATTCTGAGTTTCAGAATGAGGCAAATGATTTAGCCTTGTGTTCAGAACAGACACAAACCAGCCCATTCAAAGTGAATTCTAGGGACCATTGCCAGGATTTCTTTCGGGCTGGATATGACTATGTAAACAAGCTGTCTGGGATTCCTTGGAAAAATCCTAGAGCTATCAAGGTGAGTCAGTCAGTCTTGGGATGGAGCAAGACCAGCAACATAGCAAAACCAGAAGAAACAGGAGTCTTGCGCCATAGAATATGACCTCCTGAACATGCATTGACTGTTGTACTTTTAAGTCACAACCACCAATATTCCCTTTATTGAGCAAGTCAGTTTTAGTCACAGTTTTTGTTTGCTGCAACAGAAAACAACTTGATCTGCTCCCGTCATGGCAGGATGTGAATCTCACACAGCATCCCAGGCTCACACAGCCGTTCAGCTCTCAAATTACAAGGTCTTTGCATTCAAGGATCAATTTTTTCAGCTTTGCAATATTGTCACCTCACAGGTCCCCTTGCACTTAGTTCATACGTAATAAACAATACATGAAATAAACCAATCTGCTTCACTCAGGTCAGAATACATCTCTTTATCAATTATTTTGCACATTTGTGACACTTGACCTGACTCCTCTTCCAGTGTTCTTCTCAATATGGCATTTCTCACTTCTCAAGCCCTTTTAATCTGCTTTTCCTCCCCTTCCCGAAGTCCATAAGTAATACATGCTATCAAAATTTAAATGACACATAAAGCATAAAGAGACAGTAAAGATAAGCAGCAGACTACCATCCAACATTTGCTCTAATAAGAGCCATCAGTGTATAACTGAAATGGTCTATTTTATCTTCATTTCTTCATTTCCATGTCCATTCTTATCACTATCTCTTCTAAGAAAAAGAAATTTAGTGTATACAACATTAGTCATCAGAGTCATCATTTTATTTCTCTGTTTCAGACTAAGTCAACATCTTAATCTAGATATGCTTTGTACTAAGTATTTACTATACATACACTCACATAAAGATGAAGAATAAATAGTGCATGGATATAAGTTATAACATTGACCTTTTTTGGCAATAGCATAGAGAAAAAGCAATTCCTATATTTACTTTTAGCAGAAGAAAAACAAGGTTTGGTCACAGGAATTTTTCCTAAGACATATTCTATCTTTCCATCTTGAAAACCTTGTGAAAATAAAAGTAACAACTACACAAATAAGAGCAAAAACCACTTGCTAATCATATGATAATTCTCATTGCATTTAAAAAAGAAAGCTCCAAGTTTTTAATAATTACAGAGATCTGCTGCCTGGAACTCCTAACTGCTCATTCCCCCAGGCAGGGCTTTGCTTCAAACACGATGAAAAGGAGGTATTAGGAGAGTGAAATACCAAAAAGGACAAGCTGCAATAATAGCCAATCAGGCCACCCTGAGCTGTGGATTCTGTGGCTGCTTTCATGCCAGCTTGTAAGGTAAGACTCCTTCCGGCAGCTTCTAGTTGAATGCAGCCCCACAGGTTAAAAACCACAGCTTTAAACTAGAGGCATGGAAAACACACCTGGAATTCACCATAACCCTCCAAGCGATCATGTTTCCCAATGGCATAAATGATAAATGGCAAAGGTTTTTTTTTTTTTTTTTTAAATCCTGTTGGTTCCCAAATTGCCTGCCAAAGTAAATCGATGTCTCTGGATGTAAAGAATAGCAATGCTTATCCTTGATGGATCAAACTGTTGTCAGTTCAAGAGTGGTACTTTAAAAGCTTTTACTCTGACATTTTTACACTCCTTTCTTATTCAAGTGATTGTTTTCTCACTTAATGGGGGAAAGTCCAAAGCAAAACCAAACAGAAGCCTCATTAAAACCAACCCACTGGAATATTAGGCTTATTGCTCTGAAATATAAGTGAGTATTCTGCAACTCAAGGCAGGGTTGTCCCAGTATTTTTTGGGGGGACACAGGATGGCATCATAAATGGAGCCTCTTCCTGGGCCAGCTTCTTTTCTCTCTTACAGTTCCTCCCTGTATGACCAAATTTGGTTCCATACATAAGGACATCCCAGTTCACGCATCCAAACTAGGCTCAACAATACCATACTCTCCTTGCTCCATGTTCTACCTGCATGGGAATCTGCTCGTTTCCTCTCAACACTCTTGAGAACTGGCTATACAAACATGTACAGAAAAAATGCTGGAGTCCTGGTTACCCTAATGAGGCATCTAGAAAAGGAACTCTTCCAAGTGAGACCATCCTCTTGGCCCACAGATGTTGCTAAATTCAGGGGCACAAGGAAAGCCTTCATGGTCAAACAGATGTACTGCTAGGCAGCTTTTATCTTGAGCAGCTTTTATCTTCTTCCCTGAGTTTTGGTGAATTTATAATTTATTCCACTTTATACTTTGGTCAAGACAGCAAAGACGGTTTAAGAAAGTATTACCTTAATTGGTAAAGAACCCCCTCCCCAAATGAGAGTAAACAAATTTCCAAACTCCAGTTTTTAAAATCAACTCCCAAACTCTGATAAGGATAAAATATTTGGATAAAAAAAGTGAAAGCTATAAGACCAAGATCCAAAAATGAAGCCATGCAAAACTTGGCCAAGTCTATCGAGTAAATCTATAGTAGAGGCTACAGTGTAGATTGTGGAATCAGCAAGGTGTGCGTCTAAATCTGAGGAATGCCATATGTTACATTAAACTCATTAATTTAGCAATATTTGGATGAACCTATCTCTAATTTCATTTCATCACTTGATAAAAGAATCAAAATACAGTCTCCAGGTAGGGCTGTGAGGATTAGTAAAGGAGAAACTGCACAGGAAACATTCAGCAAAGTGGCTGAGCCATCATAAATTACATGACTCTTCTAACCCGGTGTTTTAACGCAATGGTAGAGCTGGAGCTGTGGCCTAATTGTTATTTGGCAGATACGCTAAAGAGCTATGATATGTTGTTTGGCATCAGTTTATTCCCATGCTTCCTTCTCAAAATGAAATTTATTCTTGAATGATTGCACGAGGATTTGGGTACCATTCTAGAAATTAGTTAAAAGCGAGCTGAAATGTAATAATCATCTTTACTAAGTTTTTAAAGTAGAAAGAAAAACAAATTATTAAGCTATCAGAAATAAATCTTTCAAGCCACAAAGTGGTCATGATTTCCCTGTCTACTGTGTATATTTCTTCCACAATTAACTTCTATCACAATAAGTTAATGATATCTATCAAACATAACTCATGAAAATTATGACTACCTTTTACTGGATGCCCCCTTTGTGCCAAACACTGTGCTCTGTGCTTATCATACATCATCTGCTTGGCTTAGTACTCCCGCCTTTCTCCTGCCCCACTGTACAGATAAGGGGAGTCAGACGCCATTAACGCTCAGTAGGAGACTGACTTCTCTTTTTCCATATGCACCCTGCTCCTCTTTCCCGCCTTTCACCCATCTTCTAAAAGAAAATTCTGTATGTTGCAAAAGCAAAATTCAAATTCGTGTTTGCTGCTTTGGCTTTTAATCAGTTGCGGAGTGGGAATGTACATACCTTGTTTTGACAGCTAAGAAAAACAATTTCATGACAAATTGTTTGAGACACATGATTTGTCTGTGCGTCTTCTCAGCGTGTTCTTGTCACAGCTTGCATCTTACATTAACCCCAGCCCTCTGAGACAGGGTCTCATAGAGCTCAGGCTGACCTTCAACCTGCTACACAACAAAGGATATTCCCCTGCCTCCAGCTCCCAGTTGCTGGGGTTACAGGTGTGTTCCGCCATGCCGGGTTCATGCTGTACTGGTGATCGAATCCAGGGGATGCTAAGCAAGCTCTCTACTGACTAAGCTGCATCCCAGCCCCTCTTGCTATAAATGTAATTGTGAATAACTCATGCTAAATTGTCTTTTGTTTTTATAAATAGAGCTCATCTTTTGTGGGTGGAAAAGATGGAAAAACCATCACCAGATAGATGAGAAGGAACTCAGTTTCCTGAGATTGGCACATTGGTTCGTTTCTCTGTGAAGCCATATGAATTGAAACCCAGATACGGCTGCATAATAAAGTCTGGATTCGGGCGTGTGATTTTTTTTTTAAATGTGTCACAATAAAACTCAATGTATAATACATATCTCTCAGGGGTACTTCAAAACTATATTTTTCTTAGCAGTAAGGTAGACTCACACTTTTAGGAACCTTCAGCCATGTGTCCCGAGCTTTATAAAATGTCATGGGCTGGCTGCACCATTAAGCACAGATGTTCATTTATATCTGCAGTGATTTTCTGGATTTCCTACCTGAATCATTACTTTTAAAGCCCAGGGGCTTTGAGCTGAACACAGATATTTTACAGTCCCCTCCTGGGATACCCGTTTGTAGATTAGAAACCAAGTCTCAGCTTACACACCCTAAGTGCCAACAACAACACATCGCCTCTCTGCTCTTTAAGTGGAACTTATTCAGAGAAATGGAAAAATATAGAAAGCCTATTTGTGGAAGAAAAAAGTATGGGAGAGAAATGTGTTTGTAGAAAAAAATTATATTCTGTAATCCCAAATTTTCCAAGTCTTTCGGAGCAGTCGGAAAGACTCCTGGGAGAGGAGACACAACTTTATGGGCAGTGTGATGGTTCCAATGACCAAAACATTTATTAGGGGAAAGCAGGGAAAAGCTAAGAAGCCACATTTCCTGATGAAATAAAAAGGTATGCATTTTCTTTTCAGAGAAATGCTAAAGCAAATTGCCCTCCTTGAGGATAAAGAGTAATTCCATTGGCACTACAGTCTACCTAGAAAGAGAGTGCATTAAATGTATAAAGTAAACACTTTGCCCAGACAATTAGGGATCAGAAAACAGTAGCTTCTTGTAGGTAAAAGAAAGCGAACATCAACAAGCCAGACACACTTGACACACTCGAGAAAATATCCTTGCTATTCCTCTCCATATATAATATGCCATATGACACTACAGTTAAATCTGCTTCTCAAAAAAAGAAAAAAAAAAGTCCATCAAGCTGTTGGTTTCCAAGAGATTTGGGCAAAGGCAAAAAAACACGGCAGAAAGGAGTGTGGAAAGGAAGCTCTTGTGAGGAAATGATAGAGTACAGTTCAAGACCAGGAGTTAGCACACATTCTGTGCAGCCAGGACCTGGAACCTGGATACAGAACACATCCAGAGAGGCACAATACAGCTTCAGGTAGTTGTTAATGGGAATAGGAAACTCGAGCAAACAGCCACAAGTTACACAGTTCCCGGGCATGTCTTCCTCAGCTGTCTGTCCTGCGGGAATCATACAGGGCTCTTTCTCTCTCTCCCCATCATCAACAGGCACAGCAGATGCACATCGCATCAGCTTCTGATCCCAGCCTAGCAAAATGCAGAGACCACCACCATACTGCGTTTTACAATCACCTCTACAATGCCGATTATTCACAGCCCCTCAGTTCTGTTCACACAAAAGATTGCAATTTGAATCTTGCCTTGCACAGGTTCAGCTGGGTCGGAGCTGGTAACCAGGCGAACGGTCTGTTTTAAGATTTACGGATCACTGGGGAGAGTCAGTTGGGGGGTGGGGATGGATAAACCGCCCTGCATATACCTCGTTTTGGCAGCTAAGAAAAACAATTTCATGACAAAGAGACTTGTTCTTTTCAAAGCTCACCCAACAAACGAAACTGACAGAATGAAAGCCGAGAGAAACTTTAGCAACCACGGAGAGCAGCCTTCCAAGGATCAAGGTGAATAATTGATTCCTCAGGTTCTGTTTCATCTTTTAAGCCATTTTGCTCATTAAAGAAAAATTGTGGAATCTGTGAGAAGCCCAAACACTGACACACAAGACTTCTGAAAGCAAGTGCATATTCCAAGCTACAGCTACATTGGCCAATCTTATTCAACAACAACAATTGGCTGTCAAGCCAGGGAACTTACCGGAGCACAAAATTAGGGAACAAAGCAGGGAGGAGGCACCGAAAGCAGCTTCCCCGTTTCCTTGGTGCCAGATTCTCCTGTCTCTTGTCCGGTTCACACTTGCCTTGATAACTAAGACTCGGGCAGAACTCACTAGCGGAACCTGATGAATTATAAAACAGCCCCTCCTAGACGCTCATATTTTGCATCACAGGGGGTGACCATGCAGCATCCTCGCTGGCTGGGGACATATATTTCCTTGTAACTCATCCTGAAGAACATAACCGCTTCAGAGGCAGTGACAGTAATTGGTGTTTGGGATGTACCAGTGCTAACCAATGAGATGCTTTCCCACCATCCATACTGCACTCTCATTCTCTGCTTGTGTTCCCCTATACCTTGTTAAGGTGGATCCACCCAGAGCAGTGGGAAGAAGGCAGAAACAGTGACATGTAGAGAAAAGCCCCTGCATCAGGGCACACACACAGAGAACTGTGCTATTTGGGGTTAATCTTCAGAATAGTTCTTGAAAGACCCAGCCCTGCTTTGGCAAAGTGTGTCGTGGTGCACTAAATACTTCCACTCTGATGAATCTCTCAGTGACTTGGAAGGCTTCAGAACCACCAAAATGCCAAAGATCACAGAGGCTAAGGGACTTTAGGTGCTTGCTGAACTTGGAGGAGACAAGTAGTTTTAGAGATTGGCAAGTCCATTCTGCTCACTGTGCCTGTAGACATTGTGGCCAGAAAGGGAAATGATTTGCCCAAGTCATAGTTTATAATTGCTAAGAGTGATGGGGAACTTGAACCTCAGCTCAGGTCTTCTGATTTAAGCATAGTCTTTCTATTCTCCTATGCTGTCCCCCCAAAATGGAAGCCATGAAAATTGTAAGATATGGAAATGGAAAATTATACTATTAAAGAAGAATCATTAAAAGGTAGAAGTTGGTGGGTGTCATGCCTGAGCCTTTTGCTTCCTCTCTGAGAAGGTCAGTTTGACCTCATTAGGTTCATCAGGTATCAGTACCCCTAGAAAGCATATTTTGGATAATACTGAAAACTACCTATTGAGCACATGGGCCAGGCAGTGCTCAATTTGTTAAATGTTTAACATATATTAATACATTTAATATTTAGAATGTTCCTATGAAGTATGTTCTAGCATGGAAAATACATTACAGATGAAAAACAAAACAAGATTCAGAGAAAGTAGCCAATCTAGACAGGGTCATATGTCAGCTACCTAGCAGAAATGGAGACATCCCCTAGGCTGTCTAGTTCAGACTCTCAACATACTGTCCTGCCACAGGAAACATTTATATTAAACTTCTCAAAACTGATGGAGAATGGGCACACTTACTGACAATGATCTTTAGTAGAAACAATAAGATAGTAAGTTGGCTTGGTGATTAGTTGAAATTTTTTTTAAGTTCCAGCTCTGCCAGTAACTGACTATATAGGTGTTGTCTTACCTATAGCATGGGTATGCTCATGCCTATCTCAAAAAATCAAGCAGAGTACATCAGAAAAATGGTGTCCCATTTATAGCATATGTACACAGACTGGGAGTATTGTTTCTACCACACTTCTATTATGAATATTTATTTATGACTTTCTTTCTCCCTCACCGCGTCTTTTAAATGTCAGCTGCTCTTTGCCAAGGAATCTTTCTGGATATTATGAAAGCAAATCATGGGGTTGGGGAAGGACCCAGATATTCCTGTTATCCAGGCTGTCAAGCATCACTAGGGATGCAGGATTTCTAGTGAGAATGGAAGAACACATGGGCCTTGCTCTGGGCTGCCCAATCAGTTCATTAGTCTCTCTCTCTCTCTCTCTCTCTCTCTCTCTCTCTCTCTCTCTCTCTCTCTCTCTCTCTCTCTCACCTCTTCTTTCTACTCCAATCAGCTAAGCTCACTAGCTTCTTTCTACTTTACCAGTTTCACCAGTCAAATGAACTCACCAGTCTAGGGAAGCATATTTAGAGTATGTTTCCTATCTACTCTGGTGTTCACCTGTCTTTTCCATTATGTCAAATGAGCATCTGCATCAACCCCATAAAAAAAAAAAACAATGCATGGACCCATTATTTTCTGCCACTAAATCAAGGTATGCCAGGGGAGACAGGCATCTCTCTTGGCCAACTCCTCTGAAGTCAGCATAAATTATTATCATTGCTAAATTCTGCTATCTTGGTGCTTGGAAAATGGCTTGACTGTTAAAGCAATTGCAGAACAAGTATGAGAATCAGGTTTGGATTCCCAGAGCCCATGTAGGTGGGTGTGGCAGCCTACCTGCAATTCCAGCTCTAGAGACGAGATTACCCAGAGCAAGCAGGCTAGCTACAGTACCTATATCAATGAGCTCTAGGATCAGTTGCAAGAGTGCTTCACTGAATAAGGTGGGAAGTAATGGGGAAGACACCTGACAGTGGCCTCAGGCCTCCTCCATATTCATGTACTGACATGCGCACACACAAATGAACTCATACACATGTGAGTGCACCCATGCATACATGCACACCATTCACAGATACACATGAGAGGAAAGCAAAAAGAATAAAACTGCTTTCTTTATGTGGGGTACTGGTACACTCCTATTATTCTCAGCAACTGGGAGGTAGAAATGGGAATACAGCAAGTTCAAGGCCAACCTGGGCTACAGAGCAAGAGCCTTTTTAAAAGGGAATGGGGGGAGTGGGGAGGGGAGATTTAAAAAAACTGCTGTTCTAAAGGTATGCAATCAGCATCCTTTGGTAGCCCTTAGAGGTAACTCTTTGGGATATAGTGATGCCATAATACTGTGTGGAATACACAGGTCTGTACATGATAGACTTTCTCAGCTCTTTATTTTCAGAGAATGACTTTGTGACCAACTTAATTTGATCACACACAGACTACCCTCCCCTTTGATATCCTTATTTTAAAAATTCTCTTAAGTGTCTAAGTAAAATATGCACGGTCAAAGTACCTTCCCTGCCTCCTTTCATGGCCATTCTTAATACTAGGCACTGTGGATGCAAACATGTGGAAAATAATTGAGGGTGTGTGGAGATGTGAGAGTTTAAGCTCATAAGCAAAGCCAAGTATAAACACCATGTTTAGCAGCAAGCAGATGATCCCTGTGTTTTCAAGATCAGTGGTTACTTCCTGTGCATGGGAGTTAGCCACCTATTACAGGGAGTAGTTTGGCTCTGAAGTAGTTTGGTCCTAATATTTTCTATGAGTTCTTACCTCTTTGACTTGCTATGATCCTTCCAAGGATCATACATTTATTTATTTGTCTATTTTTTGTGCATGTGCCAAAGGCAAAGGACAACCCTATGGAGTCCATTCTCTCCTTCTACCATATGGATTCTAGGTATTAAACTCATGCCATCAGGTTTGGCAGTAAGAGTCTTTACCTGCTTGGCCATCCTGTCAGCCCCCCCAGAAGCCATTTTTTTGTCCATTCTCCCTGTCACTTAGCTTCTCCATTTGCAAACCCTATGAAAATTAATAGATGAACATTTATAACTTCCACATATTTCTCAGCTTCCATGGGATGAATAATCATACCTTTATACAATTTCAGCCGTAATTGCTACCTCATGCTACCAGTTTCTCTCGGACATAATGAATTATATAGAGCTTTAAAATTATACAAATATATATATGTGTGTGTGTGTATATATATATATATATATATATATATTATATTATTAGTGATGGTGTTAATATTTATTGGGTAGTTAATCTGGGCTGTATGCTACACCTCACGTTTCTCATTTAACTCCTCTCCCCACATCTTTTTGAAATACATCGCATTGCCTCTAGTAGATGAGAACACTATGCATAGGATGATGAGGTGATCTGTTGACAGATGGCAGGCAGAACAATAACTGAAGGTTAACACTGTAGAGACTATGTATTAACTGTTATAATCATCGCCTGTAGGAAAATGAGGTAGCAGATAGTACACTGGTGTGTCTACTTTCTCACATCTATTCTTTCCTTGAGTGGCTGTACTGTCATTGTACCATGAAAATTGCTTATTAAGGTAAACAATGACATCCTCATTGACAAAAATCAATGGCCAATGTGTAGCCCTGTTTATGTGACCTCTGCCAAGCACTTGGCAGAATCAGTTACTACCTTATTCAATCTTTTCCTTTCCTTTGTTCTAAAACTCCTTGATTTTTCTACATTATATGCCCATTCAGTTTTTAAAATTGTGAGTATATATATGAGGTGTCTCGTGTGTGTGTGTGTGTGTGTGTGTGTGTGTGTACATGTGCACACATGTAGAACTCATGCACTTATGCCCGAAGACCATAAGGGGCATCAAGTGTCCTGTTCTAGTACCTTCTGCCTTACTCCTTTAAGACAGAGACTCTCGTTGAATCTGAAAATGGACTGGCATCCAGTAGTCCTCCTGTCTATGTCCACAATACTGGGGTTACGGGTCTATGAGGTCACTCCCAGCCTTTGAATTTTAGTGGTGGGAAATCTTCCTGTCTGTGTCCACAGAACTGGGGTTACAGGTCTACGGGGTCAACCCCAGCCTTTGAACAACCTGAGTGGTGGGAATTTGAGCTTAGATCCTCATGTTTGTGCAGACAGTGCTCATACAACTGAGTCATATTCACAGCACCCACTAATCCATTCTTCTAAGTATTCTTACTGAGTCTTCTACATCCCAACCTTTCAAACAGAACGTGCCCTACAGCTCATTAGGCCTCCTTGGTTACAGTTACCCCCAAGGCCACATTGTCTAGTGTCAAGGTGCTCCACCCTCCAGACTCTCTTACTTAACTACACCCATATCTAAGCATATCCATTTGATTGTTCTTCACATTTGATATGTTTAATAGCAAACTTAGTTTCCTCACCAAATATGCTCTATTTTCAGGATGTGCATTTTTGTATGTGTACATGTATAGAGGCCAAAGGTCAGCTCTGGGTGTTATTCCCCAGGAGCCATTCACTTTTTTTTTTTTTTTTTTTAATTCAGGGTCTCCCACTGACCCGGAACTTGCTAACTAAAGCTAGGCTGGTTGGCCAGCAAGCCCCAGGTATGTGCCCATCTCTTCCTTCCCAGTACTAAGACATCATGTCCTCTTATTTTACATGGATTCTGAGGGTGGGGCTCAGGTGTTCATGCTTCCATAGGTATACTTTACTATTTCCCATCCCCTCAGTGTGAACTTTTCAATAAATAATATAATCACTTATTTAGCTGTGCTTGGTTAAAACCTCAGAGATATTCCTATCTTGTCTCACCTTATACTCCAAACTTTATTATCAAATGTTGACCTCAAATTATATCTTGAATCTTTTCCACCTCCACCTTCATCTTCCTCATTTCTACATATCATCTTTCACAGGAGTTCTTAAATTCCTTTCTGATTCACTTGCTTTGACTAACACCTTTCTATAATCTCTTATCTCTACCACAGCCAAAGTCAGCCCCCAGCACACCCTCTGGAGCTTCCCATGGTGGATTTCATTTCACTTAGCATCTGTTCCTTCACTGCAGACAGGAGTCTACTGTGTGACGTCATTCATCCTCTGAGGAGAGTGACTGACAGCAGAGACTCCTCTGTTCCTCCATTTATCTCTGCCTTCCCCCCAACCCACTCTGGACTTGCTCTGTGAGGCCAGAGGCCTGGCCTCTTTTGTTTGTGATTGAATCTCAAACTCTAGAGCACAGCCTACCACATGATACTTATATTTGTAAAGTGAGTGTGTTTGAAGTCCTAACTTTAAAATACCTTGGTTTTGCTGGGTGGTAGTGGTACATACCTTTAATATGAGTACTTGGGAGGCAAAGGCAGGAGGATCTCTGATTTTGAGCCAGCCTGGTCTACAGAACAAGTTCCAGGGTGTCGAGGATTACACAGAGAAACCCTGTCTCAAAAAACTTAAAAAAAAAAAAAAAAGTTTTGGTTTCACATATTTGTACAAATCACTATTTCTACGACGAAAAAACTTCTCTGTTATGAATTTTCTTAGGAAAACAACCGTCCCACACTGAGATTGCTCTGGTTCTTTTACGGGTATGTCACAGTGCACTTGGCGTCATTTGTGTTTGATTGACGCACAAGGCTGATCATTATTGGTTCAATTTTGTTCCCTTATCAGTTTTGCTCCTTTGGAAGTCCTTCTTTATGCACAATACCTCAGTATGATTTTATTTTGAAATGTGACTGCTGCAGATAAAATCGGTTAAAGTGAAGTCGTACTGGAGCAGGGTGAACTCCTAATCCAATGTGACTCTTCTTGGACATTGGCATGCACACCACAAGAATGTTTAGTAAACGCTGTAGTTGCATGCCTTAACAACAACAACAAAAACCAAGAACTAGTGGGATCCAGGTCAGGAGAAGATCCTGGACAGAGTTTTCCCCAGTACCTTTGGAAGAATAGGCACCGAGGCCACCGGCACCTAGACAACTACAGATTACTGGCACGGAGAACCACGAGACAGCAAACTTTTATTGTCCTAATTCTCTGACACCATGGCACTTGTAACATCCTTAAGAAACACACATAGGTCAGACACCAAACTCATGTAACGTATGAGGCACCTGCCCCTCAGAAAACTCAGGTAACTTACTTCAGCTTTAGCACAAAGGAATTAGTGGGCTGGATTTAAAGGAATATCTATGTAAACACACAGTTGCAGTGACCCCTAGACACTGTTCTCAGAGAAGAAAAAATTCACAGGCTATAGCATTTTCCAACCCAGAAAATAATGCCTTCTATTATAGGATTATGTACTTCTTCCTATTTATTTTTCTTTCCTATTTTTTTGGCTATTATCTGTGTATTTCTGAAATGGTGGTGAGGATAAAGTTGATAAATCTGTCGAACTATAAAGGTTTATTTTCTGTAATGCTATTGATCTATAAAATATGAAATTCTGGGAACAGATGTTCTAATATTGTTCCTGTCATGAAACAAATTAGAGAAAGTATTTCATATATAGCCAAGCCAGGGGATGACAGGAGGAAAGCTGTGTTCTGAGTGAGCTAGAAAACCTCTGCTTTGTACAAAGTATCACATTAATGGGCACAATGTCTTATTAGTAATAAATTAATCTAGTGTGGCCCCTTATATAAAATATAACTGAGATCAACAACATTCATTAACTTAGACATTGCCTACTCATGACATCCACCTCTCACTAAAAAAGATTTTCTGTCTAAAAGAAAAAAAAATCTTGGCTTGCTTTTGACCTAATCCACTTTCTTTTGGGTTCAGGACCTGTGGGCTTGTGCAAATGTCTAAGGATTAAATGAGATCACTTCTGCTAAGTATCTAGAACACCATAAAAGCTCTTAGTAATGCTAATTCTCTCCCAAGGAAAAGGTATAGTGTTATGCCTCCAGAAGGGAAATGGCTTTAGGATTAAGAAGAATTACCCAGAGCAACTGGGTAATTCAGTGACACCGGTCAGCCACCCTGGAGAATGGAAATGAACTTCACCCTTTTACTAAGCATTCCTCAATCTATAGACTGTCTATAAAATTGGGGTAGTCTATTCTTAGGCACTCATGCTCATTAAGTACACATGTAGTTATAGAAATGACTATATATAAATCATATATCACTAGTATGTATATATGTGTGTATTTTTTAGTTTCTGACAGATGAGGATGAAAAAGCCTTTACACATAAGAACTTGTTTTCTTCATTTTACCATTATTTGAGCCATCAATTGCCCTAGGATACTTAGTGAAAACAAATTTTAATGTATTTCTTTGCCTAAGGTGTATTTCAGATTCCTAGTCAGTGAAAGAAACGTCCTTCCTGTCACAATTACTTATAGAGAACCTACTTCTATGTCCTGGGCACTACAGGATCACACTGAGTGCCAGGAAAAAAAATGTGGTCAAAGTCAGATTCTCTCTGCACTAGGAGGCTCCATTTTGGGAAGTAACAAATGGGTAATAGGTAACTGTACAGTAGCATAACACATCATAAGGACTTTCTTGTGAACAGCACCCAACACAGCCTGCCCCCCCCTCTGTGTTTATTATGTTGTATGTGTGGTGTTTGCATATTAGTATGTGGAATACACACCATGAAGAAGCAAGAACAGGATATCTGGTATTTTCTTTTCTGCTTAGTGTCTTCTTTTCTGCTTATTCCTTGGAGACAAGGTCTCTTGCTGAGCTGCAACATGGGCATACATAGCTCAGTTTTTAACATGGGTGGTGAAGATTTGAGCTCAGGTCCTCATACTCACAGAGCAAGCATTGATATCTACTAGGCAATATCTTTTTACTGAGTCCTAAATGGACATGGATGACTACAGTGCTCTGAATGTATGTATCCTACAAAATTCATGTGTTGAAGACTTACCTCCAATGTCACAGTAGTAGGGTCTATTAAAGAGTGATTATAGAAGGCTCATAGATGAATTCATGTCTGTGTTGGAGTGGTGGGTTCATGAACACAGAATGGCTGTGCTACAAAAGCTAGCTGGGCACTGGATTATCAAGTGATATTGTCTGAACATTAGGACACAGCAAGAATGCCCCTGCCAGACACAAACCCTTGATCCTAGACTCACAGACTCTAGAACCTTAAGAAATAAATCTTAAAGAAAAATAGATTATCTAGTCTCATGTACTATACTATTGGTATAGTCACATTAAGTGGGCTAACACAGATGAAGGGAGCTCTAGAATGAGAAGCCTGTTCAAAGGAGCTGGGGAGAGGGGTGTGGTCAAGGGACTCTGCAGAAGTGAAACTTTTATTGGTTTAGCATTCAATAACCTAACTCTGAGTGATCCAAACCAAACCAATCAACCAATCAACCAATCTAAAAAAAAACCTAGCTTAAGAGTTTAGGAACACCGAAGAAAAATAATCCATTTTTATGAACTTCTTCAGGGCAAGGAAGGCTGGAGCAGAAAATGTCATATGCTTTATAGTTAGACAGTTCTGATTCATTCAAGCGACCTTTGCAGGTTGCTTAATGTCTCTGAACTGAACTCTACGTTCTTGTCTATAAAATGAGCATAGTACTATCTATCTTATTTTGCTGTTATATTCTTATAAAACTAAAAACATAAAGAATTTTGTTTCCTGTCTGCCCACAAGTAGACATCAGAGTAAATGTCAATTCATGTGTGAATAATGCTTATACTCCTATAAAGAGCTTGTGCCATTCAGGCCAATTCTAGTGTCTCATTAGGATGTGTATATTTTCTTTCTCCCTAGTCCAGCAGGCTCAAAGCTTGGTCAATATCATCATTTAAAGTCATTCTGAGCACATACCCACATTATCTGAATTTTTTATATGTATAAATTAGAGCCTATACAACAAGGTTGTAAAACTATGATATGATGTGGACACAATAAAGTTTATATATTGAGCTTTAAAGGCTAACATAAAAAATGAGTAAGAAGTAAAGGTCCTGTGTGCCCCTGGGGTACACACACAGCCACTACTCTGAAATAGTCAAAGCTCTCTGACAGGAAAGACCCAATTTCCTGTAGTCATGAAGTACCAGGTAGCACAGATCAAGCATTAAAGAAATATTTTTCAGCTCATGAGACAACACTGAAATAGAAAGAAAAATAACTTACCCAGGTAGCTTATTAAAGCCCCTACCTATCTGAACTAATTATTTTTATGTGTGAAAATTGAAGTAGAGGTCAAAGGACAGCCTCAGGTGTCATTCTACAGATACCATTCACCTTGATTTCTTGTTGTTACTGCATTGTGTGTATTGGGGTTTTGTTTTGTTTTGTTTTGTTTTGTTTTGTTTGTTTGAGATAGGGTCTCTTATAGGCCTAGAGCTTCCCAAGGAGGCTAGGTTGACCAGTTAACAATCTTTAGGGATCTGCTGTCTCTGCCTCCCCAGAGCCAGGATAACAAATGCATGACACTATGCTTAGCTTTTTCAAATGAGACTTCAGGGGATCAGACTCAGGTCTTCTGGCTGAGTCATCGTCCCAGCTCCAAAACCAGGTATTTTTGAAAGTTTGATATAAGGTTTACTTGTAATAAAAGAGGAAAAAGCAACCAAATTATAACTGCCTCTCTTTCCAAAAGTCAGTGGTAAATAAAAAGGTTATATCCTTTAAAAAAAAAAAAAAAAAAAAAAAAAAAGGGCTTAATAGTGATGGTAATTTGCTGAGCTTTGGTATGCTGATCATTTTTATGCATTCTGTTTGGTCTTTACAATAATCAGGACACCATACTGCATGTCTGTAGAGGGCATTAGACATACTTTATGTACTGCAAACCATGGCCTATATGCCAAATCTGTTTCACTGTTTGTTGTGATACCATCTACAAGTCTCCATCAATTTTCACAATTTTTAAGTAGCTGGGAAAGAAAATAAAAATTACAATAATGTATTATAGCACATGAAAACTGCATGACATTCAAATGCCAGTGCTCATACATAAGCTTCCAGTAACATATACGTGCGCATTCATTTATGTATTACTTTTGGCTGCTTTCACACTACAGTGACAGGGTTTATTATTTCAATAATAAGAATATGCTATGTAAGACTTACAACACTTAGTTCTGGTCCTTTAAAAAAGGAGTTTGTTGACTGATGTGTGTGAATGGAGTCTCTTGGAATCATGCAGGTTTTTTTTAATGGAGTACTAAAGAGGTTAAGTCACTTGTCCCTACACTTAGAAAACAGCTGAGACAGTGGTTTGTAGAAAGTAATTTTAATGCTGACATATGCCCTTGATCAGTCCTTTTCTCTGATGGCCACTTCTGTCTACATAATTTAGGCAGTCACACCAAATACAACTTCCTCCCTGTGTCTACTGTCTTCTCTGCTCTCAGACTTTGATTTTAATGCAACCATGGCTCAGGCCAAGGTAAGGTAGGGAACAGTTCAATGAAACAGCAGCAGGATTCACTCATCCACAACACCTTTCATCTGACCTCCTCAGGTCTCTCAAGTACACATTTGGTTCCCAAGTACAAGGCTCTGCCATCTCTGGCTGGCAGAAAGTGATGGAAGGACATGGGACGCTACGCTGGAAGTCTCATTATTGGCTCTTTGCCTACAGAAACTCAACCAGCTTATCTTCCTTCCCAAGGAGCTCCAGACTTACACTGGCTCAGCTGGTTCTTTCCAGGCCCTCTAACAAGCTGCTCTGCCCAACTGAGATCAGAAGTTGATAGGCGAGGCTCTTCATACACTTGTCTACCTCAGAAAATCGCTTCCTTTTTTCCCCAACTCTCCTTGTACCAGAGCCTCCTGGGGTCTCAAAGCCACTCCCGGATTTTCATCAGCTTACTGTAGACTGCACATTACAATGGCATTTTCCTGTCCATACACAGAGCATAATTTATAACCCAGTTACAGCTAGAGCTTCACTTCTGAGCAAGCACGATGAATGCTGGCAGGTCATCAATTACATAAGACTGTAAGATCGGGTTCCACATACGTTAAGCTTAGTGAATCCTTCCAGCAAATGGCATTTATTATTTCCATTTTAGAGAAGATGACACTGAGACGCCTGAAGGATTAAGCAGAACGCAACCTGGAAAGTGGAAGGTTCAGGCATTAAACCTTGATCTGTCTGACTCCTAAGCGTCTTTCACTTTGGTAAAGGAATTTGCTGTGAAGTCAGTCTGTTGCTACGGCAGTCATTGAAAGAGAGAGAGAGAGAGAGAGAGAGAGAGAGAGAGAGAGAGGGAGGGAGGGAGGGAGGGAGGGAGGGAGGGAGGGAGGGAGGAAGGAAGGAAGGAAGGAAGGAAGGAAGGAGAAGGAAGGAAGGAAGGAAGGAAGGAAGGAAGGAAGGAAGGAGAAGGAAGGAAGGAAGGGAGATTGAGATATACTATAGTATTATCAATTTCAACTATGGGCAAGATTTAGGCAAATTAGTAAGTCACTTAAAGCAATGTAATCTTCTGCAAATTCATCTGTGAAATGGGAGCAACAACATGCCTGCCCATGCAGAGCTGTGAGAATTACAACAACACAGGCATTCTATTTATATGAAAGGTTTGGCAAAGGAAGCCCAAACCGACAAAAACTAGGTTGGTAATTTGCCAGGGTGGGGGTGGGGGGATGAGGGTTGGGAGTCAATGAGGAATTACTAATAGGTGTGACGCTTATTTGGGGGATGATGAAAATGCTCTAAAATTGATTATGGTGATGGTTACATAACTCCAAATATATTTTTAAAAATCACTGAATTACATGCTTTAAAGGAATGAATTATGTGCCATATGAAGTCATGACTAACATAGATAAAGCGCTGAGCACAATGCCTTGCACAGAACAACAGCTCCGTCGGCATTGGTTTCTGTCACAGAGATCCTGAGCCAGAGACTGGCTCCTTTGCCAAACTGATGTACTTTCTTTCCAGAGGTTAAAACTAGATCCGGACCTGGAAGTTAGGTGTGGCCATGTGTCATGTGAGCTCTGGCTAAGGGAATGTGAGCTCTGGCCCACAGAATAGAACAGACCTGTTCCACAAAAACATTCCCTTCCCAAGCCTTCAGGTTCTCTTTCCTTCACTCCTGATTCATGCAAATCAATCCTTTACCCTTAGAAGTCAAATGCTGGAGATGGAGGAGCCATGCGGTAGGGGAAAAAAAATACAAGTCCCTGAATTATTAGGCAAAGAATTGTCTGCTGAGTCAAAGAACTTATTTCAGGTTTTAGACTGTGAGAAAGAAGTTTCTATTTTGTTCAAATAATTATTCTATTAGGAATGCTGAAGCTAATACATTACAATTAGTTTTAACCCGTCCAATCTGAGGGCAGATGTCTACCACTGGCATATGCCTGAAACAAACTCTGGGTTGGCTGACCTTGCTGGGTTGTGGGTCCTGAGTACATATCACAAGTTTAATTATGATTTTATTGGTGATGGGTAGTCACTGCACATTTTTGAGAGTGTATGAAACTCTTTTTTGAGGAGGGGTGTTTGTTGAGACAGGGTTTCTCTGTATAGCTTTGTGTCTTTCCTGGATCTCGCTATGTAGACCAGGCTGGCCTTGAACTCACAGAGATCTGCCTGGCTCTGCCTGCCAAGTGCTTGGTGGTTTGCACCACCGAGAGTATGAAACTGTAAGTTGCCTATGTTAACCTGGGGGACTGAGTTCCTGTTTTGCCCTCTAGCCCCTTTAAGGAAGGCCAGATGAACAGCAGGCATCATGCCATCAGACTGTGAGCAGCAGCAGCAGCAGCAAGGTGTGGTGGTACCAGGCAGCCTCAGTCTGCTGGTCCAGGCTTCTCTCTTGTTCTCCTTCATGGAGAACACTGTACTCCGACTTCTTCCCCTTTGCAAAAAGGGAAAATAATACAAATTAAAGGCTCTACCCAATCAGGTTATGTACAGTCCTTGCTGAGTGCTCTCTAATCTATTATCCACCATTCTCTAAATAAAGAAGGCTATTATCCTTTCCAGTGAATAATGCCAAAATATTTGCTATTGTCTCTCATTCTGAGGATCTGCTGTCAAAAGGAAGAGATCTGAGTCATTCTTTAGGGGGGGTGAACAGAGGACATGCAGCCAAAACCAAAAGATAACAGGATATAGAGGGATCAATCATCTGGGTGGGTTTCTTAGGTTTATGAGCCCATTCCGTTATTTAGGTATGTCAAGTTGAACCAACAACAGTGAGGAATGCTGGAAAGCATAGGTAAAGGAAGGCAGGGGTACACTAAGATCTTATAAACAAAAGAAAACACTAGTGACACCTGAGGATTTACTGTGAGGTTCTTTTACAAGGTTTAATTTTTGACATGCCTATCGCTTATGTATTATAATAATGAGCTCCACTTAGGAGGTACAGGAACTGAAGCACAGAAGGCTGAATGAAGCTCCATCTCTATGATCACTAAATGCCAAATAATAGAATTGGGCCTGGAGCTGGACCTGAGTGATGCTGAAGGACTTACTTCTCTAACTGTCAAAGGCATTTATGACTCCAGACCAAAGCAATGCATTATCAAGGTCAATGGAGAAGCCAGCAGAGTCATAGTGTGCCCAAACTCAATAGCCTTTCCTTGAGGAAGCTTATGTCCTACAAAGATGTAGGCGTATTGAGTGGCTAAAGGAATAAAAATTCATACTTAAAAAAAGGGCTAGTAAGATAGCTTATTGAGTAAAAGTTGTTGACCTGAGTTCAGTTACTGGAACCCACATGGTAGAAAGAGAACTGATACCCACAAGTTGTTTGAATCTCCACATGTGTCATAGTAAACACGTGCGTGTGTGTGTATACACACACACACACACACACACACACACACACAAATATGAACTTTTTCTTCTATTACTAAAAAGAAGGTTTAAAGAAGAAAGGCCATTGTCCTGGGCTTAGGGACTAGTCTGTCAGGACATGATTCATAATTCATTCATTGACTCAGACTCCCAGACTTTGACAATCAGATCATTTCAGGTAGAAATATGACTTCCAGATAGGAAGTGTGAAATACTCAGTGAAAAAAAGCCTTCCCTTCCTCAGCACGTCATAAAGGAAGAAAAAATTTCTCACTTCTTTCCATTTGTCAGGCAGCTCTTTTTTTTTCTTTTCCATATCATGGTCCCCTTGTTTCTTTATTGTTCCTTAGTATGCGCATGAGAGTTCTGTAGCCCAGGGGACTGACTTCATAAATACATAAAGAAAGACCACCAGCAACTGGGGAATCAGGTGGGAAGTAGCTGAAGGTCCACTCTGTGGTCATAGGTCTAGGTATCACCAGGGTTCACTTAATATGTTACCACACTCCCTTCTTCTAGTAAACCAGAGTCTAGTGAGGAAGCAGTAGGGAAGCAGCAACAAAGAGTTCAGGGAAATACTCGGTGGCCCTCTCTCCTCTGCATCATCAATATGCTCCAAGGTTACCTGGCAGTGGACGGATGTGAGCTGTTTTACCTCCTATAAAACAGAGACATTTTCAAGTGCTGATTTCCTCTTCCCTTTGAGTCTATCATCCACGCAAGACTTAGTTTAATGGAAACTGGAGTTGAGTCAATTCTCTATGAAGGGTTATGAAACTCATCCTGGAATCAGTAGCAATGTAATGAAGTGTTTTTATATGATTCCATCCGGAATCAGGTTCTGGCAAAACAAATGCAGGGCCTAGTCCCTGCCCTGAAGAAGTGCATGGCCTCTTAGGAGAGTGATGTATGCACAAAGTGGAAGAACTTTTACAGCTATAAACAGAAGAATGTGCATGAGATGTTCAGTGATCAGCTGTAATGAGAGAGTATGGGAAGTGGGCAAACAAAGAAGGTCCTTTGAGGTTCAGTAAAGGAGACCCCTTTGTTATCTACCCCTAAGGCCTGGGGGGTTGTTGACCATCCAGAAGAGGGTGAGATGTGAACAAGATGAATGTGAACAATCCACAGTGACATAAAGCAACCTGAAGTCTGTGGTCATGATAGATGCTCTAACCCGATGGCCAATGATCAACTCTGAGGGAAAGAAAGGAGAGGCAAGTCTGTGCAGCAAGAGGATAGATCGTCTGCCACAGCAAGGTCACGGGACTCTATGCAGCAGCCAGGGAAGCTTCTGAAAGATGCTCAGCTGCATGAACATGATCTGGTTAGCACTTTAAAAGATCACCTTGGTAACCATGTGGAGGATGGACTGGAGGTGTTAAGAGAGAACAGTGAGGGGGTAGATACAGCAGGCCAGGTGGGAGGGATGAGGCCTGGTCTTAAGCAGCAGGGACATAATGAGGAGACAGATGTTCCAATGGGGAAAAACTGGGGTGGAGGTGAAGAGAACCAGGTTCTGCTCCCAGCTTTTGTACAATATGCTTCTCTGACTTAAGAGAAGCACTCCCTTTCCCAGATCTTCCTTCCCAACTTGCCAGGTAAGAGAGAGAAGCATGTACTACCAGAGAAGGTACTGCATACATGTATTTGGTTATTACTTTTCATTCACTAAGCAGGGCAGGCAGTCAGTGAATGTTCTAACTCCTTGATTCATACTACGGGATACATTGTGTATAGATATATGGTAGTATAAAACTCCATCCAAAGAAACAAATTAGCTCAATGCACATAAGCACTCTCTGAACATGTGCCTTGTAAGATGACAGAGCGATGGTGAACTCTAATGACTGAGACATGGTCTCTGTGCCCAGAAAGGAAATGAGGCCACCCGCGATTAATTCAAGTCAACCAACACTGAGAAGGGGCTCCTGTATGCAATGGTGTGGTTATGTCTGTCTGGGGGAGGAAACATGAGTATAGGACATGGTTCCTGACATTCCTGACATAAAAGACATTTTAGTTACAAGTGAAAGAAAAGCATTGTCCCTACTAGAGAGCTGCAAAGCATCATGGGAATTCAGAAATAAAAGAGAACTTTATCTAAGTTTAAAAAATAAACCCATCTTTGCCACAGCAAACTGAAGTATGGATTTTTTTTCCCTCATGGTTCATACCTGTTAAGAGTCCTCTTCAGGACAGTGGATGAAAGAGGAGGTCATCTACTTTAAAGAAGGGTTTTTCTAAGTGTACGGCTTTAGACTCGGCATTCCACGTAGGAATGAAACATGTTCTTTGCCCTCAGAACAATCAGCCTAACAAGCCATGGTACCTTAAATAGTGCCTAGCATACAACTGGTGCCCAGCAAAGACCAAACTAAAGTGAACCAAGTAAGTGTTGAAGGAAATGAAGCTGAGTCAAACAAAACACCTCAGATTTAACAAACTAAAGAATACACTTATAAGAAGTATAAGAAGAATATACTTATAAGAAGAATATACTTATAAGAAGTCATGAAGAATTCACCAAAACTTTGGCTTGTAAAACAAATTCCTGCAAGGTTTTAAAGGGTATGTCCATAGTTTCAATGTCTTGGAAAGCCGATGACATCCAATTTGCTTTAGGAGGCATTTTGTTGGCCAGATTGGTTCTTTAAGCCAAGGTGAGCTCAGCGTTTGGTGGTTTCCTTAAGAAAATTACTTTCATTCCTTAAAATACAGCAAGCTGTTTTGATTTTCAACATCAAATCTGAGAAGGCCATACTTGGCAAAGGCATTGCTCAGAAAGAACAGGGTGTGTCTCGCGAATAGGGCAAAGGAGATTCTACCAGGGATCCACTGGACAGAGTTCCTGACTTGAGAGGTGAGATTCTGTATGTAAAGGCTTTGAAACAGATTGACAGTGAGTTAACAACACAAGTGGGATTTTCAAATTAGAAGAACATGTACTGAATTGTGATGCATTTCTTGAATAAAGGGGCTACAGGTATAGAGGTCTCAGTTGGAGAGTATTACAAATATATACTTGAAAAGTCTTTGGCAATTAAGAACCAATCATACAAGATTTGGGATAGGAGTGGCCCTGGGATTGTTAACCTACAGACCAGCTAAATGACCACTACATTAACCACCACTGGAACGAGAAGGTCATGGTGAAACAGACATTTCCTCCTGGAGACTTGTGGTTACATGCTGACGTGGTTGTCATCCAGGCTCTGTAATTCATTCCTTGTTACTGTCCTTGACAATCACTCTACCTCATTTAAGCATAAGAGCTGCCTGGTAAAGGATGCCAATAAAGGGAATTGTTATGTGGAAAGGCAGTGGGATAATAGATGTAAATGGCTTAGTACAGTGCTGGGCACACAACAAGCATGGCAACTATTACAAGTATAATTAGTTTTGCTGAAAGAGAAATGTTCTTTCCAAAATTGGCTAGAAATCATTTCAGACATGCATGAGACTGAAATAAAATGTATAGATGATGAATTTGCAGAAAAGAGAGTGGGTGTTTGGTTCATTTTAATATAATTGTAATGTGCCGAACCTCGCAGAATCTGCTGTCAATCATAAGTCGTTCTTTATAGTAAAATTATTCTGTGAGTGAACTTGGACCTATGTACAAGATTTTACTAAGTATGTGCTTTTATGTGCCATCAGGGAGCAGGGTCTCTTCTAATGCTATCTGATAATACAAAGCATGGGTCTTTTCCAGTGCTAGTTGATGATACAAAGCACTAGTGTAGAAGGACTTGACTTGCACTCTTACTTGATGACTATAAACTGACTAAACAAATTCTCAGCCTCAGTCTCCATGTCCATATAATACAGATACTCATCATACTTGTAGTTCACATGGTTTTGAAAAGAGTGTTATGAGATGATGATATATTTCCTTAGTTCTTGGTAAATCTTTGGGACTTTTCTAAACTAAAACCCCCTTAGCACATCCTATGTTACCTTCCCAAGGTGTGGCTGCAAACTCAGGGTCTCCAGTCAAGAGTTCAGAATCAGCCAGGTGGAATCAAGTGACCTGAGACAAGTACAGAGTGGCTAAATGATACCTCTAAACATCAGCCACTCCTCCTGTCCTCAAGATAGTTAGGTCTTTGACTAGGGAGAATCCAAGGGATAGACAGACTTCAAGCAGAGATGCAGTAGGAGCAGGAAAAATAATTTTGAATACATTCAAGTATCAGAAACTCTGGGGACTGTGGCCAAGCTACAACTTTCTAAAGTTCACCACAAATCACTACTCCTGTCTGTCTAGAGCAGACATCTAAAGGATCACAATAAAGGCAGACACGGACAGAGAGATAGAAGCCCATGTATACCACAGAAACAGAGCAGTATCCAAACAAACAAACAAACAAACAAACAAACAAAATACAAGGCCCTCAGTTGTGATCCAAGCAGGCCCTATAAGACTCAGAGGCGGCACTCAAAGAGAAGGTCTAAAAAGAAACCGCAGAGGACTCCTGAGTGTGTGTGTGTGTGTGTGTGTGTGTGTGTGTGTGTTTGCATGAATGCATGCGTGTACATGTTAGCTTTTATGTCTTTGACAAATGATCTCGAAGTTTTTGTAGCTCTCTGAATCAGTTACAGGATATAAAATACCTTACTTTCTCTCACTTATAAAAAGGAGATATTTAACCTCACAGCCTGGTTTCATCTTCAAAATTGTGACAAGAAAACTATGGTACAGGGTTGGGGATGTTGCTCAGTGGTACAGGGCTTGCCTAGCATATGTAAACCCCTGGGTTTGACCCCTAGCAGCTCCACAAACAAGGAGAAAAAGAAAGTCACCACACAAATTTACACTGGATTACTGTGCATTTGTAAGGTAAGAGAGGCTTTCTCCATAGTGCCATAAAAGATCTCTAAGACATATCATTAAATGAAAAACAGTACACAGAGTGCTCCTTTAATACAGATGGGCTAAAAACTGTCTAACCACACACACACACACACACACACACACACACACACACACACACACACACACAGTGTGCTGTCTTTGTATACAGGGCATCTCAGGAATAGACTCCCCTAACCTAAAAAAAGAAATAGTGGTTACCTACATGAAGTGAATGAGGAATAAAACCCCTCAATCTTATAAAAACAAATATTTAGTATTTTGGAATTAAATTGTGTTAATAGTTATGACTTACACCATGAAATTGTTTTGTTTTTGTTTGTGACACTGTGAATTGAATCAAGGGTCTCATAAATGCTAGGCAAATGCTCTATCACTGAGCTATATACCCAGCCTTATGAAGTTGAGGGATAAATGACATTCTGCATTTCAATAGTCTAGCATGTAGCTAGACACCTAGTAAATATTCAATACATATTTTTGGGAGTTGTCTTTTTACTACACAAAGGCCAAAGAGAGCTGAAGACAAGTTGCAAGAGGCTGGCTGCTGGGCTTACAATGAGGTTTAAGGAGCGGAGACACTATGAGGACTTTCTGATTTCCTCCTTGGTCACTCCATCAGAAAGTCTCAGTGACCCTGGGAAAATGTGGAGCCAAAAATAAAGGTGGAGCCTTTTGCCCAGGAACCCAAGAATGAAGGAAAGAATGGTAACTCTAATACAGAACCTGCTCAAACCATGACTGCAAGAGCTAGAAGTGATTTAAAAGTGAGGATGCCCCAGAACAGATTAAAAAATGATAATGGAAGCCACTGAAATGTCCTTTTTGTCTACTGTGCATTTGCAGGGCCTTCTGTGCCTTTAAAATGTATTTTGATGGAGTAATTTAAAAATGTCAAAATGGATTGAGAATTATGAAACAAAACAAAACAAAACCCCCAAATGAATAGAACCTCTTACAGTTACAGAATGGGCTATACTTTTTTTTTTTCTTAAAAGATTTAATAATCAAATTTAAAAGTTAGGAAATTACAATGATTGCTGAGTATTTGGGTATTGTAATCTAAAAACTGCTTTTATATTCCTGTTTTACCTAGCGTTATGGTAAGTAGCTGGTAAAGACTAATTCTTTCAGTTCTTTTAGGATTAAAAGACATCTTTTTTTTTTTTTTTAATCGCAGGAAAGTACCATTAGGGGCACTTTACGGGGAATAGTACACAATGGATGTCTTGTCTTTGTTAGATCCATCTGCCTTTCAGTGGTCTATAAAAGGAGCAGGCAGGAGGCTCTCTTGTTTAGCTACCATATTGTTAGCTACCATTAAAATTTTCAGCTTAAAGAGCAGACAGGCCTGAGAGCAAATTCTGTCAATCATTAGTCGTGCAGCTTTGGGTAAGTTATTTGATTTCATTTAGCTTCAGTTTTCCCATTGGCAAAGTCAGGATAAAGAGAATCCTACCTGATCGGGATGCTATAGAGATCAGAATGCGTCGATGGTACCGACAATGCTTGGAACATAAGTAGACATTTAGTTAACGTTAGCTGCTATCTTTACTACCTCTCTTTCTACTTAGCCACTCAAGGGTCTTTAGAGAGCAATTATGTTAGACCAATCTTTGAATCAGACAGAGAAAACCAGGAAGAGTAAGATACAGTGTTTGTGCACAAAAGTCTTCTTAGTGTAAGCTGGGGGATAAATCAAAAGAGGCAGTATGGCATTGGTAATACTATAACAGAAGTCAGTGCTAGTACTCTGGGCATAAAGGATATTGGTGAGTCTGCTCCAAGGGTGGTACAGGGTTTGTGGGCTGCTTGTGTTCAACAAAGGGCTTGGGATGTGTATATTAAAGGCCTTTTTAGGAAAAAGCACCATATGGTCATGGACACAAGGAAAAACAGGCTTCCAGAAAAGGGGTGAACACCTATACAGCTGGGTCTTAGCAGGTCAGTGAGCGAGCCTGTGGGCAGGGCCAGAAGTCACATCACAAAGAGCCAAGTGTACAAGAAAGTTTCTGTAATTTGGTGTGTTCAACAAGTCAACTTGAAAATGAGAAGTTTATAGATAGTCAATGTTGCTCTGCCACAGGAATGTCCTGAGGGTGGAAGGATTATTATTGTGGCAGAAGGATAGGTTACTTCCTTGGCAAGGATTGTAAGGTAGCTCTGAAATGGCATCTTGTTGGATCTTGCCAGGAACTTAACCATCTTTGCAAACTCTGTGTTGACTCTCAAGTTAACACAGAATCTGTCAGTAACTAGCCCATCCTTATTAAAACAACAACCAAAACAAAACAACAAAACAGCAATTTATTTTAAACAGATACTTCATTCTAGTACAAAAAGGTTAGTACTGGATTAAAGCTTCTTTTTAAACAGAGTATGGTAAAATGGAGGTGATTCACACATGTACCATTGCAAATGTCTTCCAATTAATAAAGGTGAAAACTGGGAATTTTTTTCCTTGTACATTTGTGAATTTCTAAGAGACCATTGGTTTATCTTCTGGGGGTTGAGTCTATGGAATGACTAGTAGGTAGTATCTACTACAAAGAGTGGTACAATTCTTCAATACTGGCCATCAGTGCAGGTGAAGGAGGTTATTTGGAGGGTAGCCTTAGAAGAGAGAGAGCTGAAGGAAGCTGGGCATGAACAAGGGCACAAAAGAAGCCAGGCCAGTCTGTACTGCTGTGGACAATGCACTTGCTGGGATTAGACTCAGAGAGAACTATAATTTTTCATAATTTTGAACCAAACGTGGAGAGCCTCTGATTTTGATTTAATAAGTACGCCCTCCTGCTCTGCCCGCCCCCTCCAAACACCCTCTGTTCCCCTTCCTTTCCTAGGTACATGTGAAAATTTCCTCGGGAGCCAGTGCATCCTGCAGCAATCAAGGTTCACTAAAGCATTACCTTTTAGAAGTATCAAATTATTTCAGGTTTGTTGAACTGGGACAGAAAGAGACACTAACAGATGAGGTTTGCTAAATTCAAGCATTAAAAAGTAAGTCATGGGAACACCCCTAGAAAGGTTGGTTGAAAGAAAGCAAATATGTGCTATTGGTAAGGAGTGTTACTCCTTCCCAAATGCACTATAAATAATAACAAAGTGGCACGCTGGCCCAGCAGGTGTAAATGCATCGTCCTTTACACATATCAGTGCTGTTCAAGCATCTCACAGACAAGCCTGAATTCGCATGTGGCCCTTAGAAAACTCCATGCCCTTGCTTTTTAACCTGCTATCTTTAACTGGTAAAAGTACATTAGCTCCTCAGACCACAGATGGGTTTATAACAAAGGCCACTTTCAATTGAATATAAAGTGAACCTGCTTGAACACATCACAGAGATCCTACAACCTGGTAAACAGAAATCAAAATGAGACTTTTGAACCTAAGCCCACAAATCGTGATGTTTAATGTCAAGAAATGGGATGGTGCACACAAGAATTTTAGTAACTTTTTAACATTCTAAGTAGTATTCCTTTTTTAATTCAACTATCTTGAAAACTTTGTTAGATAAGGCCTCCAAAAACTTGTATAAACACCCCATGCCAATATAAACTAACACGTACTATGGCAATGGTAAAAAGGAATAACCTAAACATGTAATCATGGAGAACTGAGTAAATCAGTAACACCACATCTACTTTATGGGATCTAGGCCTCTTGACAGTTTTTACACACACACACACACACACACACACACACACACACACACACACACGGACATGAGAAAATGCTCCCACCACATAGTTAAATAAAAAAGGGGACTATAAGATACCATTTACAGCATGATTCAGATTTACAGGACATACAAAATAGGTGGGAAAGGTCAACTAAATCAACAAAGATTATTTTCTTGATTATTTCCTTCTTTGGTATTTTTGTTATTAAAAAATACAAATAAAATATTATCTTTTGAAAGCTGAACGGGCCATGGAGTCATAGAAAAGCACCAAAAAACTTCTAATTAAAATCGATGCTTGTGCTGGTGGTGGAGCATGCCTTTAATCCCAGTACTCAGGAGGCAGAGGCAGGCGGACCTCTGTTAGTTCAAAGCCCAGCCTGGTCTACAGAGTTAGTTCCAGGACAGCCAGGACTACATAGCTTGTAAAACAAACTAACAAACAAAATTGATGTTTGTAGCTGACTTATGGCATGTTTGCAGTCTCAGCATTCAAGGCGCTGAGGCAGGATTCAGTTTGAGGAACCTAGCCTGAGGAACCTAGTGAGATTCTGCCTCCAAACAAACAAAATATTTGTAATACCATTTAAATGGCATTCCCAAGTGTTTATTGTATAATAAGCTGAAGCAAACAAGAGAGGAAGCTGTACAGCTAATCTCTATACTTATGATCTGCACAAAAATGGGTCTGAAATAAAATAAGCTGAAAAGTCAAATCAGCAGAGACTTAAAGTGACAAAAATTACTGACAACCTCTTCTCTCCTTATTTTTTTTTATGTGTGTATTTTACAAAATGTTGCCAATAAACACTATAATCAGACATGGCAGTTATTTTAATTCGGCATGAAAAAAATCTAAATCTTTAAGTTGTTGAGATATTAAATCACACAGACTAAACTTCCAATCTTCTAAATCCAAATCTACTTTTCATGAAACTAACATTTTTAATCATTTTTTTGAGGATTTCATACATGAGTAGTGTATTTACATCATTCCCATCCCTTCTCTCTCCTCCAACTCCTCCCCAGCCCAGCTCCCTCTCAATTCTCATCTTAATCATTGTAAACACACACACACACACACACACACACACACACACACACACACACGCGCGCGCGCGCGCACGCACGCACGCACGCACGCACCACACATATACACCACACACACAAACAACACCACACATATACACCACACACACACACACACACACACACACACACACCACACAACACCACACATATACACCACACCCACACCCATATCCACATACACACACACTCCACACACTTCTGAATCTATTCAGTATTGGTCACATGCATATGTGTTTGGGGATGACCGCTTGGGATTGATAAACTAGCAAGGGGCTATCCCTGGAGAAGACTGAGTCTCTCTCTTTTAGCAGTTGTTAATGGTTTATAGCTCTTTATTTAGGGGTTGGGGCCTTGTGAGATTTCTCACATCCACATTGGGTGTCAACCAGTAGTGTCATTGTGCAGGTCTTATTTAGGACACCATACTGTTAAGATTTCATGGGTGTAACTCCCTGTCCTCTATAGAAGACAATATCTCCTTTTTAATATGATGAAATCTGAAGGGGAAGGTCCGATGACAATTAAAGATGGTAGAATTCACAGTTCCTACTTATTCCCATTAGCTCATTTTTTTTAAACATGCAATTAAAAGATTTACAGGTATTCTGACAATGAACTACTTGTAAAAAATAAAGACTCAAAAGTTTATGAAAACATAGGTATATTCTTGAAAAGATTATGTCTTAATGCTTCAAAAGGCCAAGGAAGGCAGGTTTGCAGCCATTGTGGAAACATAGTTTTTAACAATTTTTAAAAACCAACGAATTTTTAGCTTATAATTTATTCAAAAATATTTTTTCTTTTTTTAATTTAATTTAATTTAATTTTACAATAAATTCAGTTCTACATATCAGCCACGGATTCCCTTGTTCTCCCCCCTCCTGCCCTATTCAAAAATATTTAATCCTCTATTACAGGTCAGGTGTTACTCTACGTACCAAGGCTATAGAAGTTCTTCCAACTAGTACTGGAGAGAGTGTGTTGCTCTCATTGGACACGTTGAAGACATGTCTGGGTGAGCACTTGGCAAAGATGTTACAAAAAGAATCCAGTGTGTGAGTGAGATGGCAATGATCTAGACCTATTTCTCAGCCTGCAAATCTCCAGCTTCCCCTTCTTGCCACCCCTAACTCCACTTCCACCAACTTCTGGAGAGCAGAGCCTGACTGAAAGGCTACAAGCAAGTTATTCAAGTTATTTGCATATGATAGGCCACTTTGAGCCTCGATGTCAGGCAAGCATGAAGAAGCATGATCAAGGAAGGAGAGGAAGACACAGCCTAAGATGTGTCATGAGCTGTATATTGCTGCGGGCAAATGGGACTCATTCCCTCTGGGACCTCTGAGGAGCATACATAATGCGATTCAGAATTTCCTATTCAAGGGATGAGGAGGAGAGCTACGATGCTTCTATCCTTCAGTCCCATCCCCTCCCTGCTAATTATAAGAGTTGCCACACAGGGAGGCGACTCCCTTGTACTTCCAGTTTGTGCATACCAAGGCGGTGAGTGGACTCTTGGGTAGAGAGGAGCTACAGGTGTGGCAACTGCTGCAAAGTGATATCTGGTTAGACCTACATGAAGCTGGTTGCTACAGCAATGTCTTGAGTTAGTTTGGCACAAAAATATGCTAGGCTGAATGTTAGGGAGGACACCACAGTTAAGATCCCTAAGCCACATGGAAGCACAGTAACTATTTCACAGAGTCACAAATATATGAAGAGTGTATACATATATATAAAACCCTCAAAGCTAACTAGTGACATAGATCATATTTTCACGTCAGCTTTAAATACAGTGAAATAGCCTTTTAGAATCTAGCGATACGCCTGAGGTTATCCATAAAAAGCAGACAGAAGACAGGGATGAGGTTCTGGCTGCCAAGCCATTTGTGTCCAAATGACAGGTAGGAATCACTTAGTCTTAGGATTTCCTAGTTTTGCATCTGTTTTTGACCAGAGTATGAGTCTAGAAGACAGAAACTGCTGCATCCATCCAGTATCTAACACTGTAGTATATGGCAAGCCCAGTGCTTTTGTGACTAGTTGAATATCTTGTTTCATAGGATGAGGAATCCACTCCAAGTGGACTATTGGTTCCGGACAGCAAGAAACATCATCATCTAATCATATTTATATCTGAGCACCCGACACGTGTTTCAATCAATCTTTGTTCTCCCTAATAGAATGGAAGTTTCCAGAAGGCAGAGAATATTGGAAAAAATGTTGGCTTTATATCAGGAGGCCTCATCTATTTGTTATATATTGTTGAACAAATTACATACTAATTTTTCAACCAGAGACTGTTGTGAAGATTATAAATAATGTCAAAACATTCATTATTAGATTTGGCTCTTAGGAAACTTGATAAACACCAGCTATTATTTCATTATTGGAAACTCTATGGTCTTAGTAGTTACACTGTGTTCAAAGCTAGATGAAAACTCCTTTGGTATACCCACTGTGGCATTGGAAAACCTATACTACACAAACTACCTAATGAAAAGATTATACCTGGAACCTAGCTGATGGTCAATAATTATCTATGGATATTAAATGAATCAGTAAGCCACATTTGCTTTAGATAGGCATCAGTAGCCTGTATGCTGAGAACCAATGAATACATTATAAATCTCTCATTATACATCTGATAGGGAAAGAATACCAGTGAGGAAATGAAGAAATGGCTATGTACTATGATAGGTAGGTCTAAGTACTCCCCTCTTCCCTCACCAAAAAAAAAAAAAAAAGAAAGAAAGAAAGAAAGAAGGAAGAAGGGAGGGAGGGAGGAAGAAAGAAAGAAAGGAAGGAAGACAGACCAGATCTCTGGAGCTCATTTTCAATATAATTTGATCACAAATTTCTTGTACTACTTGGCCTTATGCATCACCAAATTAAATATCTCTTGTAGGGGGAGGGGCTGAAGAAAAGGCACAGTGGCTAAAAGCACACACTGCTCTTGCAGAGGATCCATATTTGATTCCTAGAACTCATATTGGGTGGCTCTCAATCGCTGTTTATGTCAGCTTCAGGGGATCTAAGACTTTTGGTTTTTTCAAACACATGCACATACTCACAGAGATAAAGACATACACACGATTAAAAACAAACAACAAAACAAAACAAAAAAAGAACACAAAAAAGCTGGGTGGTGGTGGCGCACGCCTTTAATCTCAGCACTTGGGAGGCAGAGCCAGGCGGATCTCTGTGAGTTCAAGGCCAGCCTGGGCAACAAAGTGAATTCCAGGAAAGGCACAAAGCTACACAGAGAAACCCTGTCTTGAAAAAAAAAATTTTTTTTTTAGAAACCTAGGGTTATTAATCCTAGCATTTGGGAGGAAGAGTTCAAGGCCAGCCTGATCTACATTGGGAGTTCTAGGACAGCCAGGGCTATACAGAGAAACCCTGTCTTGAAAAACCATTTTTTTAAAAAAAGCTGTAAGTTCACTAAATTTCTTAGATGCTTCTTTGCAGTGGACTGCAAGGACTCTAGGAAACATTTTTTCTAGGCACAGGTTCATGGGCTGCCTGCTGGTGAGGCACTAGTGCAAATATCCCTCGTCTTTGATGATCTAAAGTTGCTGGATTTGAAAGATCTTCTTTTCTTACCATGGAAATACGTATTTCCTCAAGGCGTTTACTTTATATTACTACAATCTAACCTTAAAATATGAAGATTTAAAAAACCAAAAAAGAAAAGAAAAAAAGAAAAAGCCGGGCGGTGGTGGCGCATGCCTTTAATCCCAGCACTTGGGAGGCAGAGCCAGGCGGATCTCTGTGAGTTCGAGGCCAGCCTGGGCTACCAAGTGAGTTCCAGGAAAGGCGCAAAGCTACAGAGAGAAACCCTGTCTCGAAAAACCAAAATAAATAAATAAATAAATAAATAAATAAATAAATAAATAAATAAAGATTTAAAGATCTATTTTAGAACCATGATTTGATAGGATAACAAACTAGGGAAACTGAGTGATTGAAGGTCAGTGTCCCAGGCTATCTGAGAGTAGTGGACGTACTTTGGAAGTACCGTGGAACCATCTACAGCTCTGCCATGTGCTAGCTGAATAAGCCTGGACTTTCAATCGTGGTCTGTTTTTCCTGGTGTATAACAGGAGGCTGTTAGTGCCCATTTCTCTGACCTCCACCTAATGGTTTATTGGGAAAACAGCCAAGTGCTTGGCATGTGGTATATACTCAATCATATTGCTTTCCTTTCCTTCATATCCATTCACTTACTGTCTTGCTCACCATCCTAATATAATATAGGTCATGCAATTCTTTGTCAATAAATAATCTTCCTGAAAGAAAAAGGAGTTTCAAATCAGAGTGTCTAGGGCCAAATTTTACAAAAAAAAAAAAAAAAAAAAAAGGCTTTTAACAAGATGGCTCATTAAGCACCAAACCACATTGTAAAGTTCAGCTCAACCACAGCTAGTGTTTTCTGGCCAGTTAATTGGGCATACTTTTAAATCCCACTGGCTAGAAGATGAAGATCAGTGTTTCATTGGGCATCATTAAAATTATTACCCTCGTGTTAGACTTCCCATGATGCTTAGTGACTAGAGGTAAGTTGGGAGTTTAATTTAGCTTCCAGAGCATCAGTAGGTTTTGTTCTCAGCAGAGAACAGTCAGTTATGTAATTGTCTTGGCTTCTGCTTCAGAAGGTGAACCCTGACTCTTCAATTAACTACAGATACTCAGGTCTTCAGGAGCTGTGCCTAGATTAGCTTTCCCACAAATCACTTGGAATGCAAAGATGATACCTAACTTCCCTAGACATTTGCTGAGAGAGAAGGTTCTAAGCTGAGCAGGCAGACACTGAAAAGACAGTCTAAAAATCAGGCTAGCTTTTCCCACCAAGGGTTTTCTACCCCTGCCCCTTTGCTGTCTATGGTGGCTTGAAGATTTCCCCCATATTCTCGGCCATCTAAATACTTGGTCCCCAGTTGGTGACACTATTTCAGTAGGTTTAGAAGGTATGGGCCTTGCTGGAGGAAGAATATTACTGGGTATGGGTTTGAGGGTTTTTTTTTTTTTCTTAGTGCACTCTCTTTGCTTGTTTGTGGTTAGAGATTTGAGCTCTCAGCTGCTGAAGCAGCCCCCATTTGCCTGGGGCCACGTTCCCTAGTCATGATGGTGATGGGCTCTTAACCTTCTGTACCGGAAGTCCAAAACAAACTGTCCCTTCTACATATTGCCTTGGTTACGGTGTTTCCTCACAGTCATAGAAAAGTAACAGAGTCACTGCCCTTACTATCCTAGACTGTCTTGCTCCCCTTTCTAAGCCCTGTCTGGTGTTTTGAACAGCATTTGCAAGAAAGTGTTAAAGAGGAAAATATCACAGGATAAAATGGGGCTCACAAAAGCAGACGAGAGAAGTTACTGTGTCATGAACAGTTTGACACAGGCACACTTAGCAGTGACACAAATCTGTGAGAGTGCAGTCATTTTATATCAACACAATCCAAAAATAAAACAGAAAACAAAAATAAAACCCCGACACAGCAAACAAACCAAAATAAACCCAAAATATAATATTAGACAATAAAGTCTTACATCCTAGTAACTATCACTTTCAATACTAATAAACACAGCTAATAGTTACAGAAACAAATGTGTGCCACAGTCTTTAGTAAATACTTAACACAGCCTATCTCTTATTGGCTGTTATCTTCAGCAGCTGAGAGCTCAAATCTCAAGTTGATATTTAGATTGAGCCACATGACTTCCTTATATCTCATGAGCTTGCTTGGCTGTAATATCACAGCCTTAAGAGTCACCCACGCCTCTGATTCTTTGACTGTGCACCCCAAATTCTGTATGAAATTCAAAAGTAACTATATAGACATTCTTTCTTGCCTTGTGCACATGTGGAGAACCAGACCAAAAATATGGCAACTCACCAGCCCTGGAGTGGTGGCTTGGTTGGAAAGTACTTGCAGTACAAGTATGAGGGCCTTTGTTGGTTCCCCAAGAACTCATTTAAAAAGGAAAAAGAAAGCTGGGTGTGGTAGCACAGACTGTAATTACAGCACTGGAAAGGCTGGGAAGGCAGAAACTGAAGGATCCCGGGAACTCATGAGCCAACTAGACCAAATTGGTGAGTTCCAGGCCAATGAGAGGCCAGGTCTCAAAGAATAGGATGGACAGTACCTGAGGATTAACAACCAAGTTTGTCTTCTGGCCTACACACACACACACACACACACACACACACACACACACACACACACACACACATTCATACACACATACAAAAACAGTATGACAACTCAAAGTCCAGGCAATCACCCTTAAGCCTTTATGCAAGCCAGGGCCCGTGGATGCTATCTATGACCACTCTGGTCAGTAGAGGCACCACACTGCTGATGCTTAGATGACTATCCTCCCAGGTTTCTCCTTGGCATGCCTCTGTGGCCTCATTTACTGCAGAATGAGGTCTTCCCAGGTAACGGGATGACGTCTGTGTACAACTTGACATTGTGAGTCATTTGACTGTCATCATGCAGCAGTCTTTGTGGTGCAGATCAAGCTCACCCTGTGGGAGTCCTGCAAGTTTCCTGGTGTATTTTCTATTTATTCTGAAGTGATTGTACTTGACACCTAGGGCTGACTAATACCTGTGTATGACCAAGATAAGTACCCAGATTCTACCTTTTAGAATTTTGAACAAAGTTACAGGCAGATAAACATAATCGCCGTTAAGATGAAGGCCATCTTGCAAATACCACATCTAGACTTGTCAGAAGGCAGACTAAGAGAAAAGCCTATCCATTGCCTGTCTTGTGTTTCCAGGAAGCTTTGCATTGTGTGCAAACAGCTACCACACCAGGAGCATCTTAGGAACATCAAAGCTCAAGCTCTTCCCAGAGCTACAGGGGACTCCCCTATGTGAGATGCTCCAGCATATAACATATGCATTCTTACTTCCCCAGGGGAGTCCTTGCCCTGGAAGACATGGGAATGGGGGGTGTGCTGGGGGTAGGGCCGGGGGAGCGCGGGAGGAGGGAGAACAGGGGAATCCATGACTGATATGTAAAATTAAATTAAATTATAAAATAAAAAAAATTTAAAAAAGAGTTTCATTTAGCTAGCTCTCTGTCGATGCTCTTGGTCATGGTGTCATGGTCGGCATTATGGTCACAGCAGTCATGGAGAACTTAACCAGATTCTGTGACCCAGAACTGCTGGGTTCATATACTTGTCCCTAAGGTATTTGTCACTGGGTGTTACCTAGACAGAAAGAATTGGAAAAATTCTACTGCCTTTCAGAATCAGAGTATGCTATCAAAAGGGAATTGAGTCCCAATGAACCTGGAATTGGAAGACTGTGGCTCTGTCACAGAATGTTCACATTTAAAAATTTAAGGGAAAAGTAAAAATATGTTTATTAAAAATAATCTTGTTCATTAAATATTTAACTGGAAACTGAATTAACATATAAAAGGGAAATATTAACTGAATATAATTGATTACCATACTATTTATAAAATGGTTTCATGTTTTTCCACATTAATTTTAAAATACAAAAAACCACATATAAATCCTGATCTGTCTTCTTATAGACAAGGACATTGGTGCAGGAGAGCTCTTTGGTCTCATCCTCACAGAACAAGTCGAACCTAGTGGTTTCATCATTGCATGTGCAAAGTTCGCTTGGAAAGCACACTGTCCCCCCGTGGAGAGGCACAGAAAGCCACTTTAAGTTGAAGCAGTCAAAAAAAGCAGAGATAAAAACAGAGCTTAGAAGAATGGGAAAGGGATGCAAATGAGTCAGACTTCCAGAGGCGTGGAAGGACCATCCAGAGAAAAACACTTGGGAATGGGCATGAAAAAAAATTTTGGAGAAGGAAGAAGAAAATACTGAAATGCAACATTCACAGCCTCACATAATAGTAGCTGCAAGAGAGAGTGAGCGAAGGGAAGTGAGAAAGCAGATGGTGGAAGGTTCTACGGAGCTGGGCCAGAGCATCGGGCTATTTGGCAACTCAAAGACTGGCATAAGGAATATATTTTCAGAATTCAGATATCCCAGTTTTATTCATTAAGTTTTAGCAGTGATTTTAAAATACACTAGGAAATAAAAAAGAGAAACAACACCAGAGAGTTTGGAAAACTCGACTGTGCTGGTGCTTGCACCTTCTATAATTCCGCACCTGTCTCATCAACTGCTGGCTGTGTCTCAGGAGACCTGACATCACTGTTTTCTGATTCGAGGAAAGAGCATGTGCCAGCACTTAGGAAAGTGCAAAGGTGAAGGGAAGCTTGGCACGGGACATGTGTATCTTTCAGGCAGGTGTTGGGTGGATGGTTCATCTTCTGAATATCAAAAGTGGCTGAGGTGGGTCTGAAAATACTTTTAATTCAACAGCACACTAGTGGGATCTGTTTTTCTAAGGGTTGCATACTCAAAGCAATTTGCTCCTAAGCATTTTCTTAACAAAACAAATGGTTGTTTAAGTATCAGAAACACAAAACAGCTACCAATTTAGGAGTCCCTTGAAAGAACCAGTTAATACACTGTTGAAAACCACAGTTCTAACTCTTGCCCTCTGCAACTGAGTTTGAACACTGAAATTTCTCACAAATTTTTGGTGTTTGGGCAAGCAAATCTCAAACCCACCAGGTATCAATTATCTTATAGACAACAATAGCTCCTACACATATGTCCAGCTGAATTGTTAATGCAGGTGGGTTATGCTTTAACTAAATCACCTCATCACTGAGATTGCCTCCATCAACAGAAAAAGGTCCTTTCAAACTCAAAGAGCTGGGAATTGCCACCTTGTATTACTGCACAATGCAGAGGACAATGAAAAAAGCCAGATGAGGCCTACACCTACCTCCCTTCCTTAGCCAATGAGGCCCATGCCTTGTCTTTTTAATGACCGCCTTCCCTCTGACCTGCTCATGGGAATAACATGATTTTTTTTCCTAATGGTAAAACTGATCCTTTCTTGCTTAAACCCATTTAACTGGTCTTACTGCCTTCACACTGAACATCAAACTCCAACATAAAATCCTTCTGTGCTCTGGGTCCCCCCTGACAACCAGGTTGCCCAAGACACTTGTGGGAGCTCCAGCCTGTGGAATTAATTACTCTCACTTCACAGCTAATGCTGAGACAGGACACTGACCTACTTTCTGACCAGTGTTCCCTCCGTCCACTCTTCAGGGCTGAGTTCTTGGTCCTTCACATCTCAGCCAGGACACTTCTCTCTGGGAGCCTTCTGTGATCATCTTTTCAAGGTTAGGTAAGGATTTCCTTCCTAGCAGCTGAGAGGGTTGTGTTATATTGAAAATGCTGCATTGCAAAGCCTCTTAGTCAGTCTGTGCAGAGACCCTGTCTGATTTCACTGTGACATTTAGCACAGTGCCTGGTACACAGTGTCACAGGTGCTCACCGAAGATTTGCCTAACACTCCATGAGGGTCCCAGCTCTAAAACCTGGGGACATGGGGTCCTGTTAGTTGTTTTCCTTTTTGTCTTAAGTCTTTATGGAAGAAAAGTACATACCAACAAATTCACAGTCAAATCTCCAAGCACAGAGACAAGAGAAGGAAGAAAACAGAATTGTGGGAATTGACTGCAAGACACAAGACATCCTGGCAACAAGTCCTGGGGTCCTTAATCAGGTTTCTTTCCCTTATGTCCTGGCTTTTCCTACCTACCCTGTGAAATTAATACCAGCTACTGAGCTTTTTGGTTTTATATGTCCCTTGTAAGTTTTGTAAAGAATTGGTGACAAATTAATCCACATTTGAGTGGCCTTTGCTTTAGATTTATAGATGGATCTCTACATTCCTGCATTCCACATTCATGGATTCAACTAAACTTGTATTGAAAATATCAGGAAAAGTAAAACTGTATTAAATGCACACAGAGATTTTTCTGTGTTGTTATTCCCTAAAGAGAATAACATAAACTATTTGCATAGTATTTATACTGTACTAGGTATTAGTAAGTAATCTGGAGATAATTTGGAAGTCTGTGAGAGGGGCTGGAGCGATGCCTCAGCAGTTAAGATCCCTTACTGCTCTTGTAGAGGCCCTGGGTTTAGCTCCCAGCACCCACATGACAGCTCATAGCCATCCGTCTCACCAGTTGCAGGAAATCCAATTCCTCTTCTGACTTTTACAGGCTCCTGCACACACATGGTACCCCCACATAAACTCAGACCACATATATGCACGAAATTAAACAAAATTTTAAAAAGTATATAAGAAAATAAAAAAAATAAAAATAAAAAAAGTATATAAGAAAATAGTGTGGCAGTTCCTAAAAGACAAAACAAAACAGTGTGTGTGTGTGTGTGTCTACTGTGTATGCAAAAGAAAGGAGATAGCAAAAAGGTACCTGTGTGTCTTTTTTTTTAAAACAGTACTATTAATAAGGGTAAAGATGTGAAAGTTAACCTAGCTATTTATCAACACATGAATGAATTTTAAAAAAAAGATACATACAAAGGAATATCTGGCTACAAGGAAGAATCTTGCCAATTGCTGCAAAAACTGGAGGGCAGTATGTTGAACAAAATAAGCCACACACAGAAAGCAAGTACCACATGTTCTCTCATATGTGAAAGCTAAAAATGTCAGCCCAGATATAGAACAGTGATTACTAACAGTTGTGAGGGCTAAGGGAGAGGCTGACTATCAGGAGGCTGAATTTCATCAGTGCACACTGTTTACACACATATAATATTTGTCAAAAAAAAAAAAATCAAAAACAAAGTGTATTCCGGGATAGGCATAAGCTACATGAAAATGCTACGCTATTTCTAAAAGTGACCTGAGCATCTGCAGAGATGGGTATCTGTGTGGGTATGAGGTGGGGGTGGGGGGATCGCAGAGCCAATCGTGTGTGACTCTCAAGAGGTACTTTGTTTTAACAGGAGCATCATACAATACCTATGCTTGAGCATGTATAAGCTGCTGCCAATCCTTTCTAATTGATCTTTAAAATGGGCCCCAAAATATTTGGCTATACCCATTTTTCTGTGAACACTGAGCAGCCAGGGGTGACTTCCTTTTGAGCACATAGCAGAGCATTTGGGAAAACGTCTGCTTTCTTTTTCTCATTCCACTTCTTTCCTGTCAGCCCACTGCAGACTTCCCTCACACCAGCTTCAATGCTGTATGTTTGTGTACAAGTCTTTCTGGAGTTCACGCCTCTTGTAAGCAGGGCCTATGTCTCACTTTTCTTTCTCTCCCTAATTCAGGATCCAGTATTTGTAGGCATACAAAAAGCACCACTGAAATATCTGCAAGTTGCATGGCTACTCTGCCCACCTAAGTATCCTTAGGTCTACTGTCAGGGAAACATCCTGGTCGTGTTATTTACTGGAGAGAAATCTTGGTGCCAAAGGAAGATTAAGAATTTTCTAGTAGCCATCCGCTCTCTCTTCTTGCTTCCGTTAAGCCTAGGCTCCCCTTCAGCATCAGTGACTCAGAGCTCCTATCTTTTCAAGGAAGTGCATAGGAGCTCTCAGTCTTAGGAAGTCCTAGATTTCCTCCCTGATGCCACAGAGGAACACAATTTACACATAGCTGGTCCCAACAATGACAACACCCGGAGTGACTTGAGTAAATGCAATGCTCTGCCATTTACACATAAATAATCATCAAGTCCAGATGAATCAAGTTTTGGCTTTAGTGTAAAGTCAAATTAAATGTTCTTTTGTTATCTTTTTTTTTTTGGTTTTCTAGACAGGGTTTCTCTGTGTGTATCCCTGGCTGTCAGGCTAGCCTCGAACTCACAGAGATCTGCCTGCCTCTGCCTCCCAAGTGCTGGGATTAAAGGCATGTGCCATCACCACCCAGCTAAATGTATTTTTCAAATGAACATGCTCTCTTAGATATCAGTGTGATGCAAAATGGTCTGGGGATGAATGGGTTACTTACTGCACATCCTACAAAAGGCAGCAGCAGGTTTTGTAGGGGCTTAGTCACAGGGTTCCATAGTAACACTCAGGGAATGAGTAGAGAGGGAAAAGTGAAAATAAAAACAAAATCAACTGTTCAATTAGAGCAGATGGAGAAAAACACTGCATAAGCTAATTGATTATAGCTATCGTGACAGCTGATTACAGTGTCTGCCTGCAAAATCACCGGGGGAGAACCACAAAAACCCTGCTGGCACTGTTTGGCTGCCTTCATGAAATATCCTTCAAATGGATGATGTCATGTAATTTGGCTCATTCTGGTAACAGAGTGAACCCATTGATGTGGTAATATAGAGGTAGGTCTGTTCTGCTGAACACAGAAAGCTAGACAGCTTTATTACTGCCTGTGGTTTGGGGTGTCCTAGGTTAGCCTGGCAATGATGTCAGAGGACTGTAACAGCAGAGCCTTTGGGATATATTTGATTTTTGTACCTGGATAACTTTATAGTTAGTGACATTATTATGCCTACTGACCCAAAGTGAAAAGGAATCATTATGTCTGGGTATTCCTTTGGGTGTGAATATGAGTTTGACCTCAAGCCCGCTCCCCCACTCCCTCTGGCACACACTCTGCTCAAGGGGAGAAGACAAATGCATCACAAAGCTTTGGGAGGACAGAGAGAGCATAAACAGAAAATCACAAGGCAGCAAGCTAGACCCTGAGAGCGCTCTGGGGACAGGGCTGGGAAGGGCAACTCACTCTGAACAACTTGGGGTAGAAAAGCTTGGCAAAGAAGCCTTAGACCTGGACATCTAAAGCCATCAGGACTCTGTCAGACACACAGAACACTCAGCTCAGAAGCTGGCGCAAATTCAGTTCCCAGTAGAGAACTGTATTACAGTTCACGGCAGGAGGCACTTTCGGTGCCGTGGACTGGAGGAAGCGTGTGCGGATGGGGAAACAATGTGCTGAGAAGGATCCACGTTCGGAAACATGCTTTGTGGCTGGGTGGGCCACAGTGATGCCCTTCTTATTTTAGCTAGGTGACTGATGACAGAGAGTACATTGTGAGCTGGTGAGGGAGGTGAAATCTGGAAGCCCATTTTGGCAGCTGTGATAAAAAGTTGAGTCATGATAAAAAAGAGGGGAGCACTGAGGGAATCAGAGCTGGACAGAGCTGTGCACACCTTCAATCCCAGCACTCTGGAGGCAGAGGCAGGTGGATCTCTGAGAGTTTGAAGCCAGCCACTAAGGTTCCCTGCTGGGACAGGAAGAGCTGGATGAATGTTGCAGGGCTGTGCCTCCTGGGGTGGGGGAAGCAACCCAGCATAGGCAATGCAAGTGTAAGGCCCTAGGAGGCAAAGTATTCCATGTGCTTTCTCTGCAAACCAGGAGGAGTATGCAAACAGAAGCCAGGTGCTTCAGTCAAGTTTGCAGAATTTTCTAAGAACTCGGAGAGGTGAAAGAAAGAGAGAAAGAAAGAGAGAGAGAGAGACAGAGAGAGAGAGAGACAGAGAGAGAGAGAGAGAGAGAGAGAGAGAGAGAGAGAGAGAGAGAGAGAGAAATGAAAAAAACCTTAAACTTAAAAAGACATGACAAATGTGGATGACAGTACTTATCAGGCAAGCTTGACAGCCTGAGTGTAATCCCATGATCCCAGGAATCTCCCAAAAATTTCAGATGTGGTGGACCACAACTGCAGTCCCAGTGTGCCTATGGTGAGATGGTAGGTGGAGACAGGAGAAAGGTTCTAAAGCTCCCATGCCACCTCCCCTGGAGTACACAGCACAGCAGCAAGAGAGACCCTGTCTCAACAAGGTGGAAGGTAAGAACTGACTCCTGAGAGATGTTCTATGACCTCTCCAGGCAAACCATCCCACACATGCACCCACTCCCCCACACAAACACACATAAAACGATCCTTTAGAAAACCCTCTATCACCCCTGAAAGGAAATGAAGTTGCTCTAGGATGACCAAGGTGCTCAACTTCCTCCTCTGTTCTGAGCATTGTCCCCAAACAGGAGGAGGCCATCCCTGGCCACCAGCTGTGAAGGACTAGGAGCGATATATGCTCACACCACTGCAGGCGACAGGCAGCCTGATGAACAGAAGTCTCTTAGGCTGAAGGGAGAGCGGAAAGAGGACAGGCTGCACTCAGAGTCCGGGGGGTAGGGGTGGGGGGTGGGGGGTTAGGTGTGGGGGGGTGGGGTAGGGGTGTGTGTGTGTGTGTGTGTGTGTGTGTGTGTGTGTGTGTGTGTGATGTCCAAACAAGGGAGAAGGGGAGGCTACAAGGAAGAAGATGAGAAGATAAATGGGGTGAGGAAGAGGCTCTGGATTCTAGCAGCTTGGTTGTTTTGTTTTGCTTTTTTTCTTTTATCAGCCATTAACCTCTGTATACAGCTCAGTCCTTTTAAACAAAAGTGTTGAGATGTAAACCTGTGTAAGGTTTGTTTTGAAAATACACAAGATGCTTGATTTTTTTTTTTTGGGGGGGGGGAATAGTCAATATATTGTCAACTACATTATTAGCTAACCTTGTCTGGGTGATATTTTCAATAGCCACTAACTTTGCATGCTATAGAGCAGGTGCTTTAAGTTGGCATGTACAGTTAAAGCAGATTCTTGTTGGTGCACAGTATACGTTAGCTTTCTATGGGGATGGTAGCTGTTTCCTCTTCTGTGTCTCTGCTGTGCCTTATAGGAGTATTTGTTTTATTTTCTGAATACCATTCTGTAATTTGGAAAGGAAAAAATTGCAACTGCTTTTGTTGACACTATGAATCCTTCTAACACAAATTGTATTAAGTAAACAAGATTGACATCTGCCTGCACATGATCTTTTCTGTTGTGGAATAGAATATTTGTTTAATAGGTAAAGATGTGTTGTATTTGTTTGTGTTGCAGAATAATTGTTTAACTATGTAAAGATGTGTTGCTTTTGTTTATGCTGCATTTGTTTAACTATGTAAAGATGTATTGCTGTTTTACCTTGCCTGCCTAAGGCACCTGGTTGGTCTAATAAAAAACTGAATGGCCAATAACTAGGCAGAAGAGAGATGGGTGGGGTTGACAGGCACAGAGAGAAAAGGGTGGCCCAGCCAGCCAGGGACCAGCCAGCCAGACACAGAGGAAGCAAGAAAGCAGGATGAACAGTACATAGATGAGGTAAATGAGTCTCAGAGCAGCACACAGATTAATAGAAATGGGTTGATTTAAGTTAAAAAAAAAAAGCTAGCAAAGAAACAAGCCTAAGCTAAGGCTGAGCATTCATAATTAATAAGTCTCTGTGGCATGATTTGGGGGCTGGCGTTCCAAGAAAGCCATGTACACTTTTCTGCTTACCAGTCTCTCAGGCTGTACCAGGCAATACTTTACCTCCTGCTGCTGACATCTTTATCTTGGTTGAGTCTCCTAAAAGCCCTGGGAGAGAATCGCTGTAGGCTGTAATGTTGTGGAGCCTCTTCCGCTCAGCAAACACTATGTTAAATAGTAGGAAAGCTCACAGAGCTAGGAAGGCACAGACCCTAGCCTGAACCCATGTCTAAAAAAACCAGCTCCTAGTCACTCCACAGCAGCTGCATCCTTGACTCCCAATTCATGGCCCAGCACAAAATGAAAGCTCTCCAAACTCAGAGACTACTCTGAAAGTCAGGATCGTCTTTGCATCCATTCATTAGCTATCTAAAGCTTTGGGTTCTTTTGTTGTTTATGTTGATTTAAAACAAGGTCTCATGTAGCCGAGGCTGGCCTCAAACTCATGATGTAGCCAAGGGTGACCTGAGGACTGGGACTTCAGTCATGTACTATCACCATGCCTGATTTATGTGATTCTGAGATTGAATCCGGCATATGATATGCTATCCTATCTATCACCTGAGCTACAACCTCAGTTCATCTCTACTGTTGTTATTAGTGTTGTTCCTGGGTTTCAGAATGAGAAAAGGAAGGCCATGGAAGGTTGTCTCCTTGGAGACACTCTTATTCTGAGTTCTGAGACTGGAATGCTGATTTCCCCTCAAGTAAAAGTAGTATTCAAGCAGCCTCCTCTGCTAGTGCCATATACCCCACTCCTAGTGAAGGAAACCGGTCCAAACTGGGTGCATGCTGGAACACCTCTGTGAGATCACTCAGATTAAATGCTTTTAGATGTGGAGAGCTGAGCACTGAACAAGGGTCAGCTAAGATAAGGAAGATAGCAGCTGGGCCTGGGCCTGAGCCTTCAGCATATGAATCAGGAGTCTTAGAGTTCAATAACTTGTTCCAAGCTTAACTTCAAAAGAGATGCTTTTATCAAGTATTCCAGAGGCCTCATCAAGGCAGAAAGCCAGGGAGACAACAGTGGGCTAAGCTATAAGGCACAGGGCCTGTAAACCTCAGATTAACATGTGTAAACGTTCACCCACTCTTGGCTACTCATTGCTTAACATTTGCAGACACTTTTAAGTTTTCAAGCCTCCAATACTCATGGATTTCCCAAGTCAGCATTTAATACCAGTTCCCCCCACAATACTATTCAAACTTCAGCTACAAAAGTATATTACCTGTGAGTGATCACATAAAGCAAAACCTTGATCCTAATGCTTTGGGTCATCAGTTACTACCTAAAACCACATGTGTATCATGATCCCTGACTTATCAGCCAATTGCTCCCAGGTTATTGGTTACCAAGCACCCATTTGTGGTGGTATTGTGTTCCCCACAATATTGTGCACCCTAATAAACTTATCTGGGGTCAGAGAACAGAACAGCCACTAGATACAGAGGCTAGAAAATGGTGGCACACACGCCTTTAATTCTAGCATTCCAGAGGCAGAAATTCATCTGGATCTTTGTGAGTTCAAGGCCACATTGGAAACAGCTAGGCATGGTGACACATGCCTTTAATCCCAGGCAGTGATGGCAGAAAGCAGAAAGGTATATAAGGCGTGAAGACCAGAAACTAGAAGCATTTGGCTGGTTAAGCTTTCAGACTTTTGAGAAGCAGTTCAGCTGAGATTCATTCTGGATGAGGACTCAGAAGTTTCCAGTCTGAGGAACTGGCGAGGTGAGGTAGCTGTGGCTTGTTCAGCTTCTCTGATCTTCTAGCATTCACCCCAATACCTGGCTCTGGGTTTGATTTTATTAATAAGACCATTTAAGACTCCTTCTACACCCATTATTTGGTTCATACAAAGAAAATCACATATGTTTTCTTTGTCTCCAAAATGACATTAAAAAAAAAAAAACCTATTTCAAAGAAAGATTGTACTAAACAAGACAAAAAGTTACACTGTGTGCATGTGAAATTCATACAAGACAATCAATTGCTGGAGATACAGCTGATGATTGGAATGCTGACAGTGCATTGTTGAAGACATGGAAGATCATGGAAATGTTGCCAAAATTGCCTTTTGAGAAGGTCCACCAATACATCCGGAGGAACTCGGTCCACACAAACTTAGGAGCATGAGTGAGGAATGAGATTGGGAGGGGAGGGGCGTGGGTATCCTTAAGGAAATGTCATTACTTCGGATTAAAGGACCTGCTACAGATGAGTTGTAGGAGTGAGAATATAAAGACAGAAAGGTTGCAAACCGACCCAGACTTTGAGAACAGTGCGACGGGTCACTAAAGCGTTTGAAAGGAATTTGCTTGGTATCAGGTTATGTGACCAACCTGGACAGGGAAGTCCTATTCACACTATCCTGTTCAATGTGTTATATTCCTAGTATTTTAAAAAGTATACTACACAAACACCAATTTTACTCCTCCCCCGTACCCTATATATTTGAAACAAACAACAGCTTTGGATAATTTAAGAAAAAGCAAGCAAGCAAGCAAACAAACTTGGAACAATCATAGTTTTGCCAGTGAGAATTACAATGCTGCTTCCATGGTGGTAAGCTCCACTCCTTTGAAGCATCAAGTATGAGACGACACAGTCCCCGCCCCCATGGTGGGCTGTCAGGTTAATGCTGAACACCTGTGGCTAACTGTGCTTCCTTACAAAGAGTGCTTGGCTTAGGGCATCTGTACCCTTTCAAGGGGCTGTGGGAAGTGATTTGTGAAGAGCTGGTGTAGAGAGAAGAGAAGCCATACTGTCAGACAAGCTCCCCAAGTCTGAGGAAAATCCTCTCTCCCGCCTGCCCAGCAAGTCTGCTCTCTCACCCCAGGGGCAGGGTGAGGAGAGACTCAGGGCTGGTTCACAAACAGGTTGCCAGCTGCTCAGCTGTTATGCCAGATGCAAATTAACTACCATCAGAATGCAGAGCCACAGGTTAAGGCTCCTTCTTAAAAAAAAAAAAATACAGAAACTAGACATGCTAACAAATGCTACTCAGGCAGCCTGTGTGAACTGAGTGCTTGGATGCAAATCTCCAAGTCTCCAAACCTATGGAAATCTCTGGGGCTGTGAGGCAACAAAATTGTACATGGAGTACATGAAATACACATCAGGCTTTATGAACAGGTGGTCATTTTAAATCCAACACATGCATTATAAGCATCTTGTATATCATTTCTCCATCATAAAGCATTTTGACTTTTTGTTTAGGCCCTTTCCAAAGAAAATGTGGGGGTGATAGACTGGAATGTGGATACCCTTAGAAACACAGCTGTTAAGAGGAAGACACTTTCTTCCATCCTTCCATTTAAAAATTATATAAGGTAAGTTTATCCCAGAGAGGCCAGATGCTCAGCCTCACGGTTGGACTCTTGTGTAGCAGTAACAACAGCAAAAATAAAAAATAAAATAAAATAAAAATGTATTGAGTTTTACTCTGCGGTAGGCACAGTCCTGAGGGTTTTACACAGGAGGCTCCTTTTGATTCCCACAAATCTATGAAACGCATTATCATTTCACAGCTGTGGATGGCTGAACAAGGTTGGTTTCCAAAAGGAACTCTGGAACTCAGGTAGAATGACCTTAGAGGGCATTCTCAACTACTAAGCAAGCTAGGATTGTTAATCATTTGCTGTCTGCAGACACTTAAATGTATACTTCTAAATAAGTAACCGTGCTTTTTGAAGGAGTATCTTGGAATCTAACTCTGCACACACAACTACAATCTTTAAAGGTCCACACAAAATAGATAATATTATCGCCATTTTACAGATAACGAAGTTGAAGGCAGTAGAGTACAGCTATTTCTCTACGTTGCATTAGTTGGTGAGTGGTAAAAGATTCAGCATTCAAATCTATCTGGTTCTTTTAGACAAGTAAGTCTGCCTTCCTGCAAGACAACTAGCTTGTCCCCTAAGCAGGATCTGATTCCACTTTAAACATGAATGCAGCAAACAGTTGCTCTGAAGTCAACGTGGACCCAGGCATTTCTGGAACCCATTTAAATCTGCTGCAAGAATTCCACATTCCTAAACGCCACAAGTCTCTCTCCCATCCCCCAACACACACACACACACACACACACACACACACACACACACACACACACACACACACACACACACACACCCTGTTCACCAAGAAAGACTTACTGTGAAGAAGCCGCTGGTGAAGCAAACTTGGGTGGTTTGGGGGCTGTTGTGTTGAGATGGAGGAGGAGAAACTTCAGTGACTGTAGCTTTCTCAGAACACAGCCGGCAACCGACTGGATCACAGAGCAGCGGCCGCAGACGCCTGCAAGCACCAAGTGCTGAGAAATGGCAAGGGCCGCTGTTCTGGGAAGGCAAGGAGGGGGTACTGCCGGGCTCTTTGCATCTCAGTGGTAGTCATTCCCTCACCGGATCTGTCAGGGGCAATATGTCTAAGAAAAGCAGCTCGGATCTCTCACCCGAGCGCCTTAGACAGTTTCCAGAGCGTTTCAGCGTGGCAGGCGGCGGATCCCTCTCGCAGCTGGGTGGCGAGTCCCCCGGCGGGGCAGTTCCGCGGTGGCGGGGCAGTTCCGCGGTGGCGGGGCGTGAAACTCCACCTGGCCGGCACACACCTGACACTCGGGTGCTGGCCAAAACCTCTCAGGAGTGAAGCAGGTGGGGTCAATCTCCCGATCCCGCCACCGAACTAGTTTGAGATGTGTTGCAACACCAAAGGACCAGGTCCAGACAGGGAATCGCTTCTCCTTTTGCTAGAAAGAGCGCTTAAGTGAGGAAGGAATCACTTTCCAGGTGTGCAGGCTCCGCTCACCTCCTCTCCCCACCCCCACCCCTTTCCCCACCTCTTCTCAGAAGGGGAAAATCCTTCCCTTTGAAAGGGAGGAGGGGAGGCAGCCAGCGAGAAGAGCCCACAGAGGGGAGCCAGGATGATGTTTATCCCCCCCAGTCCCAGCCCACCTCCCAGGAAACTGCTTTTGAAATTCCGACCTTGAAGTGTGGGGAGCTGGCCTTTTTTACAGTGGAGATGGTTGACAGTAAAAAACTTATCCATGGGCCAGTGTTAATTCTTCACCTGGCTGGCAGGAACCTGCAGGCCCCCAACCAGGAAATGCCTGCTCGTGTCAGCTTGATGAGAGCAGAGCTTGCTTAGAGGAGGGTGAAGCAGAGGAAGTCACTCATTTCACCTGTTTTGGGGGGGGAAACCAAGTCACCACATTGAAAGAAACCATCCACTTGAGATTTAATCCACTCTCTTCATTCAGTTTGAAGTAGGCAATCGAATGCCAGTTCAAGATCCTGTAGTTGCAAACTTTGCTCCGTATTTGTGGTCGTTTCTTCTCCAAAGCATTTTTCAAAGCCGTCCTTGTTTTGATTGTACAGTTGATGAATTTTCTGAAGTCAAAGCTAGTCATGTGCTGGTTAGCTGAGCGTATAATAAGTGGAGCCAGACGTGCTCATTATCCCTCCACCGCTAACCCCTCCCCCCCCACAGACACACACACACACACACACACACACACACACACACACACACACGCACACACGCACACACACACACGATTGATCACTGGTACAATCCAGCTGAATGTGGCACTGTTTTCCTGCCCTCTGTGTTGCTACTCAAATCAGATGTTGTGGTCACCATGGTAACCACCTACCTGTTCTCCCTCTTCTATTTATAAAACTTAAAGTGCACCGGGTCTATGATTTAAAAAAAATAAAATAAAATAAAACTCGAACAGCTCACCAAACTTGCCAGATGAAGGAAGTAATTTCATATAAATATTTCATCTAAAAAATGATAAATGTGTTTTGTTCATCAGAAACAATCAGAAAAGCAGAACTGGGGATTAGAATCTGTTCACTGTTTAGGAACTAACTAACTAACTAACTAACTGACTGACTAACTAACTAACTAACTAATCCCAACGGGTTCTCAGGGATAAAATAGGATTATTATTAGTTTTTAAGTGATCTTAACCAAATGGCTGTCTTGATGGGACCCATGGCTCTAGAAGTCTCCGGCTTTAGCTAGGGTGAGCAAACTAATCAAAGTTTTATGTATGTGGGGTTGTACTCTTTTGTATAAGTTTCTCTTATCACACAAAAAAGTATTTGGAATGAAAACAGTTTAAAAAAAGACAAAAAAAAAAAACAAAGTTTTTTTTCTTTTGAAAAACTTTCACTTTTCAGAGTCACACATTTATATAATGTATTTTAGCCATTTCCATATCATGACCCCTGACCTCTCATTCCAACAACCCCTACCCCCACCCCACACCTGCTTTCATAACTTCTTTTGGTCTTGACTGAGCATGGGCTGGAGGTCATCTACTGCAGCCAAGAACAGCCACTTGTTGGAGGCTCTTTATTCTGTTGTTCATTTTGAACTCTTTGTCCAAACTACAGTGGTTGTAGATGTAAGGACTTATAGCTATATCTTTATTCCACTCCAGTGATTAACATGTCTGTTGTACCAGTACCACACTGTTTTTATCATTATGGTCCTGTAGTATATATAACTTGGAATTAGGTATTATGATTCCTCCAGAGGTATTCTTTCTTATTGTTCACAATTGTTTTGCTTACTAGACAAGTCTTTCTTGCTTCTAGACATATTTTAAGACTGTTTCTATTGTACCATGAAGAATTAAGTTGGCTTTTTGATTAGGATTCCTTTAAATTTAGAGACTGCTTTTGTTAGAGGATGACCAATTTCACAATATCAGTCCTATCCATCCATAAGCATAAGAGGACATTCCAACTTGTACTGTCATCTTCTATTTCTTTCTTCAGTATTTTAAAGTTTTCATTGTGAGTTCTTTTGGTGCTTTGGTTAAGTTTATTCCAAGTTTTTGTGGGTTTATTCTGTTGTTGTTGTTGCAAATGGGATTGTGAAGAAACAGCCTGCCTCTATCTTAGTCTTTTTTTTTCTTTTTCTTCTTTTCTTTTATAATTAATTTAATTTTACATATTAGCTACGGAATCCCCTGTCCTCCCTCCTCTCACCCCTCAGCCTTCCTCCCTCCCCCCAATCCACCACCCATTCCCACCTTCTCCAGGGCAAGTTCTCCCCTGGGGATTCAGCCCAGCCTGGTAGACTCAGTTGAGGCAAGTCCAGTCCTCAGCAAAGTGTCTCAGCATAGGCCCTAGGTTCCAAAAAGCCAGCTCATGCACCAAGGACAGGTCCTGGTCCCACTGCCTGGGGGCCTCCTAAATAGTTCAAGATCATCAACTGTCTCACTTATCCAGAGGGCCTAGTCCAGTTCCATGGGGGCTCCTCAGCTATTGGTTCACAGTTCATGTGTTTCTGCTAGTTTTGTTATTTGTTCCTGTGCTTTTTCCAATCATGGTCTCAATATCTCTTGCTCATATATAATCCCTCCTCTCTCTTGCCAATTGGACTCCTGGAGCTCCACCTGGGGTTTGGCCATGCATCTCTGCATCTGCTTCCACCAGTCACTGGATGAGAGTTCTATCATGACAGTTACGGATTATTTTCTATAGTTTAAGGATTATGTAATACTTCATTTTAACCCTTTATTTGTAAACTAGAATATAATAATTGTTTGAAGACTAATTTTTAATTGTTTTCCTTTAGGTAAGTCCTCAGTTTACCTAAAAGCATAAAGATAGAGTCTCTGTCACTCAACCTCCTGAGAGATGATGTTATTTCAGTGCACATCTTTCCCCCTCTCTTTCCAGTGTCTTTAGCAAAACTCCCACATCCTGCCCCCACCTTTTTGCCCTTGTTTCTACCATTCCTCTTTTTATGTATGTTTCTACTGCCCTACTTCCTATCTACCAAACCAATGCTGACCACTAACCCCACTGTATTAAACTGAAATACTTAAATGATATGTATATCAGACTAAAAAATACTTAACTTTTAAAGATGTTTTTTTCAAATTTGTATCACCCTGCAGTAAGACAAACGAACATTTGTCCTAGTTTTGGAATTTTATACTTAGTGAAAAGAGTCAGAACAAATAAACTAATCCATTCTGAAACATATAGCTTCAAACCTTTTTAATTGTAAATTTTTTTCTTGAGAATGTCATACATGTATAAAATGAAATAGGCCCATTTTATCCAACCTCTGCCATGTCTATCGAATAGGACCAACTAACTAGGATGAATGTACTGGCGCAGTGCTGGCACAGCTGTTAGTGAGTAACCAACAACTTTTTAACTGGATTTGAGGCTTGCTCCATTGGAGAGAATTTCCTACCTAGTACCGTCATCTTAGTCAAAAGCCTAAGACAGGGGAGGTCATGGGCCCTAGGGCAGAACCTACTATTATTTTCCTGATTGATGATGCTGTCAAATTGCCTACTAAATATATATGTTTACATATATACTCCTCTATACATTTAACACTTTGTCTTGGTTTTTCATCTTCCTCATGTTTTAGGCAGGGACCTGTCTATCTGGGGTTGGGTTGTTGGTTAAGGTTTTTGTTGCGATAGTATTTTAATTCAGGTCACCTTTCTACTTTTAATGAAGACATTTGCATTTTTCAGGAAAGACTAGTTTTAATTGGATTGAGACAACATTTGTCCTGTTTAGACCGATGTCCAGGTCACTAGACTCTGTACCCAGACCTCCACAGTCAGATGAGAACTATCTACAACTACAGATGTTGTCAATGGTAAACACTCCATGAAAAGAGAGTATCAATTTACTATGTCACAGCTAGTCCTTAAAGAACAATTGTTTGGGGGAGTAAAGGGATACCAGTAGTACTATGTATAGTAGCATATTAGTAATTATGGGTATGAGTAGAGAAATAAAGAGAACGAGAAAAACATCACAGTGGGGTTAGTGGTCAGCATTGGGTTGGTAGATAGGAAGTAGGGCAGTAGAAACATACATAAAAAGAGGAATGGTAGAAACAAGGGCAAAAAGGTGGGGGCAGGATATGGGAGTTTTGCTAAAGACACTGGAAAGCAAGGGGGAAAGATGTGCACTGAAATAACATCATCTCTCAGGAGGTTGAATGACAGAGACTCTATAAACTAGGGCAACCTGTGTTTGACAGAGGACAAAGGAAGAAGATAGGGTGTGGTGTGGGGAAGAGTTGCGAAGAGTGAGGGACCAAGGTGGTCTGCTACAATGACTTTAGATATTACATAAATAAGGAAAAACTGTAGCCTATAGGGGTCAACATGAGCTGGGTGAAGACTTGGGACTGGGGCATATTGTCAGTTGACTTCCTGACCTCACGGGTGACCTGGATAGGGGCCAGAGTCTCACTGTCATCTCAAACATCAAATAGCAAGTGGGAGTCGGGAATGAAGTATGAGTGTGTACCCTGTCTTCAAATGGTGAACCAGAATGAGTATCAATGTTGTGTGTGTGTGTGTGTGTGTGTGTGTGTGTGTGTGTGTGTGTATGCGTGCACTTTTGTATCTTTAAAGCTGTATTAACTCCAATCATAGTTCTAGATGCCATGGGAGCATGCTGAAAGCTGACAGCATGGGAGCAGGAAGTTAATGAATTCCTGCAGAAGGATGAAGGCTATACAATTACAGACCTGTGGATTGATTTTTCTCTGTTAAGCAAAGTTATTTGACCATCATTATGAAACCAGTTAGCTACAAGTAAGAGTTGATCTCTGGGGCAGGTCAGTTATTGTAGACTGCATGTCAAGCTGCCTTAAAAAGAAACACAGCAGTCAAAGGCTTTTATTACAAAGTTCTTCCTCTTGAGGCATCCTGAAGCAATGCCCCCTTTGGCGCCTATAAAACATTAATGAACCTTGCTGACAAAAGTGCTCTCCTGCCCACACGTGTATCTATCACCTAAGACAGGCATCTTGCTGCTTTCCAATCAATAACATGGATGGAAAAGCTCCACCTGGGTGTGGTGATACTGGTCTGTAATCCCAACATTGGAGACTAAGGCAGGAGGTTTGAGGTCATGCTTCATAGTAAGAGCATGACAGAAGATGAAAGAAAAAAGAAGGGGAAGGAGGAGGAAAAGGAGAGGAAGGAGAAAGAAGAGGAGAAGGAGGAAGAAGAGGAGAAATAAAACTCACAAAATAGTTGTGCCATCATTGCAAATAACTCTAGCTCCATTACTCAGTGGAGCAATTCCGTTTTTTGGCTTGTGGGGATCAAGACTGGATGTTTCCTCTGCTCAATGAGGTTGGAATTCTGCATTGTTTTAGTGATGGAGCAGTGGTAGCTCCCACTTTCAGTCAGAACAGGAATATTTTCATAGTCACTGCATAGAGAATCTTAGACAACTCAATCAGTCAGCAAGTGAGACAGATTTGGGGGGTGAGACACTGGACCCACTAAACAGGTGAGACGCTGTAATAATTGCCAGATCATGGCCAATGTCATCAGCTGGTCTTTTACCACTTTCCAGGTTAGTGTGGTGTTGCAGGAATCTTAAAAGTTCTTATTAATAAAATCAAACCTGAGGCCAGTTATTGGAATCAATGCTGGTAGATCAGAGAGACAGAACGAGCCACAGCTATCTCACCTCGCCGGATCCTCAGCTGGTCTTGTTTCCTCCGACTGGAAGCTTCTGTGTCCTCATCCCAATCGCTCTCAGCTGAACTGCTGCTGCTGGAAAGCCTGAAGCTTAACCAGCCACATGCTTAACCAGCCAAATGCCTCTAGTTTCTGGTCCTCACGCCTTATATATCTTCCTGCTTTCTACCACCACTCCCTGGGATTAAAGGCTGGCTTTCTGGAATTAAAGGCGTGTCACCATGCTTGGCTATTTCCAATGTGGCCTTGAACTCACAGAGATCCAGAGGGATTTCTATCTCTGGAATGCTAGGATTAAAGGTGTGAGTGCCACCATTTTCTAGCTTTTGTATCTAGTGGCTGTCTGTTCTCTGACCCCAGATAAATTTATTAGAGTACACAATATTTTGGGGAACACAATACCACCACAGTGTGGTTTACAGGAAGACTCAGTGAAAACATTGGTACCATAACAGATGTGATTTCTGCTGGTTAGAAGGCCAGGACCACTCCATGGCTTTGTTTCCTTTCTTCTCTGCTGCTTGACTCTTCTTCCATGGATGTTCTCAAGATTTCCAGAGTTATTTGCTTCCTATTTGATTCAGAAATCTTTCAGAATCTACTGTCTTTATTTTATTTCGGAGACAGGGTCTCACTGTGTCACCTTGGCTGGCCTGGAACTTACTATGTCTAGGCTGGTCTTGAATTCACAGAGATCTGCCTATGCTGCCTCTGAGTGCTGGAATGAAAGGCATGTACCACCTTGACTAGCCCAGAATCTACTTTCTTTCATGTTAGATAGGGTAAAAAAAAAAAAAAGAAAGAAAAAAAAAAAGAGGAAGAGGCATAGAGTGATGAACTATAAGATTTTTGCTCTGAATTAAAACTTTAGACTGGGGGATATGGAGACTTGGTTTAATTCCTACCTTGGCCAAATTCAGCTATGTAATTTTTGCCAAATGATTTTTTTTTAAAGTCTGTCAAGCTTTATATATAAGGGGACAGCAAAAGGAAATGTTCTGCAAAGTTCAAAGATCAGTATAAATGTCAAATGTCACAGGACTACTGTATAGCTAAAATGATACTATAGACTGGTGGTTTTAGATGAATTAATAGACATTAAAAGAACATGGAGCCTTTGATTAAGCATACCCCAGTTACAGCAATCTAGGTAAGGAAATCCAGCTTCAAACCTCAAGTCTATATTCAATCAAGCATCTGCTCCTATCAACTCTACCTCTGAAATGCTCCTCTGCTCCATCTAGCCCTTCCTGTTGTCACTGTATTCATGCAGGCCCTCTCTCAATGCGACTCCTTTTTAGTATGTTCCTTTCCTTGCTTATAAGTCGTACTTTTCCAAAAACATTCATCTAGTCTTGTGTTCCCTCTGTTGGAATTCTTTACTGAATCCCTATTAACTCCAGCATCAAGCCCTTGTTCTCAGTGAAGAACACAGCTCCCTTACAAACTTGATATACAGAGATGCTGGCATCTGCTCTTAGCATCTTCCTGGGAAACGGGATGATGCTAAACTGACAGCTTTTTCTCCTTTGTCTAGCCACTCCTTTCATTCTTCTAATACATGCTCAGACACTGCTGCCTTTGGGGGTCCTTCTGAATTTCCCAGCTGGAGTTAAACAGCACCTTATGATTCACACAGTATCCCCAACAGCATGTATCTATCACAGCACCTTGGGGTGGTTTGGATCCTTCTTTGGCTGAAGGCTCCACTAATATAACTTAGCCTAGCTTCTCTCGCAGTTTGCTTGCAATAAACACTGAAGAGGCATTTCTGATTGTGCATAGCATTTCACAGGAAAGTTTGAAATCCAATCATTTACCTTTCACAGGTAGCTACTTTTATATATAACTAGAGATGCTTAACAGTAATCAGTGAGTGAATTGTTAAGAGTTATTGATTTGTCACTCAAATTAGTGTCTTACTAGTGTTTATTGAGGACTTTAATTTGGCATTGTAATGGAAGGTTAGGTGCCTTATGGCATTTGGCTACACTGCCAAATGTTTTATTTTTAGTATTGAAATTTTTTATTTTACTAGTATTATTCCTGGAACTCAAAACACTTACTAATTATCCAGATGGCCAAGATCAACTTCAGGTGACATTATACACCTATTTTGGAAGGGATTTTTTTTTTTTTCCAGAACCAAAGTCTCTTGGATAGGTTGGGATTCTTAGAAAGGCAGACTGTCAGGCAAGACTGTTATTTGGATTTATAGTTTCCAATAACTGTATCAAACACTTGATTTCTCTCTGAAGACTGGACTGATTAATAAATAAAACAGAGCCTGAAGGACCTCAGCAATGAAAGTCCACTTTGCATATGACTTATTACTGTTTTCGTAACATCTGTTTTTGCCAGTGAGGCTGCTCTCTCAAGTGTCTGTTTTTTCTTTAATGTATTTCTTCAGAGAATAAAAAGAAAGACAAAAAGCATCTGAACATGAACAACAGCTTTGTTCAGTTCACAATATACAGAGAAGAGGGCATACTCAGGGTGTGTGGTGCCACTATAACCCAGCCGACTACTCACTTCCCTATAGATGGTGTTATGTGATTTCCAAGCATCTATGTAGGACAGAATTTGTGACACCATGGGTAGTACAATTCCAAGATATCTATATATCCCAAGAGGCAAATGTAGCTCATTTGCAAGCATCATTTTCTTAGGAGAAACAAAAGTAAACATTCAATCTCTTATTCTGTAAATAAGTGATAGGTCACAATGTAGGGCTCAAATGATCACATCTGCATGGATGAAAGCACACTAATAATCTCATCAAAACTGTGCTTCCAAACTAGAGGTTCAGAAGGGATGCTACAGTATGTTGGAAAGTTCTTTACCTCCCAGATTTGGGATTTGAGATTGCTAATGAAAGTCTTTTGTTAGATGAATTATTTTGTTAGATGAATATGGCCTTATTTTTCACTATGGTCCCATGGTTGTCTAAGAAAAGTAAATGGAAAAGAAGAAAATCAGAGACAAAGAACTTGAGAAAATTACTTCTTAGGAGTGAATATTCGTATTGATTTGGTCTATGTTTTAAACCATGCTTTGATTAATGGCATAAAGCTTCCTCCTCCATATTTTTCTCCTGGTCTCCTAAATCTGTAAGTCATGTTTTTTACATAGGATGCATCTCAAATATCAATATGTTCAGTGGCAAGAAACAAATGCATGTAAACTCAGGAAACATAGTGTTATGGTTTGGGTATAAAGTATGCCCTAATGTTCATATGTTGAAGACTTGATGACCAGCTGGTGGATCTCATCACGGAGAAGCAGTTATATCATGACAGCTTTGACCTAATCAATGGACTATTCATACCAACGGACTCTCATATACCACATGAATCCCTTGTTTGGCTTTTTAAGATCAATCACTTACCTTTCACAGGTAGTTGTTTTCCATGTAACTAAAAGATGCTGACTAATAACCAGTGAATGAATTATTAAGGGTTATTAGTTTGTCGTTCAAATTAGTGTCTTCCTAGTGTTTAATGAGGATTTTAATTTGGCATTGTAATGAAAGGATAGGTGCCATATGGCACTTGGCTACATTGCCAAATGCTTTTATTGTTAGTATTTTTAATTTTATTATTATTATTCTCAGAACTCAAAACACCAATTAGTCAGATGGATAAGATCAATTTCAGGGAACATTATACTGCTGTGGGATGGTCTGTATTTCAAATTGCTCTGATTGGTCAATAAATAAAACACTGATTGGCCAGTGGCCAGGCAGGAAGTAGGTGGGACAAGGAGAGAGGAGAATTCTGGGAAGTGGAAGGCTGAGGCAGAGAGACACTGCAGCCACCGCCAGGACAAGCAACATGTAAAGACGCCGGTAAGTCACCAGCCACGTGGCAAGGTATAGATTTATAAAAATGGGTTAATTTAAGATAAAAGAACAGTTAGCAAGAAGCCTGCCACGGCCATACAGTTTATAAGTAATATAAGTGTCTGAGTGATTATTTTATACTTGGATTGTGGGACTGTGGGGCTTGGTGGAACCTGGAAAGAAGCTCTCCAGCAACATTATACTCCTGTTCTGAAAACTATTTTTCAGGTACCAAAGGCTTCTGTGATGATATTATTGAAAGATGGTAAAAGCTTTCATAGTGGGGCCGGCCCTACTGGAGGAAGTTGGTCACTGCACTGGGTGAGTGTGGTTTGGGGGATTATGTTTCACCTTTGCTCATTTTCTGTCTCTCACCTCCTGTCTGAGACCCCTGGTTGTGTCACATGCTCCCATCTGACATGATTTTCTGCTTTATCTTATACAAGCCCAGAATCAACTGAGTTGAGTCATCATGGACAAAACCTCTCAAACTGTCAGTCAAAGTGATACTGCTCCCCCAAGTTGTTCAGACATTTTGTTACAAAGATGAGAATCTGACTGACACGCATAGGTTGGACATGCACATCAGCTCGAATTGTATTCTTGGTCCATGGTTAAACTCTAGATAGCTGATAAGAATAAAACAACGAATGGATTAATAATTAAATGTGGGGCTCAGCATTAAAACCTGGAGGTTTTAAGCAATATTTTGATTGATTCAATTAGCATTCAGTAATTTATCAACTACTTTATTCAAATGAGGTTATTTTTCTATGTTTTCGGTATAAACGATTAGCAAAGTCACAAAAATCTCTGCGCTTATGGAGTTTATAGCATAGTGGCTAGAGTCAGTGCTCATGAGCCCTGATCATAAACCATTCATGAATATCAATTTAGAAAATGACTGTGTTGTGGGCGGCATAGTAAAGACTGAACTAGGGTTTCTGCACCCTAACAAGCACTCTACCATTAAGATGCATTCCCACCTCTTTTTCTTTTTGCTTTAGAGACAGAAACCCACTAAAGTACATAGATTGGGCTTGAATTTGCAATCCTGCTTCAGCCTCCCAAGCAAAGGGGATTACAAGTTTGCAACACCACGCTTATCTGAGAGGCTTTTAATGCAGTCTTGCTTCTCTTGGTCTCTGGGGCCAATCAGCCAGAGTTTTTCTTTAGCTGTGTCCCCTAATGTTTTCAGAGCATCACTTTCTCCATTAGTAAGGCCTGATTACAAAATTTGTCCTGTCTGTACCACAAGGCTGTGAAGAATAGGTCAAGCTAGTTGCAGCCTGTGTGATGTGAATCCCAGGTTTATTCAATTTGCATGTGACATAAATGTCTTCTGAAGAATCTGCCAGTTTTTATATTTGTAGTTACAGAAATATGGCTATAACACAGGATAGCTCTCTCTCTCTCTCTCTCTCTCTCTCATCATCATCATCATCTATTTATCATCTATCCATCTATCTACTTATTTAGACAGAGTCTCTCAACATAGCCCTGGCTGGCCCTGAATTTACCAAGATCCCCCTGCCTCCTGGTTGCTAGGATTAAAGGTGTGCGCCACTACATCCGGTTTAGCTCTTTTGTTTTTGAGCAAACCCGTAGATGAGGAAATTCTCTGCTGTAACTTCATTGTCCTAGTAATTTTTTTCTGTATTCTAGTGATGAACACTTAATAGGTCTCTAGAATGGTTAGTCAAGTGGTTCTTGGGTTGTTTTTCTGGATTTATCATTCTCAAACTCTTCCAGTTATTCAGCTGGTGGTACTGTCCTAAAGGTGCCATAGTGTCGGTCATCATTATCTTCCTTCTGCATCTTGCCCAAAGCTCCTCTCCTTGTCTTATCTTTTCTCTTCTTATCTTTTTTTCTTGAGATAGGTCCTCATTGTGTTGTTCAGGGTGTTCTTACATGTAATCCTCCTGATTAGTCTCCTGGGTGCAGGGATTACAAAGTGCCACAGTGCCTGGACTACCTTCCTTTTCTTCTTTCCTTCCATGTCTGTCCTCCTTGCTGTCCTTTCTTTGTTCTTAGATAATATTCAAGGCCCTGACCAAGAAACTGGGGGAACTGAGAGGGTGATATTGGGTGGCTTGGGAAAAACAGGCCATGATGATGGCAATTCCCTTTCTCCTAATTCTTCTTGAGTAAAGAAATTCTAGATCAAGTTCAGATGTCAAAGATCTATGTTTTTCAGGAGTTTTAAGAACACCACCACAAATGAGATAGTACTGGCCTTTAATGTTTTGCAGCTACCATTACTGTGTTTAACTGAACCCACATTAGAAACTGTTTACTATCCACAGTGGTATTATTTTCTAAGTTAGGCAGCCTGCAGATGAAAGGAAGTCAGCACACAGTCAGGAGTCTTTTCCTAAATGCTACATTTAAAAGAAAACAGGATTCTAACTAGAGGCTGTTTCCTAAAGATACACACCAGTCACACATGAATTCTGGCATTAAAAAGTGATTTTTTAAGGGGCTGGAGAGATGGTTCAGCAGTTAAGGGCACTAGCTGCTCTTCCAGAGGACCTGGGTTCAATTCTGAGCACCCATATGGCAGCTCACAACTGTCTGTAACTCCAGTTCCAGGAGATCTGACACCTTCACACCAATGCACATAAAGTTTTTTGTTTTTGTTTTTAAAAGAGCCAATAAAGGCATTTAGAAAATGTTATCAAATTTGTTTGTTTATTTATTTATAATCTCTCTCTCTCTCTCTCTCTCTCTCTCTCTCTCTCTCTCTCTCTCTCTCTCTGGATATGTGTGTGTATGTGTGTGCGCGCACGTGCCACAGCTTTTATATGGAAGTCTTTCGAGAGTCATTTCTCCTTCCAGTACTTGGATTTTAGGAATCAAACTCAAGTCATCAGGTTTGGAACCAAATGCCTTTATCAACAGAGTCATCTTGTTGGTCCCTACTGGCATTTTGTCTGTATGAAATGTACTTGTCAAGGACAGCTAATTAGACTTGCTATGCTTTGCTAGACAGACTAACTTGGAACTCATTCAAATTTCATTCTAATTTCCTGAGCCTCAACAGCAGGAGGTGCAGTCAGAGTAGAAAGCTGTTTTGTGCATCCAAGGGCATGGAATTCCATATCCTCAGTTATTACCAAAGCTGTCATCTGCTTACTCACCCCTGTAGAATTTGCTCTCCTCAGAGATTCTGAATCCATCCAAATGCCTCAAAATCATATCCTTATTACCAAATCCTGCCAAACATATTACTTCAGCAGCCCTGAGCTCCTCATTTTGCCTCTAGAATCATCTATCACATGAGCCATGAGAACACTGTGCTGTTTTATTCCTACCTATTCTCATCACTATCAGGAAGGAATTTGAACATCTAAGTCCTGCTCAGAATCCTCTAAAAGTTACTCATTAGGGGTGGCAGTGATCCCCAAATTTCTTGAAATGGGGCAGCTCAGGGATATCATAAAATGGTAAAACATATAAAGATAAAAATAGGAACATTTTATGCCACCTTTTCTCTTGTAGATGAAAACATCAACTCTGGATCAGCACTATTATATTGCATATTGGCTACTGATGGCTCTACTACCTGTCTGTGAGTTCTTTCTTCTATCTAAGGATTGGAAGAATGAGAAAGAGAAAAAGGAGGGTGGGTACAATGCAAAAAATAAGCATGTTGTCAGTGCAGAAATGAGCCCAGTTGGAGCATTTTTTAAGGAAAGGGAACAGAGAAGAAAGGAACAGGGTAGAGGAGAGAAAGGAAGAGAAAAAAAAGAGGTGATGGTGGAAGGAGCTGGAGAGATAACTCAGTGGTTAAGAATACTTTATGATCATTTAGAGGACCAGAGTGCTATTCCCAGCATCCATTTTGGGTAGCTCACAACTGTCTATGACTCCAACTCCAAGGTACCTGATGCTCTCTTCCAGCTTTCATGTGCACTCCCTTCTCCTACGTGCCCCCCCCCCAACAAATAAAATGGAAACAAATCTTTTTTAAAATTTTTTTATATGCATTGGTGTTTGACCTGTATGTCTTTGTGAGGGAGTCAGATCCACTGGAACTTGAATTACAGACAGTTGTGAGCTGCCATGTGGGTGCTAGGAATTGAACCTGGGTCCTCTGGAAGAGTAGCCAGTGCTCTTAACCACTGAGCCATCTCTCTAGCCCCCTAAAACAAATCTTTTAAAAAGCAAGGGGAAAGAAAATAGAAATAGAAAGGAGAAAGGAAACAGAAAAGGAAGGGTAAGAGAATGAAAGGAAATTTAAAAAAAAAGAAAAGGAAAGAAAAAAGGAAAGAGATCTGGTCTACCTTAAAATTTGCCATAAATAAATGAACTCTGCAGTAACAACTGTTCAGCTTTACTCTGTGACAAGAGAAGGGGTGGGTCAGGAGGAGGGGAGGAAGAAAGAGGGGGAGAGAAAGACAGGAACACGGAGAGACAGGCAGAGATGTAAAGAGAAACAGGGAGAGACAAACAAAGGAGATGGGGAGATTTTAGACACCAAGTCTTTACAGTACTTTGCAGTGATGGGAAAAGCAGCTTCCGGAAGCTTTGCACTGTGTGGAGACTCACTGCCTATATTGTACAAGAGTACTTAAAAGACATGTTAAACCCAATATTAAAGAATGCATTTTATTTTACATAGCCTTCTAATTTTTAGTGACTCACTGTGTGGATAAGATTTTCCGAGTGAGGCAGTGGTGGTGCACGTCTTTGATCCTAGCACTCAGGAGGCAGAGACAGGCAGATCTCTGAGTTCCAGGCCAGCCTAGTCTACAGAGCAAGTTCCAGGACAGCTAGGGATACACAGAGAAACCCTGTCTTAAAAAACCAAAACCACAACCACAACCAAAACCAAACAAACAAACAAAAATTTTTCAAAGACAGGCTACTTAGATAAAGAAACTTAAAAGCATTAAGTACAGCTAAGATATATTAATAAAAATACCTATTTGACGTTAAATCTTTTACAAGATCTTTTTTGATAGATTGTAGACCTAAGCTTTAAAAGTAATTGCTAAAGTTTGTCAAATAAAATATAGTTGTTTTATGATATTAAAGAAAGAGGTTGCTAAGTCTTATGTTAAAATTAATGTACATTAAAATTTTATCTCTGGGGATGGAGAAATGTCTCCATGGTTAAGAGCACACACTCCTCTTATGCAGCTCACAATTGCTTATAACTCTACCTCTAGGTGATCTGATACCTCTCTAACCTCCTGCGTGCACGCGCTCATACACACACACACACACACACACACACACACACACACACACACACACATAAAAATAAATAAAGAAAATGTTTTTTAAAAAATGCATAAATGAAATGTGTTATTTTATACAATGGATCCTGTAAAGAATTGAAAAGGAATAAACCATAGCTCTGCTTAACAACACGGATGATCTTCTCAATTTATCACTAAGAAAGAGTGAAAGGGTAAGCCATAGGACCATACAAGCAACAGAGAATTGACCCAGAACATGCAAACTGCTTAATTTGGAAGGAAAAGGAAAAGTAACATGTAGCTAAAGTTTTCCTGGTTCAGCTCAGCTCCTGTAGTCCTGTGGCTGAACTCAAGTAAACACACAGAGACTTATATTACTTATAAACTGTATGGCCATGGCAGGCTTCTTGCTATCTAGTTTTTATATCTTAAATTAATCCATTTCTATTAATCTATATGTCGCCACGTGTTCTGTGGCTTTACCTGTTGCCTTTACATGTTGCTCCCTGGATGGCAGGCTGGTGTCTCCTCACTTCCATCTCCCAGCATTCTCTTCTCTCTTGTCTCGCCTATCCTATAATTCCTGTCTGGCTACTGGCCAATCAGCATTTTATTTATCAATCAATCAGAGCAACACATTCACAGCATCCCCAGCAGTAACACATTACAAAAATGGCCAAGAGATTGAACAGTAGAGGATACTTCAATTGTTGATTAAACCTTGAAAAACATTTCATTTCAAATTCACTAGTTATCAGAGAAATGCAAATTAAGCCAACATTAGATGTCTTACTTAGATTCTATTAGTGTGATGAAATGCCATGGCTCAAAAGCAAGTTGGGGAGGAAAGGATTTATTTGGCTTACACTTTAGCATTGCTGTTTATCACTGAAGGAAGTCAGGACAGGAACTCAAACAGGGCAAGATCTCAGAGGCAGGAGCTAATGCAGGACATGGTCTTAACCACTGCGCCATTTTTCTGGCCTCTAGCCTACTACCTTTGGAAAACAGTTATACAATGAAAATAGGAATTTCAAAATTTTTTGATTGTGATGTTTTTTCGCCGTCCCTAAAATTTTGTGTCTTACATTTATACACACACACACACACACACACACACACACACACACACACACACACACTCAGAAAAAATGGGGGCAGAATTTTTATATTGTGAAGAAGTCTTCCAAATGAGGAGTTTGGGTAGATTTTGAACTATTATTAAAATGCTTGGCCAGGTGTAGTGGTGAATTCTTGTAACCCTAGCATGAGAGGGCATAAGGCAGAAGGATTACCAATCTGAGAAACATGGAGCCTACATAGTAAGGCCCTGTCTAAAAATCATCATCATAAATCCCTGATCAAAACCCTCAGCTTATATGATTTATGACATAGTGATGTGAGTGATTCTTAATTTTTTTTGCCTTTTTTGAGACAAGGTTTCTCTGTGTAACAGTGATTTTTAATTTTATAAATAATATTTTAGCCACAATTAATGTTACTGGTCACTTTCGTGTGTTAACTATGTTTCTTTCAAAATGGTTTTCAAATATTAATGTACTTGAATCTCACAATGATCTCTGAGGTAGCTTTCATTATATTTTGATATTATAAAGAGCATGTTCAAGGTTATACACCTAGAAATGGGTAGAACCAAAATGAGTATGTATACAATAAACAAGAATATAAGTATGGAGAGTGCTGCAAGTTTAGTTACCAATTTAAAAAAGTTTGGAGGCAATTTTCAGAACTTAAGAGTAAAACTCCACTACTTGTCATGACCTAGCCTCTTGATACTATTTAGCTTCAATGGGTCAGTCTCAACATTTAGCTTCCTTGTAGTTGTAGAACTCATGCCCCTTAGGAGCATCTGGTACTTCTTCAACAATGTTCCCTAGAGAAGGTCTTGCCTCTCTTCACCTACCAGGCAAACTCTCATTCAACACGGACATCTCAGGACAAGTCCTACCTTCCCTACATCACCTGACATTGCAGCTAGGTGAGCTCAACTCTGGCCCCTGAACAACACTACTCTTTGGATGCTCATAAACAGAGTTGTCTCCCAGAAGACTGGGAAGGCTTGGTACTTTAAAAAAAAAAAATCTCTGCATCCCAGTGTCTCACACATGAAAGTGTTGGCAACAACACAATTTTTTTTTTTTTCAGAATAAGGTAGATTATTGCTACTGCTCTTTGTTTCCTCCCTGGGGTTGAAGGTAAGTCCATTCTACTGAAGATACAATGCACATTGGACACAAGATTTGGAGGACCTGAGCTGGATCTGACTTGAAGGCCTCCTCCCTGAGGACTTGCTGCCATAGTACCAGAAGATGCTATTATACCTTCCAAGGGAGAGAAGCAACCAGCAGTACACCCAACTGTATGAACTTCAATGATGACCAGCATAGCACAGTAACCCCAAGGATGCTATACTGGCACTTATATCTTGGTGGTGACCAAGAGCTCTGTAACTGGACTTAAGGCCCACTCAACAGGAGGGTCTTTCAGGCTTGGGAATTTCCCCAGGTCCTTTCTTGTCCCAAACTCCTCACTTCCAAGTTCTTAACTCTTAATATTTTACTTAACTCCATTATTACTTTTCAGTTTCTCTGTCATTAGTGAGTAGCACCTTTGTGTGTATATGTGCACAGTGTATATGAGATGGGGGTGTGGTGAAGAGTTGAGGGTCAGGCAAAGAGCATAAAAGTGAGTATACATGTGCTCAGTAAGCCAAGAAATAGTGTGAGATATGGATGTGATTGTTGATGGTGGATTTGATAAGAATTTTGGAATATGTGTGCTCTTTATATGTATTTATTTGAATTAAATCCATTAGAGTCTTTCCATTTTCCTTTAAAAACAGCAGCAACAACAAATAGGAATTCACTATGTAGCACAGGGTGGCCTTGAACTTGTGATGCTTCTGCCTCAGCTTCTCAAATGTTGGGGTTACAAATGTGGTTAATCATAGTCAACTTGTACTTTTGTTTTGTTTTTCTCCCCACTAGATACAGTATTCTTCAGAGCCTGTTCTGCTAAGGTTATAAATTTCCACTCTTCTATAATCAAGGGACATCCACTCACTACATTATTTCTGTTAAGAACCTCCATGCAGTGGTTTGAATGAGAATGGCCCCATAGGCTTATATATTTGAATGCTTGGTCACCAGTTGGTGAAACTGTTTGGGAAGGATTAGAAGATGTGGTGTTGTTAAAAGCTTTGAAGTTTCAAAAGCCTACACCAACCCAGTGTCTCTCTCTTTCTGCCTGCTGTCTGTGGATCAGGATGTAAAGCTCTCAGCTACTGCTTTAAGCACTGTCCCTGTTTGCCTGCTCCTTGCCATGATGATCATGGACTAATCCTCTAAAACTTTAAGCAAGTCCATAATTAAATGTTTTCTTTTGGAAGAAGTGCTTTGGTCATGGTGTCTCTATACAGGAACAGAACTGTAACTAAGATACCCTGGAACTCATACTACAAAGTCTGAGCTAATCAGGTTACAATCAGTGTTGTAACCTCACAGTATATGAAATCCTGAGAAGGACTATGATCAACATGGACTATAAGTAGTCCAGCATAATGAAATTCTGTTATTGATAATAGTTCTCTTGCATTCACTATGTGGCCAATCCATATCCACTTATGATTTTATACCAGGCTCAACTTGCTATTGAAGATGAGGGTAATATGCTGTCACAAACCAGCAACGCAAATATAATAATCTAATTAATTTATCTAGGCCATGTTCACCCCAGAGCTTTGCAATAATATTTTCATTTAGTTTTCTGGGAAGATTTTTTTTTTTCTAAAAGCATTAATATGCCATGTTGCCCACCTGTCCCATCTGCTTGGATGATATGTATTTTTTGTAAATAGTTTTATGGATTTCAGTCTATAAGACAGTAGAAAAGTGTTAGATATTATATAAAAGGCAAAATATCAGCTATTACATAAATGGCATATGGAGGAAGTAGGTATCTCTACATTATTTATGTCTGCCTGATATAAATTCTGTCCTCTGCTTACATAGTATGTGACTGTGAGCATGCCAGTTTATTTTCCTACTGCTATAGTTTTCTCATCTGTGAACTGGAAATAAAAATAGCTCTTATAGGGAGTCCTGGTGAGTGTGAAAATGAAAATAGGCAGAATATGTGGAAACCACTGGTGTTCAATTGGAACGCTTCGCTGGATTGATTGTGATCCACTTGATCACAAGTGGAATTGTCTTTGTACTATGAAATGAAGCATTATGCTTCCTGGGCCCTCTTGGGAATAGAGTTAATGATGTAGGTTAGGTTGGCACATGAAGAAGCTTTTCTACTGTATCTAGAAGGCTGAAGTGGGAAACTGAATATCTTCTTTTCCACTCCTGTTGCTAATAATGATCCACAGAACTGAATGTAAGGGTCAACGTAGAGGTTGTGTAGATATGAAAACTGCCTTCAAACCTCACTCTCCTTATCTCTAGATCTTAAGTATGGTACTGTTATGCATCTTCAAGCATATATTATTTACTTTAATTCAGTGGCACCCACACCTTCAGTTCTTTGGTGATATTACATTTAGTTCCATGAATTACATCTTCTCCCTCAAACTACAATAAGATAGTTTCTGTGTCAAACTTGCACTGTGAATGAATCACAAAGCAACCTGCTGTCCCACGCACCAATACATAGGAGAGGTACAATCCCAGCACTGTTCTATAATGAATCCAATTCGTCAGGCATCGTTTTCTGGTAAATACATGAACTCATTTCCCGTGTTCTCTCACATGCACATACCCATATACATATGTATGCTTCCTAGTTATTTTTGAGCAATACAGAGTAATTTGATAGTATATTCTGGATCCAGATAGTTTAATTCTGATGCATAGAAAGATGCCTTTAGAAGTCTAGAAATCTTAAAATAAGGTTTGCGATTTCTGATCCATTATTGTTTTTATTTAGTAGCTAAAAATGCTAACAGAAAAACAATGCCCTATGCATGTTTATGATTCACTACCTCTGGGACTCTGGGATACCTGTTTGGCACCAAGGCTTGGTATAAACAAAGGGTTTAGGCAGTTGTTTATTCCACCTACATAGCAGCTCAAACTATGCTAAGTCAGCTGTCCAGATCAGACCCCTAGCTATCAGATTTCATTATGAAGCAGAATGATTAATTTTCAGAGGAAATTATGCTGAAGAAAAACTAATTTCCTCTGCTTAGGCTTTTAATCCAGGCTGGCTTCACACCGCTGCTTCCTTTGGATGCTGTACTATAAATACCTGTTACTTGAAGTTGGAAATACTAACCTCTGTTCCCAGACTCTGCCTGCTTGCACTACTCTGTTTTCTGCACATCTTGATCAACTGCTCTCCTAATGCTGAGGTTCTTTACAGGGCTTAAGCCATGCATACATTCTCAGTGTTTGTGAGGCACACAGAAGGATAAGGTTCCAGTCAAATGCTGACCAGGCAAGTTTTGTTGATGGTGATCTTTATATAGCAAGAAGGGTATAAATTTTGAAAATGAAACCTAGATCTGTGGAATACTATCTTTGACAATTAATGTTAATTGCCAACTTTACGGAATCTAGAGATCCCTGGGAGATGGGTGTCTGGGAATGCCTGTGGGCAGTTATCTTGATTACATGATTACATGGAGATAGGAAGACTCCTCCAGGATGAATTCCCTAGCTATATGGAATCCCAAACTATATGGAGAAAGAGAACTGAGCAGCAGCATACATTCTTATTCTCTGTTTCCTGACTTGGATGCACTGTGATCAGCGGCATCAGTGTCTTGCTGAGGTGACTTCCTGGTCATGGTGTGTTGTGCATTTAGCTGTGAGTCAGAATAAACCCTTTCTTTGTTAAATGGCGTTTGGGAGATGCTGTCTCAGAACAAAATTAACAAACTTGTATAGAGGTTCACTTTCCCTTATCTAGTCTCACTATGTAGCTCTGGTTGTCCTGGAACTCAAATGTAGACGAGGCTGGCCTCGGACTCACAGAGATCCATCTGCTGCCTGGGATTAAAGTGCTGCGCCACCACACCCAGCCCTCCTGTCTATTTCAAGATCTTACTGCCTTTCAACAATGTCCTCATTTTGTCTTTAGTTTCTCTTTCTGTCATAGCTCCTTCCCCTCCACAGTTCAATGCACTCAAGTATTTTCTTCCTTAGAGTTTGCAGTACTATAGTCCTTTGTTATTATCATTCTCTTTGCAGGCAACACCTAAGAATCTTACTTCTTATAACTGGGGTCAGATGGCATAGTACAAATACACACAAGTTCTTCAGAACGCAGAACTTTTGTCTTCATTTTTATTATTTTACTGAAATTATAACACACACACACACACACACACACACACACACACACACACACACACATGCATTTTCGACCAGCTGGATGGCTGCTCTCTAATCAAGCAATCCCAAGAGATTTCTGTGTCTTTTACCTTCGTAAGCATGTACAATAATATATCAATACTGAAAGGTTCCACTTTAATTACCTTCTGCCAAGGAGGGAACAGGGCTGGACAGGTTCTAAGGTAACATATTCTCGTAGGGCACTATGGGAAAGTGGAAAAGCAGCAGGAGGCCTGAGTGAGACTGGCATGGTAAGAGTGGTAAGAGTAGCACACTAAACTCAAGCAACCAGTACTGCTTTGCAAGCTGAGAACAGCGATTTAGTTGTGGTCAAAGTAACACAGATTATCACATTAAATGAACATTGTAACTTTTAAAATTAGATTTATTCATTCTATGTGTGAGTGTTTTCCTTGCATGTTTGTATGTGCATCACATGTGTGCTTGGTGCCCATGGAGGTCAAAAGAGGGCATTGGATACCCTAGAACTGGAGTTAAGGATGGTTGTGAACCACCATGTTGGGTACTGGGAATCAAACCCAGGTTCTCTGCGAGAGCAACAAGTGCTCTTAACTGCTGAGTTGTCTCTCCAGCCCTAATATTGTAACTTTTAACTTAACTTAGAATTTTATTTATATTTGGTAGGCATTGTCTATATTATTATTGTGTATGAGTATAGGTCATTAACATTGAATTTATGTTTAGATATATTTATGTAGCATAAACAATCAGGATAGGTCAAGAATGCTTTCCCTTTTTCATGTAAAATATATTTTAAGAACACATATATTGCCCACTTATATTCCAGAAATTATTTTAACTATTAACATATTTAATTCTTGCAACAATTATAATATAATTATTATTGTTATCCTCTCTTTGCTGAAGAGGAAACTGAGGCACAGACGGAGATATGTAGTTCACATGGTCACAAAGACCATGAGTGGTGTTGCTAGAATTTAAATCTCTACATTTTTGTCTCCAAAATCTATCTCTGACCACATGGAACACTGCTTCCTTTGGAATGTGTTTTAACTCAAAAAATTTGAAAAATACCACTTTGGGAAATATGGTTTTTAAAGGATGTACACTATCTGCCCTTAGTTTTCCCTTCTCATTCCAGATGCTTTTTGAGGACAAACACTATATCACTATAGACTGATTATTTACAGCCCTCTGACTAGAGTTAGATCTTTATTCTGTTTTGGGAAAGCATATACTTGATATTTTCACACACATGTTGTAGAGGCATCCCAGGTTCTACATAAGCTTTTTTTTTTTTTTTTTTTTTTTGTTTCTTCTTCTTGACAGGCTCAGATAGCCCAGGCTGGCAACAAACTTGTTATGTAGCTGAGGATGACCTCCAACTTCTGGTCCTTCTGCCTCTACTTCTGGCATTCTGAGATTAGAGGAATAAATTACTTCTTTCATGTGGTGCTGGGGATCAAACTCAGGGCTTTGTCAAGCACTATACCAACTGAGCCACACACAAAGCCCAGAAAGCAATTTCTATTTATTTATTTATTTGTCTGTCTGTCTGTCTGTTTGTTTGTTGTTTTTTCAAGACAGGGTTTCTTTGTGTAGCTTTGGTTGTCCTGGAACTCACTCTGTAGACCAGGCTGGTTTCAAACTCACAGCGATCCTCCTGCCTCTGCCTCCTGAATAGCGGGATTAAAGGTGTATACCATTACCACCTGTCCAGAGTGAAAATTTTAAACAAAGGTGTGGAGAGAGGTAGATTCTTTGGGAAATGTCATCTCTGGCTAGGAACTTGTAAGAACCTGAGCTGTAAATGTTTCTGGTGTGCTAAGGAACACACAGAGGTCAGTAGAACACACAGTGGGTAGAGGAAGTGCAGCCGGAAACTGAGGCAGAGTAATGGAGGAGGGCCAATCATATAGAACCTCAGAGGTCGAGAGTGAAGATGTTGGCTTTAACTTTGAGAGGGACAGTAAGGGTTTATTTAACATAGAAGCATACAATCATAACTTCTATTTGTGTAGAAGACAGGTTGAAGAAGACAGGACATAATAAAGGAAACCATTGGGAGTCAGTTGTACTGGTAGAAACGAACATCAGGCTGACCTCAGGGAATCTTGCTAAAGAGAGGGAGGAAGGATTGTAGGAGCCAGAGCAGTCAAAGACACCACAAGAAAACCCATAGAATAACCAACCTGAGTTCATAGGAGTTCACAGAGACTGAACAGACAACCAGGGAGCCTGCATGGGACTGGCCCAGGCTCTTTGCATGTATGTGACAGTTGTGTAGCTTGGTCTCCTTGTGGGACTCCTACCAGTGGGAGTGGGGGCTATCTCCACTCTTTTGCCAGCTTTTGGGACCCTATTCCTCATGCTGGGTCACCTTGCCTAGCCTTAATACATGGAGAGGTGCTCATTCTTACTTTCAACTTGATATGCCATATTTTGTTAATATCCATGGAATCCTTTTCTGAATAGAAACAAAGGAGGCATGGATGGGGGGGCATGGGGAACGTGGGGGAGGGACTGGGAGGAACAGAAACTTCAGTCAGTATATAAAATAAATAGATAGATGATAGATAGATAGATAGATAGATAGATAGATAGATAGATAGATAGGAGTCAGTTGTAATTATCCAGGCCTGGATAATATCATAAGGACCAGCATGGGAGGCAAAGATGCTAAGATGTGGTGAAACTTTGGGTATAGATTTAAGGGGAAGCTGATGGAACATGATTATAGACCTGATGTATAGTGAATGAGGGACACTGAAAGAGAGAAATCAACCATGACAATACATTTTTCAGCTAAAGTTAATGGAAAAATAAAATTGCAACTAACATGGGAAATGACATTAGATTGGTTGGCTATGTGGAGTGGGAGCTTGTGAGTTCAGCTGTGGAGAAGTTAACTATGCTTCTGACGCTTGATCCACACTCAGCCAAGAGGGGAACTATGGGTCTGCAGCTCTCAGGGAGGTCCAGTGTTTAGACTCCAGAAAGCAAATCAAAGTCATTTACACAGAGATAGGATTTTAAATTATGAGACTATGACAAAAGAACAAGCCCAGGTACTCCAAACTGGAGGTTTTAGTACTGAGGGTAAACCTACCATTTTTGCTTGAAGGAGGAAAAGTACGAAAGGATAACAGGAAAAATCCCAAGTATGGGCCACCTGAGGCAGCTGAGGCAGGTCTTTCTGGAAGGCAGTGATCCAGTATGTTGAACACCACTCATGAAGAATTGAGTGTGAGAACTGAGAACTGAAGGTGAGGTTCAGTTTGAGCCTGAGAATATAAAATTATCTGGGTGAGTGCTGATGATGAAATGAGGTTGGAGACACAGGAGAGACTTTCCAGTGAGGTTCCTTGTAGAGCACGACTGCTTTAGTATGGGGGGAACTGCAGGGTACTTTTCCTCCAGTGGGACTGGACAGGGAAGAGATCCATGGCCAGGGGATCATGCAGAAGGAGCACGGCTGAAGCAACATCTGCTTAAGGGGAGAAAGGAAAAGGGCTCTTCTCAGGAACACAGGCATCCACCCACAGGTCGGGGAGATGGCACAGGTGTAAGGAGGGGAGACAGAACATGAATGAGCATCCATCCACAGGTCGGGGAGATAAGGGCACAGGTATAAGGAGAGGAGACAGAACATGAATGAGCATCCATCCACAGGTCTGGGAGATGGCACAGGTGTAAGGAGGGAGACAGAACATGAATGAGCATCCATCCACAGGTCGGGGAGATAAGGGCACAGGTGTAAGGAGGGAGACAGAACATGAATGAGCATCCATCCACAGGTCTGGGAGATAAGGGCACAGGTGTAAGGAGGGGAGACAACATGAATGAGCATCCATCCACAGGTCTGGGAGATAAGGGCACAGGTGTAAGGAGGGAGACAGAACATGAATGAGCATCCATCCACAGGCCTGGGAGATGGCACAGGTGTAAGGAGGGAGACAGAACATGAATGAGCATCCATTCACAGGTCTGGGAGATAAGGGCACAGGTGTAAGGAGGGAGACAGAACATGAATGAGCATCCATCCACAGGTCTGGGAGATAAGGGCACAGGTGTAAGGAGGGAGACAGAACATGAATGAGCATCCATCCACAGGTCTGGGAGATGGCACAGGTGTAAGGAGGGAGACAGAACATGAATGAGCATCTATCCACAGGTCTGGGAGATGGCACAGGTGTAAGGAAGGGAGACAGAACATGAATGAGCATCCATCCACAGGTCTGGGAGATGGTACAGGTGTAAGGAGGGGAGACAGAATGTGGGCATCACATCTATCCACATGTCTGAGAGATGAGGGTGTAAGGAGGGGCACATACAACATGAGCATCCATCCACAGGTTGGGGAGATAACACAGGTATAAGGAGGGGTAGATAAGCAGTGGCAGCTTGTGGGAATCCTCTTCTTACTAAAACTTCTTCAGGAAAGTAGGGGCAAGTCCCTCAGCTGGGCGTGAGGAGAAGAGAATTCTTATCATAAGAGGATAAAATAATAAGCAAGAGGAATGTGAATTTATCAGGGAAATGTACTATGATTTCCACAGGGGATTCACTGAACCTCTGAATTTAGCTAGCAATAGAATAAAGACCAAACACAGGTCTCTCAACTATTCACATTAGACAGCACCCCTCATATTATACAATAAAACAGGTACTTTTTATAAGGAGTGTCCAGGCAATTTTTTATACCCATGTAAGATTAAAGTCTATTTAAATCCTGTTCAGGGAACCAGTTTTCAATATTTAAAATTTAAGTTGCTTTTTTCCAGGACAGGATTTCTCTGTGTAACAGCTCTGGCTGTCCTGGAACTTGCTTTGTAGCTCAGGCTGGCCTCAAACTCACAGGGATCTGATTGCCTCTGCCTCCCAAGTGTTGGGATTACAGATATGCACCACCAACACCTGGCTGTTAAGTAATATTTTTAAATTAGAAAGATTTCTGTTGCTTTCTTGTCTTTTGAGACCAAGTTTCATGTATCCCAGATTGGCTTCAAATTACTAGTAGCAAAGGATGACCTTGAACTTCTGATCTTCCTGTCTCCACTGCCCAAATACTAAATTGTGGAGTTATAAACCCAAGAGAAAGAAATGAGGCAGTAATGTAATTCAACCAAAACTTGCCTCAGTTCCTCCCTTCTTTTCAAACACATATTTTCATTTTTAAAATGGAATTTATGTAATTCAAAGTGCTAGGCTTACAACTGGGGAATATTTATCCTGAATTATCCAAATAAATATTTTCATTTTCTACCAATATACTATCTTAGAAAAAAATCATCTAAAAGTCTATTAAAGTCAAGGGTTAGGCTGTTCTTGAGGGTAGAGTTTCTAACGCTAACTTTTAAAGGAGTTTGTTCTGAAGTAGACAGGGCATTATGTCAAATGTCAAGACTATTCAATGAGAGGATTGGAATTAAAAATAATTGTGACTTTCATCGTGCCTAATGGTGTTTAGTTTGTTGTGTTAAGGTCTATGTCCAGGACATCCATTATGGAGAGCCAGTGCAGTGTGTAAATTAAGCTGGGAAAACTGCAAAAGTAACACTTACTGTTTGCATAGATGAAGTAGAGGGCTCCAGTCCTCATATGATACTGAATGATCTAAGGTTCTACAGAGCAGGACCATTCCATTTCATCCCTTTGGTACCTGCTTTTCTGGCTTGCAACTCCCTAAGGAGAGCCTTGGGAGCAAAGACTGAGAGCTCTATGTGTGATGCTGGTGCTTGCCAGGTAGGAGATACGGTTATTTTGGGAAATGATCGAAAGGAGACTAGTCTGCCATGCTGAAAAAGCAGTGATTAGATAGCAAAGAATGATGTGAGGTAGCAATACTGGCAAGGATAGCACCCATGGCAGAAAAGATGTACTTAACATCAATCGAAATTTAATCTAGTTATCTTAATTGATAGGTCTTAGTAAAGGGGCTGGAGAGATGGCTCAGTGGTTTAGAGCAGTGGCTGCTCTTCCAGAGGAGCAGGGTTCAGCTTCCAGTACCCACATGACCACTCACAACTGTCTGAACTCTAGTTCCAGGGGATCAGGCAACCTCACACAGACATGTATGCAGACAAACAAACAAACAAAAAACACACATATACATAAAAATAAATACATCTTCTTTATCTTTTTTATTTATTATTATTATTTGCGTTTTATTTTCAAGATAGGGTTTCTCTGTGTAACAGCTTTGCCTGTTCTGGAACTCACTCTGTAGGTCAGGTTGGCCTCTAACTCATAGAGATGCTCCTGCCTTCATTTCCTGAGTGCTGAGATTAAAAGTGTGTGTCACCATTGCCTGGCATAAGTCTTTAAAAAATAATCTTTTAGAAGAAAAGGAAAATGCTAACCTACTTGCAGAAAAATGGAATATTCTTTTATATGAGTTTAGAATGCATTTCTAGTTCTTAAATATCAGGCTGACTTAAATGTCAGATCTATTTGTTTGTGAGAAAAATATAAGTGATGTTGCCTGTCATTTTACATTTAAATGATAAGTTCATGTTGCAAGACTTTACCTACTTTTACTTTATTTCAAGAAGATCATGGAAATAAAACAACTTTAAGCTATAGATATTATTAGAATAAAGAAATTCAATTAATTTACTGTTAATAAAATATAATTGATATTTTATTACATATTAGCACAAATGATGAATTGGATGTGTGACTATGAAACTAGATTGTTAAAAATCTGACTTGTCTAAAAAAATCTGATTTGTTCTGATGGTAAACATTGATGTGTTCATTAGGGATCAAATGGGCCTAGCAGATGAGGTGCATGAGCAAATAGAATTTCTGGGGTTCAAGTACAATGATCTCTTTGGTTTTAACTTAATACTCTCACATTTGAATGGATATATATGGCATTTTAATTGCAAAAAACATCTGTAAGAATCTAGATAGTACATTTTAACTTGCAAACAAGAGGTAAATAAAGTATATTCTGTGATTTTTCCAGACCCAAGAAACATTGTTTTGATTTTTCATAGCCTTTAAAAACTCAATAATTTTGGACAGACTGATAGATACACATTGCGATTTAGAGTATCAATTTATGGGCGAAGGGGTCTGAGTTACAGAAACAGATATATGTAAGTAGACATGAATAGGTTAACTACTCAAACTCCAGGGGTCAGTTACCAGACCATTTTCAACAAAGTTCTGTCCCTTGGGAGGAGAAAAGGGCAGGCCGTGAGGTATAGATAATGAATATAGAGGTCACCATGCAATAAAGGTTGAGAAAAGAACAAAGCTATCTTGAAATAGATTTGAGCAGTCAGTAGATTGTCTTTTGAGTTAAAGGTATATTCCCACATATTCCTTTATGTTACAAATCACTGTAAGCCACTCCCCTTCAGTGTGAAATGCCAGGGTGGTGTGATGTATGTATACACACATATGTGTGCTAAGCAAGCCGTCTACCTCCGAGCTACATCCTCCTTATTTTATAAAAAACATTTTTATTTACTTATTTTATGTGTATACATGTTTGCCTGCATATGTATTTGTGTACTACAAGCATGCCTGGTGCCTGAGGGGGTCAGAAGAAGGCCTTGGCTTTCCTGGAACTGGAGTTATAGATGGTTGGGAACAGCCATATGGAGGCTCAGCAAGAGCAACAATTTTTATTTTTTTTTTTAACAACGGCTTGCTCTGTAGCTCAGGCTGTCTTCAAATTGCAATCCCCCTTCCTCCAGCTCTCACATTTTGGGACTAAAGTCATGAGCCACTATATTCTTCAGTTAAAACAACAACAACAACAACAGCAACAACAACAAAACCCTAAATCACATTGTTTATGTCTCGGCATGCTTAATTCTTAATTTTCAACTAACTATTTGGTTAACTTTATAAACTCTAGAACTAAATGAATAGTTACAGCTATTGTAAAAAAACACTTTGTGCTAACAATTTTAATGTCCCTGTGCCAAGAGTGAAATCCTAAGTGTATGTCCCATGTCAGAACCAGCCTTACGGGGCCTGCCCTGGCCTGTATGAGAAATATGTTGCACAAGTGTTAAATTATATCATGCTCTTTGTACTAATATGGCACGTAGCTATTCACCTAATGTATTATTTTGTAAATATATTACATTGCCAGTCATATTTTTGTGCTTTGAAAGACAGAGGTGTAATACTAACCTTTATAGTTCCTGTGTTAGAAACAAAACATCAATAAAACATGTAGTAAGATGGGCCTATGGAAGAGACTTGTAATCCCAGTACTGGGCATAAGGAAGAAGGGTTATGAGTTTGAAGCCAACCTGGGCTACATAGTAAGACCTTGTTCAAATAGACAAACAAACCAAAGAAAGAAAGAAAACATCGGGAGATAATCAGTGGTTTCAAGTTTTGCTTCCTGTTTGAATCTCAGGTCTGTCCTTTAAAAATTGGTGTCTTGCTGTCAATGGTGGCTTACACCTTTAATCCTACCACTAGGGAGGCTGAGGCAGGTGGATCTCTGTGAGTTTAAGGCCAGCCTGGTCTAAAGAGTGAGTTCCAGGACAGCCAAGGCTGCACAGAGAAACCCTGCCTCAAAAAAATAAAAAAGAAAAAGAAAAAAATCTGGGACCTGAAAAGGATACTTTGCATTTGTTATGTCTCAGTTTCTTTGTCTGTAGATAACAATGACCTCACTGGTTCTTTCAAGTATTAAATCAGCTCAAAGATGCAAAATATTAGAACAGAGTCTGATGTAGTAGAAAGCAGCCAGTGCATGTAATCCAGAAACAGTTTTAAAGAAATATGTAAATGGCTGGAGAGATGGCTTGGTGGTTTAGAGCATTTGTTGTTATTGCTGAGAACCTGTGTTCGGTTACCAGCACCCATATGGTGGCTCACAACCATCTGTAACTCTAGTTCCAGGGGATCTGTTGCTTAACCCTGACTTCAAGGGCAGCAGACACTCACATGGTGCACTTACATACATGCATATATACACATTCATGTATGTATGTGAAAACATTTATAATATAAAAATAAAAAAGAAATATATAAGCAAATAGAAATACTTCTATCTTTATTGTCCCAGTCTATAATATATCCTGTAATTAAATGATGTATATAAGGTACCTTTGTGGAAAATGTACTACTGAGATCATGGCTTCCCACTGTCTTATTCATGAAATCTGTGTTCTAAGAGGATTTTCCCATGTTATCTTGTTTACATATGCTACCGTTGAAGTACTTAGATAATTCACATTTTCGTCCTGAGGAAACAAGATGGAGATGTTAAGTGTCTCCCAGAGGTTGGCAGAGTAACTGAGGGAGTTGGAAATAAAATCCAGGTCAGTCGACTTCTGGAGGGGGTTCTGTCCTCCCTCTTGTTGCCTCAGGTTTTGCTGAATAAACGCCAGGGCTCTTGTAGCTTTTACAGATCTGGTTGGGCTCCGGAGAGTACAGACTGCATTGTTCACATTTAGAAACATTCCAGTGTTGGGAAGAACCACTTTATAGTTCAACATGACCTTAAAAGCTTTGCAGATGTGAACGAGGACACTCAGAGACACAACAAGAAAGCCACTAGGGATATCATGGTAGGGGTAACACTGTGATAGGAAGATGGCTTTTAAAAATAAAGGCTCAATAAATGGAGCCTTTAAAGGTGGGTCTCAGAGCCAGGGATTGCAAAGCCTCTGCTGGCTTTAGGGCTAAGGGCTAGGTCTTCATGATAGTTTGTAGGATTAGAGGGTTTTCTCACCCCAGACTGCATCTCTAAGTCCCTCTTAAAGAGCCAGCTCCCAAACTTCCTTCCGTCTCAACATCTTGTATTTGCTTTGCCTCCTGTACCACCTGCTTCCTGCAACTGCCACAGAAAAACTTGTGTCCAACTACCTGTCCTTGCACTGATCATCTTGTCTGCTTGCTCCTGTGAACTAGAGTCAACACAGAGGAGGAAGAGACCATCTGTGGCCACCAAACATGAGTAGCGTGATTTAGGTTAGTCATTGGTTCGATGGAGACTGTCATCCAGAAAGTCTACACTTGAATAAAAATTTAGTAGCTAATTTTTTTTTCTCTTTTAGGGGAGAAAAACCTCTGAATTTCTTAATTAAAAAGGCTCCAGTCTCTCTGCTGCATGTCAACCGTGCCTACCACAGCTGGGTTGGTTGGTATTCTAAACTTGTCACTTCTTTTAGTGACCTCCCTCCAACTCCCTCAGTCAGAGTCCAGTCCAGCCTGCCTGGTCTGTGCTCCAGTGCAGTGTCCTTTCAGATCCTATACTCCTTCCCACACTGTGTTCTTTCACCCCCTGGACATCTGTGCCTCTCTGTCTTCTTCCCAGGCCCCCAGTAGATCAAATCTCAGGATTCTTGAGTTTCCCAGGCACCTTAGCACTTCACACCCTTGGAGATCTGTGCTCAGGTTGCCCATCTTGGATCCCATTTAAATTCTACTAGTTTTCCTAGCACAGTATTTCATGCATGAATCATTTATGAAACCTGGCTCTGCCATAGAAAGGCTGGATGATTTAAGATAGATGACTTAATTGTTCTAAGAATTGGTTCCTTAATCCACAGAAGGAGGGAATGATAAACTTTGACCTCATCTGCTTTCTTTGAAGAGTAAACAAAATGATGTATGTGCTCTGTTTAGCCCAGTGCTTGGCATAAATCTTAAGTCCTTACCAAAGGCCTTCATACAAGTAATTTAAACATTAAATATTATAATTCTAATCCTACTTCCCATGGTGGTCATTTAGATTTTGATTATTTCTCTCTTTCTTTATTCATAATTCCCCTGCAATTCTATTATATATACAATGTCTTGGAATGTCTGTCATTTACAATACACTGTTTTACAAATTAAACTAGTGAGTTTCCATTATGATATTTTTCATGCATGTATATCACTATATTTTGCCATACCCGTTCTCCCCATTACTATCTTATGTAATAAATTTTTTTTTGCCAATGTGAGTATTGACCTTTTGGTGGAGAAGAAACTATAAAATACATGCTTTCAATTGGTCTAAAGAAAAAGTACTCTATTTTAAAAAGATTTCCTTATTTTATCAGTATGAGTATTTGCCTGTACGTAAGTACACCACACACAGGCAGTGCTGGAGGAGGCCAGAAAAGGGCATCAGATTTCCTGGAACTAGAGTTACAGATGCCTGTGAGCTGCCATGTGCGTGTTAGGAATTGAATCCAGCTCCTCTGAAAAAGTAGTAAGTGCTTTTAACTTCTGAGACTTCCCTCTAGGCCCACGAAAGCATGCATTAAAGGACACATTCATTGGCTTTCACTGACTGATTGAAGTACTGATTGCTTCATTCATTCATTTGATAGCTATCAGTTATGTACTGGATATGTAATACATTCCAGACACAGGGAAGAAGCAGAAAGATTCTGACCTAAGGGGGAAATGTCATAATTCATCACGACACAAAATAAATGTCTTAAGAATCCACACAGAAAAAGCACAAGCAGGTTCAGAAGACAGGAAGAAAGCAACCTGAAGCTTGGTGGCAGAGGGAGCCGTGAGCTGTCCTGGAAGCTGACAGAAAAGGGAGAGGTGAGAAGGGTGACTGGCAGAGGCTGCCTTCCAAATTAAAGGGGCACGCAAGAGCACAGGATTGCAGATGGAGAGGGCAAGTGCCCACAGCTCACAGCTGCTCACAGGGGGCATCTCAAACCTCTTTCCAAAACTTGCTTGACCACACTGGGCTTTCTTTTAATTAACACCACTGTGACCTTGGGGCTTTAGCAAATGTGTTTGCTGTCCAGCTGTTTCTAATGATTTTGGGTTACGGGACTTCAATTTGGTGTGAGTTCTCCGTGTTCAGTACATTCCACTCACATTGCTACCTGCTTCTATGAGAACTTACTTTGTTCTCTAGAGCAGTCCCTGTTGGCACAAACATGGAATGGTAGATGGACCCTTTGTGGTTTGTCCTCAGAGTGGTTTTAAACTGATCAGTAGTTCTGCAGTAAATATCATACTCGTAGCTAATATGGACCAGCCATCGAGTTGCCTTTTCTAGAGAAGACTTGATGGGTTCCAGGAAGGACACTCAGAACCCAAATTTGTAATTATAACATCAGTAATTGCCAGCTCAGTCCAGCTCTGTCTCACATAGGGACACAAATAGGAAATTAGAAAGGGACTCTTGAAGCCTCTTAAGATGTTTTATGAAATTGTCACAGCATGGATAATGTCCAGCTTAGTTCTTGATGTTTGGAGGGCAGAGAGCACATCCTAACTTTCCCTCTCTGGAGTGACTTTTATTCATTTATATAAAATTTGAGGCACTGACAGAGGAATTGCTTAATAAGAAACTCAGTGGGTACCATCATTTGGGCCTATCATGAACTACCTTCTTGTGAGTTTGTGAAGGTCAGTTAGCTACAACCTCCACATGAGGTAGGCAGCAGATGTTTTCACTAGGCACAGTGATTGGCAAAACAAAAACAAAACAAAAAACACTGTGCCAAACTTGAGAATTGTGGTTTATAGCCCCATTAAGAAAAGTCAGTAAAATGGAGCCTTAAAGAGACAGGATGACTTGGATCACTGATTTGCATAGGAGAAAGACAGACCTAAATCCCAAATAATATGATTCTGCCATGGCTTACTTTTCCAATTTATTCTCATCACCTGGTCACTCTCTGTTCTCACTATTTCCATTTACCATAAAAACAAACAGAAAAAACAAAAGTCTTCATATAGAAGGCTCTCTATTCCAGCCCCTGCTCCCCATCTCTGCTTCTATCTCTGTTTCCTAGCACAGGCTTCTGCTGGGACAATGCAGCCCCTTCTGCCTGTGAACCCCTCCTCCAGCCTCTCCACTCATTTGCACAGATTACACTGTGAAAAGGTCTTTTTAAAACACCCCCTTAGTTTGACATCTTTTAATGCCTCTTCATCCTTGGGATAAAGGACAGACTTCTTAGCACCAAGATAAGGGGCCTTTCAAGGTTTAAGTGGCTTTTCCCTATCAGATTGAACGTTTGCTTGTTGACCTTTCCAGTCTCCATCCCTCTTAACTTTGTTCTGCACCAGAGAAACCCATAAACACGGCTATGTGTATCTTCTACTGGGTTTGGCAAGGGGAGGGGAGGCCAGAAGGAGGACTGGTGGGCATTTGTCCACTGATCCCTGCATGAAGGTTTTTGGCCTTGGGAGGTGAACATTTTCTGAAGTCAAGAAACTGCTTCCTCTTTTTGCTTTTTCCTGTCTCAGAAGGATATCATTTCTCGGTGGGTAACAGTCCTGGCTGTCTATTGGGTTTTATTATAACTTGCTCATTTTTTTTTTTTTTTTTTTGTAAATAATCACTCCCTTTAAACTTTCCTCAAAGATTCACTTCTTTTTTTGAATTTATAAGCTATTTCTTGTCAAATTTTTGGTGTTGCCAAAGATAATAGTGGTTATCTCTGAAACACAGGGGTCTTATTCTTACATCTCTAGGGTTCTGGATTTATACTGTTCTTTCTCTTTAAATCGCCATTCCCTTTCACAGGTTCCCACTGCTCTTGCCTGGACCATTCAGACCTTGACTTCAATTATTAACTTCTCTAGATTCCATCCAACAATGCAAATAGTTGTGCTGGAGTCACCTGCTGAATCATCCCTGGCAGCTCATTGACTGTGTTTCAAAATGAATATTGCCTTTGAGGCCTGGAGCTGCCTCAATTCACCCTTAAAAACACAGAGCACAGAGTCTAGGGCAAACATTCCTTAGGGCTGATGACTTTTTAATTTGAATATTGAGATCATTCCCTTCTAATTCTTACTTGGCATGAAGCATTCCCTGGTCCCTATCCCTCAACCATGAAGTTATTACCATTGTTTGAGGTACAGTGAGCAAGTACCACTGAACTATGGAGAGCACACCCCTGTACACAACGCTGTACTTGTTAAGAAGCTCATGGTCCAGCATCTAACTCTCAGACCATTTAGGGCTCAAGAAAAAGAAAAGAAAAATGAAATACATGAAGAAATGCTCTATAAACAAGAGACAGAAACCAAACATTAGTTGTTTTGCAGAGTCACAAAGTCAGATCCTTTCATTTTAGTTTTCATTTGAGATGAACTCTCACTCTGTAGCCCAGGTTAGCTTGAATTTACTATGTAGTCCAGGATGGTCTTTAATTCACAATACTTCCTTCTGCCTTAGCCTCTGGAGTGCTAAACTTACACACATTTGCCATCACACCTGTCTGCTTGATCTTATATGTAAGATTTCTCTGCTTATTCAGATTTCTGCTAATTTCCAAAAATCTACCTGCTACTGCTAAATCAATAAGTAACCTTAACATCCCATCATACTTTCTCCTCTATTCCCTTCCCCTGCTTTCTCCTCTCCCTTTCATTCTGTACCTCTCTTCTCCCCTTTCTTTCTCTCTCTCTGCTCCCTCTCTTTTCCTTCCCCGCACCCCCTTCTCTTTCATCCCTATCTGTTTTGATTTTAGAGATGGAGTCTCACTGTATAACACTCAAACTCCTGAGTGCTGGGATTACAGGTTAACATCTGCGCAGATGTTCTTAATATGCATCTGGCCCTTGCTAACAGCTTCCTGATGCCACCTAACAGCGCAAGAACGACCGTGCTGTAGCTGGACCGTCCTGTTGAAGTTTTGATTATTTTTAGCCAAATCATGGTATCATGATGCAATTTCCATCGTGAGTTGCAAACTGCCTTACATTTTGCTATAAAGATTTTGTTTGACTATTAAATTTTGCACTGTGCATGAGTTTGGGAATTACTATACAATTCACAGTAATGACAATATACACAAGCATAGAGATTGTCATGTTATAACATCTGAGAAACTTTAAAGATCCAGGTAAGGGTCTGTGATACAGTTTAGATTAGAAAAGGTAGCAGGTTTTATTTTTTGTTTGTTTTGTTTGTTTGCTTGTTTTGATTTTATTTTCCTGTTTTATCTGCCAGTTTGACTTTTGAAGCTGCAGTCTCCCTGCCCACTTCTGAAGACAAAGGCCCCTAACCTGGGCTTGGAACATTAATTTCCAACTAGGCTCTATTGTAGACTTAAATACAACGTTTTAGTAATATATTCTATGAGCTAAAATTTGGGGTTGGGTTTTTGATAAGTTAGTTTGAATCAAGGGGATTTCTATGATAGCTTCATTCTCATACACACATTTTAATTCCAAGTTGCTCTCTTGTTTGTAAATAAGAATGATGGACATGATCTTGAGTGCATATAAGATGCCCACTTCACTGATGTCATGTGTGACTCTTTGCCATGCCAAGTCAATTCCCAGAAAATATGAATTGTCATAATTTCATCACCATAAAATGCATGTTTCAGCCAGGTGTGTGTGGTAGCTCATGCCTTTAATCCCAGCACTTGGGAAACAGAGGCAGGCAGATCTCTGTGAGTTTATGTCCAGCTTGTTCTACAAAGTGAATTCCAGTACAGTCAAGGCTGTTACACAGAGAAACCCTGTCTCAAAAAACATTTATTTAGACTCATTTATTTAGACTCATTGATTTCTACAATGTTTCTCTTGATGCCTTATTCTCTTCCTAGCTTTTCAGTCTAATAATTCAGTTTTTAAAATATAGAGTGTCTGATATGTGTCAGATTTCAAGTTCTTGTAAAACAGTTCCATTATAAACTAGACATTGTACCTAGTCATGCTTCATGCTGTCTAGCCAAACAATACTGGCCAAGAAACACAGGGGGAAAACATTGTGTATGGTGGATTCTGACTATGGAAACATTGAAGGAGAACATGTTTCTCAGTGAATGGGAACATGTCTCATCCTAGCTCACTAAATATCACAATTGTATTATCCTACAGCCAGAAATAACCAAACATTGACTACCAGCTCTCCTGAGGCAAGTATAGAGCTGGGGGGGGGGAAATCACAGTGTGGGTAGGGATGATAACTGTGGGCAGGAGTGGGAGGTGGGGAGAGACAATTTTCAGCCTTTTCCCAGTTCCTGAACCCAAAGAGTGCTGATGCATTGTGGATATTCAATCCTTGACTGTGGGATGAATGACATGTCTGACCAAGCGTCATATCAAAGCAATGGGATGACTGGTGTTGAAGAGGAGCTGTGATCCCCCAGGCCAGTGCCCTCAGGATTTGTGTGCAGGAGTTTAGGAGTCAGTGGCCTTGCCTTGGTAGTGAAGTTGGATGTGAGTCTCCATCTATGTCAACTTTTAGAACTTGTTATCATCAAGTTACTATTTCTAAGAGCTTATAAATACCAACACATTTAATCTTCATATCATTTCATAAGGTTAACTCAATTTTTAATTGAGGAGACTGCTACCTAGAGAGGTTAAGTACCTTGTTGAAAGTTTCATAGTTGATAAGTGACAGGTCTAGAATTCGATTCTAGGGAGTCTGGCTCCAAAGTATTCTGTGGCCACTTTATCTACAATGCCTCTTTATTCACTCAACAGTTGCTCTTTATTTTAGCCACTGCCTAGACAGTTCTTTTTGAGGTCAAGATGTATTTGGTCTGTCTCTGATGTGAGAAGTGAGAAACTCAGCCCCAGACTGCAAAAACTTAGGCTGGTAGGTGTTGGCAGGTGGAGAAGACATATATCCTAGATGTAAGTGACTTGGATAAAATCCAGGCTTCTGGAAAGAGCCTTAACACTTTGCTCAAAATATGAATTTCATTATACCATTAAAATGGTATATTCCCTTGCCCTGCAACCCACAGGATATAGAATACTGATGTGAGGAAAAGGGACTGGGGGTTGACTTTCTCTCTCTCTCTGTTTCTCTTTCTCTCTTTCCTTTCTTCTTTTTTTCATTTGTTCTTGGTCCTAATATTGGGGGAAAAGGTAGCCAAATGAATGCTCTGGTGGACCTCTCATAGATGCATGTCAACCTACTTTCAAATTTTTAGAATGAAAAATTATTATCTGAATGAGATATAGTGTCAAAAGCAAATGCCTTATATATATTTTTCTTTTATAATTTATTTTATGTTCATTGGTGTTTTGCCTGCATGAATGCCTGTGTGAGGGTGTCACAAGCCCTGGAATTGGAGTTACAGACAAGTGTGAGCTTTCAAGTGGGTGCTGGGAATTGAACCCAGGTCCTCTGGAAGAGAAGTCAGTGCTCTTAATCACTGAGCCATCTCTCCAACCCTGCTTTATATCTTTTAAATTACTGTTAAACAAGAGTATTAATAAAAGATAGAGGAGGGTCAGATTTGTATCATAAATGCTTCTGACATCTTAGTTTTTGTCTTTCAAAGGAGAAAGACATACCTTTTAAGATTCAATCTATGTATCTTTTGTTGATACAATACATTATCTACCCAAATTAGGGCTCTTATGTTGTTGTTTGGTGTCTAGACAAGAAAGTAGCTTATGGGGGGTTGTCTTTGAATATACATTAGAAAAGTGTTTATCTGTACTCTAAAGATTGTATCTGGACTCTTCCCCTTAGCCTTCTACTTTAACAGAATTTGAGAGTTTGAAGTAAATGTCCTAAATACAAATTAGAGTTCAGGATGTAGAACAATCCATTAGGCAAACACAGAAGACCATGGCCCTTTGTCAGCCTTTGCAAATGGGAGCTGTGTCCTTGTTCTCAGTGCCCAGCAAAGGTTAGAACAGGACAGTGATCCCTGTTTAAATGGCCTTCTCCAACTGGAAGGAGAGTAATCATCTCCTTATCCTACCCATAGAAAGCAAAGGCATTGGAATCACTCCTAAACAGACAGTGAAGTGATGGGGCCTGCTTGTCTGGGGGTGTAGATGTGGGTAATGAATGAAAAGCAGGTGTCCATGGACTCTTCAGTGCCTGGCATCATAATGCCCATGTTGTGACCTTGACTTGGTGCTTTTTGCTCAGATGCTTAGATGCTGACAACCACTATTATCATATTTCCTTCTTTTAAACAACATGGCTATTAAGATTAAACTTGGGAGACTTCACTTGCTTGTTTCCATAGTGAGTTATGAGTTAAGCCTGTCTGTGCTTGGTATTTCTTTTTGGCTCCACAGCAATGCTGAATTCACTGTGTTCTTTCTTCTTATCAGTTTGGAAAATGAGACTGTGTCTGTCTTTGGGGACAGTTGAGGAAAAACATATGTGCCTTGTAATTGCCAAGAATATCTTTAGTAAACAAACCTCGCATTAATCTTTGAGAGTTCCTGGACTCACTATTAGCCATCTTTTTACACGCTACTATATCTTAGAATTTTTTCTTATACACACGTATTTTTAAAAATCTGATTCTTTTATCGTCTTTACAATTTCTCAGCATTGTTATATTTTAAGAGTTACTGCAATTATAACTCAACATCCCATAAATAATATTGTGAATCCTGTGTGCTTGCTACAGTTCTACCTCCTAAGGCTATGCCCATCAGTAAGGCAGTGAAACTGTCCCTCATGGAATTTATTTTTCAATTGGTCCAAGGGAGACTATAGGCAGATAAACAACAACAAAAAGAAAAAGAATTTAAAGGTAACTACACCTACTAAATTCTGTGAATGCCTTCATAAGGGCTATGAAGAAATTAAAACAGATCCTCATTTTACCAAGAGAATTAGCAAACCAACAGCCAAAACTCAGCCCCTCATGTTTTCCATGTACAGTCTTGGGGAAGTCATCTACCCATATTGTGCTTCAGTTTCTTCCTTTCTAAAGTGGGGGGGTTGGGTGCCTGCCTCCACACAGTGTCCTGGACACTGCATAAATGGGCATGGAACTCACCCTGAAATCCCAGAACTCAGGAGGTGGAAGCAAGTGGGTCAAAAGGTCAAGGTCAACCTCTGGTAAAGAGAATCATTTCTTACAAAAGAAAAAAAAGTCAGGGACAGTCATAACTCCCATCTCTTTGCCTAATTAGGGCTTACAGGAATGAGACTATTAGAATATATATAATAATGTATGGCATGCATAAGGCATTTGTCAGTTTTCGTCTTACTATTTTAGTGTGTTATTAACCTCTTTTTATAGATAGGAAATCTGAAGGTGACAGAAGCCAAATGACTTCGAAAAGGTTGTGCAGCCAGAAGGAAGCAGCATTTCTATAGATTCTGGCTCTGTTCTAGAATATTCCTTGTGTCTCTTTACAAGTATTTTTTTTCTAAAGCACTTATTAAGGAAGCCCATAATATCCATAGTCTCACATTGTTGCTAGAGATAATATATATTTACTGACAATAAACCTTATCCTTAATTTTTTGATATACATGTTTTTTTTCCTTTTATCTCCCTCTTTGTTTTAGTACTGCCTTGAGATAGAATTTTCATTTCCTCAGCAGCACACTACATGATTTGGCATGATTTTGTTCAAGCAGAATTCACTAATTATCAAGCCAATGTGCAGCATTGGGGAATTGCAAGCCTTTTGCTACCACAGCAGCCTCTGCATCAGGGTAGAGAGTGAGGGGAGAGCATTTCCATTTGTGATGCCCCAGATTTCAGCCATTTAACTGAAATTCAAAATTGCTACTATTTTTCTTTTCATGACCTTTTCAGATGTCTTTCCCCCCCCCCTCTCTCTAATCACAGTTCCATTTAGAAGGAATGACATTCAGAAATCTGTACTTCGGCGGTAATCTGAATTCTTTTTATATCCAGCTTTAAAGCCTAATCACTACCCTCTTTCCTTCAATTGCTCAGACACTTGGTGTGTATTTTATTACACAACATCTTGCCAATTTGAAAGTGCTTTCTTGGAGTCAAGGGGAGTTCTGGAGCAGGCTAGCCGCACAGTGCAGCTTGGCAGAGCGTAAGCCTTGCAGATACAAGTTTAATGAGGCTTTCAAGGGAAGTGCAAAGAAATCCAAGTGCTTCACTTCCATTAGTTGTAAGACCATGGCCTTTTACACCTTTCAAAAACAGAGGGGACTAGGTGGGGACCCAGAGCGAGGGAGTTAAGGTCTTCCTGCTGGGAGATGTGGTGTTGCCAATGGGCAGGAGAGCCAGGCAGGCCACTGTGGAAATTTTGCCTTGGGAACCTATTTATCATGTAATTTTGTAAAGATTTTTATTCCCTCTTCTGAAAACTAAAGATATAACCAGGTCTCCAACACATTATGATGATTAAATGGCATAAGGCATATAAAAATTTAGACATACCAGTCACTCCATAATGATGATAATTATTAGTGCATGTTCTTTCCCTATTCATTTGGCATTGTTTTTGAATGCTTAAAACTAGTTAGTTCATTGACATGTGGACCATTCATGGTGGTGTAGAGCAGATCATTTGTTAGTCTTTTTTGGTGCCTGTTTCCCACTTATTTTTATCGTTATTTTAAGGAATGGATTTAGCTTCTACACAGTCTAACCCCCTTTTATAATGCTTAGGTTTAAGAAAAACCAATGCTGACTTTCTACCTGCGACCTCCATTGGCCACACCAGGCTGGGACACAGATCATCAGTGCCTGGCTCGGCCATCATTAGAGAGGCTCCCTCTTGTAATAGTTCTCTCTCAACACATAACTGGACAAAAGGCAGAAACTGAGGGATTTTTGAAACATTCAGTCTTAAATAGAATGTCTTCATCAAATTCCTCCTCTCAGGACTCAGGACTCAGAGAGCTATGCTAAGAGGATGTGGAAATATTTAAGAGCCAGAGGGGATAGATGACACCAAGAAAAGAGTCTTCCAGACACAACAGGACTGACATGCATACAATCACATATAGACTGTAGTGGCATGCACAGGACCTGCACAGTTCAAGCCAAGCCAAATGGTCCCCATTCTGAGAGGGGGAAGTGGACATGAGCTTCCATCCCTAACCAATAAGCTATCTCCAATCAACATCTACTTTCAGAGGAAAAATTTGTTTTCTCCAATGGAGTCTCACTGGGTGTACAAACCACACTTTAAGCCATGCTGCATGCCCAGGAGTAGTTGGCCAACACAAAATGCACTGGGTAGTATTTTTATGGACCTTTTGTCTTATATTTCTTTGTTTGGGCAATATTTTTTGTACTACTGGTCTTTTGCTTATAAATTATGGTTTCTGATTTTGTGTGTTCATGTTTTTTTGGTGGGTGGGGATGTGCATGTGTGTTTGTTTTATTCTGTCTTTTGTTGTTGTTGTTTGTTTGCTTGACTGTTTGCTTTCTAAAGAGAAAGAGAAAGAAAGAGCATGGAGTTGGATGGATGGGGAGGTGGTAATGATCTGAAAGGAGTTGGGAGAAGGGAACCGTGATCAGAATATGTTGTATACAAATTTTCTTCAATAAAAATTTGTATTTCCAACACAAATCTTCCCTGATCAATCATTACCAATCACTTTTGACTGCTTCCTGGAATCAGCACCTTTCCCGTGAATCTCATGCTCTTCCCCATGAAACTCATGGTTGGTGAAGAGGTTGGATATTTGTTTCTATTCAGTAGAGGATGAAAGGAGAAAATAGAACAAACAAGACACCAGTGCAGCAAAGGAAGTAGGAAAAAGGGAATCTGGGCTCGTTGGAATATCAATATCTGAGTGACAGAAGATGGAGGGCAGGCTGGTGAGATGACTCAGAGGGTAAAGATGCCTGTTGTGCAAGCCTGGAGACCTGAACTCAAGATATGAAACCATGTGAAGATGGAAGGAGAGAACGACTTCTACATATGTTCCACAGTACATGTGCACCTCCCTGCCAATGTAAAATTAAGAAGATATGTTAGATGAATGACAATTTGGTATCATTTAAGCCTAACATGCAAGGATAGACTATAGCCAGGAAGGAGATGCTAAGAGGGGGCAGACATCCAGATAGGTGATTTAGGTTCAAAAGTATCTAAGAAAACAAAGCCTCACGTTTTCCCCCTAAAAATTTAGTTCTTATTTTATTAAATAAGACACTTAATATTTTATGTTCAGAGATTATAATTGCATATTATTAATAGCTCATTCATAGTCTTGGGATCTCTGTAAATTTTTACTTCATATTTTTGTTCACAGAAAAGCCAAAGATTGGAATTACAATGAGGAAGCTCAATTTTTGAGAGAAATTTACATGCTCGGATAATGAAATACCTTCAAAAAACATGTATTTGACATTTTAGTATCAACAACTTCCACAAAACAAACAAACAGGCAAGAAATAGGAAAAAAAACTACTTTCATATATATATATATGTGTGTATATATGTGTATATATATGTATATATACATATGTGTGTATGTGTGTATATGTATATATGCATATATGTGTATGTATCAGGAGGGGAAAATGCATTCATGATTTCTCCTGCTATGTGTCCCTATCCCTCAGCATTACACTTTCCACATTCTTATTTATTTGGATTTTGTTCCAGCCATGTTTTGATGATGGCAGTGTGGATTTTTTCTCACTAGACTTTACCTAGAACAGCACACACTTGGGTATTTAGGTGCTAATTGTCAACACCCACGTTCTCTTCTGTCTCTACAGCATGCACAACAGCTTCTGTAACTCACCAGTGAGATTTGATTTGGCTGACTCTAGACCCGTTAGGGAGGTGGTCATGTCTGTTACTCCTCCCATTCTACTTCTAATAGCCAGGGCTACCTGCCACTTATTGGGAGCATTTAATGAATTTCAGCTGAATGAAGACTGAATGACTGAGTTTCGCTTTGCCACTACTTAATGTTCCCAGTGTGTGCGCCACTCTTTATTAAAAAGGAAAGTTACTTCTAGCTGCTGGGAATGGTGTGTCTGAGCAAACAGAGAGGGCCTTAAGAAAGTCATCTTGAACTAAAGTAGTTTGGATACTCTTGCTTTCTACAGACTTAGCCAGTAGAATCAATGAGTCTACCAGGAATCCTATTTGGATTAGCATTTTATGAAGCATATTAAAGACAGGCACTAAAGATGGACACTTTATTTTCCCCAGGCTTGGCTTTTCTATACAAAAGCTGCTACTATTTGTAATTCTGAGAATTCAAAATACCTCCATTATTTCAGCACTCTGTATACTTGATTTCCCAAAATAGATTTTTCTCATGTCACTCACTTCCTTTTAGCCTCAACAAACTTATTTTAAAGCTCAAGAATTATAGTTTAATTTATGGAATTGGTAAGTTTTGGATACAATGTACCTATAAACTAAGCCCAATAAGTTGTTAATTTAAAACTCCCTAAAAAAATAAGAACTTCTATTTGATTTAAGCTTCAAATATAAGATGCTCAAAGCCCTGAACATAGGGCAATGTATAGATACAAATTTTTCCCTTTGTGTAAGTATGTGAAAGCAGAATTTCTACATCTTTAAAAGGTAAAAAACAAAAAGAAGACACTTAGGAATTACTTGCTTATTATAATTTTTAAATTTTCTTTGATAATATGCTTAATTAGAAGAGGTTATAAGTTAAATTTCATAAAAGGTTAGCTCAAGAGTCTTAAGGATAATCTTGCCATAGTTAGTTTCAGGTCAGCAGGCTATATCTGACCAAATCTCAACCACCCTCCCAGCCTCCACTTGCTCCTTTCAAATCAATCTCTAACCACAGGGAATCAGTGTTCAGAAAAGTGATGTGTCTTGAGCATGGTCAATAAGGCATTGGCTATAGAATAATGGGCTGGAGAAACAAATGCTTCATTACTTGCTGCTAAATTTTCAAACCAGCTTAAGCAAGAGACTATCCAATCAGATGTTTTGGTCAACTCTACTGAACACTAAGAATATGGACTGAGTTTAATGGGTATTTTAATCCATCTGCATTTGTACTCCTCTTCCAAATTGTCCCCTGAAACATGAACTTCTGTATAGAATGGAGAGGTTGGATAGTAAAGACTGTTTTCTTTTCATAATAGTTTCATAAGGAATGCTTTTAATGTCGTTTATTTCCTTGCCTTTGATTTAAGTATGGCAAATGGTAGGTATGGATTTAAGGACCTTGGTTGTCAGAATATTTCCAGCACATGGATTATTTGGCTCCTTCTAGTATTGAATGATTTATGTTAGTACATGCCGAGAGACACCCCCCCTTTCCAAATGAATGAAAACAGCAGAAAATTTTAGTCACTTGGATGTGAGTTTGATATTTAACACTTCAGTAATGGACAATGAGGTCAGTGGAGATTTCCGAGTCAAAAATTGATGCCTGCTTCTATTCTGGCTGAATTGTTCCAGGTCCAAAGTGGTTTTTGGCATAAGAAGACAGACTCAGCATCATTAATCATCAAGGTATAAGGAGAGAAACTCCCACGAATCTATACACTCTGCACCGTCTTGTCCTGTAGTGCTAGATGAGGTTAGGGAGGCAACAAAAGCAATTCAGACATCAGGGAAAGGGTACATTGAGTGAAGGAGTATCTCGGGAGAGTTCGTTTTATTTTTTTCATTTGTTTTTGCTTTTCACTATGTATACAGTATTCTCTCTGCATACCAGAAGAGGACACCAGATCACATTATAGATAGTTGTGAGCCACCATGTGGTTGCTGGGAATTGAACTTAGGACCTCTAGGAGAGCAGTCAGTGCTCTTAATCTCTGAGCTATCTCTCCAGTCCTTGGGAGAGTTTCTAGTTGCTGGTTTAAGTATTAGCTATTATTGTATGTGTGCATATTGGGGGAGTGGGAATAGATAGAAAAAAAATATGGTTCTAGAGAAGCACATTGCTAAACAATACAAATTCTAGTGTCATGTAAAATTTCCTTCCTAATAGTTCGTTAAAATTATAATATACCACTCATTAATAAAGCCAGAGTTAATGTAACATATTTAGCAATGTATTATATTTGACATTTTAGAACATGTAAGGATGAGCTCATTGATGAGGGATGCTTTAGTGGATGGATGGCTAGATGGATGAAGGCTAGTGCATGAGTGAGTTATAATGGAGAAAAAGAAATCATAATATATTTGAGATAGTTAGTAAAGTATTAGTATTCCAGTCTGGCATGTATTTTCAAATTAAAAATAGTTGCTTACGTATCTAATAGTAACCATGATATACAAACAATGACAATTAGCAGTTACCAGTTAGACATGATAATAAAACGAGAAAGCCCTGACCCACCTTGAGAATTTTTTGACCCTTTTATGTTCTTAGATTATAAAGATCTTACTGGATTCTGCTTAAGCATTGTCAGCAACTATGGTGAATGCAAAGAAATAAGAAGATCAGGAACTGCTCAGCTGGCCTCTGCTTCAGGAGCTATTACAACTTGAAGACAGAACCTCCTCCTGTTTGGACACTGACTGAACTTGAGTCCTGCAATGTGTCAAATGAAGAACCAGAAGAGGTCATCTTGAGGAATCCTAATAACTTTGAATTTTTATTTCTTAGTAATTGTAGTTAAACTACACAGATTCCAGTTCATTCATTTATTCTTATGCATTAGAAGGTATGAAGAGAAGATAAAATATTTGTGAGAAAACTTTCACATAATGGAGCTTATGGATCAAGGAATCTTTTTTTTTTTTGAGTCTGAATTTAATCTCTATATAGGTTCTTCTGAAAATATCTCACTTAGCTTATCCATTTAAAAAGTGTGAGAAAACAGGCTCAAAAGGATGAAATAGCACAAGGTCTGTCTGTACTAGAAATAAGTATTTCCTTCCCAGGCCAGAGTTTGGCTCTTTTTAAACACTTTCTATGATTTGGTGTAATTTCTGACCAAGTTCCACAGCTGGACTTTGCCAGTCTTGCCTGGGCATTTAAGATACAATTATTTGCCTTGGTAAAATGTTTTTACATGCCACAGCTGCTCACTCATATGCATAAACCTGCAGATACATTGATTTAAAGAAAGGAATATACTTCACAATGTAAATAAGCTTCTATGGTGTATGTGATCACATTTTTCAGAATCTTTGTGTTACAGAACCTATTTTCTTCAGCTATATATTAATCTCAAGCTTCTATTCAGTGGGTAGTCCCTGTAAGATCAGAGTTTCATTTTTTGATAAAAAGTGCATTCTATTCCTTTGGAATTTGCCTTATGACTTAGGAGGTATGAACAGATTATTTAAATTAGTTTCTGATTTTAAAAAAATAACAAATCAGTCTAAGAAACTTTATGGTGATACCTTAAGGGCTTTGACTTTGTCTATAGAGGCATCTGCCAGGCAGGGATTCATTCTTTCTTCATCTTACCTTCCTGTTTCATTTCTTACCTTCAGTAGAGGCCATACTATGGACAGTGACACCTATCAGGTTCAGTGACTCACTCCCTAAGGAGTGCTAGCAAAAACATGAACTTTCTTGATAATTCGTATTTAGAGGGAAGTCACATGCAAAGTAGAATGACACACGAGCCGTTGAAATCCCCTGCAATTGTATCCATCCCTAGCAAAACTAGTGGGGTAGGACCAAACACTGAATGACACACTCCAGAAATAAAACCTGTTGAGACAGCTTTCTGTGACCTCCCAGTGCTTCAGATAGAGGAAGCTGAACACAGTACTATCAAATGACAATGTTTGCATGGACCCACAGACACCAGAGTCACTTCTCAAACTTTAATATGAGCACAAGTCAGCTGGGCATCTCGGTAGATTGCAGATTCTGGCTTGTTAAGGTTGGGTTAACACTTCTCTGTGTTGCTGGCCCATGTACCACATCTAGTAGAGGGATACTCCAATAAATCATTTCTTGATCCAGTTGTTTCTGAAAGTTACTCATTTCTTTTAGATCCTTGCTTAAATATCTCATCAACACAGCTTTCCATAATCACTAAATGGCTCCCTATCACTTCCATCTTTACTTCATATTTCTTTATGCTGTGTATCACCTTGTGATGCATAAGGAAGACTTGTTTGGTTCACTGCTTTGTCATTTCCCTGGAATGCGGAAGCATAGGAAGAGTCCAGAAAAAAAAAAAAGACTATTGAAGGACTGAATCTATACGTGAAACCATGGCCAGGCTGACTCAATTGCATGCAACAAACTAGACTTACCAGTGTTTGTTTTTTTCGGGGGGGGGGGGGAGGAGTCAAGACAGGGTTTCTCCATGTATCCCTGGCTGTCCTGGAACCCTGTAGATCAGACTGGCCTTGAACTCAGAGATCTACCTGCCTTTGCCTCCCTAGAGTGCTGGGATTAAAGGCATGCACCACCATCACACTGCTGAGTCTTTGGGTTTTTAATTTCAGGAATTTAAGTACCCCATTGAAGAAAAAAGGGTGAAAGAAATCAGGCCCTTCCACTGTCCATAAGCAGACACCACTACTTTGAACCTCACACTGAATGAGACTGATGGTGGACAGGGTGATGTAGATAAAATGGACCACACTCATTTTAAGCAGAACTATGTATAAACACAATTTCACTTTCTAGCACAAAACTCACCAAAGAAGACAGTTATTGTTATACTATAGTAACTATAATTACTTGAAAATCTGTGCTAAGAACTGTAGAAACTTAACAGTTGGTATTTTGCAACATACATTCCTTCAGCAATTTTTTTTCTATCTTTGAAACAAAGGTGAAAAGCCCAAGTAAATAAAAATGAAGATTCCCTCTGATCACCAATATCTTTGAGTGGAAACACAAATATCAAGGTTCATAAATCTCTCATGCACTAGTTTAGCAAGCCTTGAAGAAATATCTATTGTAGCACCATGGAGACTTATCAGTGAGCAGAACACAGGTAATGTTTGCTTACATGGAACCAATAATCTTGAAGCTCAGCAAGATATTCTTTTCTCCTCCTCTCTAAAATACAATTCCCACCCATTTTCAAGGTGTAGTTCCATTCTGACATTTCTACAACATGCTATTTCCATGTTGTTATGGACCCTGCAGTCTTATCCTTTCTGTAGCATTTCATAACTCTTAGAGATAGGACTATTACCATAAATGTTGCTCATATTCATTGGGAACTGGTTTCCACCATATATAATAAAGTTATTTCTATTCAGAAGGTGAAAAAAATTATTTGGAAATGAACAGCATGCAATGTACTTGAGGTAGAAGACAAAATTTCTGTGTATCTAGGAATGCTAAATAAAGCATTCAGTGGTTTCCCCATTAAGTAACTTGAAAGAGACTGAAAATGTATTTACTAGAAGCCTAGGTTTTTATTATTGTCTCTCTCTTTCTATGTGTATGTGTGTGTGTATGTGTGTGTGTTTGTGTGTGATACATGTGTGTATGTATGGATGTGAGTGCAGGTATACACATGCCTTTGAGTGTAGTAGAGGTCAGAGGATAACCTCAGATGTCAGACCCAAGTTCTACTTTGAGACAAGATCTCTTGTTTGCACGTGTATATACCAGACTTGCCTGTGAGCCATCTCCTTGTAGGTGTACTAGAATTACAGATGTACGCTACCAGGCCTGGGTCTACATAGATTCTAGGGATTTAAGTTCAAGTCCTCAAGCCTGGGAGGCAAGCTCTTTATCTAATGATCTATCTCTTCAGCCTAGAAGTCTAGTTCTTGACCACTCCAAAAGAAATGTAATAAACCAGGCTGTGGTGGCGAATGCCTTTAATCCTAGCAATCGGATCTCTGTGAGTTCAAGGCCAGCCTGGTCTACAGAGAGAGTTCCAGGACAGTCAGGGCTACACAAAGAAACCCTGTTTTGAAAAACCAAAACCGAGGAAAAGAAAAAGAAATGTAATAAAATTATAGCATTATCAGAGAGATTACAATACTAATAAATGAAAGAGGCCTGATAACAATTCTCTAATGAGTCAGGTCGTGGTGGCACATGCCTTTAATCCCAGCACTCAGGAGGCAGAGGCAGATGGATCTCTGAGTTTGAGGCCAGCCTGGTCTATAAAGCAAGTTTCAGAACAGGCTCTAAAGCTACACAGAGAAACCCTGTCTCCATAAACCAAAACAAAAAACAAAAAATCAGAACAAAAAAAAAAAAGAAAAGAAGGAAAGAAGAAAGGAAAATGAATTCTCTAATTAAATCTCATAGCATTCATAGCATAACATTCACTTGTTAATTTAAAAGTAAATTGTCAGTTATTTCCCTAAGCTGTTTTGCAATTTAAATGTCCTTAAACAACCAAAACAAAAATCCAATCAATCTTTCATTCCAAACAATAGTTCACTTAAGGCTTGGCTACCCAAAAAGTTTGCAAAGGGAGAATAAAACTGATTGCTTCCTGTGGCTACCACCTCATTTCCAACTGTGGCACATTAGGCCCTATTAAAACAGGGACCTCATCCTGTGAATCCATTCTGTATGTTGGCATTGTGAAAGATGTGTGTTGTTATTTGCAGGTTTCGTTATGACCATCAATCGATGTCATTTGTGAGACATGCTTTTCATGGGCATCTTGATGAAGTGGAGTCTATTATCCCTCTAGAGTACAGCGTTTAATGGAAAGCTGGGGCAAGCTCCAGTGGACGCATGGAGATTCATACTGCTGGAACTACAAGGGGATTGCTTCAGTGTAACCTTTGGAGAGAGCAATCATCCAGCTCAAGGTGGTTTAAACACTTGCTCAATGAGGAAGCCTTCTAGGAGTATAATCAGGGTTCCAATCATCTTATTAGTCTGTAGAATTATCTGAGGTGACATTTTCAGAAACAGAAAAATAGCCAGGGACTTTAATCCTGTATTGAGGGATGGTGAAGGGCTTAGGGTTCAAGAACAAAAGGAAGCCCCCTTTGAAAACATGGAAGATAGTGTGAAGTAGTTCTCACTGTGAATGATTCTGAAGAATTTGCTAAGTTATTCTAACTCATTTTTTTTCATTTTCTGTTTTATAATAGTTACTTTCAGAAAGAGTCCTGTTAGGGGGGGAAATGCACCAATATTTAAGAAGTACAAAGACTTTCTAGCAGGATCTAGGAAGTATGTGCTCATCATGCAGCTAATCTCTGATCACTGTGCATTCTCTCTTTACCAGTTCTCTGGTCACAGGACACAGGCTGACAGGACAATGTATTAATTAAAATGTTCTGTTTAGCTTGCTTGCAAATTCCAATTCTAAAGGCAGGCACAAAAGAAAACCAAAATGCCAATATACACAAGAAAGTATTTTTATTTATTCTTTTGTAGAACGTGCTGTCCACCTATAATTATTAAACCTAGGCTGCCACAGACAAGACCCAAACTTCAACCTCCCATAGGATACACAGGGAAATGTAGTTAATGGGGAATCATCTGAAAAGGACAAAGGAGTCCTTTCATAGCTTGTAATCACATCCTCAACTGTTAAATACTTTCCAATTTTAGCCAAGTAACCTGCTTTTTGTGAAGACGGAAGCCATATTCCTCTTTTTTTTTTATGGCACAAGATGTAACTTTACAGTGTTGTACTTATGTTTCATCAGCAAAGGACGATTACACACCCACACCCACACCCCCACACACTCACACTCTTCACATTCCAGTTGTATCACTGAAAATCATCCTAGCCAGAGAAACAGATATTTAAATAAAGAGTTAATCCCTTTTGGGATATGTCATCAATGTTCAGTTGGCCAATCCAACTTGTAACAGCAGCATCTCTTCAATACCTGCATTTTTTCTAGTTATTGATTCCAGAGAACTGTATAGCTGAGAAGTGGGTGGAACATCTAAAGATATATTAGCATTAATGAGAATTAAGGTGTTGCCTTGTGCCAAAACCATAGTCCACTTAACACTTTGTAAAGAAGAATTTGCTTTTCCAGTAGCCATTGGTGACTAGATAAGAATCTAAATGAAACCCGCACTGGTTTTGGAGAATTTGAGTTCATCTGCTCATATGAGCTTTTCTAACTTCCCAATGTTCTCCTGGAGGATTAAGGGTAACAATTTGGTGAGTTTAGGGGACATTAACCAAGCTTCCATCCTAGTAGTTTAATAAAAACATTACCGGTCTTGGTCAACATTAGCGCTGACAGTCAGTAACAAAGCCACAAAGAGCCATTGTGGGACATTCAAAGCACGAACTGGGACTGACCTTCAGGTTGATATTGTGCTATGATTGTCACCGTCTGCCCAGCCCCCTTCAGTGCTGCAGCTGCCTGCTCATGAGAGGCTCCACGGAGATCGATGCCATTCACCTAGAAGACAGACCAGAATTTTAGGCACAATATCTGCATTCTAATAGATAGAATATGGATAGAAGAAAAAAGTTTTCCAAAATCAATAAGCTATCTAAAATTATGCCATGTTCCTCAAAGAAATCCTTCATTTCTTACTCAGGTGCTTCTTAGTTTGGCAAGTTTCAGAGTCGTGATTACTTTTAGAGAGCATAGACATGAAATTTCATCTTGTATTTGCGGCATAGCCTGGTTAGGTTGGAAATATTTTGTCTATCCTGTCCACAAGGGTTTTAGCGTGTGCATTTCTATTTTCCCATGGGTTTCCCATATTTCTGGGGCAGATTGGCTTTAAAATTAGAGGGGGAAAATGATAATGAAGAGAGACACATGTAATGCCCACAGACAAGTATGTGCCGACAGATTCATGTATTCAGACGACGTTCTGGGGAGACTGTATGGAATGGGGCTGGCTAGCTGCCAGATCACTCTCTTTGGGTAAGTGCCTAGTCCTGTCATATGGAGCTTGGTGAGACAGCCCTGAGCCCTGTTCCAAAATAAACTTGACTGCCCCATTTCTCATGCACAATTCCATAATGAATTCTGACAAAATGAAATAAAGAGTGCCTGGAGTTTATTTTGCTGTCGCTAACTCCCATTTTGGAGCCCATACTGGAGGAGAAGCAGGGCATCTATAAAACAAGCCCTGAACTCTGCCAGGAAGAATAAAATCATCAGCAAGTCAAATTCAATGAGAAGCAAAAGCTCAAATCTTTCTCCAGTCAATAGAGTCAATAAGTCACCAGGATATAATAGCCGAGGTTTCTGTGTCCTTCTGAGAAGAGGGACAGTGGGTGGGACTAGAAGGAGAACCAGGAGCTTTCCTGATGGAAGTAAACATACACTGTCTGGTTTTCTAACCAACACAGATGGCATTCTCACTATGTTTCCTTTTGCACACAGAGCAGGATGCTACATCCAAGAGACGAATTCAAAGTTGATCAGCTCATCTAAATGTTCAATACATTCTCTTGTTTTGGCTTTGGGCAGTCTTCTACAACAGATTCTGAGCAGTTAAATGAAGGCATGGTTACCACTTTGCTTCCCTAGCTGGCTTGGCTCACCCTAATCTTCAACTTTCCATCCTTGTTCCCTCCATAGTAACTCTGTTAAAGCTCCCCATTGACTTCTACAGTTTCTTTTGCCTTTCCTCTAGCTTTCTATCCTGGTGAACTCTCTCCTGCAAACATTGGCTATGTGTTAGCTTTGGGAAGTTCACCGTGCTAGGCCTGGCATGCTGTGCCAACCATTAGATGAGTGACAGTCATATTATAGTCCTGAACCTGTTTTCTTTCACTTCACAAGGAAGACATGGTTAGGCTATTAGGGTCTAAAGCCTATGGTGGTAGACTCACATGCTTGCATACTGGGTCCCAGGCTGGTGGCAGTGCTGGGGAGATCATGGAATTTTAGGAGGTACAGCCTTGCTGGAAGAAGTACATCACTAGAGACATCCATCATTAGAGACAGGCTTGGAGGCTTTACAGCCGCACCCTACCACCTCCTGCTCTCTGCTTCCTCTGTATCATTGAGATGTGACCCCTCAGCTTCTTGCTCCAGGCATCAGTCATACCTCTCCTGCCATTATGGACCTTGCCTCTGGAGTCATAAGCCAAAATACCCCTCCCCCCGCCATAAGTCACTTCAGGTTGTGGTATTTATCACAGGAAGAGGAAAGTAAGTAACAACCCACCCACCCACCCACCCCCCGTCCCCAAACTGAGAAATTACAAAGCTACTCAAGAGTAAAGAATAGTCATTTTTAAGACTGCCCAGGATGATGTTGATAGGCCAGAAGGATTCTGGTTGCCAGAAGGGTCAGCAAAGACAGATACAGATTTATGTAGACTTTTGCCCACAGCAAGCTCATCTGCAAAAACATCAGGTGCCAAATAATTTTAAATAGTTTCTTCTCTTGTAAAACAATTAACTATTGTTAGAAATGGACATTACCAACGTAAAATTTCCAAAAACTACAGAAGGGAAAATGTAGGTGAACTTTCACCATTTTGATGTCCATAGATGGTCTCCTCTGTGTCTGTTGCTCTGAAGTTCACCCAAGTGAAGCATGTGGCTGTGTCTGAATTTCTGTTGTTCTCACTACATAAATATTTTATTACTGCCTTTTAACTAAAGAATTAGGTATCATGTATAAATATACAACTTGTTTTGGTTATCATTGAATAGTATATCTTGGGCGTCTTTCATACAAGCACATGTCAGTTGAGTTTTGACTGGAAGCCTACATTCCTTGTTGTGATCGCTCTAGACTTTCTCAGTGAGACTCTTGCTGATGTGGTTAAAATCAGTTCCATTTTCTTTGTAATACATTTGTGAGTGTCTTCGTGAAGGATAAATTCCCTGGATATGGTATTGGTGAGACAAAGGGTATATGACTTTTAAAAATTTGTTGTTGTGAAATTAAACATTACTATTTATAATTTAAATGATAAAAAAGAGAAACATAAAGGCAATAATCTCATTTATCAATCGCATGTTGATATAAAAGATGGAAGTAATGTAGATACATAACATTCATGTATAAAAATTAAATCAGTATAAAAAAGCACAAAGTAAATGTTTTCCTATTGTTATCTCAAGAAGGAACAGTCTTGGAGCTGGAAAGATGTCTCAGTGCTTATGATTTGCTCTTGAAGAGGACCCAATTCGGTTCCCAGAATCAGATGGTAGACAATCACCTATAACTCCATCTCCAAGGGAGCCAATGTACACACACACACACACACACACACACACACACACACAAATATAAATAAAAAATAAAAATAAAACTTAAAAATGTAATAATCTTGGTGACTTCCTGTGTATACTACTCATTACATTGTCATGAATATAAATCAGCTTATGAAATATAGGATTAAGTATTTAGTAAAAGTGAGGGCATGTTGCATACATTGTTTCATATCTTGATTTTATTCAGCAAGATTTTCTGAGTTGTTTTGAGAAAGAGTCTTTCTGCATAGTTCCTGGAACTCACTACATAGACCAGACTGGCCTCAAACTCACAGAAATCCTCCTGCTTTCTGTCAAGTGCTGGGATTAAATACGTGTGCAACCATAGCCAACTCTGGGAAGTAGAAGGCTGACGCAGAGAGACACTGCCAGCCGCCTCCATGACAAGCGAGATGTAAGGTACCGGTAAGCCATGAGCCACGTGGCAACTTATAGACTAATACAAATGTTCATTTAAGATATAAGAACAATTAGCAAGAAGCCTGCCATGGCCATACAGTTTATAAGTAATATAAGTCTCTGTGTATTTACTTGGTTGGGTCTGAGCAGCTGTGGGACAGGCCGGTGAGAGAGATTTGTCCTGAACCTGGGCCAGGCAGGACTAGGAAAACTCCAGCTACAGTGAACCTCAGGGGGTTTTCTTAGTTACATATTACACGTCCACATTGATCTCATTCATCTTAATGCTGTGTATGGTTCTAGTATTCAGCACATAGCGTTTTGTGTCTCTACTTCACAGTTAATGGACACTGGTCCTTTAACACTTTGCTATGTAAACAATTCTGTAATAAATACCAACTAATGGAAAGTTGAGCAAAGGTAATTCTGATAGTCATTGTCAAATTACCTTTAAAAATGGAGCATTAATTTATATCACTACAAATAACACAATTTTGTATTTTTGCTACTAATTAATTGCCCATGCCTCACCATTTGACTTTTTCCATTTTGGTAAGTGAACAATTGTATTTTTAGTTAGACTTCTTCAGTTATGAAGGTAAGCATCTTTTATGTTAATTGGCTATTTTTAAACTTATTTTTACATAAAATAACTGTTCTATTACATTTGCTGACTTTTGTTTAGGTAGTTCTTTTTAAAGTTTTATCTGCGTGTTTCAAAATATCAGTATTCCCTTTTAAAAACACATTTTACACTATTGAACATATTTTACATTCTTGTGCTGTTACTTGTCATAGAGAATTGAAAAATGTTTTGTATAATCACAGTTGTCTTTCTTCTTCAGAAAGCTTTAGCCTTTTCTGCTGCATTTTACTATCTCTAATTCATCTAGTAAGTTTCCATGCTTTTCTATAGTGTGATCATAGCTTTAATTTGGCTATTTGTTCTTTAATCAGCTTGAATAAATTGTGGCGTCTGGTATGGAATCAAGTGAGTGGTCACTGTTCCATAAACTCGTAAGAATCTGAGTCCCCGGTCTTCAAATCGATGGCATATAGTGGGCTGAGAGGTGCGTGAAGAGGTGAGCACTACATTTTCATGACATTATCTCAGGCAAATGATCATCTAATTGCTGTAGGACAGTAGCTTATCATTCCGGGAGGACTTCAAGATACTCAAGGAAATCCATCCCAATTTGGACTAATTCCTGTGATAAAACAGCATGCTATGGTTAAGTTTTCCTGGTATTTTCCACTTCTTGGCTCCAGTTCAGCCTTGTGAAGGCTCAGAGAACAATATCACTTCCTCCACATGATTTTCCAAGTATTACAGTTCTCTAGACTCTTTTCCAAGTTAAATGACCCCAGTTCCTCCTCCCTGTCTATAGGTTAGTCTTGCCATCTGCCCACTGCTTCTGCTTGTATACTTCCAGTAACAGGAAACTCTCTCTCCAATCTGCCCTTCCTATTTTTGGATATCCTTATGGATCATGGCTTTAGCATCCTTGATGCCATTTAATTCTTCATCAGAGACTCAGCTACGTGGTTTGAGTCAAGGAGTCCAACAAGGACGGTTACTCTAGTTCTTACCCTCCTGTATGTGTCTCATGAGGTACCCGTAATAAAAACTGGATACAGATGACTCTTTAAAAACATCCAGTATAGTTATTTCCCTTTCTAGTTTAAGAGAAGACTAACAGCTATTGTCAAACAATTTTCTGTTTAGTGAAGAACACTGACAGGTAAATGTCCATTGTAAATGCTAGGAGAAGACAAGGTCATAATGTTCTGAGACACAGAAGATATGAGGAATGATGTAGTAGTTTTCTAGAGGAAGTACCACTGAGAAAATATCTGAATGAGTTATCCAAATGAGGATGGATGGATGGCAGTTTCTCCAAGAAGGATGCAAAAAAAAAATGCAGAAAGAGGAACAGGCAGAGAAGGAGAAAGAGTGGTCAGCAGACAGGAGACATGGATAAACGTGTGTAGTAAAGAGGGCCAAGTCACAGGAAGTAGCTGTTACTGAGGGACCTATGGGAGGGATGAGCAGGGGAAGAGGTGAGAGATGGGGTAAGAAAAATGAAGGTGGTGAGGGCACTAGGGATGATGAGGATGGTGGGTAACAAATACACAGTCCTATGTACCAAGGTTTGTTCTAAGTACTTTATACAGAAAACTCCCCTAACCTTTATGACAACTCTATAAAGCAAGAAAAAACAAAACGAAACAAAAAATAAACAAAACAACCTTCTCAATTTCACAGAGTTGACCAGTTGACAAGAAAACTTTCTCAAATAATAAATGGTAAACTTTTCATCTGGAGGTTTGATTTAGTGACCCTTAAATCTTGGAGTCTGATTCTTAGCCCTGATGCAGTACTACCTCTCAAGGACCTGGGGGCACGGGGCAGGATAAACCACTTCTGTGAGATCAGAGTTTATCCTAACTGGAATAGGGAACCACTTCTCTGTCTAAAGTTAGAGAAAAGAGTTTTCCATCCAATCCTGGGACTCGGAACTCAGAGTGTGCAGAGAAGGGAGGGAGGAGCTGCACATTGCCACCCCGGCTGTGAGACTGAGAGTGAACTGACGGCTCTAGAGATGGCTTTTGTGGGCAGCCCTGATGTCCGCGGCCCTGCGGTATTCCATCTCACCTCATGTCACCTGCCCTCCCTCGGAATGGTGTCATGGGAAGAGCACTGAGTTTAGACTTGGTCAAGACTATCTAACCTTAGTCCTTTCATTTAGTAATTCTGGGACCTTGAATAACTCACTACATTCCTGGAACTTAGCTCGTTCCTAAGATGGTACTAACCTCCATTTTACTAGGCTGTTCTCAAGGACATTGGAGTCAATATTAATCATGCTTAACATAATATTTGGCACATAGTAGTTATTCAATAAATGGATGCTATCTATATTATAGCATTATCTATTACCTAGAAAACCAAGAATTTAAAATGAGCTTTTATCAGCAGTAATAAAATCAAGCAAGGACTTTCATAGGAGACTACTTATTGAAACAAGAATAGCTAAAACCCAAAATGTTAACAGTTATTAATTGTGAAAAAATACAAAGGGGGTAGCCCAGTGGGAAAGGTTTACAGCATTGGTGCCAGATTTCAATTAAAATCAGTCAGATAAAGGGCACAAAGGACTCTACAGCAAATTACTTCACAGCTGGAGGTCTGGGTGGAATATGGCAGGGAGGCAGCTGAGAAGAAACTGGGGCAGAATCCAAACGGTCTCTATTTATTTTTCAGAGTGACTATGGAGAGTAAGCTGAGCAGCTGCATCCCAGTGGTTTAAGTCGATGTAGAAGGGTCTTGACTTTCTCTACAGCGGACAAATGACTTCAGTGTTCTGGAGTGACAGGATAGAGTGAGCAAACATGTGCGACGCTGTCACAGATTTACTCAAGCCACCAAGGAGACACTGGGAAGTGATGGTGTGGAGGCCTGCCATCCCCGGGGGCCTCTGGGTTGTAAATTCAGGATTTCGATGATTTAAAGCTAACACTTCAAAAGCATTTTACAATTAGTAAACTGTTTTCCCACCACTCATTTGGTACTGAACAAGGTGAGACATAAGCAAACAAATAGAACATTTGCACACACCAAGTGGGGGAAGCAGAGAGACGACAAATGTCCCACTTATCTAGGGTTTGAGCCATCTGGGTGTCAAGCATAGAGGATGTAGAGGAAGTAAGGGACAACAAGAGTGGTCTGGAGTGCTATGGAAAGAAGTTTCATCAGTAATCACCCAGGGCTCTACTGAAGCCTAGAACATGATTTCCCCCACGTTTGGGAAGATAGCCCTGGTAATGGTGAAGTCAGGATTCAAGACTTAAGTGATCAGAAATAAAACAGGAGATGGGAGATGGTGGTATGACTGCCAATGATATAAGATAAAGGCCTGAATTATGCAAAAAGAATGGGATTGAGGTAGAGACCGGACCCAGACTTGAGAGAGGAAACAGAGTAGGTGGAGGTTGCCCGTGCAGCTGTTCTCAAGTGTTCTGGGATCCATCCAGAGGTCAAACAATAATTGTACAACTTATTAGATTAGAAATGGGAGGTAAGAAAATATCAGAACTTTTAAAGATGATCGGGGCCGAGAGGGTACTGAGAATCAAGCTAGAGATACAGAATAGAAAGTGAGTTTGGCTGAGAGAGGATCATGTGTTTTGTTTTGGAAATGTTGTTTGCTCTCTCTGCTGGACATCTATGGCTTTTAAGATATACACCAGCAGTGTAGAGAAATGGAAAATGTTAGTAATTATTTTGTTATCGATATCCCCAGGGTCAGTACCTGAACACATGGGAAACACATGCAGAAGAGGTTTGCTATACAAAGTAGCAGGACTCAGATCACCCACTTCGGAGAGCAGGATCAGAGTAGAAGAGCTACTGTATGTAAAGGTCCTAGAACAGTGTGCCTCACGTAGGGTTAGGCTGTACAATTAGCAACTATTATTGATTCGTCTCCAGTCACACATGGAGTGAAAGGGTGACCTAGCCTGTTATAGAACCATTCCAATAAAGGGCTAGTTGATTGACAAGGAGAAGTGCTTATATGATAAAAAGAAGCAGGGAGCCCTGTAAACTTGGGTCCCGAGCTGCAGTACTATCGCTGTAAGTCTATTCCATTTGGGGACATCCCACATCTCTTTGTGCCTCAGACTCCTCATTGAGGAAGACAGACTCATACTAAGTATCTGAGGTCCCTTCCAGAGCTTAATAAACAAACTTATTCTATACTCAGTATTCATTTTGTTGACAGCTTGAGAAAAATGGTTCGTTCTGCATTAAACTTTTACAGCACCCTGAAGCAAGTTTCAAAGTGAATGAACTATAAATTGCATGTGAAGTAGAAATTTCTAATTAAGTTTCCTTTTCCTCCTTGAGGCAGTGGCACTTGGTGGAGAGTGATAACACTTTTGACAGCAGCAGCCTGAGAGCTCAGGACTAGAATTCTGGAACACAGGGAAAATGAAAAATTGATATTGGATATTTATGTGTCTTAGCAGTTAAATGTTAACATGCCTTTTAAATTTGGCTCACTGATGCAAAAAAAATGCAAACTTATATTAAAAAAAATTTAGAAATGCCTGAGCTTTGCTAAAGGCATCTGTAGAAGGCTGATCACTTTGCAGTCTGTAACTGAAAATAATATCAGTCTGGTTATGCAAACCCAATGTACAGAATAAAGCACAGGAAAGAACTTTCAGGACCCACGTATTTGGATAACTATCACTATGAAAGCACAGAAGCAAAGGGTACCTGAGACCTTGTCAATCACTGTACAAACCCATGATCTAGTCTTTATCTCTAGTGCTAATGAATTTCTTAACTACAGGCTTATAAATCTACATTTTTACTTTATATTTTCATTTGGATACCAAAGGTGTCAAACTTGTCATGCTTAAAAATCAAACAAATTTCTCCTGAACCTGGTTGGTTTTCCCCCTCACTCTTAACAGTTAACAATAGTACACTCACCACTTGAGCCTCTCAACGAAGAATCTTTTTGTCTCCCTCTCATCTCCTCCTGTAATCCACCAGCAGCTCTATTTTGTCTAGCTAGAGAGCGTATTACAGTCCCATCCTCTCTTCTCCAGGCCCACCCTCACTTTCAGCAGCCGGTCAGTTAGTTCTCTCCAGGCTGCAGTGGGAGCCTGCCAATTTCTACTGGGCCTGGGACCACCTCTCGCCCACCTCCACCATTTCCTTTTCAGCAACCAGGCATCATAAAGTTCACCTCTTTCCTTTCCTTATTGGCTTTTCACTGGCTTCTTGTTTATTTGATTTGAATAAAACCTGAACGTTTGGCTTTGATCCCTGCCCATCCTCTTACTTCATCTCATCACACTTTGCTGTTCTCCCACAAGGACCTTCATCCTGATTTGTCTCAGTATAAGTCTCCTTCAGCCTCAGGGCATCTGTGCCAGAGATCTGAATAGCTGGAATGTTTTTGGGCCGTTCTCCTATATGGCCAATTCTTTTCCGAATTCTCAGCTTACATGCCAGTTTCTTAGAGCATTTTGCTCATGCTCCCTTGAACTTAACCTCATTGCCTGTCTTGGACAGATTTTGCTTTAATATCTTACAGAATTCAGACCTATCTGATAATGTATCACATACATCAAAAAATTTTCCCTTGAGTAAGAATTTCATCTCTTTACCTCCATACCCTCAATACTTAGAACACTATGTAGAGGCTACATAATATTCCTTCAATCAATAAATGTTTATAACCATCAGATCACATAATTTTATTTAAATCATCAAATTTTATTTGATAATTAATTACAATTTACTCATAACAAACCAAGTACTGTTAAGAGACCTTTTCATGACTTGTCTTCCTGAGGGAGTGCTGTAGTCATGGAAATAGAATCTTTGAGGATGGGGCTCAAGAATCTTCTTCAAAGTTCTATGATGATGGATGCTCAGTCAGATGTGGGCTGTGCCCTGGAGAATACAGCTCCTTGTTTTCTCTACATTGTGCTAGAACTTCCTTAGTTGAGAAACTCTCTGGTTCTTTGGGACTCACTGGTTATGACACAATGGGACAGACCCAGACTTGCCCTCAACACAAACACTTGAGGGAGAATATCTACACACAGGAACAGTGATCTATCTGTATAATGCATCATAGCTCTACTCTCCTCATGTCCATCATTTTTTGATTCATGAAAGGGTCTGTATAATACAAGTATAAACTGTGTAGGGCTGTAGGTGTAATGTGGTATCCATGAAGACACAACTGCACAGGTTAGTAACCTTGGAAACACTGCTGCTAAGAAACCTCTCACTCTGTTTTACCTCACACTGCCAGGCCCTGCCTCACACCTTCTCTAAGATCCACAGCATCTGTCACCTCCCACCTCTGTCCCCAAACACTCCATCCTGGGCTGAGATAGGTGTGTTCTTTGATACTGAGTCTCTTAATTGGAATCCAATTCAAGGCTATCTTTGGTGGATTCTGGTAATAATGCCACCTCTGAATCTGGCCAAAATTTTATCCTCTGGGTCATTGCCCAGCTCCTTTTTGTTAATTGTAAAATAAGGAGACCATCTGGAAGTGCTGTATTCTCTTTCCAAAACATTTTTTTTGGTATGTATGTGTTTTCTAGATTGCTGGTATTATGTTTCACTGAATTTATCTACTGTTAATGACCAACAGGGAATTGAGTAAACAGATTGTGAAATATATAGCAAAACATACACATCCATTAAAAGCAACAGCATGTATATTATGTAAGCATTACAGCTCAGATGGAAAGGTGCCCTGACAGTCAGGAGCCAAGGAATAGCACAAAGTCATACTGCACACACACCAAATCTCACACAAGAGAATTATTGGGAGGGAAAAATCCAGGAGGGTGGCTGCTTCTGCTCAAGTGAGAAACAGGGAACTGAACAGAAGGCAGGGTTTATATAGAGTTTCATGCACAGTGTTTGTGTGTGTGTGTGTGTGTGGAACTTTTCAGGGTGCAGATTTCCAAGGTGGGGATTGGTGGGATTTCAAAAAGTCCAGAGCTTGGACTTTTTTTTCTGTAGGGTGCAGGCTGGGTCCAGCCTTCAGGACAATTATTCTATGGGTAGAACCTGGCAATTGGAGGCCTGGCCATTTGTGTGCCTCATGGGGTTTACAAATTCCCCCTTTCTTTTATTGTTGATAAACAATTAGGTTACAGGAAAGGGAGAGATGTTATCATTAGACTACTTCCTGTTGAATGGGGCACTGAAGTCCTTGGAGTCACCTTGATCTTGCTATCAGGGTATGATCAGGTGTGGTAGGCCTCAGTAATCCTGTAATAGCAACTGATTAAGAGTTTGGTTAGAAATCTTTTGGATCGATTGTTGAAGAAATCAAGATAAGAAGTTAATGAGGCCAGGTGCAATTAGTAGGATTATGAAAACAGGAGGAGGTGGGGTCAAGAAGGGCAGTATCCAATTCCATATTGGATTCACTGGCCAGAGGCATTGAACTGTTCCTTATGTTTTGGAGATCTGTTGGGAATTGTCATCGGATCAGATCTTGTCTTTTATTATACCTGATTGGTTAACATAGAAACAACATTCTTCCCTGAGGAAGAGACAAAGACCACTTCTCTGGGCTGTCAGTAAATCTCACCCTTACCAACTTTGTAGCAAAATGGCAGCCAGCGTATCTATTTGGCCCTGGAGGGTTAGGATGGTCTGAGCTCCTCCTTGGAGATCCTGGATGAACTGAGAGGTAAATAGCGAGGGAAGTAGACAGTCCTGCTGCTCCAGTGGTGATATCAGCAGTTACACCCAGGACTGCTAGAGAGGGTACGACCTGAACTGCTTGTTTGTCATGCCATGCTGCTATAAACCCTGTGATGAGAATCAGCAAGGACTCTTCACTGGGCACCACCCCTAGTTTTGGAAAAAGGAACACCAGGGCACAAGTCACAGACTACCCAGCATGTAGGCAGGGATAAAGTTGAGTGCCATAGATAATCGAAGCATTGTGAATGTTTGGGCACAGGGGCTGCGTGGTAGTACTAAGGGTTAAGGAATTATTGCAGGCCTTGGAATCCATTGTGCCCACAAAGCACGTTCCTGAGGAGTTAAAGCAGTCTGTGATATCTAAGAGAGAGATGTGGGAGAGATAAGGGATTGCCAGTATGGGAATTTCGTTTAGAACAATTAATGAGAGACCAGGTGAGAAAGTCTAATAAGACAATGGGCAAAGTCACAAACGGTGGTTGTAAGTTTGACCTGGGAGGTCTACAAAACCAGTATTCTCCAAAGCATTCAGGTAAAGTGTTTTTCAATAACTGTGCACCCTCTGTATTTTGATTGTGCCTGATGGGCAGCTGTGATAAATGCTATAGTAAAATATACCAATTGTAGTGGGAAGCCATTCCAGCTTTGATCTGGAAGTTCCAACCGCCATTGTGGCTTTGGTAACTGTCATGCCCTCAAGGTGGGGCCAAGAGAGGACCCTGAAGACCCGAGATCTGGATGCGCCGCCTCTCTTGGTTCCTGGGCCCTGGACCCTGGAGGTAGACTGAGCAGAGTTCTCCAGAGAACAACGCTGAACTGTGCTATGTCTTTCCCAACCTACCTATCCCTTCATTTGTAAGTCACACCACTAAATAAACCTCCCTTTTAACTACGTGGAGTGGCCTTAATAATTTCACCCATAGCCAATGACTACCATCTCCTATCTGGGGAGCATGGGTCATTAATTAGAATATGAAAGATTGATCATTTTGCATAAAAAATAGGATGCCTTTCTGAATATGCATCATGTTTCCTATAGAACCAAAAAGGGCAACCTCTGTAAGTCTCGGGCCAACATCAACAGCAATGGCTAGCTTGATCAGAGAGAAAGCAAGCATGGGACAGGTGTTTTAGAAGTTGATTTAGGTGTTATAGGGACAAGTATCTCCTTTTGGCAACCTGCTGGTGAGCAGTCTCCAGCAATGTGGTTGAACTATAAAGTATAGGTTTCCTATACCTTTGAGACCTTAATATAACAATAGGATGGGGCAGGTTGGGTGGGGGTAGAAATCTAAAACATTTTTTGCTACCTTAAATCACTTTCTCATATCTTCGGAACTTTCACTTACATGCCTTAAAACACTTTCTTATACCTTCAGAACTTTCTTAAACTTTCATATCCTCAGACCTTTATATGCTTTCCTAGACCCTCAGAACTTCCTGAAGTTTTTCACATTCTCAGACCTTCATAGCATTTTCTTAGACTCTTATTGCAATTGGGCTGTGCTTTCACTAATAGCCTCTTCTGGGCTCTCTTTAGGTATTTCAGTTTTGCCACACAGTGCCAAGTCTTGGTTTCTCTCTATGACCCCTTCATGTCTTTTTAAAATTAATACCACCTAGGTGACTCCTCTATTACCAAGTTTGGCTACAGTATAAGGTACATTCTTGTATGAGTACATGGAGATGCAGCTTTACTGCCTCATTAAGCAAGCATCATTTTTTAAATCTTATAATAAACCCTGTTTTTATGATTTTTGTTTTCAGGAAGGGAATTATCATACAAAAATAGAGAAAACAGGCATGGGGGTAGGCCCTGGTGAAGGAGAGATGGATAAGAGAGTGATAGGGAACTGAACTGGCCTTGGACAGCCTGATAGAGAGCAAATTCCGGACCCTATTAGGACAGGCTATTGGTTAAAGGTGGAGGTCTCTTGGATGATAAACATCCACATGTAAGAGGTACCCTGGATAGGTGTAGTTAGGAAGAAATAGAGGAGAGAGCAAGTTTAGCTATAAAAGATTTTCAGACCGTTTGCTTGTGCAGTGGTAGAAGTTGCCACCATTGAAAATCGAGCATGCCAATTTAGGCCACTGAAATGCACTGAGCCAAGCTGCTTGTAGTAACAGAGTTAAGCTTTAATAAGATCCGAGTCTGTGGAGGAAGAGAGGAGGGGCTGCAAAATGAACTCCGCTGGAAGGAGTTTCTTCTTTCCTTTTCTTTTTTGGTTTTTCAAGAGAAGGTTTTTTTTTTTTTTTTTTTTTTTTTTTTTTCTGTGTAACAGTCCTGGCTGTCCTGGAATTCACTTTGTAGACCAGATTGGCCTAGAACTCACAGAGATTCACCTGCTTCTGCCTCCCAAGTGCTGGGATTAAAGGCGTGCACCACCACTGCCCAGCTGAGGGAGTTTCTATCTAGGGCAATGGCCTTGTGAGTTGGAGTGATGGCTAATCCCAGATAACTAACCTGAAGAGTGGGAAGCTGGACCTTAGAAGGTGAGACCCTATATCTGGCTGGGCAGAAAGTCTAATGAGGTAGAAATGTCAGCCTGGCTAATTTGCAGGGATGGACTACAAAGGAGAAGATTGGCTGTGTATTGTATAAGCTTGGATTTAGGAAGAAATAGAGTAAGAGGCTGGCCAAATATTTGCGGGATGTCCTGGAACCCCTGAGGTAGGACAGTCCAGGGGAGTTGGGTGGAAAGATAGGTATCCAGGTCAGTTCAAGTAAAGGCAAAGATATTTTGTGACTGTGGATCGAAAAGTATGGAAAAGAAAGCACTTTTGAGGTCTAAGATAGAGAAATGGGAGGTCTCTGGGGGGATGGTGGAGAGGAGAGTATAGGGGTTGGGTACTATGGGCTGAAGGGGAACCACTGCTGAGTTGATAAGTCAGAGATCTTGAACCAAGGGGTATGTTCCATTTTTTTTTTTTGTAAACCACAAGGATGAGAGTATTAAAGTGGGAAGAAGTGGGGCATGGAAGATTCTTTCTTAGAGGTCAGAGATAAGAAGCTAAGTCTTCTGAGGCTGTGGAGAGAGACGGTGGGTATGGAGCCTGGGGGATATATTTGGTGAAGTTTGGTGAGGTTGGTAAAACTGTCCCCTTGCTCTGACAATAGAGGAAAGAGGAGAGGTGGGTCCCTAAAACTCTGTTAGGACTAAGTAGGTAGTCCCAGTGTCCAGAAGGAAAGAAGTGGATCACCCTGATGCTGTAATGTCTACCTGAGCCTCCCTGATGGAGATGGCAGTGGTCAGGCCTGACCCTCAGTCATTCATGGCCAAACCTAGGAGGTTGGCTGAAGGGTGATCTGGGCTTGATGTCCCCAGTTAATACCCCAATACCCTTCTGGATGGCACCTTGGATATGGTCTGGGTGGTTTACATGGGTTCAGACAGGGCCCAGGCCCAGTAACCCTCCTGATTGCATTTGAACAGAGACCCAGAGATTCTTAGGCTTTTGGAGGCCTGGGAGCCTGGGCAGTTGCTATGGCCAGTCAAAAGGCCTTTGCTAGCATCAGGTATTTTTGTTTTGGGGCTTTTCCATTCCTCTCATAGTACACCTAAAAGGCCATGGCCGAGACTTCTGCCTGTGGAGTTGGGGTCCTTTCTCTATACATTTAAATTTGGCCCTAATATCAGGGAAACTCTTGGAGAAGAAGTAGGTCATAAGAGTTGTTTTCCATCTGGGGTCTTGGAATCCAGACTGATATATTGTAAGAGGGCCTTTGTGAGGCAGTCTAGGAATTGTGTTGGGTTATCATGTTTGTCCTGGATGACCTCTTGGATTTTTTCACTGCTTTAAGAGTGGTCTTGCGAAGACCAGCCAGAAGGCAAGTTAACAAATTGATCCTTAGCAAGGATACCTTCCTTGTAATTCCATCCAGGGTCCTGGCTGAGGACTGCCTCAGCCCTCACTAGGTGGGTAGCTTGTTGCTGAGGAAGGAGAAAGGGAAACCAGAGAGGCTAGAGAGGAAGAGAAGCAACTGTAGGCTGAGGCTGATAAGGGGGAGGCTTGTTAGTGTGATCAAAAATAGTGGAAAAATCATCTGGTTTGGGCTTTATAGCTAGGAAGAGTTGTTTTTTCCTTGGTTGGCTTATGCCAACCATTTTTTTTTTTTTAATCAAAATGGGAGTGAGGTCACATGCCAAAGTCCATTCTTTCCAACCCTAGTGAAAATGGCTGTCAGGCACATGGCTGCCTCCATCCCGATGGGGGGACAACAGCTAAGATGGCAGCCAGGCACATGTTTCCTTGAATACTACCTATGGTACAGATTAGCTATCAACCCCGGTATTATGAGTTTTAAATTAATCCCTTCATTATAAGTTTTACAGGGTTTTAATCATACCCAATATGCTTACAAATATTAAGGTACAGAAAGTTTACACATTAGTCTTACAAATCTTGAGATAAGATTTATACCTCAGCAAAAGTTTTAGAGAGTTAAAACTGTTTGGGTGGGAGCTCCATCTCAGCCCCTGGCACCCTGGCATCCATATACCCAAAGAGTATGGAATGTCCTGGTGGAAGATCCACCTTAACTCCCCTCCCCAATCTCTTTCCCCAAACCCTCCCCTTCAAAGGCCGCCAAACATGGCTCCTCCCCCAGAGAGGCTCAAGACTACTCCCACAGGGTATTTAAGCTGCATCCCAGAAAACAGGCACACACTTTTTTGGTCTCTTGTCCCTGTTTCCTCTCTGTGGGGCCAGAGAATCACCTGCGAACACTTTAGCCATTAAACTGGGGCTTTTCTAATTCTGTTTGATTTGGTCTGATTTGGATTGCTATGTCAGCGGAGAGGCTTACTGGGGTGCAAAAAAACCTTTCAAAAACCAAAAGACTATGAGTATCCCAATAGTTCCTATTGGGAGTAGTCTGTCCCTTTATTTTGTTTTGCTCTCCTTTCTCTGTCACATAGTCAGGCGTCTCACCTGTTATGGGACAGAGATTTTGGAAGAAACCTTTAAACAAGCATGCTTGAGTCAAGGGAAGGGGAGCCATACCTCAACCCAGAGCCAGCTTTTAATTGAAATGGGACAGCACAAAATAACAGTCTAATGCCACTCATACTTAAAAGACATCTGCATCTCCATAACACTAAATCCAGTAAGCTGAGAACAAAGAAGTCTTATAGATAGGAAATATTTGAGTTCTGGCTATAGACAGGGGGTATTATAGAAGAGGGCTGAGAGATGCACCAGCCAGTGAAGAGTGTGTGCAGGGTGTGTGCATGTTGCAACTGGCCTACTCCTTTTCTTTCTCTCCCTTCAGCTAGGTATGGCTCCTGGCTTCTACTTTGCAACAAACATACAGATCCATCAACCGGTAATTTAAAATATAGGGTATTTACACCATGGAGATGGGGTAGACCAGACAAAAACAAACAGGGCTTGAAACAGAGAAAAGAGAAATAGGGAATGGGGAATCTCTTTCCATTTCCCTGATCACTCTCAATATTTGTAAAGGTTCCAAATAATATTAGGATCTAGGGTGTCATTAGGCTGCCCTTTGGATTGATTATCTAAGGGCTACTGAGGCCAAATTTGATTGCAAAAGTGAATACATTTATGGCCCTTCAGGTCAGGTGCCAGATGTAGAGGCTGGAGGTTTTTTAAGAGGCATCCCAAAGGGGAACCACAGGGTATGGAAGACACCATTCCAATGGATGAGAGAGGAGAAAAAAAATGTCACTGCAGCCTGTAGTTGAGGGCATCCCAAGGACTCAAGGAGGACCAAATGAGGACCAAACCATTCAGTAGGTCATTATCACACTCAGTGGGGGTCAGTGGTTGTGGTGGTTTGAAAGAAAATGGCCCCCAAAGGGAGTGGCACTATTAGGGTATGTGGCTCTGCTGGAATAGGTGTGGCTTTGTTGGAAGAAGTGTGTCTCTGTGACAATGGGCTTTGAGGTTTCCTATGCTCAAACTACACCCAGTGAGATAGACAACTTCCTGTTGCTTTCAAGTCAAGATATAGGAATCTCAGCTCCATCTCTAGTACCATATTTACCTGTACAATACTGTGTCACACCATGATGATAACAGACTAAATCTCTGAAAATGTAAGCCACCCCAATTAAATGTTTTTTTTTTTCTTTATAATAGTTTCCATGGTCATGGTGTCTCTTCACAGTAATGGAAACCCTAACTACTTAAGACAGAAGTTGGTACCAGCGACTGGGGTATTGCTGTGATAGACTGGACCATGTTTCTGTTTGGAATGATATAGACTTTAGGAGTTTGGGTTAGGAAAACAGTGGAATGCTTCAAGTGCTGCATAATGGGCCATACTAGTAGGAAAATGGAAGACTGTGACACTGAGTCTGATTTGAACTGTGGGGAGTTGGCTCAAGAGATTTCAGAGGAGAAGAATTTTAATATGTTGTCTAGAGATCATTCTTGTGATATTTTGGTGAAAAATGTGGTGTTTTTGCCCTTGTCTGAAGAGTCTGAAGCTACAGTGAAGAGATTTGGATTAACTCTGTTGGCAGAGGAAATCCCAAAACAGCCTAGTATAGACTCTGTCGTGTGGTTATTAGTGGTAACTTTAGTAAGATTTATAATGAAAAAGTGCAAGAAAATGTAAAATTTGAGGAGAAAAGGAACTCCAGGAACTGAAATGGAGCTAAATCCTGTGTTCAAGAGGAGATAAATAGATTAAGAAACAGAACAAAGGGAATGGTGACCTCAGGGCAAGATCCCACCCAGCTAAATTTTCAACTTGTGAAAAGGAATTAAAGAAAAACTTAGAGCTAGGTGCACGCCTTTAATCCCAGCATTAATAAGGCAGAGGCTGGGGATCTCTGAGTTTGAGGCCAGCCTGTTCTACAGAATAAGTTCAAGGACAGCCAAGCTTAGGCAGTGAAGATAACCATTGAAAACAGAAAGCTGGTGAAGATGTAACTGAACAAGGAAGCCATGTTCTAGCCCCAGCAAGCAGCAGAACTTGGCAGCTTCGGTCATGTGGTTCTGGCTTTAGAGTCAAGGAGCAACTAAGGAAAGCCACTGAGGTCAGGCCTGTGTCAGGGGTGTCCCTGAATAGAGGCCTAGAGAGGCCATTGTGTGAAGCTGTGAAGTTGAAGCCTGCATTACCTTGGAGACCCCAAGATGTTGGAGTTGCCAGAGCCCTGGGATACCTGCTGAGGAGAGCTGCTAACAGGGAGTGGAACTAGCTCAAGAGAAAGAAGAGTGTTGCAGTCAACAAAGCTGAAAAGAGTTGGATATATGAAGAATGTTTTAACATCAGACATAGAGATGCAGAGTTCGGAGTTTGCCCAGCTGTTTTTCAGTTTTGCTATACTCCCTTCCCTACACTTTGAATTAGTAATGTATATCCTGTGCCATTATATGTTTGGAAATATGTGATCTGCTTTTTGATTTTGATTTTATAGGTGATTACTGTTAAGAGATTGCATGAATCTCAGAAAGAGACTTTGAACTTCAGCCTTGTAAATAAGTTTGTGACTGTTATTGACTATGAGGATTTTTTTTTTCAAGAGAAAATATTTACTGATTACACACAATAGTGGATGGTACACATGCTTCATCATCTGTTATTCTATCTGATACCATTATTCAATTTTGATATTGCATAGGGTGAGTCAACAACCATTTTGTAGCCAAATTGTGACTTTGCTTAGATGACCCTTTTAATGGTGAAACTCATTAACGTCACAATAATAACTGGTAGTTTAATTACACCACACTTTTTGAAGACAATGACTTCTCCACCCAAGCAATTATAAATTCCAAATGGAACTTGACACCACCCTAAAGGAATCCTAACTTCACACTGTTGGGGAAGTTTACCAAGACGGCTTCAGAGTAGACCAACTTTACACAGCACTTAGAAAAAAAGACACAACTATTCAGCATCATGATCAACTATTACATTTAGCAATCAGCAGCATGGATGAAAAGAGGTCTACAGTAAAATGCTTTACACTTTCTGCAGAACAGAAATTACAATAGCCTTTTACACAATTAGTTGTAAACACCGTCCTGGAGGTTTTTTGACTGGTACGTATGAGTATTGTCTGAAGCATGTCTTCTTTGTAGCAGCTAGGCCCTACTACCGCTGTGCTTGGCTGAGCTCACAAATGTGTTATAACCTGTAGCTTTCCTGTCACTCCTCTCCTGCCAAGCTTTGTATTCTGGCTGTAATTAGAACCTCCTGCCACTGCCATAGCTACTGCTGCTGCTGGAATCACCACAACTACCCTGGTTTTGTGGTTTAGCAAAGTACTGGCCTCCACCACCACAAGGGCCAGAGCTTCTGCCTCCAAAGCTTCCTTACATCACTGGTCCAAAATTTGATTACTGATTGTTGTAATTGCCAAAATCATTGTAGCTTCCATCACCTCCAAAATTGCTTCCATCATTACCAAATCCATTATAGCCATATCCACTGCCACCATATCTACTACCACCACTGCAGCCACCACGACCACAAAAGGGTCCTCCTCAACCAAAATTGCCATTGCCACCAAAACTGCCTCCACGACTACCACCAAAGGTTCCAGAACCATTTTGACCTCTTTGGCTGGATGAAGCACTGGCTATCTCTTGCTTTGACAGGGCTTTTCTTCACAGCTGTGGCCACTCACAATATGGTATTTCTGAAAAACAATCTTGTCCACAGAGGTAGACTATAGGGACTTTTGAAGTTGGACTGAATGCATTTTTCATTATGATATGGCTACAAGCCTTTGGGAGCTATGGAGTGGAATGTGGTGGTTTGAAAGAAAATGGTCCCCAAAGGAAGTGGTACTATTAGGAAGTTTGGCTTTGTTGGAGTAGGTGTGGCCTTGTTGGAGGAAATGTGTCATTGTGGGGTTGGGATTTGAGGTTTTCTATGCTCAACTACTCTCAGTGAAACAGACAACTTCATGTTGCCTGCAAGCCAAAATGTAGGAATCTCAGCTCTGAGTCCATGCTTGTCTGCATGCCACCATGTCTCACTATGATAATAGAGGACTAAACCTCTAAAAATGTAAGTCACCCCAATTAAATGTTTCTCCTTTATAAGAATTGTCAAGGTCATGGTGTCTCCACATCAGTAGAAACCCAAACTAAGACAGGGTCTTAGCCTAGCTAAGCCAGAGGAGAGCCACAGTGCCTGGTACCAGGGCTTTTGCAGATGCCAGAAGGTGAGGATGAAAACCGAGCTCTAGGGGGAGTCTCATCCACAGGAAAAGGTTGGAGAATGAAGTCACAAAAGCTAAGGAATTGAAGGCAGCTCTGAAGGGTAGGTGGGATAAGAAGGCAGGAAGGGATGAAATAGTCCAGTTGGGCCTAAGGAAGCTGCAGGATTGCAGCTCCAAAGATTGAGGGATGGGGTCAGGTAAAGAGGGCTAGCCATACTCTGCAAGATTATGTTGGGGGTACTTCTGCTTCCAAGAGTACCAGAAGGGCACAGGATACTCAATGGTCACTTCCCCAGACTCAGAGAAATGTTCACACCAACCCAAAAGGAAACTTACCTGATTGCCACTGGTGGATGGGGTACTGAGCAATCAGTGAGCCAGAAGATGAGTCTGTTGTGGGTGGACTGGAGATGAGGGATAGGGTCCCAGTGCAGCTTAGGCCTCCAAGGGGAAACACTCGGTTTTGTCACCAAATGTAAGTCATACAGTTCAGATGGAAAGGTATCCTGGCAGTTGCAGGGAACCAAGGAATACCACAAAGTCACACCACACAACAAATCTCACACAAGAGATTTATTGGGAGGGAAAAAACCAGGAAGGTGGCTGCCTCTGCTAGGGTGAGAAACAGCAGGGAACTGAACAGAGGGCGGGGTTTATATAGAGTTTCTTTGTGTGTGTGTGTGTGTGTGTGTGTGTGTGTGTGTGTGTGTGTGTAACTTTTCAGGGTACAGCTTTCCAGGGTGGGGATTGATGGGATTTCAAGGCCAGAGTGTGGGCTTTTTACTCTGTAGGTTGGGGACTGGGTCCAGCCTGTAGGACAGTTAGAGTTCTGTGGGTGGAACCTGGCAGTTAGGGGTCCTCAGGGGAGGGGTCTGGCCACCAGTGTGCCTTGAGGGGCTTACATGTGTAAGATTCTGAAACTGAAAAACGTCCATGATACATTGCTAAGTCAAAAGAAAGCTTTATAGGGGTATTTGTATATAATTCCAATTGTCTATAGAAACAGGTGTAAGGATATAAGATATTATAGAGAATTGGTTATGAGAGACCACATGACCAAATACTAATGGATGCTTTAAATGGCCTCACTGTGGCTAGGTGGGGGAGAAATGCTGAAGCAAGGGGTTGATTATGTTTCATTTTAAAGCCTACAGTAAAATCTGTATGATTTTTAAGTCATCACAGGTAACCATACCAATATTAAAAGTTATACCATGAAGCTTTAAAAAAATACAACTTTAACATATGACTTTAACTCACAACAAGGTCAGTGATAATGACTCCAAGTAAGAACAGCAGGGATTGATGGGCCTGAAAGATGGTTCAGAAGGGAGAGTCACCTGCCTCCCAGCTGGATGACCTTGAAAACTACATGGAAGGTAGAACTAACTGCATGAACATACACACAGACACAGACACATACATACACACACACACACACACACACACACACACACACACACACGCAGAGAGACATACACAGACACACATAGACACACATACACAGACACACACCACACACACAGATACACAAAGATACACATAGGCACAGACACAGACACACAGATATAGACACATACACAGACACACACTGGCACACACATACAGGTACACACAGATACACACTCACAGGCACACACAGACATAAGGACATACACACACATAGACACACACGCACATACACAGGTACACACAGATACACACACACAGGCACACACAGACATAAGGACATAGACACACACACAGACACAGACACACAATAGACACACAGACACACACACAAATAAAAATAAGAATTTAAAGAGGTTAGGTGGATAGACTTCAGGGTATCTAAGTAGATGACGTGAGGTTGATTCAAGATTTGTGGATAAAGGTGATCCATCCCACTTTACACACGCCAAGTTTGAGATGTTTCCCAGTGCAGCTGTTTCCATGCAGAGTAAGCAATCTACGCACAGGGAGAACCAGGGCTGATATGGAGAAAGTCGGAATTTGGTAGTCGTGAGCCTGCAAACTCATATATTAGGTACTAAACATGTACTGAGTAGCTACTCTACATCCAATAATTGTGTACTTTGTACTTCGTTGGCATTAAAGCTAAGTTGTGGGATCAAGATTCCTAAAGAAACATGAAGAAAATATGACCAACATGGAAACAAACAAACCAACCCCAAAGCAACTGAAAAGGAAACCATCAAAGATGAATGAAAGCCACCAGTCAAGAGCTGGATTACAATCCAACTGGGCATGGTGGTACAGGACTTTAATCCCAGCACTCGGGAGGCAGAGGCAGGCAGATCTCTGTGAGTTCGAGGCCAGCTTGGTCTACAGAGCAAGTTCCAGGACAGCCAGGGCTATACAGAGAGACCCTGTCTCGAACAAAAAAGCAAACAAACAAACAAAAAAAGGTACAATCCAAGAAATGAAAGGAGAGGATGCCATGAGGGAGGAGACACTTCACACTGTCCAATTCTATTGGAAGACAATGATGTCAGGATTGGAACCAGTCAGATGGCTCTGTGAAGCAGTTTTAATGATGGAATTGAAGTTCGTGTTCTTTTGGCCACCAATATAACTTTCACATAATATTCCAATTCCCAATGAATTTTGTTAAATTAAGTTATCTAAATTCTGCACAAAATAGCACACAGATTTGAAAGCAGCAAAGAAGGCTCCGTCCACATATCCTAGAGTACCATCTATTAGCCTCATTAATTCACTAAGGAGGGTTTTGTAATCTCATTGCTGCATCTAAATAGATGCAAAGACTGAAAATCAGATTGCATTTACCATTACTGTTGAGAAATAATACTTAGGAATCTGTTTTTCCTCAAAGCTGTCTTTTTATTTTGTTCTTAGCTAATTTTCTACACAAGTCCTAAATATTGATCCAGACTGTTACAATAGATTTCCTTTCCAATTTATTTTGAGCAATTTCAAATAAAAGAAAACTTGGAGAATGGTACACTGAAATCTCACAGAACTTTCGTTAAGAATCAATAGTTCTTGAAGCTTTAGAACATTTGTTCTCCCACTCCTTTCTTTAATTCTTACCCATCTTTCTATTGGAACCAAGAGAGTGGTCCAGAGGTTCACCCACCATCACCTTTTCTGAATAATTTCACAGACCTTCTGCCAATTCGACATAGCACATCAACAAAACATCTCCTCAGTGTAAAGATGTTTTCTGTATAACCATCATGTCATTTTCTACCAAAAGAACCTAACAAAACTAAAACTAATTCTGTGCTACATAACATATTTATTCAAATTTCCTAGGTGTTTTCTTTAAGAATATTTCAGGGATTTTTTAATTTAATGATTTATTTTCATTTATGTGCATTGGTGTTTTGTTTATATGTACGTCTGTGTGAGGACATCAGATCCCCCAGAACTGGAATAACAGACAGTTTTGAGCTGCCATGTGGGTGCTGAGAATTGAACTCAGGTCCTCTGGAAGAGCAGTCAGTGCTCTTAAACACTGAGGCATCTCTCCAGCTCAAGGGTAACAATTACTCTTTAACTGCTGAGCTATCTCTCTAGCTCAAATATATGTATGTATGTATGTATGTATGTATGTATGTATGTATGTGTGTGTGTATGTATGTATTATGTTTAGGTTTTTGAATATGTGCCTGTGTTAGTTTATGTGCACCACACACATGTAAACATCTGCAGAGACCAGCAGAGGGCATCAGATTACCTGTATTTGGAGTTAAAGATGGTTGTGAGCCTCCATGTGGCTTCTAGGAAAAGAACGCAGTTCCTCTGCAGGAGTAGTAAGCATTCTTTACCACTGAGTCATCTCTTCAGCCCCATGTGCAAATTTGTAGGTTTTCCACAATAAGGCATTTGTCACAACTCTTTACTCTCTTCAGCCCATAGTGTTCTTTGATGTGGGAAGTGTTAGAGTTCTTCTTGGCCGGTCCTCACATATCATAGATACTCTGACTCAGGCCCAGGGGATAAAATTGCTTGCCACTGTCATTCATCATTGTGTGACAGAGTCCAGATGAAAATTCTAGTGTTTGGTGCTCTACATGACATACCTGGAGCTCCTAAGCAAACCTTTCCAGCACTCACTAGCTTTCCATGGATCCCCATTCTGGCTTTGCTCCTGTAGATCTCCTCCTGGTCCCTGCTCAACTTCTTAATTCCTGCGATTCCCTGATGCCTTCATTTTCTCTCACTTCAAGGTTAAGTTTTACATTTCTAGCCTTGCTGTCATGTTGATGGTCAAGTGCAACTCACCTGGTCAGCAGCCTTGTAAGCCAGCAGCATCACATAAAGTTTTCTCTTCCTTTAGTGTCTTATTATTTTTAAGCAATTAAAACAGTTCAAAATAATAATAATAATAATAATAATAAATAACAGTACTAGAAATTGTAGACATCTTTCTATCCTAGCCTTCAGGTAACAATTGATAATTAATTGAACATATAACTGCTCTCTGTACCCCCCCTCCACACACACACACACACACACACACACACACACACACACACACGCACAAAACACCTTCTATAGTCCTGTCTCTTACATGCCTGTATATGCAAGTGAATGACTATATATCATTCGAAACAACACTATTTACCTCCAGATATAGTTACTGTTTAAAAAGTAGGTAATACTACATAACTTGTTCTGTTATTTGCTTCCTTTATCTGTTCCTGATGAATAAATATCAGTAACTAGACTGTAACCCTCATGAAGGCAGGCCTTCAATTGCTATAGGTTTCTTGTATTCCCAGGGTGGTACACAAATTGTGGTCACTACAAATTATAGGGACTATAGACTTATTTGTGCCTGGTAAATATCCTCCCTGACTCTTAGGATCTCTAAAGATCCACAGACCCTTGCTCCTCTGAAGAGGCATGTGGTGGTATTGTGTTCCCCAAAATATTGTGTACTCTAATAAATTTATCTGGGGTCATAGAACAGACAGCCACTAGATACAAAGGCTAGAAAATGGTGGGACTCACACCTTTAATCCTAGCATTCCAGAGATAGAAATCCCTCTGGATCTCTGTGAGTTCAAGGCCACATTGGAAATAGCCAAGCATGGTGACACACGCCTTTAATCCCAGAAAGCCAGCCTTTAATCCCAGGGAGTGGTGGTAGAAAACAGAAAGATATATAAGGCGTGAGGACCAAAAACTAGAGGCATTTGGCTGGTTAAGATTTTGGCTGGTTAAGCATTCAGGCTTTTGAGCAGTAATTCAGCTGAGACCCATTCTGGATGAGGACTCAGAGGCCTCCAGTCTGAGGAGACAAGACCAGCTGAGAATCCGGCGAGGTGAGATAGCTGTGGCTTGTTCTGTCTCTCTGATCTACCAGCATTGACCCCAATAACTGGCCTCGGGTTTGATTTTATTAATAAGAACTTTTGCCGGGCGGTGGTGGCGCACGCCTTTAATCCCAGCACTCGGGAGGCAGAGCCAGGCGGATCTCTGTGAGTTCGAGGCCAGCCTGGGCTACCAAGTGAGCTCCAGGAAAGGCGCAAAGCTACGCAGAGAAACCCTGTCTCGAAAAACCAAAAAAAAAAAAAAAAAAAAAAAAAAAAAAAAAAAGAACTTTTAAGATTCTTACTACAGAGGCACTATGAACTACTCTGCCAGTGACTTGGTGGCCAGTTCAGTAGCTAATAATGAAAGGGTGACAAACTAGGAAAGAAACTGAGGTGAGAGATATAAATAGGAGAGATACCCAGAAACCCACAGAAGAGGCACTGGGTGGGCAGAGCTTCCTATGTCAGGGCTTCCATCTTGAATATGTCATCTTTTGGGAACTCAAAGTCAGTGATTTATAAAAGAGATTTAGAGGAAGCTATAGAAACATTTCAAAACTCTTTGGAAAAGGCAAACAGAAATTCAGAAGAGGAACAATGGCTGCCGTCAGTATGCCTTCTCTGGAAGCCGGCTCCTCCAACTCTTCCTCCACTCTCTCAAGTGTTTATCAAGACTTCATAAACCAGTCTTGGCTTTTCAGCATTTCAGAGGTCCCCAGTGGATACTGTAAGCATCAGAAAATTTTCCATTTACATAGGCTAGGAAGGTTCCGGCCCCCCCCCCCCCCGTTTTTTTTCTGTCACTGAAATCCTTTCTAATTGCTCACCAATTCCCTCCTTTCCAGGCCTCTCAATTTAGCACACAGCATGCTGCTCCCCACAGAATGCTGCTCCCCAGAAAAGTCTGAGTTTCCATGGCTGGTTGCCGGAGCTTGGAGGTGAACAGAGCTGTAAGTCCATACTCCTTTAATTAGAAAACAGCACCAGGAAATCACGATCGTCACTATGGCTCAGTTTGTAGCATAAGCTTAACCTCCAATAAAGAACGGGTGAACAGGATAGAGAATCAGGAGCATATAAAAGGAAAGAGAGGAGGTGAAATAGGGTACATATCTAGACTCCAGACAGATGGCTTTTAAAAAATGGCTTGTGACCAGAATTTTCATGAGAAAGGTGATTATTAATAAAGAAAACACTAGTGATCATCTATCGACCAAGAAGGTACTTGTTAGGCTTTCTATTGCTAGTTCCTCTAAGACCTAGACTAAAGGTAACTTTCTTTTTTTTATTTTATAATTTAATTTAATTTTACATATCAGCCACGGATTCCCTTGTTCTCCCCCCTCCCACCCCCATTCCCTCCAGCCAACCCCCCATTCCCATCTCCTCCAGGGCAAAGACTCCCCTGAGGATTGAGTTCAACCTGGTAGATTCAGTATAGGCAGGTCCAGTCCCCTCCTCCCAGGCTGAGCCAAGTGTCCCTGTATAAGCCCCAGGTTCCAAACAGCCAACTCATGCACTGAGGACAGGACCCGGTCCCACTACCTGGATGCCTCCCAAACAGATCAAGCTAATCAACTGTCTCACTTATCCAGAGGGCCTGATCCAGTAAAGGCAACTTTCAAAATGGGGAAACTGAGGTACAGAGAGATCAGTACTTGTTTCCAAACTAACAGAGTGAAGAAAAGGGCTTCAGACTGTGTGACATACAAACTATCCTCTCTCCCCCTACTTCCCCCCTTTTCTCTACAGTAACTGATAGTTGCTGCCCCAGGTTTACAGGTGGCATTCTGCCTCAAACAGCTACCAACGCTGAGAAAACTCCTCCCTCTATGCACAAGGCTCAAGGATCCCTCAGTATATCAAGAAAAGGTGGCTTTAAGAGCAGCCCCAGCTCCTGCGAGTGCTGTCATCTCTGTGGGTTAATGCTTTTCTGGCTATGGAAAAGTCCCTCGAGGCATGTGGGAGTCCCGTCTGGAGGAGCTGCTTCCTTTGCATGCAACGGATTGGAACATGGGGTAGTTCCTCTCCGAAGTTTTGCAGCTTTGGGCATCATAGATAGCACGGCCTCCCAGAGCATCTTAACATCAAATTTGTAAGAATCCTGTGACCAAGCTTGCACCTCCCGACCCATCTCTTTCCTTAACTGTGAGCCATACTGGACTCAGTTTGGGGAAAGGCCGGCTGTAAGGGGTGAGCAGCTTCTGCCACCATCTGTGGGATCGGACTGTCCAGCATGAAGTCAGTAAGGACAGGGAGAAGCACAAGAGGCTGCAGGGAGCAGGGACCTGTCACTCGAAAGCTTCATTTACCGCATTCCACTTGTCAGCCCAAGAATAAAATATACACAACCAATTCTTGCTGTTATCATCAGTGGGAGTTTCTCAGGACCCAGAATATGACTCTGAATCTTTAAACTCCCCATGCTCTATCTTTCTGTTGTCCGTTGAGCAACTGCATGAAGCCGGAATGATTTCTCTTTTGCAAACACATGCCACCTGGAAGAGTCACCACATACACAACACTGCAAAGCTGGGTTGGGGAGGGGGCTTCATTCTTGAGCAGTTTTTTCTTTGTCCCTCATTCTCTATTCCTCTCTGTCCTACACTTAGGGTCTCACCTCTGTGATCCTCTGCTGATCAGTACATCAGGAGGGACCACATTCCCTTACCCCCTCTGCCTCACATTTCCTCCGTGGCTGTCTGAGTTGGCTCCATGCTCCTCCGGCCGTGGCTGTGCTTGAATATCTCCTGCTTGATCCCTTGGATGGATCTGCCTCCACTTCCTCCTTTTCTTCCCTAGCTGATTTCTCCTGCTCTGATGAGAGGGCAGACTGCAGCTGACTGTGTTTACTGTAGAATTTTTAAAGTTGCATTATCTACTTGAACTTTTTAATGTGAAAAGTTCATAAAAAACTGTCCTAATTCCATCAATACAACCAAAATGTCAAACAGGCATGCCAGAGGAACTTGTTTTCCCATACTGAAGTAGCAGAATTATCCAGACTGAAGTTATGAAATGCCACAGGTTGAAGAAACATAGGAGAAAGCCATATTTGGAGAATAATGAAAACCTTGAATGTTGTACTAGATAATAGGCAATTACTGCATGCAGAACTCCCATTTGCAAAGAATACATTATTTGTGAATATTGCTTTTCCAAAAGATAGGTATAATAAGAAAGTGAGGTAAACAAGGAAAAGGTGTGGCTTTTGGATGAGTGTGAGACCAATAAATGTTCACAAAACACATATAACTCACCAAGAAAATACATAATTTACACTTTATTTTCTAGGAAAAATGAGTATAACTTTATCTGTTATATTTAAAAGAAATTTTTAGCTTGTGAACTGGTACTGTAAATTTCTTTTCAGAACATTAATTAATTAAAATGTTAGTAAATAAGTTTGGTTTCAAAGGCAAAACTCCTATTTGGTTAATGACAATATCTATCAAGAGCTGTATGCAATCAAGTGACTATTTCTCTAAAAAAAATGATGCTGCAGTTCTTGACAGACATACATATATTCACACATGCAGACACCACAGATACACACACACACACACACACACACACACACACACACACACACACTACTGAAAAACATAAACCACTTAAGGTAACACGCTAATTTTGATCACTCCTCTTATGTTATCATAGGTTCCAAACCCCAGGGACAGGTGACATTTTGAAACTCTTCACTGATTGTGGCTCTATAATCTGCCACTATTTAGCTTTAGAATTTTGAGTCTTCACTCACTTTATTTATGAGACAAACAAAAATATTGTACAAGGGGATCTATCCAAATTTTTCTTTAGTTAGAATTCTGTGATCTTTGTGATTTTGTGTGTATGCGCGGGCGTTTGTATAGTGCTTGATTCTGCAAAGAACAATATACCTCTTTTAACATCATTCATTATAAAAACCATATATTTACTTACTTGATAATTGATTCTAGAAGTACTTTTTTGGTAAGAATAGGTCCTCTACCACGTCCCAAGCTTGTGCATATTTAAGAGACAACTTTACTGTTGAGGCACTCGCTGTCAATAAGAACACACCTTACTTTATAGGATTTTATCTCAAGAGCTGAGATGTAGCAAATAAAAAATTTGTATGAAAAGAACTTAAACAATGTGTACTATCATACATGGATGAAAATTGGTACTGCATTTCATAGAATTAATCTATCATTAGTCTGTCTATCTATCTATCTATCTATCTATCTATCTATCTATCTATCTATCTATCTATCCTGTCTGTCCGTCCATCCATCCATCCATCCATCCATCCATCCATCCATCCATCCATCCATCTATCTAATCTATCTATCTGTGGGGCAAAGGAAAGTATATGGGCTTTTCCCATACCTTGACCTTTTGGAATTTTAACTCTGTTTGTCTATGAGGCAATGATGAGAATATCTACTTCCAAAGGGGAACAGAATTATATTAAGGACTAAGGTATAAAAATCCATTCAACAAATGGCAGCTGTTCTTTTAACACATTGAATTTAAATACTATCTTTTTGTTTCATTTAAGCATCTTTTTCAAATGAGCAGCCAAGGAAAGTTACTTTTCAGTTCCACGACTGTCACTAACCAACAGTTCTAGGATCAAAGTGTCTGTGAAGATTCTACATATAGATTTTACAAATACAGATCTATAGAAAGACAAATCCACATGAGGGCAAAGCTCACAAAACTGGAAACACTTACCTAGAAACATGCCAACTCTGCATCATTTAGTCCCAAACCACTGCTAAATAATCACTGGAAGAAATTTTAATTTTGTATTTTTAATATGAATAGAAGGCAAATTTTAAAAATTGTTTTTCAGGGGTATGCAGTTAATAGTCAAAACAACACTATTATTTGGTGTATAAACCTCAGGACATTTGTTTCTTAGCTCAAAGACAAAATTGCCAACTAAATCTGGCTGGTTCTTCTTGCCAGAGTAGTTTTAGAAGGTAGGTGTATGAGTTTAATGTGAAAAGTTTTGCCTCGGGAAATCGGGAGGTGGCACTACATCCATATTTGTTATTGGCGATTACAGAAAAGAGTGAATTTGCACTGTCTAACGGAACAGCGTTGAGCTGTGAGCTAAGGAGCCGAAACTTGCTCCAAGACATACTCTGAAAAAGAGATCAGAGGAAATCACAACACACACACACACACACACAAAGAACCCCACTTTCCCCACAGAATATGTGGGAGACAGGACTGGGAGTGTGTGTGGGAAGTGTGAGAGGGTTCGTGGGAAGTGTTTAAAGTCATCAAAGGAAATTAAAAGGGAGACAGATAAACGGACCCTGTGGTATAGGCTTCCAAGATGAGCCTTTATCTGGAAGAACTTGCCATGAACACCCTCTGCCTGAAGCTTTTGACCATGTCTTAGCGTGGTGCTGTCTACGGACAAGGAATCCTTGCCCTGTTAATTGCCATATGCTGCATGGCCTCCTTGTCTTAGAAAGTCTAATTCAAATTTTACTTTTATGATTCTCCTCAGTACAGAACATTTCCTATTTTATTTGTTTGCTCATTTAAGCATGCACATGTGTGTGTGTTTATAGTTTATGTTTATTTATTTTTATTTTATGTGTATGGATTGTGCGTGTCTGTTTGTGCGGTCATGTCCATGTGGAGGACAGAGGACAGCGTGTGGGAGTTGTTCTCTCTGTCTACATCTGGCTCCTAGGGATCCTGTTGTCTTTACTTGACACAAGCTCTTTAACCCTCTGAGCCATCTTGGTGGCCCCACGACATTTTCTAGACAAACCATTACTTACTTTGTTTCCAGCTGAAGAAGAGTGCTGTGACTATGTCTTCCAACTCCCTTCCTCTAAGTGGCCTGTCGGGCCTCTGTGCCTGTGTGGACTAGGAAGCATATATGAACAGGTTCGGGAGATAGCTCAGTCAGTGAAGGGCTTACCATGCAAGCAAGAGGACCTGGGTTCAAGTCTAAGAACTGAGTAAAAAGCTCAGTGTCACCTATAATCACAGCACTGGGGACTTTGTGGCTCAGAGCCAAGCTGAACTCGCTCATGCTAATGAGAGACCCTATCTCACAAAACAAGATGGATGGCTTCTGAGGGATGGTATCTCTAATAATTACAGATGCATATATATGCTCACATGTGAACACACACACACACACACACACACACACACACACACACTATACTATAGCTGGGCATCTGATATGACCCCAAGCATTTAAATTCACATTTACTGATTGTTTGTATTGTGTCATGGCCTGTACCATATATGAGGATTTGTAAGAATCCAAGGCACCCATTAGAGAGAGCACAACCTTATCTACTTGCTTTTGAGATGCTACAGAGCACTGTTTTCTGCAATTCATTCTTTAGAGTTACTGAGAACTATATCATCTGATAGTTACAATGAATTTATTTAGCCTTGGGCTAAACATATGCTGCTAACATGCTGACACAGGTAGTTGAGATTGTTTACCTTATTTGACCTCAGTGTGAACTATTTCATCTGCCTCCATTGAAAGAGGGCAGTACAAGAGTTGAGACCATTAGACCCCTGGGCAATTCCCAGGTCAGAACTGAAGTGTGAAAATGCACTGGAGTTCAGGTTATGTGGTAGGACCTAGGCCAGTTCACCGGGCCCAGATGAAGCAGTCAGTTAGAAATCAGGACATTTGCTCTTAGAGCTGAGACCAGCTCAGCTTGCAGAGCCATTAACTTTGGGCCAGCTGGTGTTGCTGCCAAAGGACGCAGGCCACTTGACCTGGGTAACTATGATGGGTATTGCATACCCTATGGTACAATGAATGCAAGAATTTTTGAGTCAAAAGTTATTGGCTTTATTTTATAGATGAGGTGACTCATCAAAGACCTGTTCACAGATCCCACATCTAGTTAATAGAGAAGCTGGGTTCAAATTATACTCTGATTCTAAAATCTCCTTTTACTCGTTGAAAACAAAAAATTAAAGCAAAATCTAGTTACCATGGAAACCAAATGGTATTCTAAGGGAATAATTTTTTTCTTATTTATTTATTTATTTATAAAAAGGTGTTTTTTTGCATATTTTACATATCAGTCTCAATTATCCTTTCATCCCCACACCTACCCCAGTCCCACCTCTCATCCACTCCTCAGAAGGTAAGGCCTCTAAAGGAATAATTTTTAATGAATGTCCATTTGTAGGACAGCTTTATGCCACATTAGATGATGAAAGTTTTAAAGTGAGGACAAGTTATATTTTAAGTACTAAGAGTCCAGACAAAGACACAACAACAAAATTCTACCTGTCGCAGGAGTACTTTGTGATATGTTCTCTGAATCCCTATGGATTGTCTATTGCAGTCATTCTCAACTTTTGGGTTGTGATCCCTTTGGGAGTCAAAGGACCCTTCCACAAGGGTCACATATCGGATAGACTGCATATCAAATATTTACATTATGATTCACAACAGTAGCAAAATTACAATTATGAAGTAGCAACAAAAATAATTTTATCATTGGGGGTCACCACAACTTGAGAAACCGTATTAAAGGGCCGCAGCATTAGGAAGGTTGAGAACCGTTGATCTACTTCTAATGAGCAACTACATTGTGGTACATGAGACTATGTTGGGTATGTTAGTGTTAGTGGACTGAGCAGCTACAGCAAGTAATCGCTGGCCTAGGTGTGGAGACTGGGTGAGCCCATGTGACTTGTTGAAGACCATTGGTGTTCCACCATGGAGACCTACCGAATTCACAGCCCCTTTCTCTGTGCTCCTTTGCTTCAGATTGTGCTTTCTAGGGCAGTGTAGATGAGTCAACACCCATTTCATACAAGAGCCTGGCAAGTCCTTCAACAACAACCAAAACAATAGCCAACACCAACTAACTAACTCCTTCCACGTACCGAAGAAACTCAAATGCGACAGGCACTGTCTTGGTCCTTCCTCACAGCAGCCCTACAGAACTTTGAGCATGGTGATGATAGTCATGTCACGTAGTTCCTATAATGAAGATCTGACTGTGATGACTGACATCCTTTGCAGCAAAATTCTCAGTAAGTTCACCCTTGACAGTCATCAGCATCAGATCAGAGGTGAGGAGTCCTCTGCCCTGTGTGGGATACACATTCTCACTGTCCCCACTCACCTTCTGGGACAGAGCCCCTTGGACAGTGTGGACAACTCCCACAGCTCCCATGTTGAAGGCAGTCAGTGGCATCCCTGCATCCCATTTGCTGGCTGCTCAATCAGGAGGTGCAAGGAGGAAAAGAATGGAAGAGAGCAGCAGGCCAGATATAGGCCAAGTTTTCTCAAGTTTGCAGGGAGAAGCCCCTTGGATTAATAATGCCTCCACCTAGCCTGCTTCTGGAACTAGCATGCAAGGCTGTACCTGGTGCATCCAGGCCTCCTGAGGACCTTTAGAAGGCACTGCTGGTGTTTACTTAGACTAAGGCAGTAAACAAGTTTGGTCCACCTTCTGTGAATCCATATCCTCCTCAATGTTTGAAAACTCCGATTTCTGGAATTATTAGTTTAGCTTCTGCGAAGTCAGACTCACTCTTACTTCACAGACAGATGGACCTCACTCCATCTAATGATTGCTCTGTTTTTCATGATTTGAAACACAGTCCCATCCCAAACCCCAGACTGAATGTAAACGCATACCAATCCCCCGCCTCAGCCTCCAGCGTACTGGGATTACAGGTATGATCCCATGTTGCTACGACTAATTTTTACCCCATTTTCCTTTACCCTTGTTTTATCCTTTCTCTTTAGGACATCTCAGTTGCCCTTCTGCCCTGTAATCTAATAATTCATGTTCATCATCCTTAACCTGTGACTTCTTGAGTCCCCAGTAAACATACAGCAACTCAAATGGCCTATGAAAGCTAGGCAGGCACAGCTGGTACAGACAACAGAAGGGTCTTCCAGGGCTCCATGCCTGCAGACAGTCCTGAGATAGACCCTTCGGACATCATCCCCAAACGATACCTTGTAGTCACTAAAAACCACACACAGTTCCTCTTCTAAGGATACACTGCCAATTCTGTGCTGCTGGGGACAACTTTGATACCCCTTCCTCCCCAGCTGTCTGACTGGGCAGGGAATGGGAAATGCCTGATACATCTAAGTACTTAGTAAGTCTTTATAGGTACTTTGATTTCTTATAGCTACGCACTCACTTAATGCTACTGAATCTGAATGGTTTCTTTAGAAATTGGGAGAAGAATGTATTCCCTGGCGGTGTGGTAGGAGGCTTGTGTAAGATAATATTTGCAGCGCATGGAGATGTGATTATCACAGTTAATCTAGGTTTTAATTTCACACTAGAAAGGTAATTATAACTGTTAAACCCCTAATCATGGAAACTACAGCCCACAGGTCCTATAACTACCACAAACATAAGATTATCCATACACATTTTAATCAGAAAAAAGGGAAAACATTTTACTATTCTCTCTCCACCCCAAAGGATGTTCAGAGTTTGAGGATGTTGCCCTCTAGTGGCCGCTACATGGAAGACATACTATTATAAAAGACCAGTTGTTGCAATCTCAAAGTCGGCTTAGATAAACACATTGTTGTCAGCTGGCAACACTTAGAAAATCATCTGTCTGTACACCAGACCCTTCTCCCTACATCTGTATTATGTATGTGTATTCTTGGCCAAATATTATGCTCCAAGGTCTTCACTCTGAATCTATTTAGTTAAAATATTGGTCTGACTTTATTTATTTATTGGTTTTATAAGACATTCATAATGTGTCAGGTGAACAAGGATGACATTCTCCTGGTTACAGTCTAGTGAGGAAAGTGGAGAACTAAGTGTGACTTTACACATTAGTGTGGTAAGTGTAGAGAGAACGGGCAGGGGGTGTCTTAAACTAACCTGGAGGAGATCCTGTGTGTATTGCTATGAGTGGGAAGAGAAGGCATACAGCGTGGAACCATCTCAGAGTTGAAGGACTAGTGGAAGACATCTATTCTGGGGAAGGAAGTGGGCGTAGGGAGAATATCTCAGACAAAGGGTAAAAGGTTAGGTATGCCAGGCGATGAAGAAAAGAATGGGGCTTTATAGGTGAGGCCAGACATTTTAAGAGGAAGTTATGCTAAGACATTAAGCTTTATTTTGATGATTAAATTCTAACCATCTCCTCTGAAAAAGCACAGGCATGTGCCTTTTTAGTTTTAAACATTCTATTAATTGAAAAGAAATACAGCAACGACCCTGTTTAAGCAGAAATTAATTATTTCAGAATATTTAGTGCATCCTTTTTATCACTCAGTTTTCTCACACACATATATTCCTAGTACAAAGGAACTGGGAGGGCTCTGGGGGTTGTAAGTGACATCCTTTCATTTTGCAGACCAGCAAAAGGGTCAGGGTTTGGGGTCACACTGAGCTACATGTGGGCTCCGTTTGCTTTGCCTAGCCTTGTCTAGCTTAGTGCTCCAGTTCTTCATCCTGGGATTCAAGATACTTGATTAATCTTCTGTATCGCATATCCGTTTTTTTAGACTGCTCTTGAATCTTGTATGTAGGACCTCATGGCTTTCTATTTGGACCCAATGAGAAGCATCTCACTTTAGACTTATGGTAGGGAGCAAGGAGGGCTCAGATCCCATGTGGGTCTTCCTGTGAGGCCTGCAGAAATCACTTATTTCTCTGTACTTTCCTTATGGTTTAATTCGATAGGAACTGACTCATTACTTCTCAAAGGACACAGAACACTTCTTGAGTATGTGAACACATGGCTCAGTGATCACGACATGCCCTGTAGCAGTGTAACTCAGAAGCCTCTATCAAGGTCTTTGTAGATAGGGATAGTAGACAAATAAGTGAATAAATAGAGTGGAACTTCATATTTGCCACTAGACGGATGGTAGTATGGGAATGGAGAGATGCTATCTTAAGAGTTTGCCTTAGACTTTTCCTAGAAGGAAAAAAAAATCACAGGTGCCCAAGATGAAAATATAGTTATTCCAAGTAACCAAAAATGAGAGTTGACTGTTTTATAAGCAATGGTCATTAGTATAATAACAGAAAGAAATTATAAAAATCAGGAAAAAGGGAAAGAGAAGAATAGGTAGTATGAGAAAATGTTCACAGGACTTCAAAACTGAAGACCTATCACTTGACTTTAAGCTTTTTGTTTTTGTTCTGTTTTCCTTTTTGTTACTGTCAGCTTTTCAAAGCGTAAGTACTATCTGCTTACATAATGTTGGTGTTAAGGGACACACGATCACATTTATGGTAGATTGGAAAGAGTTTCTGGCCTCAATTCCAGGCACAGCTAACTCAGAACTTCTCACATGTGTACATAATAAGGATCTCCATCAGTCAAGGCAACTTCTGCTCAATACAGCACAGACTAAGAAAACAAAAGGAAAGTACTTCTCCACCCTGGATTCTGTCCCGGTTGGAGGTAGGATAATGAAACTACATGAAGAAGAGCTGTATATTGTTGTGTGCACTTTATTTTGCCCGTGAGACCTGAGAGATAAAGGCAATAACCGTGTCTATAATTTGTTACATGGCATCATCGATCCATCAAGAAGTTTCACCTCTAAGGAAGATATTGAACAAGAAGAAATAAAAAGAAATTAAATGACATGGAAGATTGATTTCTCACTGGTTCCTGTCTTTCTCACCTTCAAATAAGAGAAACACGGAGCACACAATGTGCAAGAAGGAGCCACCTTTTTGAGCTTTCTCAAGAAACCACCAGTCTCAGCTTTCCCGTCTCATCCTTGGCACTTTGTTTAAAAATGAGACTACTATGGGCTGGAGAGATGGCTCAGCCGTTAAAGGCTAGGCTCACAACCAAAAATGAGACTACTGTTGAACATAGCAGCACGTAGTTATAACCCCAGCACTGGGGAGGTGGAGGCAGGAGGATCATGAGGTTTGCTTTTGTTTTTAAAAGCACTCACACAATTAAAAATAGACAAATAATGCACTAATTCTATTTCCATTCTTGATTTATCTTTTCTACACTGAATTATGTATTTTAAATCTATCAGTATGGTAACAACTATAGTTAATACTAAGACTCCACACCGTCATCCACATACAAAGCCGCATTCATATAGCCCTGTGCAAAATCTTTTGCTGCCATCTTGTGGATTTTCAGGAAACAATCCCAGCTGCCTTCTATTTATTTCATTTCACTGGAGTACTTGGTTCATTTGCCAGTTTATGCAAAGAATGGGAAAATTATCTAAGAGAAGACCAACTAAACATTGGTCCAGGTTTCTGGTCGGTCCTGTTACACTGTATGTACAACTTACCCAAGACAATGGTGCTTTCCCTGCCTGGCTCAAGGTCGCCTTGAGAAAACAAATGGAAACATTGTTTGGCCAATCAGAAAGTACTAATCACAACGAATAGATGCTCTTCGCTATTACACACAGTAACAGAGGCGTTCACAGCTAACAGGCTAGTCTTGGTTCAGGCAGGGGAGTCCAGGCTTTGATAGCTGTTTGGGAGTGACTTGCACTAAGTTTTAAGACCCTGGGGATAAGCCAGGAGAGGTTCTCATTAGAAAAAAAAAAAAATCCCTGCAAATTGTTTTACCCGAAGAGAAAAGGCCATGGGCCTTGGGTAAAGAATGGAGTGTTATCTATTTAACAACTCCACTGAGAAGCAGGGAGATCCTGTCATCATCAAATCACAGCTGCCATGAGTGATAAAATGCTAGGCCTGGGGCACAACCCAGGAAGCCACAATTCAGTTATCATTCTATAAGGTTTCAGCCTCATGAGCTCTCTCTCCAAAGCCACACTGGAGCTCAGAGGCAGCAGGGGTCCTCTTAGATGGCACAGATGACAGAAGAAAAACCTGAACGTTTAGGTGGAAGAGTTCACAAGAAAACTTCTGCGGACAGGCTCCTTCAACTTCTACTTTGCACCAACCATATTCCCCTTTGCTCACATGCCTGTGTGTCTGCACTGGCTTAGGCCCTGGGATGCCGTGATTGGCAGGACACAAACAACCCTGCCCTCATGCCGCTCATTCTGCAGAGAAAATATTTCCTGTAAAAGTCCCCTCTAAAATAACCCAATAAACAAACCCATTCAAACAAGGGAGGAAGAGAGAGGCCATTTCTCCCAGTATCTGAACCCTACCTAAGGGTCTTTGAATTTAACTTTGTCCTTATCAAGTAAATCTCTCCTCTTTGAACTCTTGCTCTTCCTGACTTTAGTAAGTAGTCCTCCAGTGGATCATCTCAGATACTAGTTTCCAGAAAACTATTCTTTGTCTTCATTTCTCTACCTGCAATTTGATCTTTACAATTAAATTGTCATCACAAATATTAATCAAGCCATGGCTTCGATTATAATTCTTATTCCTATCTCCCTCCCATGGTTTATAATTTAATTAAAATATGCACTAAGCATCAAGAATTTTGGGTTGAGCAGCTCTCAGCTCCTGATTGTTTTGATTGCAGTTAGTTTTTGACATGATAATTTCAGGGAACGAGCCTCCCTGATGAGCGTTTCTATGGAAACAATGTAGACAGAATTTCCTGCCTTTGAATAATTTTATCACCTGGAGCGATTGTGCAGCATCTGCCTAGGCTTCTCCTCTTCTTCCATCTAAGGCTTTCTTAATTTCCTTTGTAAGCTGTCCAAGTTCTCCATGCTTAAAAAAAATATTTACTTTGTGTGAATGTCTCTCTCTCTCTCTCTCTCTCTCTCTCTCTCTCTGTGTGTGTGTGTGTGTGTGTGTACTTGTGCATGTGTGTAGGTTAGAGGCCAAAGTGAGGGAGTCAGTTCTTCCTTCTACCATGTGTGATCAAGGGATTGAACACCAATTTTCAGGTTTGATTGTGGGTTTTATGTTAGACCCAAAGTTAAACTATAATCTCCACTTTCCCACGAACCAGGTAACTTCCTGGGATTCTGGGAATTGTAGCTCTTGAAAGGTAACCCCTGACAAGGACCAGGTAACTTCTTGGGATTCCGGGAGTTGGCATTCTTGAAAACTAATAACAAAGCCTCATGAGAAAGTACAGTGGCCTATGGGTTAAGCTTCACTAACGTGTCTCAAGGCCACTTACCTGGAAAATTTCCAGGTGATGGTCTTGGCCATGTTCCATCTTGATCAGTATTTAATATTTTTTAATAACAGCTTGCTTAAATTCGGCCAAAATGGTGTAACTTGTTTTTCTGGTGAATTTCAGGATTAACATATGGAGCAAGATAATTCCATCCCAAAGTCTGAAGTTTGGCTTTTCACTTCAGCTCCAGGGGACCCCCACTTCCAGTGAACAGCCATGCTTGAAAAAGGAAATAGAAAGCATTTTTTTTTTTTTTTTAATGGAGGCCTCCTGTTTTTGGTAAGTCATAGAAAGCTTTTTAAAACTCTATGACACTTTTCTGTCTGATTTTTTATTTTGGTTTTGGTGTACCCTACTGGGTACAAAGCGGGTCTGAGGAGACCTACAAAATCCTTTTCCAGGCCACAGGGAGCCATCCCACAGTCCTCTGTTTTTTTCTGCTTTTATTTCTGGTTAATTGGGGTTTTAGCTAGAACTACCAGCTGTTTTTCTAAACACACGGTGAGGCCAAGAGTGGAAGCACTAAGCATATTTGGAAATGGGGGACGGGCACCGCAAGGATTTGGGGGCCAGAGAAACCTGGAACGCCTCAGCCTGGTGGGTGCCTAGCATCTGGGTTGTACAGGAAAAACTGATAGAGCTCTGGAACAGAGAACTCCAGTTGTTAAATGTTGCAGTCCCATGTTTCCTGTTGTTGGCTTTTCTTTTTCTGTTGTTTATGTCTTGTTTTATGCGTCTGGTCTGTCTCTGTGTCTTTCAGCTTGGGGTGGGAAACAAGGAGGGTAATGTGGAGTTGCGAGTCCCATGACCAAGCGCAGCCCTGCTGCTTGCTCTCAGAAATTGAATTCAAAAGCTCACAAGGTACTTCTCTCCTGAAATTCCAACACTGGAGGAGATAGAAGAAGGGTTGTTTATTTTTATGGATCTGTGCCTGTAAGTTCTGCTGCAAACACGGAGCAGAGTAAAACTGCCTCCGGCTCAAGTAAATGTATAAATGCGCGTGGCCACTTCGTGTTTATTTCTGACTGGTCTTATATGTGTGTTCTATATGTCCTTATTATTGATTAATGACTTATTGGGTATGGTTAAAAGTCTGTAACATCTGTAACAAAAAGTAACTGAAACTGCTAACCTGGGGTTGGGGCTGTTCTGAAACAACACATGGCTCGCTGCCATTTTAACTAAGGGCAGCCATGTGGGTGTTCACCATGTTGACTTGGGTTGAGAAGGACAGGTGTCATGGCTTTACCACCATCTTGACTGAGGGCAACAATATGATATGAGCCAGCCAAAGAGATAACAGGTCTCAAAAGATACTTTTAAATTGGAATAAGATTTTTGTATAATTTTTGTTCTGTCTTAAGAACCAGGCTTATAAAATATAGGATTAAAAACAATGCTTTTTTAATGCTTTCATGGGCAAGAATGTATCTTGCTAGTGTCAAACTTTGTAATGTAAAAATAATCCACTTGGTATTGATTTTGGAGACATTGGATTGTCTACACTGTTGGAACTTGGTTTTGCCTTCTACAAATTAGGGTTATGCTTTATGTCTTCACCCTTGAAATAAAAATGGTACTTTATTTTGACATTACCAAAATACCCAGTTAAGAGATTTTAAACTTCTTTAAAAGATTTCAGAGTTTTTCAAAAAGTTAAAAAAAAAAAATCAACCTAAAACTGGATATTTTAAAGAAACATCTTTAAAAAAATGTTTTAAATATATAAGGCTATGGGATATTTTGAAATTTATGTGGTATTTTATTAAAATGTCTTTACTAATATATGATCTTAATAAATAAATAAATAAAAGGTTAAAAATTAGGACGACAGTTAAATACCAGAGACTGAGGTATTCCTGTCTTAGGATACAGTAAGATGATGACCTGAGCAGTCTGAGAAAGAACTTAGAACCACTGGCTTAGAGAATGTCTCTTCTTACTAAAGGTCTATTCAAACTAACAGAGACTGATTTGAAGATATATGTCTAACCTTGTTTTTGCTAACATTGTTAAGCTATAGCTATTTTGGTAAACTGAGTCACATGGGAACTGTTATGTTCTCTAATAGTACATATGTAAGGATCAGAAAAGTTCCCAGTCTCTTTATGGACTGTGTTTATGAATTAAAAGTCTTATCTTGATATTAAAAGAGCTTCAATTCAGTAATTGTTATTTTTATTAGAAACTGTTAAAGATAGTTAAGACATATAAGTTAAGGGTGACTTCATAAAGGATCAAATTCTTTGATATGTTCAGATTAGCTTCTTATGTATGTTTTCAAAGTTAAGCCTAAAACAAACAATGTTTAGTTTATAATGATCCAAATGCTTCAGAGATCTGAAAATATGACATTGAAAGTATTTAATATAAAGAGGCATGCTAGCTCCTAGAAGCACCCCTGTCTCCTCCAAGGAAGGTGATGGGCACAGAAGAACCTCCACATAGAGCTTGCTTTAAATGTGGCAAAGCTGGCCATTGGCTGAAAAACTGTCCTTCATCTCAACTGCTGCCAAGACCCTGTTCAGACTGTGGACAAGCAGGACACTGGGAAGTCAATTGTCCCACTTTGCCTAGATAAGATAGTCCAGTCCCCCCAAGTTCCTAATCCACAGGAAAGTCTGTCAGATCTTCTGGGCCTGGCACCCAAAGTCTGATGCTGCCCTGGGACCTCTGCCTTCAACGACCATGGAGGAACCTACGGTGGCTGTCTAGGTAGCCAGTAAGTCTCTGTCATTTTGGTTGGTCTTTTTCAAATCTCTGATGATGTTTGGTGACTAGGCTAATGAAAGCTTTACCAGTTAACAGCTCCTTCCCTCAAGATTACAACTACCTTGTTAGTTCATTGGTTAGTATATTAGTTAGTTAAAGCTACTCGGTCTCTTGTTAAGAAAAGGCAGACAGGTTTGCCTTGTTCACAGGCTTCATATTAAAGGATAAACAGGTTTCAGGTGTAACTTTTTACTAAAAGAACATGCTTTACAATGATTGTTCTCTAATAACTACTATGTCTCTGGTAAATGATTAAAGTCCATTCAAGGTCTCATTCTGATATTCTAAAAAAATGTTCTAAGGTATGTAAGGGTCTGAGGTTATAACAACTTAAATAATTCTTAGGGCCTCATAAAATGACTTAAGATAAAGAAATACAAATCATAAGGATATATTGTGCCACTGAGATTTCAAGGGTTCAGTTTTAACATGGACATTTAGGATTCTGATAAACTGGTAGAATACTGACTACTTACTATTCAGTCACAAGCTCAAGATGTTAAATTTCCTTTGGTTGTCTTCTAAATATAGACTTAAAGGTGCTTTTCAATGGATATATATATCCATATATATATATATATATATATATATATATATATATATATATGGCTCTATATTCATAGAAAAAATGTTCATGCTTTTTAACCCAAAGCCATACCTTTTGCTATGACACAAGAGATATCTGTTCCCCTGGTTTTTCTTCAATGTGGATTTCAATACAGTGGTAATGCTAATACATCTACAACTTTCATCTAAGGAGTCAAGAAATCATAAGGTTTAGATCCACCTGTCACAGGTCAAACTAAGAAATTCCAAATGTAAAGTTTTCCTTTAAGTTCCTGAATTTTAACTTCTGTTCCTAGTCTATATCTCAGCAGATTTCCACTTGGCTGGCCAACATACCATCCAAGGAGCACCTGCAAACTGCGCTGCTGAGTTCTGAACTTGCTGAAAGCTAATGTGAACCAGTCCAGCCGATGTGATTGCTCCCTGTCCCTTCACCAGGATCAGCTAATCAGATGCTTCTAAAAAATGTCCCATTGCCCAACCTTTGACTAGCCTTTCAGCCTTTCTAGACCCTGGCAATCAATGCTCCATTTCATAAGAGAGTGCACCATCTCTGACCCCATAACAGGATAAAAAATACTAAGTCAAAATACTATGTCCCCCTTGATATAGGGGAAAAATGACTACCTATAATGTCAATTGATATGCCAGGAAAAATGGGCTCATATTTATCAACAGGTAGATTCATTAACTAAAATGGTTCTATCATGTGATAGAATACTTGGCCTGCTTTACGCAGAACAAAGAGTTTATCACAGAGCCTTGGGCCCTTCTGCTTTCTCTTAATTACTGTTGGATCTTACATCATTATACAGTAGCTAAATAATAATTCCTATCTGGGTACCATTAAGGTAATATTAGATCCAAATGTAAACCGGTGCCCAAAGATTTGACTCAGGATACAACTTCAGAGGGGGAATATTAGACCCAAAGTTAACCTATAACCCCCACTTGCCCAAGGACCAGGTAATTTCCTGGGATTCTGGGAGCTGGTGTTCTTGAAAACTAACAACAAAGCCTCATGGGAAAGTCGGGGGCCTATGGGCTTTGTCCATAAGCTTCACCAACATGTATCTTGAGCAGGTGATGGTCCTAGCCATATTTAATATTGGCAAGTATTTAATATTTTTAATAGAAGCTTGCTCAAATTTGGCCAAAATGGTGTAAATGTTTTTTGTTTCTTCTGGTGAATTTTAGGATTAACATATATCTACTAGGCCATTTCATTGATTCCCTTCTTATATCCTCTAAGAATTTGTCTTTATCCTCTTATCTCTTAACTTGTCTCAGTCTAGGGTCCCAGATAGCAAGATTCTGTTCCTCACCCTTAAATCTTAAATCCTGGCATGAAGTGTCAGACACCATTCAAGGCTTTGAAATATAGCAACAAACAATGAAAGATCCGGTGAACCAAAAATTATCAAATAATGTTGTAATTACAAAGTATTTTTCACTTCTTCCACTTACTATATCTGCATTTATAAGAATTTTCCTCTCTGCTGGATTAGCTCCATTTTCATAAAGTTGGTCAGTGATGCGTTTGCCATGTAAGTATGAGGACCTGATCCTTAGACCTCACATCTAGAAGCCAGGAGTGGTAACCTTACACCTAGAAGCCAGGTGTGGTAACCTCATATCTAGAAGCAAAGTGTGGTGACCTCATATCTATAAGCCAGGAGTGGTGACCTCACATCTGGAAGTCAGGAGTGGGTGACCTTACACCTAGAAGCCAGGTGTGGTGACCTCATGTCTAGAAGCCGGGTGTGGTGATTTCACATCTGGAATCTAGGAGTGGTGATGTGCCTGGACTGGAGAAATGTACATAGTCCAATGTCTGGGGCTTGCTGGATCACCACCCTAGCCTAATCAGTGAGTCTCAGGCTAGTGAGAGATCCTGTTTTAAAAAATAAGGTGGACATCGCCAGAGGAATGACAGTTGAGACTGCCTTCTGGCCTCTTGTGAATGAGCACATTCACGTCTTCACATAAACACTCATTCACACCTGTACACACACATAGCAGATGTCTGTATTGACTGTTATTAACTGAGGGGAATTGAATAAAAAGGCAGTGGGAACTTATGAAAAGGTTATAAGTTGCAGAGTTATGTGATCAAAATTGGTGTGAAAGATTAAAAAAAACATCAAGTTTGAAGTTGGGTAGACCTAGAGTCCAGTACTTTTACTGTGTGGTCTTATGCAAGTGATTTAACCTTTCTGAATTTTAGAATTTGATCTGCAAGGCAACAATAGACAAACCATGGGCTGTCCCCAGTATTTAGGACCCTTTCTGTCATCTTTTCTACACTTTTCATTCTCTCAGGCTTGTGCCATTGGAGGCCACACTCCAGAAATCATTTCTATTGTTTAGGAGGTAATTGTAATTCTTAACACTATAGATCTAAAGATTGCTTTTGTAGAGCTCTACAAGTCCAAAGATCTCAGATCCTTGTTTTAAAACAATCCAAAACAGCCCTACCTTGTTAGAGACACTGGATGGGGCAGGTAGTCTTTTCATGGACAGGGGCTGGACCTAGCACCCTATACTGGACACACACACACACACACACACACACACACACACACACAGAGAGAGAGAGAGAGAGAGAGAGAGATAGAGATAGAGAGAGAGAGAGAGAGAGAGAGAGAGAGAGAGAGAGAGAGAGAGAGAACAAGAGAGAAAGAAAGAGAGAGGAAATTTTTTTCAGAGGAATGCAGAGTGCAGCCTGGGTGCAAGTAGCCAATGGTGATGCCTTGGGAACATCCTCAAGTAGCTGGCCCCTGAGTTGCATTTCTTACAATTTTCTGAAGATCTCATGAGCTATCAATTATTTCTCTAACAAATTCATTTTCCTTGTTGTTGGTTCTTTAAATTACCCAGAGCTAATAACATTTGCTTGGAGTCAAGAACTCCAGCAGGTGAGTCCTCTATGCAGGCTCCCATCAGGGAGAGCTGAGTGCAACACAGCTAAGCATCTGGGGGTGACAGAAGGAAGCTCATGCTTGGGGTCAGTCTGGTTCCATGTTAGAAAGTCACTACAGTTCCTTCTTCTACTACACGGAAGTGATCATTTCTCTACTTATCTGAAAGGATGCAGTGGAGCTGAGATGGTGCTCCCAGTAACGGGCTTTGAACATGTGAATAATGGCATAAACATAAGGGCGATGAACTACCAAGCTAGATTAGTCAGAGGCAAAACCAAACCGAGTTACCCCATTTTAGTTGATGGCCATGCCTTTTCTCAGAGTTTCCACTCTTGGTAAGCTTTGCCCTTTATCTGGGATCAGCTGTCACAGCACATTCTGAATGTCTACTAGAGGTGTTAGGTTGCATAGAAACTCCTACTCACCTAAATGGACCATTTTTTAAAAAAAGAATAAGTCATAGCTGCTTTAAAAGAAACAGTCATTTTTTTTTAGTATTTAAGCATGTAGCATAATATTAGTATTTTTCTGATTTATGGGATTTCCTACTAGTCAACAGGATCTGTCTGAATTGGCAAATACATTCCATTAGCTAGAAAGCTTACAGCTTTAGGATATTCTGAATCTTGAGGGTACACAGGGCCAGTGGGCTAGAGGTCCAGATAATACCACTGAGAGTTTTCCTATGTTTTCTTAGGGCCTTTGATAGCCTGGGTCCAAATTCACTAAAGGGAATACAGAAGCAAATGAGAGGCAGTCTTGATTTCCAGTGACATGTCCAAGGACCTAGATGTTTGGAAGCATCTTGGAGTCCACAGGCACAATGGCTTCCTAGGTGGCTCACACATCTCTGTATAAGTGCTCTATTATAGTAGGCATTATGTGTGTTTTTTTCCCTAATAACTGAGTGTGGACAGTCTCAGACATAAATGAAGTGCCACATTCAATTTCCTTCTGAAGTCTGGAGTTGCAATAAAGGTATCAGTTTGAAATCCGAAGCAATAGCAGTTCAAATACCACTGTCAGTACTGATAATCGGTGTGATCTCAGGCACATTATTGAATTTCTCTGCGCCTTCAAGTCGACCAAGTGATTGGTGTGAATTCAAGAGATTGTAGTGCAGTATTTAACACAGTGCTTGGTGTGAAGCAATTATCCAACTGATGCTAGGTATTTTATCTCAGATTCTCTATTTTTTCTGCCTTCTGGTCCCCTTTGTAGGAAAGTGGCCCCTGTACAAGTCTTCCAATGTTCCCACACTGGGCCCAGTGGATCTGGACACTTTATATTAGCTTTCAATATTGGAAGTCACCTGTTCATGTGTCTTGTTCTTCATGAGGCACCATGCTCACCAAGGACGTAAACTACACTTTTATATCACGTCCTTAGAACTTAGTCACTTTATTCAATTAGGGGATGCTCTAGAAGGACCTTAAAGTCTCAGTCTTATTTCTCCCAAAGTAAATACATGAATGAGTTTTCTAGAGATCAGTTTAAGGCAGAATGTCCCAAACACACTTCATATGATAGTAATCTGTGTGCCAGGGGGAAAAGTCCCTCAATTCAATAGGACTAGAAAACACTTTTATAGCCTCTCAGTTTCTGTTGGGTTTCTCTGCTTCATTGTTGGACTGTGAACACTTTGCATGGGGTATTCTCACAGTTCTGGTGTTATACATGCACAGTTTAGAAATGCTGCTGTGAGACAAAATGGTGCTAGTTTCCCTGAATTGAATTTTGGGCTTCAGAAGGCTGTTTACAGCTGAGTTGTTCAGCAGTCATTCTGTGGGATATCTGCCACAGATATGCCTTGAAGGACGTGTTCACTGCTGGGCTATTTTCAACTTGAGCTGTCTTATGTATGATAATGACACTTCACATAAGTGGGACTTGAGGAATGTAACTGGAAAGTGGCAATGTTAACTTTGGTTCTCACTGTGCCCATTATGTTTATTGAGTTTTCCCCCATTTACTATGTCATACCGCTAGATTCCATGCCAGAGAATGGGGGAGGGGTATTTCCCAAAAGGAGCCTGGTGAACCCAGCTCTCCAGTCTTTTCTAGATAGCAGAAGATCCCCATTTACTTCAAGTTCCTTGTCAGAGGAATTCTAGAGTGGGAGAGATGTCAGCCTATCAGGACTATTGCTCGGACCTTGCTTCTCAACACAGTTCTTGCTCTTGTTACAATAGTTGGATGCTTCTCGGCAGCTAGTTAAGTTGTTGCTATCATGAGTCTTCCTGAGTGACTCAGAATCCTGGCTCCTTGGAATCTTATACCTCCTCACAGGCCTTCAGTTGTCATGTTGTGACTAGTCATTGTGTGGACTGCCTGCAGGGTTGAGCTCAGATGTTACGAGGTTTTAGTAGTACCCCCAACTAGAGGCAAGGAAAAGCCAGGGTGGCTGCAGTATGAGTGAGTGTGGAGGAAGTAGTGTAAATGAGGCTTCACTGGTGGGCAGAAGCCAGATACCTTGTATACTACATTAACATGTTAGCATTTTAAGGACAACAGAAAGCCACTGAAAGGCTTTAGAGAAGGCAAGGAAGGATGATACAGCGTGGAAGGCTTGTTCTTTCCAAAGACTGGAGGGCTGTATGTGACCCAGGTGTTTGTATGTACATCCTTGGCAACCAACAAGATTAGAGGGCTCTTAGGGCAGAGCTGGACTGTTAGGGGTTAAGAGCATAAGTCACGGTTCACATGTTGTAAATGAACTCCTTAGGTTAACATGTTAACAGTGTTTGGAAGTGGCAGGGCCCTTGGAAGGTAATTACGATGGGGCGGGTCTCTCACGTTAACATTAGTGGCTTTCCAGAAAATGAGAGACTTTATCGTGTATGCTTGCTTTGTGTTGTCATGGGATATTCTCTTTCTGTTCTAGTGCAGCCAGAGGGGCCCAGGAGGTGATGGCCTCGTGCTTCTGGATTTCCCAGCCTCCAGAACACACTCGGTTTCACATTTCCCCCCACAGCAGAAGACCTAAACAAATAAACAGAAGCATTTCTATGGTCCCTTCTGCAGGAAGATTGCCGGAGGAGACCACTGTACTAGTTAATGTATTTGCCCTGTGAATGCCCTAAAATCTGTCCTGAGAATACTTCAAGAAGGTGGTTCAATGACTGGAATTTCTTTCTACAATGAATCCCTAAGAAATAAAATATGTAAGGGAGAAATTACAGAAAAAAGATCACCCACAATACATGTATGAAATGTAACCTAAGGTGATGACTTTTAAAAATCATTATCTTAGCTACCTCAGGACTGAAGTTCTGGTGGGAGCAGGAATAAGTCTCCACAATGGAACACTGCTTCAAGTTCACAGGCCATGTGTTCAGACAGTACACAACACTAAACACTAGATGGCGCCCACTATCCTGCGTCTGCAAGGGGAGTGGGGTGAAGGAAATGGAATTCCGGAAAGTAGAGGGAGGGTGACTGGAGGGCTTAGGAGGGGCCTAGAAAGATGAGGCCGATAGGCTAGGGGAGGGCAGTGGAGGAGGGGGCAAAGAACGATGTGCATTGGTATATATGGATGAAAATGTCATGATGAAATCCATTACACTGTATGCTAAATTAGAAAATATAACAAAAAGAATATAAGAGCTGGTTAACTACGGGAAGTATAAAAATATCTACCTACACACTTCTCACCTCATTGTCCTGCAAGGTACTGGTTGTGTAAGGATTTGGTGACTAAAGAAGTTTGGAAAAGCCATCTACTGGTTTTTCTGCCTTCGGGACATTCCCAGGGTACACTGGTACACAGATGTTTTGACAAGTTCTTCAGTGAAGACACTCGGTACTAAGAAACTATGGTAGCAATCCACTACAACTATTCTGTGAAACATTATTCTGGGGGATGGGGCACAAACCTAGTCTAAACCCTGTCTAAAACAAAAACAAAAATCTAAGCCATACCAATTCTACCTTAGTCATGGTTATCTGATACTTAAAAAAAATCAGAAATATCTATATCACACCCTCTTATCTGGAAGTGCAGGAAATGTTGCAGACAGAGGGTAGGAAGATTGAAAGAGCCAGAAGTTGGGAGGACTTCTGGGAAGCAAGGTCATCCGAGAGTAACCTATCTGCCACACTCAGGAATTCACAGCAGCTGTGGTTGCCTATAAAACCTGCCCAAGATTAAGTCGGTTATGGCTGCTGGGGGAGGTCATGTATAGGGTTTTTATTTAGCTTTGACTGTCAACGTTTTTGCTTTGTGTTTTGTTTTTTTTTTGGGAATGCACCCCTTGCTTTTAATCGTCAGTTTAAGCTGTGGATATGAAATTCTGTATCTTTCACATTGCACTGTTCATAATTCTAATTTGTCATGTCCTTCCAATCTTTTATATCGTTAGAGATTCTCAAGGTTTCCTTTTTCTCAGATAGTTACTCAAGAACTACAGCACTTAACTTGAAGTTAGATGCTTTCTACTGAAGTTAAATAAACTCAAGCAAGTTAAAAAGAAAAAAAAATGTTCCCTGTTCCTTTCCAATGGGGAATAACTTCCAGAAATTAAAAAATTAAAAAAAAATTTTGCCATCTAATTCTTTTGCAAATGTTGTGTATAATAAAGGCTATGCCATTAGAAATCCAGAGACTGTCAAGTCCCATGAATTAAAATTTTCAAGACTATTATCTGGTTCATTGCCTTACTTCATTTGTGGTTCTAATAGTAATACTTAATTTGATACATCTACTATTAAAGGCAGAAATACTTTTGAGTTTTCTTCTTTTGACTCATACACAATCTTTATCCTCTGTATTTTGTCACATTGGATAGAAGTCAGAACGAAACTCATGGCTTCTTAGGTTTCCTACTTTGGTGGAAGTAAAGAATCTGATATCACATTCTTGCTTCAGTTTCATCCTCCTTAAACTGAGTGTAATAACATTTAGCATGGCTATAAGATTAAATCAGCTATACATACTGCCTGAATGAAAACCCCCACATGTATTAATGCTTTAGAGTTTCCAACCACAGCATGCTATCAGAGCAATGAGCACCAAGGTAATGGCTGTATTGTTGGCAGAATTTTAAAGACTGCTGTGTAGAGAGAAGACTCAGATTTTGAGTTAAGAGGAGTTAGTCTAACTACATAGTCAGTAGTGATGGAGCTGAGAGAAATCATTTGTCCTTCTGGAATCTCTGTTCCAGTGTGAAAAGTTGGAGAAACAGGAACTTACCATGACAGCTGACATCTCCTTAAGGAAGGACATGGCTCAGTTCATGTAAAAGTGCTTCTGTCTGAGAATGTGCTGGGACCATGTGAGTGCTGACCACGAGGTGATGACAGGATGGCTACCCAGAGTACGAATTCCTTTGTATGTCTACTTAAGGTTACTGTCTACTTATGGAAGATTTCAGAATGAGACTCTTATGCTATAATGACTTCTTTCAAGCAAATGCTATGAAACAGTCACTGTACTAAATGTGCTAAATTCCTTTTAAGACAGGGAATTTTCATCCAGAGATCTTACCAGGTAGTAAAGAAAGTGACATGTTAACAATATAGGCAATAAGGCTGAATAGCTGCCTGGTATATATTGTATGTCATTTAAGTGTCAAAGACATAGCTCAGTCCTTGGATGACAGAAAAAGGTCCTGGTATGAGATCTTGCAACACATCTCTCAGATTTAGCATCCAGTGAGCTGCGAGCTCTTGGAAGGTAGAGGTCTGAGTACATGGGAGAACCAGAGTGACACCCAAGGGAGTGCCATTCATTTGGACTTCCAGGAATTGTCTGTATTCAGGTCAACTGCTCTGTACTATTTAGGGAAATTGTATGTGTACCTGTGTGTGTGTGTGTGTGTGTGTGTGTGTGTGTGTGTGTGTGTGTGTGAGAGAGAGAGAGAGAGAGAGAGAGAGAGAGAGAGAGAGAGAGAGATAGGAGGATAAAGTAAGGGTAGAGAAAGAGGCAGCAATAGAATGGAAGGAGAGAGATTTGTTCATTTATTTAAGGGATTGGAATAAAAGCTAACAAATTAAGGTGTCTTGAAAAATTCTATCTATAAATCATAGCTATAAAATGAAAACAATTTTTCTCAGTACACGATAAGAACAAAAAGCTATGTTCTTTATTGAATTATGAACCATAATCTTCTATAAGAACTAGAATCCTTATGTAATTCTCTATTATTTACATTATTACCAAAACTCTAATATGATTATGAACATTAGCGATGGATTTAACTATCCACTACACCAGGGAGGAAGCTTTATGTGGTGAAAACAGTCAATAAGTACACAAACACACAAGAGAGAATACAAGAAAGCAAGAGAAAAGGAAAAACAAAAGGGAGGAAGCAAGAAGGGACAGGGCCAGTAGAACTGGACCTTAAATTTGAAACTTTACTCAGATTTTTGATAGCTAGGAAATTAATCATATATATTAACTTGTTAAGCTTTGACATTACTCAATATTAGTGGGTCTGATTCTCTCATGTAAACATGGGGAGATACCTTTGTTAAACTTGAAAATAAATTTTATAGTTATGAAATATGAATAAGATCTCTAAATCTATGTTACAGCATAGTACCTACAGTTAATAATACTGTGTGCACTGTATATTTAATTATTTTCTGTGTATGTGTGTGTGTGTGTGTGTGTGTGTGTGTGTGTGTATGTGTGTGTGTGTGTGTACACCAGAGGTTGACACTGGGTGTTTTCCTCTGTCTACCTTCACAGCACTGGGATTATAGGTGTGTAGCATTGTGCCCAGCTTTTTAGAAGTGCTGGGGATCTGAACTCAGTTCCCAGTGCTTGCCCAGCAAGCATCTTACAGACTGAGCCATTTCTCTAGCCTGCTTAACATTTTTTGTTAATGGGTTAGGTGTGATATAAGTGTGTTTTAAGTGACAACACCACAGACAGAATATTAAGAGAAATATTAGAGATGATGGATATATTTATGATGGTACCCCATGGTAAGAGATTCATAGAAATGCATATTCTTCTAAACACATTCAGTTGTATATACTAAATAGGTACAGGTTTTTGTTTATCAGATGCCTTAGTAAAGTGACCTTAAACTTCACTTTAATAAAATTACTAGCAAATAATATGAGCTTAGAACATTTTTACTGGTAATTCTTTTTTAAATTTTTTTGTTGTTGCTGCTGGTAATTCTTGAACTTAGGTGAATGCCGCCCACTGCCACTTATCATCATCACCACACCCTGTGGCATTCTCTTACATATTTTCTTACATACTTATATGCATCAAACTATATTATAAAACTGAAGTTTTAGGAGTGTGGTCACAAGTTCTGGGGAGATTGTATCTCAATAAACAAACAGTATACAATTTTAATAAGGCCTGCTTCTCAATGTTTTATTGCATACAGATATGTATCACCATCTAAAAGAAGCCACTAGAGCCTCATACACCTTTATTCAAGAGAAGTAAAGTAACAAGCATCAAGTACCTACGGACCACCTAATCTACAATGCTCCCAAACCTAATGCTAGATGTAGATGGAAAGAATATTAATACAGCATACTCACCGATAAGATCTGGTCTCCTCTCTGGAGCTCCCCACTCAGGTCTGCTGGTCCACCGGCCAGAATGAAGGATACAAAAATACCTTCTCCATCTTCCCCGCCCACAATGTTGAAGCCCAGGCCAGTGGAGCCTTTGTGAAGGACTACCTTGCGGGGCTCCCTGTAGAAACAAATGGAGAACACAGCTCACAGGGTGACCCCACTCAGATTCTGCTTTCTTTTACTTTTGTGGGAATATGTGGTACCAGCTGTTCACCACCTACTGTGATGGTGGTGGCTTCCCATGGTAAAATGCATTTGCAGATTATGAAATGTCCTATGAGGGCAGATACCTGATTTCTCATCACAACTATCAACATCCCATGCAACACCATTTCTGGAACACCTTCAATCAATGTTTATTCCACCTTTTCTCTTAAAAAATCCTGCAATTGTATTGATCATCAAGTACTCAACAGAGTGGAAATAAAGGAGAGATGAGGACAGGGATCAGACTAGACCTTGCTGGTGGTAGAATGCCCTGGAATCTGAGGCACCAGGACTATTTAAATGGAGAAGATTAAGAAGTGGTCATGCATACTGTTGAGCTGCAGATGTGATGGGAGGCAGGAAAACCAGCTAGATTTTTTTAAAAAAGAAACCCAGGTATGAAACAGTGACAGGAGGAAGACTGAGAACCATGAGGATGAAAATGAGTGACAGAGAGGAGAAGAATTTGAAGGAAGATGTGGTAGAGCTTGGGAGAAGGTGAGAGAGCTACTAGGTGGCGAAAAGAGAAGGAATGGGATGCAGGCTTGAGAGGATGAGGATGGTTAGGCATTTCCTGTTCCAGCTAATAGTCATACACCCCTGTGGAGATATTCTGAAGCAGATGGAGACAAATGTGAATTGAGGATCCCAGAAAAACAAGAACAAAATCAAAACAAACAAGACAAAACAAGACAACCTCCGCCCCAAAACCCACACTTGGGATAAAGAATCTACAGGTTGATTCATTTCTTTTTTCCTTCTCTCTCTCTGTGTATATATTAGTGTTCATGTGTGTGCCAATGACATACATATGTGTGGAGGCTGGAGGTGGGTGAACCTCAGAGGTGACAGTCCTAGGGTACTGTCTACTTCTTGAGGCAGTATTTCTCACTGACTTTGGACTCAATGATTAGGTTAAGTTGACTGGCTAGAGAGCCCCAGGGATTCACCTGTCTCTGCCCCCAGTGCTGAGATCACAAATGTATGCCATCATGCCAGAATATTTTTGTGGGTCCTGGGATTTGAACTCATGTCAGATGCTTACTTACTTGGCAAACACTTTTTCAACTAAGTAAGACATTTCCCCTGCCCCTAATTCAATTTACTTTAAAAATCATTATTATTATTTTATTGTGTGTGTGTGTGTGTGTGTGTGTGTGTGTGTGTGTGTGTGTGTGTAGGCCGGAGCCCAGCTTTTGGGAGTCAGTTCTTTCATTTTATGATGGGTTCTAAGGGTCAGCCTCACATCAGGCTAGTGCAGTTAGCTACTTTTACTATCTGAGCCATCTCATTAGCTCTTCATTCAATTTTCCTTAACATCAATTAAAAAATAGGTTCTGTCTGTCAGCCTTAAATTTGACCAAGGAGCCTTTCTGTCATATACCTTTCTCTTCTAAACATCTCAGTTTCAATGACTAAAGTTCCTTTACTTTACTCTCAATGATATATGAATAGTAAAGAGCCATCCAATATATCTTTATGCTAATAATATGGAGAGTTTATTTGTGATCACATTTCCATGCTTAAAAATGATATATCTATGCTGAATCTCACTGTAAGAATGTCAAATGCACATCCCAGCTTAAACTTTAAGTAATATGATATATAGTGATATGCTGTCAGAGGAGAATCGACATACAGCTAATTCACTATAGTCTACAAACATTGGATAGGCACTTACTGTACCGGGGCTTTTTCCAGGTGGTTGGGTTCTCAGAATGTTTTCAAACTACATCAAATTCCTTGTCCTGGTGAATTTACATTCTGATAATGAGCCATTGACTCAGTGACTGAATGTATTCTTTATTATGTTAAAAATCAGTACTTGAAGAGAGAAAGCAGAGCAATATATGGTGATGGGTTTTAGGCCTAGGTTGTACACATTTTTGAGAAGGACTAAGATGAAGACTCTGGTGATTATGTAGGTGCCCAAAGGAAGGGTACTGCAGCTGGAGGAGGCACTGCAAATACCCAGATACTAGGGTGTGAGGGTTCTGATGTCACAGAAGGATGCCAACGTGGTGAACTATGACAGCCACTCCAAAATCCTTGTCAGACAATTCCAGTGCCATTCAGTGTTAGCAAATGTTGACTGTCTTTTCTCATGTGAGGCTCCTGGTGTTTAGTGGGACAAGACATTTTGGGTATTAAGTTGTACGGTGCTAGGTCCTGTATAATGTTTTCTGTAGGTACTGGATCTGTTTAAACACACACATACACTCACGTTGAATGGCTATTCAGTAATGCCTCCTCAGTGGAGCATTTTCACTCATGGCAACTGAGGAAGTCTGAGAGTTTAGCCCCTCTTCAGAGAGGGGAGAAGTGGAGAATTTCATCTATTCTACCTCCTATTTCATATGTAACAGAAGTGCAGAATTTCAGGGTGGTTGCTAGCTCACATATCCTTCACTAGAATGTGTACTGGAGTCCAGGCATCATATGCAATATATGGGTGCTACTGGCACTCCCAGATAGTTGGAGGTTTCAAGACCTGTTATTAGTTATATTTTCTATTTCTGTGATAAAATACTGTGACCAAAATACACTTAGGGAAGGGAGGGTTTATTTTAGCTTATAGTTCCAGAGGGATAGAGTCCATGATGCCAGGGAATCATGGTAGCTTGAAACAAAATGATCACATTTTTATCCACACACAGGAAGCAGAGAGACAGAACAGGAAGCAAGATGAGGTTGTAAAACCTACAGCTCACCCCCAGTGACACACTTCCTCCAGCAAGGCTCTACTTCTTAAAGATTCCACAACCTCCCAAACAGCACCATCAGCTAGGGACCTAGTGCTCAACCACATGAGCCTATGGGGGACATTTCTCATTTGAATCACACCAACGTAGTACAGCCTTCCTCTTCCTCTTTCTGCCTCATTGGTGCTGGGCTGGGTAGAATTTCAGTTCTTATTCTGTCTACTGACTTTAGTCCAGTGGAAGAAGTATGTGGACAGCTATCTTATAATTGTCTTCCCTGGCTGCTTGGTAGAAATATAGAGAAGTTTACCTCTCTGGGAAGACCTGTGATAGCACAGGGGTGAGAGGCTTCATTCCTTGCATGGTTGGCTATAGTAGGGCCAGGGTAGCATCATTAAAACTATGAGAGCACACATAATAAATGCACACATTTAAGTCAGATAAAATCCCAGCAGTGAGGAGGGAAATCTGGTACAAAGTCCCACCCCTAACCAAGAAGAAACTATTTGAATTGATACCAACTGGGAAAGGGGAACTTAGTTTTCTCCAATACAGTTATGGTGGGTATATCCACCACACTCCAAGGCAGGCCTCAAGAAGAGGAGTAGTTGGCTAACACAAAATGGACTCCATGTTCTTTGTTTTTTTTTCCCCCACTGTGGTTATGATTTGGTGTTTTTTGTCTTTTTATTCTTAATTTAGTTTTGGTTTATTTGTTTCATTTTTACTGTTGGAGGGAGGGAGGATGCGAGGGAGGGAGGGGGAGGGAAGAAGAGAGAGAGGGGAGAGGAGAGAGGAGAGAGGAGAGAGAGAGAGAGAGAGAGAGAGAGAGAGAGAGAGAGAGAGAGAGAGAGAGAGAGAGAGAAGTTGGGTGTTGTGTAGCAGTTTCTTCTGGGATTCTGCTTAAAACTTAGTAAACAACTCAAAATAGCCCCAGAAAGTCCCTGAAACCGACCAGATTCACTAGGCCCCTCCCTTCCAAGAGTAAATGTTAAAGATTGCTGAGAGTGATTCTCAGACAAGGCACACTGGTACAAAGAAGACTGAGACCAGACCAGCTACCTGGAAGAAGCAGAAAACAGCTGAGCTGCCTGGAAGAGGCTTAGATCAACCGAGGCCCCTGGAAAGGACACTCTCCAACCTAGTGGGAGACCTGAAGGCTGTGTAGTGTGCTCCAGGTTCCCAGCTTTTGTGACCTTTACCCATTCAAGGCTGGGCTTCGGTGATACAAGTGTATGAATTATTTCTGCCCCTGGAAATAACCCCTCACCCACATTCCTGTACCAATACAACTCATTGGTACACAAGGTTGGACTTTGGTGGTACCTGTACTTTGCTCTTCTGTGGGCTTCCTATCTGGGGTAGTAAATGGGTATGCTGTGTCTTTCCAGAAAAAGTATTGTCATACAATAGGTGGGTAGGAAGATGGGGAGGATTTGGCAGAACTGGGAGGAGGGTAAAGAATATGCTAAAAATATATTGTATTGAAAGACCCCCGAAGGTAGTCTTCCCTCTGGAGAGACCCTCGCCCAGAGATCACACCGAGACCATAAGTCAGATGCAAACAGCAAGAGGCTTTATTCAGGAACACGGGTACCCGGGGCGACACAGTCACTCAAGAGGCTCAAGAGACTGGCGCGCCGATGGGCTGGAGTGGAGGGTTTTTATAGGGTCGGGCAGCAGAAGGGCGGGTACAGAAGCGAGAAGCATGGTTTACAGGGTTCTGATTGGACGATTCATATGAGGCCAGGTTCAAACTCAGGACAGTTCGTGGTGTGTCCCCCCCCCCCGTCCCCCCCCCCTGTGCTCGACACGCCTGCTGACTTGGCTCTTATCTAGGGTACAAGTTGTTTTTCTGACCTTTTAGTTCCCTGTTCTGGGGCCAGGTGGCCGACCGCAGATACCCTGTTTGTTCCCATGTCCTCTAACTGAACTTTCCCCGTACTTTTCAGGCCTTGCTCAAAATGGCGTTAGGCTAAGCAAGTATGCTGGGGTCTTTCAGTATGAAAAGTTTAAAAAATAATAAATTTCTCCTCCACTTCCTTGCTAACTCATCCTTCTCCCAGACCCTAGTTTAGAGAGAAAGATTTAGGGTTTTGGCTTGTTTGTGCCTGTTGATAATTGCAGAATGCAGGATTCTCCAATATCTTATCCGGTGTATATAAGATGTAAGATAAAAAAGAAAGTCCCAGGAATTCATCTCTGCCCTTTCATGCTTTCTCTACAGCAGTTTGCTTCTTCTTCATTCTTCCCAGCGCCTAGAGATTGCTAGTGTGTTGGTTTTATTATGTTCAAAGTTTTTAAAAAATGTCTCTTGGGGATTGGGGATTTAGCTCAGTGGTAGAGCACTTGCCTAGCAAGCACAAGGCCCTGGGTTTGATCCTCAGCTCAAAAAAAAAAAAAAAAAAAAAAAAGAAAAGAAAAAGAAAAAGACCACTTTGGGCTGTTTGGGCTTGGGGATTTAGCTCAGTGGTAGAGCGCTTGCCTAGCAAGTGCAAGGCCCTGGGTTTGGTCCTCAGCTCCGACAAAAAACAAACAAACAAACAACATCAACAAAAAATGTTTCTCTATTAAATAAGAGGGAAGATCAGAGAGGAATGGACAGGTACATGTGTCATCTATTCCTTGGACACACTGTGCTTTGCATATATAAAGGAATGCAGTATTTCAGGATGGGTGCTAGCTCACATGCCCTTCACTAGGATGTGTACTAGAGCCCAGGAATCAGCACTTCCCCAACATGGCAAGAGATTTGACAATCAGAAGAAACACAGGAAATGGCTATTGAGAGAATGGACTAACTCCCACAGTGATTTAGGCCTTCACTTCAGATTATAATTATTTATGCAAATATATTTCCTTCTCGCTAGGGTTTTAATCAAAGATTGAAAAATGAATACACAACAGGGACGGTAAAGACAGCCTAAGTGAGTGAAGTAGGCTGAAGAGCTATTGTGGCCCATTTCATCTAAAGAGGGCTGCAACTAGCTAGCTCTGGATGATGATGTCAAGAAGGAATTGCCTCATTTGAACACTGTCTCATTCTCTAGTCTTTATCTAAAGATAAGCCAAGAACCTAGATTTTATGTAAAATGTCTAGCATTTTAAATCATCAATGATTGAAAAAAAAACCCACAACAACAAAAGCTCCATACAGTTCCAACTATAACCTTCTCTCTGATGGACCCAGCTAGGGGCTGCCAGTGTGAGATGGCATTATGTGAAGTTTCAGGGCACATCTGATACCTGTTTTATGGTCTTCTCTTCAGTGCTGCTTGGCATGGATGGGATTTGACATCTGGTAATTCTCTGTACTTTTAAGAGTCTATCTTCAATGCCGTTTCTATCCTTCCCTTCTCAAGTTTGCTCACTCTAGAATAATCTTCCCTTTTGTTGTATTTTTCCTTGGTCTTATTTTCTCTCTCTTTGTAGTACAATTGGTTAAAGACCCATCATCTTTATGATGACCCATTCTCAAGCACTTGAGGCCATGGTTCTTTTGTCTGCATGCTTACTGTCAAGGAATGACTCTGGGTCTGCTGAATCCGATGTCTTGAATTTCTGTGAAGTGTATTTTTTGTGTGTGAGGCAATGTGGCTTCTAGACAGGCCATAATCTCCTGGTGTATAGTGTTAGTTTCACCTAGAAGAATGCTCAACAAATACTTGATAACTAACTAAATAAATCATCATAAACATTTACAAAGAACACAAATGCTTTTTATATGGAAACACTAATTTGCTGCGTTATTCTTCTTCCAGAATTCAGATGGTCTCAAGACCATTATCAGCCATTATCACAGATCATTATATACTAACAGTAGAACAAAATTCTAACCCCCATTATTTATTCATGACATAGTGCAGGTCACTTCACTGATCATCTGGGAGCTGTCTCTATCACTCTCCTCAGTTGCCCAATTCTCAACTGAACTAGAAGTTTCCTCCGGCATTATGTCCATGTAGCTATCATAATGCTTATTATCCTGGCTTGGTTTACACATATCCCCCTCTAGCTATAGTAAATAACTTGAGAGCACCATCCACATCACTTGTTTATTTGTCTTCAATACTTAGTACATAATTAAGTGCTTTCTATTTGTTTCTAAATGCGATTTTCATATTACATTTTAAATATCGACACCACAGAAGCTGGAACGAACTATTTACAATATCAGCATGTTTTGAAAGGACACATACTCATTAAAATAGGTGTTTGATTCATCTACCCAGTCTGTTAGTAAGCAGCACCTTTAGAATGCCTACTCTGGGTTAGGCATTATGAATGCAAATATTAAAGAACCTGGGTTGGAGTTAATTAGAAACAAAGAAGAATTAAGAATACTGCAGTGACAGAGACTCAGGAGCAGTAAACTAATATAGATAGGAGTGAAGAGTGTCTAGTCTAAAAAGAGTTTATTCTTGTGTTATCATTACTCCTGGAAACATGCTACACTCACTTATGCAGTTTTACTTTTAACATGATGCAAAAAGCCCTCTTTTTATAAAACCCCTGGATGTTAGGCAACTGGAGAAAGGCCAGTTTGTTCTGTCCAAGCTGTGTCAGGTCAGCTGCGGCACACGATTGTTTAGGTGGGGTCCTTGAGCAGGGAGAAAAGTGCCATGGGATTTTTCTTTTAATTCTGATGGCTCAAGTGGGTTCAGGATTCAAGGGGAAAATGATCACTTAAAGCTGAAGGATTTGTGTTGATGGAGGATAAGAATGTTATCCACCACCTTTTAAAAACATGTATGTCCATGTTAGTCTCTACTCAAAAGCATTTGGTATGCCCTGACAGTGTGCTTTCTTAAGGGAAAAAATTAATTAAGTTTCCTCTCTGCTCCCCTATCATTAACTCCAAATGAAATGGCAACTTTCTCTCTCTCTCTCTCTCTCTCTCTCTCTCTCTCTCTCTCTCTCTCTCTCTCTCTCTCTCTCTCTCTCAGATGGAGGAGTCTCCTAGTGGTGCCCAGGCCAGATTTGAACTCTTGGGCTCAAGTGATCCTCCACCTAAGACTTGAGACTAAGCCGGAGTCGTGGTGTATGCCTTTATTCCCAACACTCGGGAGGTAGAGCCAGGTGGATCTTTGTGAGTTCGAAGCCAACCTGGTCTGCAGAGTGAGGTCCAGGACAGGCATCAAAACTACATAGAGAAACCCTGTCTTTAAAAACAAAAACAAAAACATCCCCCCCCACACAAAGACTTGAGACTCGTGGTATTACAGGTATATGCTGCTGTGCCCAGATTAATTTTTTCCCTTAAGAAAGCACACTGCCAGGGCTGGAGAGATTTCTCAGTGTTTAAGAGCACTGGCTGCTCTTCCAAAAGGTCTGAATTCAATTGTCAGCAACCACATGGCAGCTCATAACTATCTATGAGATCCAGGGCTCTCTTCTGAGAGCACGTTATCATTTCAATGACACCACTCTACCTTCTCTTACTAATTGGACCTGACTTTATCTGGCCATCTACATGATAGATCTGTGTGACTCAGAAGTGTAAATGCCTTCAGATGTTTTTTGTTATGTTTTTGTTTGTAGTTCTGGAATGTACCACACACAAAGCATATAACAGCCACACAACAGGTATGCTTCACACAGAAAGAAACTCCAAAGGAGTGTTGGGGAGAAATGATGGAGAGCTGTGGTTCCACAACAGGAGACTAGTGAAAAGCAGGATACCGCACCCTACAGCCCAGGTTCTGTGCTGGGGAAATGATGGGAATAACACGTAGCTTATAAGCAAGTAGTAAAACTTTGGTCAGGCAATGAGCCAAAAACACAGAGAAAACTAAAAAGTAAAAGGAAAGGAGATATTGAAATCCTATTTCCAGTCATATGAAAAATCAAATGTCTCATAACCCCTCTCATTAAAGAATAGCTAAAAACCCTGAACAGAATACTTTAAATGTATTTTTAAAGGATTAGTTAATTTATAAGTAAGAGGCATTTTCAGGGGTTAAAAATGAAACAGAAGCTTGATCTGCTTAAGGGGCCCCCTGGCAGTAGGATCAGGATCCTTTCTTGGTGTATGAGCTGGCTCTTTGGAGCCCACTACCTATGGTAGGACACCTCAAACAGCCTTGGGGGGGGGGAGGGCTTGGACTTGCCTCTACCTAATATACCAGGCTCTGCAGACTCCCCATGGGAGGCCTTACCTTCTTGCAGGAGGGAATGGGGTGTGGGTTGGGGGGTAGGCTGAAGGAGTGGGAGGAGGGAAGAAGGGGATCTGTGATTGGTATGTAAAATGAATAAAACATTTTCTTAATAAAAAATGAAACAGAAATGTAAATCCAGAAAAAGAAAGACAAGCAGTGAGATAGCGCAGGCTAACACAAAGGTTTAGCATTCCAGTGTCTAGATTTGAGGTCTGTATGGAGAGTAGATTGGGCCCAGAGACAAGGTTGGAATGGAGAGTCTTACCAAAACCAGGACTCTGAAAGGCAATATCTTACACAAAAGGATAAAGCAAAAACACAAAGTGCAAAAATAATAGCCTCTCTGTGGTATCAAACATACAAATCCAAATTTTACTTAAGCAGAAAAGGCTTGGAGAACTAATCAAAGCATCATTTAATATGGAGGCAGCCACACTGTAGGAACAGAATTAATATATTTGAGTAAACTGGGAGAAGGACAGAGAGTCTGTCCGGCTGGTAGGTGAAAGGGGTCGGTAAGGGATCTCCAGTGTAGTGAGGCAGGTGTGTGTGTTAGCTCTGGCTCGCTCCATGTTGACCACATGAATACAGTGTCGTGGTTGGTCAGGATAGCACATGAAGCAGGTTCAACTGGTTGTCCTAGCTCAATAGCAGTGCCCATGAAGACTGTTAGCTGACCATCGACTCATTAAAACGTATTTTCACATAGTGATTTTTCCTAATGAGCACAATCTGGCATCTTGAGAAGTTATATTATCATTGTAAAATAAAAAGATAACAGAATAGGATGTGAACTTGTTCACCCCTCAATACACTGACAAAAATTTTCAGACTATATAAGCCTAAGAGCCAGATCATTACTATGATGGCCCAGTAGAACAGTTATCCTCTTATGTCATGTCTGCAGAGACAGCTAGTCTCCCTGAACCCTCGTTCCTGTAGTTCTCTATAAGCGCAACTCTTTGAGTTAGTAAGGAAAGGAGACAGTGGTAGATTAAAGAAGTGGCATGCTTTGTTTATTTTTTTTACAATGGGAAAATATGCATTAGCATAACTTTGAGGGGGAACAGGAATGGTGGAGACTTGGAGGTCAATTGCAGCAAGCTTCAAAGCTTCAGAAAGTATTACTCATGTCACATAGCTTCGAGAGCTGGATCCTCAGAAGACTGAAGCACAGTGTATACCACTCATTCAGATAATTAGTGTGGGCAGTCAAACAGCCAGTCAAGTGGAGAAAGGAATTTTGTTGAAGTGTTGTTGCAAGGACATGCTAAAATAGTACATTTTGATTTTGGCCTTACGCATTGGTAATCTCTGCTGCACTTTAGGTAGGCAACAGAAGGCAGGCTGATGTCAGCAAGATAGCCACGATACAACTATTAAGTCTGGGTTAAATATAGTGTGGTTGGTAGGTACTATGTGAGATTTAATAAAAACAAAACCACAAGACTATTAGGTGATGATAGTCGGATGTGCTGTACAGGCACTGGGGTAGATAGAGCTGTGTTTAAATCATACTCTTATTAATAGATGAATAACCTAGGATATTAAATCTCTCTGAGTGTGTGTGTGTGTGTGTGTGTGTGTGTGTGTGTGTGTGTGTGTGTGAATATGGGTGCATGCATGCATGCCATGGCACACATGTAGACATCATAGAACAACTTTGGACACTGGTCCTTGCCTTCTACAGTGCTTGATACAGGATCTTTTGTTTTAATATTTTTATTTTTTTTGCTAATACCACATTAGCCAGCCTTTTAACTTCCCAGGACTCTCCTGTCCCCACCTCCAATCTTTGCCTAGGCATGCTGGTATTATAGACATACACACTACTGTATCTGGCTTTATATGAGTTCTGGGGATTTAAACTCAGGACCTCATGTTTGCACAAGAGCTTTACTTGCTGAGCCGTCTCACTAGTCCAATCTAAGAAACTTTTAAAGTCATCTTTATTGTTGTTGTAAATTGTGAATAATAGCATTTATTTAATGGTAGTATAAGGCGAATTAAAAAAATATTAAGTATCAAGACCATACAGAAAGTGTTCAATTAATGTTAACCCACTGCTTCGTATTCTATGACTTACGATCACTGGACAGCAAATAGATATGCATAAAATAATAAACAAGCAATGCCAAAGCTCCATGTGGCAAGTAGTAAATGAACACCATGGATGATGAGAGAACTCTATGTTAAGGGAAAGATTAGGTTGTAGAAAAGGTAGAATGTGATCTAGAGGGCTGGGTAGATATTAGGTAAGTAGACAGGAGAGTGATGCGGACAATGTACTGGCAGATAAACTGAGCTCAAGGGGAGAACAAATATGGCATGTGTTTGAAGAACTGGATATTTGTCAATTTTGTGGAACATCAGCATCAATGAAAACTAGGAAGATGACAGAGGAAACCCAGGAGGATCCCAGATCCTAGGAATTCAGACTTTGCTGAGCCAGATATGTACACCCAGCAGAGACTGAATGAGTGACTTCTGCCTGAAGGCCGAGCTCTGCACTCTGTTGTGATTGTTCTGTAACTTTCCAAGTTAGTTCACAAGAAGCTAAGTTAAACATATGAGGACTTTCTGCAGACACTTGCTGCAAAGTGAGGGGATGTGGCTGAAACTGTGCAGCCGAAGTCTGAGTCTGGGCTGCTCAGTTCCAGCCTGCAGGCTTCCTGAGATCTGCTTTTGACTCTCTTCTCTAGGGAAAATCTTGGAATTAGTTATGCATCTGAGATTACACATAATATCCTGGTTAAAAGGAATCAAGGAGACAGGTCAAATCATTTTTTCCCACAAACATAAATCAGTTATAGATTAGTTTCAATCAGCTTGATTTTGAAATATATGGAGCTTTTGCTTATTCCTATACCAAGCATAATAATTTAATATATGTATTTCATTTCAATTTTCCTTGCTCTAAGCTTATTAAAAAGATAGAGGAACAGTTAAGTCTTGATCTCATGTGTGTTCAAATTTTCAAAATTATGCCTTCTAAACATTTCACCTCCAAGACAAAAGAAAACATGTTACTCTTCTATTTTTCTTTGTTTTTATATTATTTATTTGAAAACTTTCCCATTAAATTATGTGTATTTTCTACAATTATAGGAATTTACTCTGCTTCCTGTTGTATTTTATATTTTTAAACTACTGTTGATTATTAAAAATTGTTATCTTGTTAAATAAAACTACAACCTCTATGCAGTTTTTAATTGTTGTGTTATACGATTTCAAGTGATCTATAATTGGCAAAATATTGAAATACTATTTGAAAATATTGTAAGAGTCAAGGTATAAGCATAACTACTATTCAACTACAGGGATTGACTTTAACAGCTTATATATTATTCCTAAAGAAAAGTGCATTTTATGAAATAAGTTTTAAACTGTCTTTTGAGTCAGAGCCCCATGGAACAACAAAATTCCAGTCCTCTGTGATCAGTGGGATGTCCAGGCAATGCACTGGGTTAACTAACTAAAAGTAGTTAGGTTCAAGTTTCAGAACTCTTAACTCTAATTTGGGAATGTCACATCATTGCAGAAAAAGTTTAACCTGAGCCCAGTTTTCTAGTTCCCATCAACAGCAACCACTGGATATTTCCTTTTTTTAAATTTTATAATTAATTTAATTTTACATATCAGCCACGATTCCCCTATCCTCCCTTCTCCCAGCCCCCAGCCTCCACCCCTTCAATCTTCCCCCCATTCCCACCTCCTCCAAGGCAAGATCTCCCTTGGGGATTCAGCCCAGCCTGGTAGATTCAGTTGAGGCAGGTCCAGTCCCCTCCTCCCTGCACCAAGGCTGAGCAAAGTATCTCAGCATAGGCCCTAGGTTCCAAAAAGCCAGCTCATGCACCAAGGACAGGTCCTGGTCCCACTGCCTGGGGGCCTCCTAAATAGTTCAAGTTAATCAACTGTCTCACTTATCCAGAGGGCCTGATCCAGTTCCATGGGGGCCCCTCAGCTATTGGTTCATAGTTCATGTGTTTCCACTAGTTTGGCTTTATTTGTCCCTGTGCTTTTTCCAATCATGGTCTCAATATCTCTTGCTCATATAATCCCTCCTCTCTCTTGCCAATTGGATTCCTGGAGCTCCACCTGGGGCTTGGCTGTGGATCTCTGCATCTGCTTCCATCAGTCACTGGATGAGAGTTCTATCAAGACAGTTAGGGTATTCAGCCATCAGATCACCAGAGTAGGTCAGCTTGGGCTTTCTCTCGACCATCGTCATTAATCTATTGTGGAGGTATCTTAGTGGATTTCTGGGGACCTCTCTAGCACTTTGTTTCTTCCTGTTCTCATGGGGTCTTCATTTATCATGGTATCTCTTTCCTTGTTCTCCTAATCTGTTCCTGATCCAGCTGGGACCTTCTGCTCCCCTAAACTCTCTTTCCCCCGACCCTTGCCCTTCATTAACCCCCTCTCCCCATGTCCAGGTTGCTCATGTAGATCTCATCCATTTCTCTGTCATTGGGTGATTCCTGTGTCTTTCTTATGGTCCTCTTTACTAGGTAGTCTCCCTAGAGTTGTGAGTTGCAGTCTTGTTATCCTTTGCTTTACATCTAGTATCTACTTATGAGTGAGTACATACCATGTTTGTCTTTCTGAGTCTGGGTTACCTCACTCGGGATGATTTTTTCTAGTTCCTTCCATTTGGCAGGAAACCTTATGATGTCAATGTTTTTCTCTGCTGAGTAGTACTCCATTGTGTATATGTACCATATTTTATTTATCCATTCTTCAGTTGAAGGGCATCTAGATTGTTTCTAGGTTCTGGTTATTACAAATAATGCTGCTATTAACATAGTTGAGCATGTGTCCTTGTGGTATGATTGAGCATTCCTTGGGTATATGCCCAAGAGTGGTATAGCTGGGACTCTTATTATTTATTTGATTTTTGTTTGCTTCATGCTATGAAGCCTCAAACTAGTGATAGCCACCCCTCTGCTCACCATTTATACATCCTGAGTGCTGGGAGATTGTCTCCAGAGAACAAAAACAGGATAGAGCTTTAGCAATGAAGCCCGTGCTTTGGGTTGCACATTTTCAGCCACAGCACCCCACTCTGCAGTGAGTGTTTCTAGAAAGACTTATCTTTAATATGTGTGACCATGCTCAGCTTTGAACAAGACCTCTCAGAACAACAACTGTGTCAGGAAGGTAGTAGAGAGGAAGGCAAAACTCTGACTCCTTATCCTAGCATTTCAAATAATTTCTTATGAAAACAGGTTTCTTTCCACTTCCCAGTCACAAATCTATTACAACATTGGATATTCAAGTATCTACGTGACGACTGGGTAGTCATTTCTAAGAGAGTAGAGAGAATGAAGTGACCTTGTTTTAGTCCCACTCCAAGGCAAACTCTCTTTGGATTCTGACGTTAGAACTTTCCTCTTTACGTGTCCACAGTAGAAGTTTCTGAGACATTAGAATTGACTATGATTGTCTTGTCCAGTGTTGTAGTAATGTGTTACTATGCACTGGAAGCATGTCTGGTGTAATCAAGAAGCTTAAAATTTCCTTTTGGTTACTAAATAACTTATATTAAATAATCCCATTTTTTAGTTGCTACTGTGACAGTGCAGTCCTAGAGTCATTTTTTTCTCTTGTTAAGGAGAATTTATGCTTTCAGTTTCTGTTTTATCTCTCTGTTCCCTCTCCTTAAAAGTCTCCTTAAAAGATTCTTTCTTTCTTTTGAGACAGGGTTTCTCTGTATAACAGTCCTGGCTGTCCTATAACTTGATTTGTAGACCAGGCTGAATTCTCACTCACAGAGTTGCCTCTGCTTCCCAAGAGCTGAGATTAAAGGTGTATATGTCACCACCACCTGGAAGAAGATTCTTATTTGATAAATTTCTATTGCTGAAGATACCATGCACTTTGGACAAAAGACCTAGAGGATCTAAGTTGGATCTCACTTGAAAGTCTCCTCCCCAAGGACTAGCTTCATAGTACTGGAAGGTGCTATACAAGCTTGCCAAGGAGAGAAACAATCAATAGTCCTACTCAGCTTAATGCCATCTATGAACCACCACAACAACCAGCATTGTATGATAGCCCTGAGGATGCAGTACTGGCACTCATATTTTAGTAGTAACCACCAGCTCTCTTATTGAACTTAAGGCCTGCTTAACAGGAAGGAAATCATACCTGGTACTGGAAACTTAGCCAACTACTTAAGGCTAGTGAAGTCATGGATCCTGGAGGAGAGCTATGATTGCCACCTTACTCAGCCACCACAATTCCTAACTGCAGTTAAATATTTATCTTTATACCCACAGATAAATGTAACTTTAACCATTCATCAGAGAAATTTATTTACAGAACAGACAAAGACCACTACAAAACAAAACAAAACAAAACAAAGCAAAACAAAACAAAAAACCCAAAAACTGTAACTGGTAAAATGCAGAGAAGAAGTGATTATGGGATTCCCAGCCTCAGTTGGTGAATTTTCAGCAAAACTCCTGCACCTAAGGCTTGGGAAGTATTGCAGAAGAAAGGGTGGAAAGATTGTTAAGAGCCAGAGGACCAGAAAATATGCTGTGAGATTGAATCTCCAAGAAATGACAGGGATGCTTCACCCATGATACTCAACAATATGGCTGCCTAAACAATACCTGAAGAAGTACACCACAACCAGGCATGCTAATATGGAAGGGGGACATCTCATAGGGTCCCATCCATAGACAAAGAACTACAGTCAACTAAAGAATGTCAGAATTCCTTAGTTGGAATCTCCAGGGATGAGCACCCTAACTGGTTATTCAATACCAAGTGGTTAGCCCCAAAATCACATACATACAAGTAACACTCAACAGACTGAACAGATTTTGTGTGTGTGTGTATTTATTTATTTATAGGTATGTATCAATAGCAAAGAAAAATAAGCCATGGTTTCAAGGGGGAGCAAATTGGGGCTTGGTTCCTGGGAGGGACTGGAAGGAAAAAAATGAAAAATTAAAATGCTGTAATTATATTTTAATTAAAAAGTAAAATGGCCAGGTGGTGGTGCACGCCTTTGATCCCAGCACTCGGGAGGCAGAGCCAGGGGGATCCCTGTGAGTTCAAGGCCAGCCTGGTCTACAGAGCAAGATTTAGGGCAGGCACCAAAACTACACAGAGAAAACCTGTCTCAAAAAACCAAAAAAAAAAAAAAAAAAGTAAAATGAAGGTCAAAAATATTTTTATTTGCCATTCACAAATGGCATTGCCAAAACTTATGTCTTCAGTAACTCCCTCCATACTTTTTTCCCTGAAAGAGCTTGTTCTTTCTTCTTTAGACCCTAGTGCAAATGCTACTGTCACAACTCCATCCAAAGAAGCCCCACTTTATTCTTTTCTGTCATATCCTCCCGTGTGTCTCACTCCTGATGCTTGTCTTACAGTGAAGTATTTTTGTCGATGCTAATTACTTTTCCTGCTCCCCGACTCTGACTGGGATGAGCACAGCAGTTCCCTTGTGCCCAGCACATATTGTGGACTTAATATTTGTTGAATGAACCAATAAATGGGTGGTCTTATCTTTTTCCATTACTGATGATTTGCTAATCCCTCTCACTCACTCAGACCAGCATCTTCCACTTCAGATTTCCATTTGACTGCTCTAGAATGAAATTACTGTCTTCCACAGAAACTGCTTTTTCCCTTATCTTGGTTAATGATATCTGCCCAATCTCACAAATCAGAAACTTCTGCATTTTGCCTCCCCCTTTTCATCTAGTACTTCTAATACCCAGCAAATCCTGTCTGCTTTCCCACTGAAATGCCTCTGACCCATTTTTGTATGGTTTTAGTTCAGTGCCTTACTGTCCCATACCATGGTCTCTCTCAGGACCCTCTAACAAGGGTCTTCCTGCCATTACTTTATCCTTGGACCCTCTGCTCCATGTTGCTGCCAAAGAAACATTCTTAAAAGATGAGAATGAAGCTGGGTGTTGTGGTACATGCTGGTATACCCAGTACTCTGTAATGTGAGGACAAGAGAATCAGGGTTCGGGGTGAGCTTCATTTATACAGCAAACTTGAGATCAACCCAAGCTAAATAAAGCTCTTTCTCAGAAAAGAAAAAACAACCAACCAATCAAAAAAACTGTAGACCAATGGTTTTCAACCTGTGGACTACTACCCTTTTGGGTGTTGAATGACCCTTTTACAGGGGTCACTTAAGACTATTGGAAAATATGGATATTTACAATAAGATTTATAACAATAGGAAAATGACATTTATGAAGTGTCAATGAAAATAATTTTACAGTTGGGGGGATCACCACAACATGATGAACTGTATTATAGGGTCGCAGCATTAAGAAGGTTGAGAACTGATGCCCTAGATCTAAAAACAGCTACTTTATCTCTCTTCTCTGAAAGGCACCCACTGGTTCTACATTGCCTGTGGGAGGATGTTGGTGATGATGATGATGGTGATGATGATGATGATGGTGATGATGATGATGATGGTGATGATGATGATGATGGTGATGATCAAATCCCTGTGGGATATTGCCTTAGTCTCTCCCTCCTGCCTGTCGCCCACCCAGCCTCTGTGAACTATCTACTTCTGCTATCTACTTCCAAGAGTCTGAATTTTGTAGATTTCTCATAGCACTGATCATATGTCATTTCAAAGTCCCAGATAGGCAGGATGAAGGGGTTTCCGTTTTCTATCACACAGCAACATGACTATAGTTAATGTCATCAGAGTACTGAGCTAAAATAAAGGATTTTTAAATGTACTTAGCTCAAAGAAACGCTAAATAATTAAGATGACGCCTACTTGAACTGCTCAAGACTTGATAATTCCAGAATGTGTAATGCATTGACTATTACTAGTTTCTCTACAAATGCATGTAAAAGCTTTTGTTAATTGAAAATAAAACAATCCCCTGTGTACTCGCTCTTTTCTTTTTCATAGCATTTCAAGATAAATCAACTCTTGGTGTTGTGCTTGATAGTAGAAATAGAATTATAAATGCAGTTTAACCCATGGCTCCATGGGCTCTAGCTGTGTCGGTATAGGGAGCACATAAAACAGCAAACTGTACTATAAGTAAATTAATTTTTTCACAGCACTTTACCTGCATTTTCTAGCAGATAGGATGGCAATGGATTCCATTCATAGACTGAGGGAAGGATGTTTCATGACCAAGGAAAGGCAACACTGAGAGAATGCATGCATGGGGTTTAAAAACAGGCAAGTTTTCTCACGTGACTGGATTACAGGGTTACAGTGGGGGCTGTGATGGAGCCCTCACGGCAGAAACCAGACCGGGAAGATGCCCTTGAGTAATATAGAGACTCAGTTTTCAAGTCTTTAGAAAATGGAGCAGAGTATTTACGTTTTCTTCATTCAACAAATGGTGTCCCAAAAGCTGCTGGATAAGATCTGGTTGAGCCTGGGGTGTAGGAAATGACATATTACCTCTTTGTTACTGAGATGTTTGTGTTCTGGGTTGTTTGTTGAATTGTGCCTAGTCTTATAAGGAATACGACAGATAAGGAAATAGAGTCACTACAGATATATTAATAAGAAGTCATGTTGGAGTTAAATTGCCTGCTTATTCAATCTGACTGGGCTCCTTATAAGAAAACAACAATGGAAAGTGAGAGGTATACAAAACAAACAAACAAACAAGCAAGCAAACAAACAAGCAGACAAACAAACAAACAAAACTATGTAATGAGAGAAGTGGGACTGGGGCTACACAGCTGTAAGTCAAGGAACATCTAAGATTGCCCATGATCCATCACAGTCAAGGAAGAAGTAAGGAACAATTGCACAGTTTCAAAGGGGCTCTGCTCTTCTGATACCTTTGTCTTGGGCTGTAGTACATAGAACCACAAGACAATCATTTTCTATTATTTTAAGCCACTTAGTTAGAGACAATTTGTCACAGCAGCCCTAGGAATCCAATCCACTGAACTAGTGGTTATCCAAACCAGTGCACAGAGGGGAAGAGGGTGGGTGGGAGAGGTGGATGCCACCAAGCTTGGTCCTATTCCATGACCACCTAGTAAGTGGTTCTTGGTCCTATTCCAAGAACCACCTAGAAAGTGGTTCTGGAGTAGAAGGCAATTAATTTTACCTTTATTTTTATAGCTACTAAATTGAAATATTAGTGCCATTTGGTAGCTGTGACCAGGTGCCTGGACAATGACCTTAGTATTCAAAATTTCAAAGTTTCTACATACTTAAAATGTCTATTACAGAATTATTATAGACAAATTATTATAGAAAAAAAATCACAGCACTAACATGAAGGTATACATTATTAGCTACAATGAAATGAATGTAATTCACCTTCGGTGATAAAATATAAAGATATTAAAGATATACAGATATTTCACTAACCTTAAAATGAGTTTAAAACATCATTCAACTATCTTCTCTGGGGGAAATTTACTTATTGGCTCATACAGATGTAGCTTTTTCTGTGCTAAAAGTTCTATGTTCTTATAATTTTACAGAAATTGTGTATAGCAAGCAGTTAACTCATAGATTTTCTGGTTTCCTCTTTTACTTCATTAAGCAAAGTGACTACAGGTTATTGGTTCACAATCAGACTTTTCAAATAGGGAAATTTTATTTCTCTCATTGACTTACTTTTGCCTAGATGTCTACCGTTAGAACTAAAGCTGTTCCAAGTCCTTCTTGGGTATGCCATTAATAAAACCATGCATTGATTTTCTGCCTTAAGATGGTGGCATTTCAGCATCAGCTTTGGACACTGGCATGAACACAGCACTTTCTCCTAACGAACATTTGGAGCCTCACTTTCTGATACATGGAAATACTCTAAATGTTGATTGCATTAAAACCCCTGGACTTTCTCCAGATTATTCTCTTTTCCTCAAAGGCCCAACTCTTCCTCCCCTTGGTCCTTTTCAAGTGTTATTTTCCCATCCATAGTTGGTATATTCCCTTTTGTACACTTGGAGAGAATTCCCTCGTTCATTATTGATATCTGAGTCTCTGTTCTCCTTAGTGTTCCTTAACTTTCCTGGAATTCCATTGCATCAGCCTCATATGGTAACCATCCTAGTTACCATACTTTCCCTCTTAATTCACTGGACAAATATCAATTGAGAGAATACTGTATTCTAGGAGTGCTCCATAATGCATAGAGCTGTGACTGTAAAGGAGACAGTTTTTGCTTCCCAGGAGTTTACGACAAAAAGGTATGGGTATCAGAAGAGTAAACTGGTGATTATAAGCCAATATGCTAAGGCTGTAAATATGAGAATAATTACCATGTGTTTGTAGACTCACCTTTTTCTTTTGACTCTCGGAATATTAGTGTCTTATTTATGTTGTGAGCTGCATCTGACAAAGTGTACAGTGCTAACAGCTATTTGTGATAACAGCTTTCAGTAATAGGTAAACAGAGGAACTTTTTCAACTTGACAAAAACTGAAAAAGAATAAAGTTAGGAGACTGAAACCACTGACTTAAAGATTTACAAAGAAGCTGTGTCCATCAAGACATTGTGATGCTGGCCAAGAATAAATAAGCAACACAATGGAACTGAAGATGCCCAGAAATCTACAGCAGAGGACAGGCAACACATCGTGGACAAAGGTTATCTTTTGGATAGGAGTATTTTTTTATGATGTTGGAAAAATAGGACATTCTTATATTAAAAACCAAACAAAATACCACTCAGAAAAGTTAACTCAAAACAGCATAGAGCTAAATGCAAAATTCAGTGTACAACTTGAAGAAGAAAATAACATAGTGAAAAAACCTAATGGATATTCAGTTCATCAATGACTTTTTGAGATGCAAGATCAAAGGCATGATCCATGAAATAAATAATTGATTAAACAGACTTTATTAAAATAAAAAGCTGCTCTACATAACACACTGGTCAATAGTATGTGTGTTTTATATAAAATAAGTTGCCACAGACTGGGAGACAATTTTTGTTATCTATAAACATCAAGAAATCATTTGAATGTTAACTATACAAATCCTATGCATTTTGAATCATCTCTAGACTAGTTTTAATACCAAATACCATGTAAATGTCATGTAAGTAGCTGTTATTCTGTTGCTCATGGAATAACGACAAGATTATAATGTCTGCAGAACTTTGGTGTGATGTAATTTTTTAAAACTTATTTCCTATCTGAAGTGAGTTGAATCTATAGATGCTAAATCTACAGTTAGTAGTACAGTTTAGTTTCAGAAGGCTGTCTGTACTCTGTGATGTCATGATGGTACAAACATGCTGATATCCATGAGTCCACATCCACAGAAGGGAAAACACTGAAACAGAACACTAATATAACCCACAGCCACTGGGTAAGATTGAGGGGTCATTGTCAATGCAGGCTCACCACTTGTAGCAATTGTGTCTCTTTTGTGGGATATGTTGGTAATTGGGGAGGCTGTACATATGCCAGGGCAGAGCATATACTCTATTTTCTGCCCCATTTTGCTGTAAGCCCAAAATTTCCCTGAAAAATGAAGTTGTTAAACAAATGCATTTAATAAATATGAGTCCCTTTCCTTCACTCTTGTGTTTTTAATGTTTGGCAGATACCTCATACAAAGGATGTGCTCAACAAATAATTTTGAAATTAATTTCCAAACATTATTTACAAACTGTGTAAGTATATGAATGCAGAAGCTAGGTGACATAAAGGGAGACTGCAGTACTGCAGACCAAAAACAGAGAGGACAGTGAAAGGGCAGCCAGATTGATCTAACAAGAATGGAGATGGGCAACAGAAACACCCATGCGTTTTCCTCAACCTAAATTCTCATCTATATAAGGCCAACTTAGAACTCTTGCAAGCCCTATTTCTTGAGGATGGCAATGTGGAAGGGATTCTCTCTGTTAGGTAAGTAAGGGGGTTTGTCACAAGGCCAGTACCATATTGGGCAACAAGATGAATTCTTTACCTCTTACATTTTATTATTATTATTTCTCCCCTGAAAATCACTCTTGGTTTTCCACAATTACCCTCGTTCTAGGCAAAGAATCCCTATAAAAACATTTTATAAATGCTTTCTTTGTTTGAAATCGTGTATATATATATGCCTGTTTCTGTGTGTGCTTATGTATGTGAGTGCAGTACCCTCTGAGGCCATGAAGAGGTTCAGACCCCATGGAGCTGGAGTTACTGGTGGTTGTGAGCCACCTCAAGTAGGTGCTGGGAACTGGACTCAGCTTCTCTCTAGGACAGTACTTGCTCTTAACTAACTGCTGAGCTAGCTCATTAACCCCATGTGCATTTGATGTATTTTAATTTATTTTATTTACCTTACTTTTTATGTTTATACATATGTGATTACATGTCCATAGGCACAGGTGTGTGTGCTAGTGTGTAGAGGCCAGAGATTGGCATTGGATGTCATCCTTGATCACTTTTGATTTTGTATACTGAGGCAGAACTCACTAATTCTGCTGCTCTGACTAGCCAGTCTGCCTGGAAGACCTGTCTTTGCTACCGCCTGAGTACTGGAATTACAGATGGGCCACCATACCCAAAGTATTTCATGGGTACTCACACTGTGTAAGTATTTACTCACTAAACCATCTCCAGAGCTTCCAGTGCATTTATGGAAGGACCATTGGACTTCACCTGACTCTCAGGTAGAAGATGAGAGCAGATCAGGCAGGAAGTAGAAAAGGAGTCACTAGAGGAATGTTCCCTCTCATTTTCACTGGGAGCCCTGAATTCTATTTCCATAACCACATATAATATAAACTTGCTTTTTGGTTAGAGAGATGGAATTTGGTCTTAATTCTAATCACTAACATTTACTAAGAGCTTATATCCCTGTAAGTTTGGTATTACTCTATGCATTTAAAGATAGAAAAGATGGTGGTTTAGAAAGGGCAACATTCTTGCCCAAGACTGTCCTAGCAGTAGCAACAACAACATACATTTACATGGTCTATAAAATCCTTATATACAGATAGAAAAAGTGCTGTCTTAGGCAGGAGGTACAGTTCAATGGCAAATGGCAGAGAACATGCCTGTTATGAGCAAGGACCTCAGATCTGTCCCAAGTGCCATAACAAATGAAAGAAAATGAGGTGGCTTCCATCTTGCTTTGTAGACCAGGCTGGTCTTGAACTCACAGAGATCCGCCTGGCTCTGCCTCCTGAGTGCTGGGATTAAGGGTGTGCACCACTACTGCCTGGCTGGTAAGAAGTCTTTCTAGTGGCTGGCTGCTCTGCTTCTCCAATCTTTCAGCTTTCACCATGATACCTGACTCCCGGTTTTATTTTTAAGACCAGTTAGAATTTGTACTACAGTAGCCTCGACCCACTTATTGAGAACCACTGATCTAGAAGGTGAGAGATCCACAAAATAAGGAGAAATCAATAAGCCTTAAATTGGGTGGTAGTTTTGATCAGTTTTATATATGGAACCAACAAGAAGTCTTGGTGATGAGTTTGCACAAATTTTCCATAAATTTCTAAAATGTTATAGAGATCCCCAAGCATATGGAGAGAATGAATGTGCACACTCACAAGTTAGTTTGCATATGCACTGGCTCTGGACTTCCTTTGTGTAATAAAGAGGTAGGATTCTCCAACGTTTGTTTTCATATTTACTACCATTCCTGAAATTCTACCAATTGAAAAATCTGTTTCTTTGGGTGCAGAAGGGCAGTTGAACATGTTGTATCTCTTTTTAATGGGATGGATGTACTCGTGGGATGGTGTGTGTGTGTGTGTGTGTGTGTGTGTGTGTGTGTGTGTGTGTATTTGCTGTGTTCTGCCTCCACTTTTCTGACCATCTCCCTGGGGTTCTTGGATTAATTGATTCCTTATATGGAGAGTGGTGAGGGAAGAGTTTCTATTTCATCACAAAGAAAAGGGGTAGATGAGGTATCAGGAGAAACACAAGCAAGGAAACTCATTTTTGCTGAGCATGTACTGCTTATTAAGATCTGTCTGTAAAGGGGCTGTAAATATGATTTAGTGGTTAAACTTCCTGTTCCTCCAGAGGATTGGAGTTTAACTCCTAACACATACATTGGGTGGTCACAACTGCCTGTAACTCCAGTTCCTGGAAATTGGGTAACCTCTTCTCGCCTCCAGGAGCATGTGTACATGCAGACAGACAGACAGATACACATTAAAACTAAATCTTAATGAACTGTACTAAGAATTTAAAATACTTTAATTATATGAAGAAGACATCATTGGTTAATCTATAGATTATCAGTAGCAGTTCAATGTCATATATCTTATAATTGTTGGGACCAAGAGGAATGGGTAAACCAAGAGGCCTTGGTCCTAAACTTATGCTCAACTTTTTTACTATGGATATGGACTTGAGGAGTACAGAACCTAAATGTGCAGTACTATAGTGGGAGATGTGATGATTGACATTGATAGTCAGTTTGACACTTGGGAGACAAAATGCTGGGTATGCCTGTGCAGAATTATCTAGATTCAGTTAACTGAGGTGAGAAGACCTATCCTGAATGTGGGCAGCACCATTTCATGGACTGGGGCCTCAGAATGCTTAAGAAAGAAAAGCTAATTAGCTGGCCATGAGTGTTTGTCTCTGCATCCTGACTGTGGATGATGTAGGACCAGCAGGCTCCTGGCTCTTTTTGCTGTGTCTTTCCTGCCACAATGGAGTAATCTCATCAGGATGTAAACCAGAATAAACTTTCCTTCCTTTACATTACTCCTTGTTAGGGATTGGGCACAGCAATACGAACTATAACTAACACAGGAGGAGTACTTGCACATTTTATTATCATGCAACATGGATATCAAAATGCAATTTCCTATCAAATGTTCATAACATTCCTTGCACAGAGAATTCTTCTTTGCAAAATTGAGCAGGCTCTGGAGAGTATGGCTCTTTTTCATAGCTCCATGAGAATTTTGTGGATTTACGCCTAGAAAGAAAAAGAGGTCCAGCTCTTGACATCAGGCACTGTGAACACAGATTGTCCTTGTTTAAAGAGGGTATTTTTGCATGTTAGGTCTAGCTACCACAGGATTCCAAATCACCAGAACTGTATCTGGAGAATGCTACACGTTTTCCTGAAATCAGTTTCTCTGTCTTTAGTCTTGAAACTACAGAGATAAACTTTATTGCATAAATGCAATAGTCACATTCTGTCACCCTCATTAGATTGCAAGCTACTCAGAGGCAGGACTTAGGATATGATTTTCTCCATGGTCTTCTCAAAGTCTCTGGCAGAATATTTGAAGTAGAATAGACATTCAAAGTGTGTTTTGTTGAATGGATGAATTAGAGGAGTACTGATCAAATCAATGACTTATTGGGTCGATATCTCCTACATAATTTTCTGTAAGTAGTAAGACTATATTATAAGCAAGAGCTTTTTATCAGGCATGACATAGTAAACTTTGCTGACTCTGTAAAAAAATACTTTGGTGGAGGAATCATCTCCAGTTCTAAAAATCATCAGAGAGATTAAGTAAAGATAAAGATTGCTAGCTTTTTCTTTGATAGCCGAGCAGCATCTGGCCTGTGGCAGAGAATATGGATGTGCTCTCTTATAATTGGCCAGAAGAAGGAAGTAAACAAAAATCCTAATAGAATTTGAGAGTCTCTGAGGGATGAACAATATATGCAGAGAAAAACACCAGATTTAGTTTGGATATATAAAGATGGATGTCTCAAGATGAGCAATTGAATTCAGGCTGACAAATGATGCCCACATCAATCCTCTTCCATTCCCTGCTTTCCAGAGCTGTTTCTCCTTCTACCTCATAGTCAGTCAAAGCAAAAATACAATAAAAATAATGTGTTATATATGGTTAAGTCCAAGGTCAAAAGGCAATGCCCAGTAAATTTGTATCAGATAAGACTGATGGCTCTTTTCACGTGATGGATGAGAATCAGCAAGCCCCGCGCCCCCCATTGACCATGACTTTTGTAAATACCTATTTTCACCAGTGTTTAACAAGATGGAGAAAGGACTTCGGTTTTTAGAATAAAAGACATGATTGGGATATCTGTGACATTTCTGTTAGGTCAGCTTATTATTAAGGGATACTATGGGGTACTCAACAGGAAGCTGGGTTATATATTGGGATCTTCCTCTTCTTAACATGACCTTGGAAAAGCCATTAGCCATCTGCTAATCTGCAATAAAATTTGCTACTGAAATCAAATGGAATAATCTCCAGGAGATCTTTGCAAATTATAATGTTCTATGCAACCACAAACTTAATTTCTTTTTCTCCTTTTTTCCATTTTTTTTCCTTGGGGGGAGTTGGGGGATGATGGTGATACAGTCTCATATTATAACCCAGTCCAAACTCAAACTCACAGCAATTCTCCTGCCTTAGCATCTGAAATAAAGTCTATTGCCTTTTTGGTAAAGAGCAAAAGAAGATATAAATGAATGGAGAAAAGGGAATAAAAGTGATAAAATAAAAGAAGGAAGTTCACTGAGTGACAGGGAGACTGAAGGATAGGAAGTAAGATGGTAGAGAGAGGCAGGAAGCAGCAATGGAAGAAGGATGTCAGCTCCAGTGAGCAGGTAGAAGAACAAACAAGAAAGGCATCAAGAAATGAGCAGAGCAGGAGACCCCATCAGAGATGGGATTTAGAAAATTACATCTTTGCAGCATACCATCCTGATAAACAACCAGAAGTCTGCATCAGGCAGCGTTTCCGGAGGAGACGACAAATCCAGCATGAGTCAGCTTCCTTATTATACATTTCTAAATTGAAAGTACAACTAAATTCACGTTGCTCTAGTTTGTACTCAGCTGAGTAATATGTAATCAAGTGTCCAGCAACTAATGACAGTGCTTTGTCTTGGTCTAGTTGTTGCCTAACTTCTCATTCCCATGAAAGCCTTGAGGTCAGATCCCCTGCCACAAGTATAGGTACTCAGGGCATCACAGTCCTGCCTCTCCCCCACTTTTATAGGGTTTGGCAGAGTCCTAGATTTACATTTGTTTGTGTAATTGATCAATATTTCCTTCTCTGTGGTAGACTGAGTACAGAGCAACACTATGGGGCTGTTTTAGTATTCTATTTCCAACTGGATTTATTGACTGGCAGTATCATAAACAGACAAAAGTCAGTAAGAGCAGCCTTAATTCTGCAAAGATACTATAAAAATGACAGTATTTATAGAGGGATGTGGTATGAACCCAAAGAAGACCTGAGTCCTGTGGATTCATTAGGAGGCTTGTGACTGATAAATGTCACAGTTTGAACAACTGAACCCTGCCAGGGATAATGGTTATTGTATTTATTTTTGCCTAATAAACTTGAAATTTGTTACTTTCTGTATTCCTCTTTGACTCATTAGTGTATAAACCAGTTCTCCAGTGCCGTCTCAGTACATCTCATATGTAACTGTATTATTATTTGTTTACTGGATATTGGCTAAGAGGGGCAATTTTCCAGTTGAATGTTCCAAAGCTCACTGTTTAGGGTTCACTTAATTGCACAATAACGAGGAGAAAGTTAATTCATAATTTACTTTGAGGCCTTTATTAAACCAATTTATTAAAAATAAAAGGGACTTCCAAGGAAGACATGCCTGGTGGTAGTAAGTAATCATATTAGTTCAGATTATGTACAGAACTTTTTCTAAAAAAAAAAAAAAATTGTTTTAGGCCAAATTCTCCTGTGGATTCTGTGGCATGCCTTCATGACAAACTGCCACTGATTAACTCAGAGACACTGTCGGCCTGAGAAGCCACTGAGCAGACAGCCCAGCAGCCCCTGGTGGCTAGACTTCTGAGCTGTCGCTTTTGCTTTATTCCTGGTCCCACTGGATAAAACACAAGCCAATAACGTGAGGGCATCATTTTTCTCCTTCAAATTCAGTGCCTTTCCAGGGGGAACAAATCAAATTAGGGGTTAATTCTATTAGTATTGACACTCTTATGAAATTTAGTTTTTGACCTCAAAACATCCAAATTCATATTGATTCCCAGTTTGCATTTTCCTGCTTTATTTAGGCCTCCATATTAGCCAACTTGTAATAAAACTTGGGTGCTTTGTCTTACCAAAAAAAACTGTTTATTTGTTCACAGTTGCTGTTTCAACAGCAGATGGCAATAGATACTCCGGTCCCCTGAGAGCTTTAGCATCTGAGCGCTGAAAGCCCTTAAATATGTCCCCGCTCTGTGCAGTCACAGCATTTTTCACCACCGATAAATTCTGGGCACTCCTTCAAGTTTCCTGTGATGACACCTTTTGTATTGTCAGCTCACACATGGAAAGAAAGATTACAGGTCCCAGGAAAGGATGTTTCTTTGGTTAAGGAAATAGGAAGAAAAAAAAAAAAAAAAAAAAAAGCCACAGAAAACCAGGCAAAGGAAAATGGGCCGATGGCACTGTAAGAGTGGAGGTAGAAACAGTAAACAGGAAAAGAAAAGAGAAGTGGAAAGGAAACTTGACCAGAGACTGAGGAGATGCCCAGGGAAGGTTCTCTACTGTTCCTAACAAGCCTTAGGTTTAATCTCTGAAGACTCCTTCTCCTTTGAGTCAAGTCCTTTTAGTCTTGGATCCGTAGCAGGGGTGCTGGCCCCAGAGTAAGGCTGGGACTCTTCCCTGGAGCTTTCAAACTGCAGAGGCATGTCTGTCTTTAGTGGAGAATAATAGATATTTTTGGGGTGGTGGTGGTGGTAGAGTGTTGCAGAATATTATTTCAAGGTGTGTTACTTTTGTTTATGTTGCATTTGTTTAGCTCTGTAAAGCTGTGATACTTTGCCTGTCTAAAATACCTGATGGTTTAAAAAAGAATTGAATGGCCTGCCAACAGTGAGGCAGGAGAAAGGATAAGTAGGGCTGGCAGGCAGAGAGAATATAAAGAGGAAAAAAAGAGAAGGAGCCAGAGAAGGAGGAGGACATCAGAGGCCAGCCATCCAACTACACAGCAAGCCAAAGAGTAAGGAAGAAAGGTAGACAGGAATAGAAAAGGAAAAGCCCAGAGGCAAAAGGTAGATGGGATAATTTAAGAAAAGCTGGCATGAAACAAGCCAAACTAAGGCTGGGCATTCATAATTATGAATAAGTTATTTATTTTGGAGTTGGGTGGCAGGCCCCTTAAAAGAGCAAAAAACAACCAACAGCAATGGAGGAATTCAATATCTACAAAACATGTTAAACCATAGCTGTTGCTTGTTCCCTTAATGTTTTATCTGTTCTGTAAATACACCCTTTGTGTGGCTGGATAACAACATGAAAAGGCAGGAAGCAAAGGGGAGTGTCTCCCAATGGTTACGAGGATGGTTACTCTAGCAAGGGACTGGGATTCAGTTCCTAGCACCCACTTGAAGCATCTCACGATCATCTCTAATTCTAGCTCCAGGGGGATCCTTTGCCTCTGGCCTTCATTGGTGTCTGGTCTCATATGCACATACTCACACACGGACATATGTGCCTATACATAATTAAAAACAAATCATTAAAGAAATTGGCAACTCTATGTGGTATTCAGCTAAATGTAGTAGCTAAGCATTGTAGGTATACACAAAAATCCTCTCTACTTAACCCCATGTGCCTCTATGTTTTTACGCAATTACTAACCCTTTTTTTTCTATCCCTCACCTGCTGGGGAATGTCTTTCTGTATGCTGTGAATGTATATTGTTATAACCTTCCATTGGTTAATAAATACGCTGCTTTGGCAGCTTAGAGGCAGGTAGGAAAGGAGAGAGACAGGACAAATACAGGCGGAGTCTAGAGGGAGACTTGAGCCAGCTGCCCAAGAAGCAACATGTAATGGAATGCAGGTAAAGCCACAAAACACGTACCAAAACATAGATTAATAGAAATGGGTTAATTTAAGATATAACAGCTAGCTAGCAAGAGGCCTGCCATAGACCATACAGTTTGTAAATAATATTAAGCCTCTGAGTGATTATTTTATAAGCGGCTGCGGGCCCACGGGTTGGGTGAGACCTGAGAAACCTTCTGACTACATCCACTTCTCCCTCTCTCCTCTCTCCATTTATCCCTCTATGTAGTCCAGGCTGTGGTAGAACTCAAAAGTTCCCTGCCTTAATTCTGTGCACTGGAATTATAGCTGTGTGTCACCAGGCCTGTGATTTTTGAGGTAAACAATGGATGCAATTTTTAACTACTGACCTCAACAACTAACAACTTGGACAAGGTTCTTCTTCAAGTCTGAGGAATACCTTTGCACCTTGGCACATGTGTCAGCATGTTATCCCCCTTCACCCACTACTTACATTGCTTTTTGGGGCCTGGGTAGAGAAATATACTGGAAGAAACTGTATTAGAAGCTGAACATTGTTGCTGACTTCTCTCCCAGTACATGGGTGGGGATGCCTGAAGCTACCTGCCCCAGAAGGCTAGGTATTCCTAGACATGGAGAGCAATGGGCCCTGCCAAGTCTGGGCTCTACATTTTGGAATATACTTCAAAGTTTAGAAGCAATATGCTTATTTCCAAAATGTTGGATGGTGGTTCTAAACCTGTGGGTTACAACCCCTTTGTGGGTTGCATATCAGATATCCTGCCTATCAGATATTTATGTCATGATTCATAACAGTAGCAAAATTACAGTTAGAAATAGCAACAAAATATTTCTATGGTTGGGGAAGTTACCACAACATGAGTAACTGTATTAAAGGGTCACAGCATTAGGAAGGTTGAGAACTACTGTGTTAGAGCTAGAAGATACTATTTACTTCCATCTTGTTGCTTTGTGTGATAGATGAGAACTGTTCAAACTTACATAGTGAAAAATGACAGACCCAAACTACAGATTCTAATGGAATCATGACCTGGTTCTAAGGCCACTTAGCATCTTGGGATACGTGAAGCAAATTTAGATACAAATAAACTGCTTCTGTCCAGGTAAGAGGTAGACAGTAAATAGAGTAATTCCATTTAAGATCTTATTTCCACAGTTCTCTCTGGAAGGATTCTTATTTGTGCCTCCCATGGGAACATGAAGGTCTCCTCAGCTCTCATAATATCAAGAGCTTGGAGTGGTCCTAGAGTACAGAAGGGCATCTCTTGTGCTGAAATCTGGCATGTGGCTATCCCTGTGGAATGGAAAATATCACTACAGGCTCAATAGTCTGAAAGAGTAGGCTGGCTTCTTGTTGGGCAGTCGAAGACAGTGATTTGGGAGAGAGTTTTGGGTGGGGCCAGGTAGACTAAACATTTAACTCACAGGGAATTTCTTCTATAATGTTCCTAAAGATGCCCCACCCCACCTCATTTTGTAAGAGCTTATTAGAAAGGGCAGCCAGTACCTTTCTTTTTTTTTGTGTGTGTTTTTTTTCTTTTATTTATTTTATTTTACAATACTATTCAGTTCTACATAACAGCCACAGATTCCCTTGTTCTCCCCCTTCCTGCCCCCCTCCCCTTCCCCCAGCCCACCCCCCATTCCCACCACTTCCAGATCAAGGCCACCCCCGAGGACTGAGATCGACCTGATAGACTCAGTCCAGGCAGGTCCAGTCCCCTCCTCCCAGATTGAGCCAAGCGTCCCTGTATAAGTCCCAGGTTTCAAACAGCTATCTCATGTAGCGAGCCCAGGACCTGGTACCACTGCCTAGATGCCTCCCAAACAGATCAAGCCACAGTACCTTTCTTATTAATTGTTCCACTAATGCAAAAACATAGCTTAAAAAATTCTTCCTCTAGGGTGCTTCTAAAATGACTGTTTAAGGCTACATAAAAAGGGATCTGTGCCCAGTAAAGAAAAGCTCCGAGCAGCCCGAGCTGCTTGTAAGTCTCAGCAGCACGAGCAAAATCCTTCCAGATTTATGCATGTGACTTCCCTTCTCTTTCTGTTTGCAACCTCTGCCCACATCCTCAGAAATTAGTTCCCACTGCCTCTTGTGAGACACAACCCCATCACAGGCAATTCCTTCTGACTATTTTTTCCTGTTAATTCTACTGGTTACCCATATTGCTAAAATCTGCTTAGGCTGAGTTTCTTTGAATTCTATTTTGTTGCTCCAGTCAACTGTTACTTTAGGATGCTCTTTGGCTTTGGATGTGTGCTATTGTCATGGTCCTGTCATTCTGCATGCATTGCTAAAATGTTTGGCAACTATTTTCATTTATATTTATATTTTCATTTATATTTATGAATGAAATAGTATTAAAGTTGGCAAAGGGTGTCCATGAGTTCTTTTAAAGAACATATTTGCTTCTGCTTTTTATTTCTTATCTCTGTTTCTTCTCTTCAGAATTCCTAACAGAATCCCACCTGTGTGTGTTTGTTCATTTTTTCATTCATTCATTCATTCATTCATTCATTCATTCATTCATTCATTGTTGTGTAGCCCGGATCAGTCTATACATTGATATATAGCCTGGTGATCTTCCTGAGTTACAAGGTTGGTTGTTGTTTAATGACAGTGTTGAGTTAGGTCAAGTAACCTGAAACTGTCCCATTAATTGACCCTTCATTTGAAAGGCTTTACTATGGAGGTCAACATGCAAATGAACTCATATAACTTCCCTGGAGGAGTGAGCGAACTTGCTTTTTCAGACAAAACTGTTTTGGGGTTTGCTTTAAAAGACTTGTCTACATAGCTTTGTATGTTACCCCGTACACACAAAGGTGTGTTTGATGAGTGTGAATGTCATTATTCCCATTCTCAGAATCTGCTTTTAGTTTCCTCTGTTATTATTGAAGTCTATAATGTTCTTAAAGATGTCCTTCTCCTTTCCTAAGAGCTTCTCATAAAGGGCAGCTAACACCTTCCATATCAGCCATTTCACTAATGCAGATTACTAATGTATTATAAAATTCTTCTTATAGGAGGTCTCTAAAACATATAGGCAACATAAAACAGGCTTTGTACTGGGTGAAGAAAGGCTCTGAGGAGCTGAGGCTGTGTCTTAGTCTCAGGGGAGACTAGGTCTCTGACTGACCCGCGATCTGCTGAGCAGCTTTGCTGTCTCTGAGCTATAGGTCTTTCCAAATGGTGCTGTTGCACTGTGGTTGCTTTTCATGGGTGACATCCCTAGAAACACAACCTAGTAGATGTCATTTACATAGAATAACATCCTTGTTAGCCTTTTTACTTTCTGGTGTTTCAGTTACCCACAGCCAGTCAACCATGATCTTCAGTAGCAAGTGGAAGACCCCAGAAACAAATAATTCTTAAGTTTAAACTGTTCAACATGTAGAGTAGTGTAAGGGAACCTGTTCCATCTGCTCAGGATACAAGCCATCCCTTTTGTCCAGCGTAACCATGCTGTATGCTACTTGCACACTAGTCACTTATGAGATGGTTCAGTTATGGACTGGTATCATAGTAAGGTTTTCAAGTAGCCCTTAGTTAATAATGAATCCTGAAGTACTAGGGTAGAGATGCTGGAAATTTAAACATGTCAAAAAGAAGCCAAAAGTTTTCTTTCATTTGAAGAGAGCAACACTCTAAGAAAGGAAGAAAAAAAATGCCATATGTTAAGTTGCTAAGTTCTGTAGAAACCTCCATCCATGAAATTGTAAAGAGGAAAAGGAAAGCCACGCTAGTTTCGCCGCAAAGGCTATATCCACTATGTATGCTCAGTTAACCTGGAAGAAGCTGTAATCATGCCGCTTGGTTCTTCCTGAAGAAGAACCACTCATCCACTGCGGGTACTGGAATGTAATGGTTATTTACAATGTGAAGACTGGCCCTGGGGTCACATAGTCCATGGTCCTGCTTCCATGGGATCTAAAGCTGGGGTCCCTCTGTACTGCATTAGTCACCAGTGCCTTCTGTGACATTTTGAAATCAGCCACCCTGTTCCATTTCCTTTATCACTCTGGCACCATAAAACTCCATTTCTTTTCTTTGATAGCATCTCAGGAGGGAGAGGAGATTAAGGTATGGGTTGTGTCTGTCAAGCTGACCTGGAAGCCTGGAGTCCACACTGGTAATGGGAATATTGTTCTGCCTTGCTCTATCGGGTATAGTTATAGATGATTTGGATATTATTTAAAAACAGCAGTGACTATGGTAGATGGCTCAGTTTGACAGCTTTTCTGTCTCCATGCATCAAATTAGCATGACAAGAGAAACATCTCTGCTTACTTTATGTCATGTAAATAGAAACTGAGGTGAAAATTATATAGCTGTACAGTGTTTTAAACCACAGTTCATTTAATAATTATTTTATGTAGCTATTTTAGTTTTGCAATAGCAGTAGAAAGAAGTTTTAAAATAATTGGATTTCCAATTTCAGTTGATTATCTACTCTAAGGAGTTTAATGCCTTAATAGTAAACCTCTTTAAGACTCATTGTTCTATTTAAAACAGAAAATAACTCTTCCACTATGTGGTTAGTGGTAAGAATTTTGTGCTATGTTATCTTGGTATGGCAGCCAGTTGGGCACATGTAGCATAGACTATAGCATAAACTACAGTGTGGTGAATACGAAGATGTTTCCTTTTAAATGCTCCACTTGTGTTTAGATTATTTCAGCACCCAGAGGCATTTTATATAAATAATTTCATATTAATATGTTTGACATTATGTGTTGAGTGTGGGTCTTCAAAGTTATTGAAGTTACACAAATCCGTTCTGCTTATTATTTTCAATTTCAGAACATTTGGGATAAATGTGTATTCAACCACTGCTTATTGACGATCTGATAAGTATTTCGTTCTTTGCCGAAAGTTGGTGAGTTCAATACAATTCTCCCCTTTGGCTACTTCATCTTATCAGAGAATTAGAATTAGTGATTATGTCTATAGCAGAGTTCATTTAACTCAAGTGGAAAGAATGGTAAAGGCAAAGCAAAATGCTTATTAGGCAAACTGCTAATAAGCTTCTCTTAATAAAAAGGAGGAGAGGGGGGTGGGAATAGCTTTAGGAGGATGCACCATTTAGCATTCATAGAAATCTAGTCTCTGTGTTTATGAGCACAATGTGGAAAGGTCCCACACTGAACCCTGCTTCAAGAACTCTTTATAGGAACAAAATGAAGCAAGACAAGTGGGAAATAGATCTCCACACTGGCACCTTTACCACAGACAACATCATCCCCACAAGGAATCATGTGCAGAGACAGTCAGGCCATTCAAAAGAGGTTGCTGATTTTATATGACAATGTCTAAAGTCAGTATCTTTCTAGCTGTCTAATTTTTACTCTGGAATGTCTTTGCTATGTGTAACAGCCTCAATATAGCATATGAATTATGGGACCTGTTTCCCCTAGCTCAATAAAGTCTTTTCATATCAGATTATAGGGGGCAGGTCTATACTGAAGAGTCTGATTATGTTTTCAAATACAAGCTGAATTATTTTAAGTAAGTGTCCATGAGAAGATGACGTAATGCTTCAGAGAAGCAAGCTTTAGAAAAAAAATAATTATTTCATATGGTTATTTTGGAAATAAAACCAGATATGAGACAGACAGACAGATACAGCCAGGTACCTAGTAAGTACACAATCAATGTTTCTGAACTACTCTCTTGATGGAATATCCATAAACTGTGTTGCTGTACAGGTATCCACAAGACATCTGTTCTCAGCTCAAGAGTTATATCTATGGCTGAGGTACAATGAAACAAAGCTAGGTTCTCTCCCCCTCTTTCTTTGCCCCTACCATTCTGATGCTGACTCCATCAAGCCCTCATTCTGGGTCCTCTACTAATCCTTCGTACACACCTGTACACTGCAATGGTCATACTGTATTTCAAGCACATAGGAGTATTTGTGTCACTTACAATGAGTCCCATGAAGGAAAGGTGCTATTTTAAATTTGAATTTTAAATCTATCCCCTACCACAGTGGCTGGCACATAGCACAGACTTCATATATAATTGCCAGGGTAGGGAAGAGGTATGAGTAAAAGGAAACAGAGGGAAGAAAGAGAAGGAGGAAGATGATGATGAGGAGAACAAGGGAAGGAAGTAGATGTGGGAGGGGAAGGAACAGCTTATTGCAGTTGAGTGCTGCATATTTCATTGTAAGAGAAGGCATAACATTATTCTCTTACCCTTCCAGGGAGATGGCCCGTTGGAGAGTCACTGAAGGCTGACGACTCGTAGTGCCGTGCTGGGAATGACTGCAAGAAAAAAGAAAAACAAAATAAAAATGGGACATTTACGTAAAATGCCTTTGCATAATTTAATGAGTCTTACTGTCAAGAAAATAACAGATATTGAAAGACATAAGAAATTAAATGCTAGTGATAAGTAGACTCATACACCAGAAAAAGGAACCTTCTTCTAGATAATTAGATAAAGGGTTAGTGTTCCCTTGTAATTTGGGTTCAACATGAATTATTCTGGAGTGAGCCTTAAATGATACTTGGATATGACACAGAACATAAAACATCAATTTGATTATGATGTCATGTGTTTTGATATTGTCTGAGAATTTTATAAATGCCAGGGGCAGTGGACAGCTGTGGTGAAATAGTATTTACCTGACATGACAGGGCTATTGCACACATAAACTCATAATGACTGTGACTGCATGCACAAGACATAGACCAGATCAGGCCAGCCAAAGTCCTAGCATGGATGGGGGAAGGGCTCATAAAATCCCACCCCTAGCTGAGAAGCTATGGTCAACCAATACTGGGTGAGGGAGTGTCATTTTTCTTCAGGGATGTGGCCCCTAAGAGGCTAGTCATGCCTGGCCCTACACCCATGCATATCTAGGTAGCACTAATCGGACTCAGGGGACTTAAAAAATGAAGCAATGTATCTTTCAAGCTTCAGAATATTTTCTTTAAAACAAAACTTTGTACAAAAGACTAGCCTACAAATTAGAGTACTTTATTAGCTCAACATTTATTTGTAAGTTAATCAGTTATGATTCAGGTATTTTATTAAATCTTGAAAAATTGGATTTCCAGTTGAGTATCAGTCTTGGAATTTGATGTGATTCATTATTTTGTTTTGGTTTCATATAGCAAGACTGATTTTGTATATAAGTAGTTGAAATCAACATAATGTCTAGCATCAATGATCATTTATACTAGCAAACAGCTTTTAAACATATTTGATATGCTTATGCCATTTGTTTCTACCATGTCTGTGGATTGGATTTTGTTTAGTAGATAGAAAATTGAGAATAAAAGAGGTTTGGAGCTTGCTCAAAGTCATCTAATCAACATTTATGCCTGAATTGCCATCTCGATTGATTCTAGAGCCTCCTCAACTAAAGATACAAAGAATCTTTCATCTGAGAAAGGTGCAATAGTGACCCAACAGCAAGTGTATCCAAAAGAATGTCGTCTTTTACTAATGTGTGAACCTTCCCTTCTTACCAACTCCTTGCACATCCATATACATTTTACATAATTTTATACAAGCACAGAACACACACATAATTTGAAGATATTTATTACTTTAGTGCAATATAATATTACTTCTTATTTCATATATAATTTATTTAGTCATCCTTGTAGTTGGATCACTAGAATACTTCTGTTGTTTTAATATTATATATAGTGCTGCAATGACCATGCTGATAATGGTTACTTTTTTCTTATTTTATGATTTACTTTAAATGAATTACTTCAAAGACAAACAGTTACTAGGTTCTTCATTTATATTATCATATAGTCTTCAGAGCACATATATATTGTTTCTCTCTCTTTCTTTCTCCCTCTCTCCACACACACACATACACACATTTACTGATTATATTTAGCACTACTCATATGTGTATGTTTTCAGGATGACTTTTTGGGATCAAATAACCTATTAGGAGATTCATCCATGGATATATCTATACAAGTTTTACCCCAATCTTAGAACTGCTGATTTTATAATAAAAAATAGTTTATGTAGCTGTGTGTGTGTGTGTGTGTGTGTGTGTGTGTGTGTGTGTGTGTGAGAGAGAGAGAGAGAGAGAGAGAGCTCACATATGCAGAGATCAGGGAACAACCTGAGTGGGCTGGAGTTTTCCTTTCACTATGTGAATTCTGAGAGGTTGAACTCTAGTTGTTATGCCTGGCAGCACCCACCATTTCCCACTGACCCTTCTTGCTGGCCCCTAACTTCGTAAGTTTTAGCACCTATGGAAATTTAATAGATGCAAGGTGACACCCAGAGTTACTATAAGCCTCTCCTAATTTATGAGAATGACTATTTTTCCCTATGTGTTTATTTGTAACTTTATTTCTTTTGTGCCAACTATACAATTCTTTATCATTTATCTTCTAGTTGATTAGAAAGTACCAATAGTTCTTGGGTAAAGATCAATATAGCTTACTAATCATGATTAATGGATAATTGGGATCCTTGATAACTTTGCCATTATTGGCCCAGCCCATGTAATTGAAACAAAGAAATACCCAGTAGTCCCTCTCTGTAACACCCTCTGCACAACCATTATCCTATCGTGCATCCACACAGTAATGCTATGTTCCCAGGTTTAGTGACATAACATGCAACAGGACAGGAAAGTGCTCAGAGAAATGGACTCCTTTGACATTGCACATGCAAGGTCAATCAGTTCTGGGTGGAATGGCAATGGGAAAGAGATAGATCCATGCACAGTGAATTATCAGACAGTCAAGACCTCCAGACAGCAGTGCAATTTTGCTATTCACAGATGGCGTGTGTGTGTGTGTGTGTGTGTGTGTGTGTGTGTGTGTGTGTGTGTGTGTGTGGTACTTGTACAGTGTGTAGGGGGTACTTGAGATGCTGCTTGTCGAGGATGATTAGCATTTTTAAGACAAGTAGTTATCATCCTGTCCATGATTATCTACACAGTGGTTACTTCTAGGACTAAGAAATTACAGGTGACTACAGCCTGGCCTTTTCACCTCCTCAGGCAATAAGGTTAGAAAGACAGAAAACTGAGAACAGCAGGAGAAAAAAAAAACTTTTAACATCAGAGTGTTTAGGAGGTAGAATGCGTTTCATCTTTAAAATCCCTGTGCACAGATTGCTGCTGTGTTCCTCCTCATGGTTGTAGTTTTCCCATGGCTGTAGCTTTTCTGGGAAGACATGCATGCCAGGCTGCCCTTCCCTTCAGCTCAGATAACATAGTGCTGCTCACACAGCTCATGACAGGCCTCCCCTCCCTTCAGCTCAGGTAACATAGTGCTCACACTGGCTCTTGTCTTTTCCACATAGCCACCATAGCACCAAAATGAAATCTCATCATGGCTTGTACACATGTCTGCTCTCCTATTAGGTCTTACATGCTTTCAGAGCAGGGTGCTGCATTGACTCTCTGCTCAGACTCAGCCCAGAAAAGACACAGAAAAGATACTTCATCAATGTCTCTTTGAGGGATGAATACCATAACTGAGTTTCACTTACTCGAAAAACCCCATGCTTTATCTTTTTAAAACTTGTAAGGACCTTGAGAATCAGGTATCCTATCTATTTTTGACAGAAAGAAAATTAAATTTTAGATCTTCCAGCTGGATGATGGCAAAAATGGGAGCCAGATTGGCTGTCTTACAGAGAGAAGCGTTCAGAACTGTGGGACCAGTCCGCAAGGCTCTGGTACATTATGATAGGGAGTACTGAAAACATTTCTAAGCAATATTAATGTTTTTTTTTTTAAAGCACAGAATATCATTCTCCTTCATGTACATCAAAGTTCAATCTCTGTGGCCTCCAAAACCATGTTTGTGTTCATCACTTGAAAAAGTGATTTCACTGTCCTACCTACACCCCCTCAGCAGGAAGTCCTGGATACTGACGAGCCTTTGAATGGCAATGAAGGGAAGGAAGAGCATGAGGTGGGCTCAGCTTCACCTCACCACACTCATCTTGAGGAAAAAGCCCTGGCCATCTTGTAGAGAGGAGACTTTTGGCATCAGCTTTATATTAAAGTGGAGGGGCTGAGGCATCAGATCTGGTGACCATGGGGTCAGTCTTGCTCAGACATTTCTTCGAGTCCACATGCCAGGTGAGTGCTTTGTTACTGAGCTCTATCTACTCCCTGCCCTTGCTAATACATTTTAAGACCCAGAGTCAGGTGGCAGCTCCCTCAACTGTCTAAATCATGTCAGCTCTGAACAAAATTGACATTCACCATAGACTTTATTTCCTTAAGAATTCTGACTTTCCAAGTGAGATTCCCAAAGCTGTTGCTTTAAGAAAATGGCACTTGAATGATACTAAGAGATGCACTCCTATTGCTAGTGTTCTGTTTTTTTTTCAGTATCTGAATTGAAATTGTTTTATTATACATGGAACTTGAAGGACCCAGTAGTGATAAATATCCGAATTTTCTCCTTCTCCAAAGGAAACAACTACAATGATAGGCAAGGCCTTTCCAATATTTTATAATATTCGACTAAATTATTTTAAAGAACATGAAATATTATTTTGCATGGTATAGGGAGATGATCTTCAGGCCTCCTGTATGGCACACAAACTCTTCTACAACTGACCTACATCCAGTTTTTATATTTTGAGCAGGGTCTCACTGAGTTGCCCGACTATCTTGTAAGTCATTCTGTAAGTCCAAGCAGGCCTTGAATTTGTCACCTCCTGTCTTAGTCTCCCAAGTAGCTGGAATTTCAGGCCAGTGCCACTAGACAGAGCACATAACACTACTTCCTTCATTAATGAGGTAGTAACATTAATCTTACTTAATTGATTTGTAATTTTCATTCATTATTATAATACCTCCTGATATATATTCAATATTGTTTATTTCTTCACTTGTATTTCTAAAGAACGTTCATCTTCTCTGTCATAGTTAACTGCATATATTTGATGTCTCAATAGTTTTCTCATACTTTCCTTTTTCTCTGTGTTTGTATGCATGTATTAAGTTGCTGAATATCCTCAAAAATAACCCAGTAGTATTTCAGATAAACACAATGAAAATATAACCCTTTTATTACACAAAACTAACAAGCATTTTCCTGAACAACTATTTATAGGTTTGGATTATATTAAACAAACGTTAACTGGATAGTTATTAAATGCGAGAGATATATTGGGTGCTTGGGATGACACTTTGATTCCTCAATATTGCAGTTTCAGAAAATATTAGATAATGAAATGGATGATGGTCAAATAATTATTTGCCCATGTCTATAAGGCTAACACATTTCAATGAATTCCAGAGAACAGAAGCTGCACTTAAAAGAAGAAATGACTGAAAGTAGAGACAGGAGAAAGAAGGCATTTTGAGAACTGAGAAGACCTGGCTTAAAATCATTCAAGGTCAAAAGCAGGCTGTATGCTCTGGGAATCTTGACCATCACGGCTTGGCAGAGGGTTGAGGGAGGAAGGTGATGGGGCAGATCTTGGGGAAAATAGTTTGGCAATAGTTTTAGACTTCACTAGAGTGGAAGACTCTCAAAGGTTGGTAAATGGTGAGGATCAAGATGGTAATATTTATAATTCAGAAAGTTGTATGAGTGCAATGGAAGCAAGCTGAAGTCTGAGAAAATAATAGAAATAACATGATGGAGAAAATAAGTACTCAAATGTATTGTGGGTATTAAGAAAAGTGAATACATTATTTAACACTATTAAAAGCAAAGTGCCTAGGAATGGAATGGAGGAAGTTATATAGAAGGCATTTTAAAGCTTTTAAAATAAATTTAGGTTTTGATAGGCAAATATTTACATAGTTTTATATAGTACAATGTGATGCTTTGATTAAGGTTCATTAATGATCAAATCATGGTCATGAACATAACTGTCACCTTAAAATTTTATCATTCCTGTATGGTGATTATACTAATACATTCTTTCTTCTGAGTGTCTTGATATACACTCACTTGACCATGTCATAGAATACCAGAAAATTTTATTTTTTTGCACTCATAACATTGTATCTACCTACCAACTTTTCCCTACTCCCACTGCATCTCTGGAAACCGCTCTCAGTTTTCAACCTTGATGATACCAGTCTTTTTAGATTCCACATGAGAGAGATCATGTGGCATTTGCTTTCCTGTGCTTGGCTTCTTTCACACAACATGACATCCTACAGATCTGCCCCTATTGTGCCCAATAATAGTATTTCATATTTTTAATGGCTTGATAGCATTGTACTTTTTATACATTTTATATCCTGGCTATTATGAATAATGTCAATAAGCACAGGAAGGCATATCTTCCTTCAACATGCTGATTTTATTCCCTTTGTGTTTATAGCTGGCAGTGAGACTGCTGGACTATGCAATACTTTATCTTATTTATTTTAGGAATCTTCATATTGTTTTCTATAATGGCTGCACTAATTACATCCCTAACAGTGTAAAAGAGTTTTTGCCTTTTGGTGAAAACACTCTGATTTACAGATTTTATTTGGGTAGCCTGGGTGAGAGGATATTTTCCCTTCTAAAAGATACATTTTCCTAGCTAAGAGGTTTGTTCTTTCTAGGGCATAGGAGTTGTTGTATTGTCTTCTGGAACTTTCAAAATAATACTTTCAAAACCACATGATAATCTCATTAGATAAATGCTGAAAAAGCCTTTGACAAAATCCAACACCCCTTCATGATAAAGATCTTGGAGAGATCTGGAATACAAGGAACATACCTAAACATAATGAAGATAATTTACAGCAAGCCAACATCAAATTAAATGGAGAGAAACTCAATGCAATTCCATTAAATTCAGCAACAAGACAAGGCTGTCCACTCTTCCCATATCTATTCAATATAGTACTCGAAGTCTTAGTTAGAGCAGTAAGACAGCAAAAGGAGATCAAGGACATACAACTTGGATAGGAAGAAGCCAAACTCTCCCTATTTGCAGATGATCTGATAGTATAATAAGTGACCAAAAAATTATCAGGAAATTCCTGCAGCTGATAAACACCTTCAGTAATGTGGCAGGATACAAGATTAACTAAAAAAAAATCAGTAGCTCTCCTATATACAAATGATAAGCAGACTGAGAAAGAAACCAGAAAACATCACACTTTACAGTAGCCATAAATAATATAAAATACCTTGGGGTAATTCTAAGCAAGTGAAAGACCTGTATGACAAGAACTTTATATCTCTGAAGAAAGAAATTGAAGAAGATATTAGAAAATGGAAAGATCTCCCATGCTCATGGATAGGTAGGATTAACAGTAAAAATGGCTATCTTACTAAAATCAATCTACAGATTCAATGCAATCCCCATCAAAATCCCAACACAATTATTCACAGACCTGGAAAGAACAATACTCAACTTCATATTGAAAAACAAAAAACCCAGGACAGCTAAAACAATCTTGTTCAATAAAGCAATCTCTGGAGGCATCACCATACCTGACCTCAAGCTCTACTATAGAACTATAGTAATAAAACAGCTTGGTATTGACATAAAAACCGACATGTGAACCAATGGAATAGAATTGAAGACTCTGACATTAATCCATACACCTATGAACAACTGACTTTTGGCAAAGAAGCCAAAACCGTACAAAGGAAAAAAGAAAGCATCTTCAACAAATGGTGCTGGCATAACTGGATGTGAACATGTAGAAGATTGCAAATAGGTCCATATCTATCACCATGTGCAAAACTCAAGTCCAAGTGGTTCAAAGACCTAAACATAAATCCAGTTACCCCAAACCTGGTAGAAGAGAAAGTTGGAAGTAGTCTTGAACACATTGGCATAGGAGACCACTTCCTAAATAAAATACCAGTAGCACAGATACTGAAAGCAACAATTAATAAATGGGGTCTCATGAAGCTGAGAAGCTTCTGTAAGGCAATGGACATCGTCAATAAGACAAAAATGACAGCCTACAGAATGGGAAAAGATCTTCACCATCCCCGTATCTGACAGAAGGCTGATCTCCAAAATATATAAAGAATTCAAGAAACTATACATCAAAATACCGAAAAACCCAATTAAAAATTGGGCTACAGAACTAAACAGAGAATTCTCAACAGAAGAATCTCAAATGGCTGAAAGACATTTAAGGAATTGCTCAACATCCTTAGTCATCAGGGAAATGCAAATCAAAAGAACTCTAAGATACCATCTTACACCTGTCAGAATGGCTAAGATAAAAAACGTTGGTAACAGATTAAAAAAAAGTTGGTAACAGAGGATGTGGAGCAAGAGGAACACTCCTTCACTATTCGTGGAAATGCAAACTTGTACAGCCACTTTGGAAATCAGTATAGTAGTTTCTCAGAAATTGTTAATCAATCTTCCTCAAGACCCAGCTCTACCACTCTTGGTCATATACCCAAGGAATGCTCAATCATACCACAAGGACTCATGCTTAACCATGTTCATAACAGCATTATTTGTAATAGCCAGAACCTAGAAACAACCTAGATGCCCCTTAACCGAAGAATGGATAAAGAAAATGTGGTACTTATACACAATGGAGTGCTACTGAGCAATGAAAAACAATGTCATCATGAAATTTGCAGGCAAATGGATGGAACTAGAAAATATCAGCTTGAATGAGGTAATCCAGACTCAGAAGGACAAACATAGTCTGTACTCACTCATAAGAAGATACTAGATGTAAAACAAAGGATAACCAGACTACAACCCACAGCTCCAGAGAAGCTAGCTAACAAGGAGGACTCTAAGAGGGACACATGAATCACCTTGGGAAGGGGAAATAGAGGAGATTTTCATGAGTAAACTGGGGATGGGGGAAGACAATGGAGGGTGAGGTATGGAGGATGAATATATGAGGGAACAGGATGGTTGAGCTGGAGCAGGGACAGAGTCGGGAAGCAATGAGGGAGATACCATGATGGAGGGAGATGTCCTGGGGATGGGGAGAGGCCAGATGCTCGTGAGTTCCCAGGAATCCACAAGGATGACCCCAGTTTAGACTACTAGCAATAATCCAGTAATTAAATAAGTGAGTACCCTAACTGTCATCATAGAGCCTTCATCCAGTAACTAATGAAATCAGATGCAGATACCCATAGCCAAGCACCAGGCTGAGCTCCAGAAGTCCAATTGAAGAGAGAGAAGAGGATTCTATGAGCAAGGGGCATCAATATCATGATGGCGAAATGTAAAGAGACAACCCAACCAAACTAGTGGGAACTCATGAACTTTAGACCAACAGCTGTGGAGTCTCCATGGGACTGGACTAGGGCCTTGGCATAAGCCAGACAGTTGTGTAGCTTGATCTGCTTAAGGGGCCTCTGGAAGCAGGATCAGGATCCATCCCTGGTGCATGAGCTGGCTTTTTGGAGCCTATTACCTATGGTAGGACACCTTGCACAGCCTTGATGCAGGAGGAGGGGCCTGGACCTACCTCTCTTGACTGTACCAGGCTCCATGGACTCTCCATGGGAGACCTTGCCTTGTCGGAGGAGGTAATGGGTTGTGGGTTGGGGAAAAGGTGGGAGGAGGGAGGAGAGGGGGATCTGTGATTGGTATGTGAAATGAATAAAAAATTCCTTAATAAAAAACAAAAACAAAAACAAAATATGATCTATAATGCACTAGCTATAATTTTTAAAAAAGATCTCTTAGTGATGTTTGTCTGTCCACAGTAGCCACCAAATGACTCAGATATTCCTTGCATCATCTTATTCTATAAATAAATATCCTAACATATTTTGTTCCTTCTTTATTTGATGGTTTCAAGATTCCTAGTTATTTCAAATAATTTCCCTCTGGTTTCTATTTAAGTTTCAGAGTCTAGAAATGAGCTCAGAGCTCCAGACATTCAGATAAAGGAAAATTGCCAGAAGATGCTCACTTCCTTCCATCTGGGTCCCCTCTTCCTGTCGGTGGTGCCCAAGATAACATAGACTTAAAATGTGCCAAATTGTATTTTTAAGTTTAGGGTCAACACAACCTTTGGTACATTTTTTTACATTAAATATTAAAAATCAAATCTCTGTGTCCCTGTCCACTGAACTTTTAGAAACGCAATATGATATGTCAAATGTATTAGTGTTGATTTTCCCCTAGTTTTTAAGATTTCATTAGATCATCAATTCAATTAGAATTTATAGAGCATTTAAGATATACATACATACATACATATATATATGTATATATATATACATATATATATTTATATAGAGTTATATATAGAGAGTTATATATATATAGTTATATATATAGATATATAGAGTTATATATATATAGTTATATATATATATATATAGTTATATATATAGTTATATATATGTTGTTAGGTAGCTAATTGATATGACCTGAAATATCCTTTTCATTCCATAGAGGAAATTTTTTTCAAGATTACATAGCGTAGTTTTTAATTTGTTCACAGCATCTGGAAAGCTGTTGTATGGAAAAGGAAAGAACAAGTCTGGAGGTGAGAACTGTGGGCTATCCCACTGTATTCATGAGCTCATTGGCTGAGTGAGTCCCCTCATTTTCCTTGGCCTATTGCTTTTCTTTCTGGTGAATAGAGGCAATTGCTAATTTCCTCCCTATCTAAGTTATTAAATGCAGCTCAGCGACCAGCACTGAGATGGAAGGAGCATGGACTTGGGAGACAGCTGTCTTGGATTTAAGTTTTTCTACCCTTCTTAATCAGACATTTGATCATCCCTCAAATTGAACATTCCCATCTCTAGCACTATCATCATTAGATGTAGACGACAGTGGTTTTTCACAGATCCTTCTGGTGCTTGGGGAGAATTTAAAATAACATATTTGAAAGAAATAAGAAGCCTGGGCCTCAGCAAATGGAGAGTGTCTTCAAGGGAGGCAAGATGATTTGAAAATGTGGTGTCCAAAACTAGAGCTCCAAACCTGAAATAGCCAGTGGGCATAGCAAGGAAAGCATAGGCAGAGCTAAGAAACGCCACACAGATGGAATCTGCAGGATTTGACAGTCATGCACAAGGCTAAGACAATAGCTCTATTTCCAGATGGATGAACAGGTCAACAGCAGCACTTAAAACTGAGAAAGGAAAATGGGAATGACAGATTTGGGAAAATAAATGTCTAATCAATGTTGTATACATGGTGTATAGTGAGATCCTGGGTAACATGAAGGTCAAGATAACTCAGAAGATTTTTTTTTTTTTTTGCAAATGGAGTCTAATCTCAGTAGACAGCTCTGGATAAAAAGTTACATTTTGTAGTCAACATAGTAACGGTGAATTTGAGGTCATGAATGTCCCTAGAAAGGCTGTGATAAAATGAAGAATTGGGAGCAGAGACAGATACTTAAAGATAACTGATGTTGAATGATGAGAAGAGGAAGCCAAACTGGAAAGACTAGTGAGGAGTGCGTAAAAGGAGTGAGTAAAAGGCAGAAGGAGAATCAGGAGGTTAGGAGCTCATTCCAGCCAACCACACCAGCAGAGAGCTGTTTGGAGGATGATGATGATGATGATGATGATGATGATGATGAAGAAGAAGAAGAAGAGGAGGAGGAGTTTGGACGATTGCTAATGACCCGCAGGAGCTTAAATCTGAAGTGGAAAAACTAGTAAGTAGAATTTGAATTCTATTCTGTAGTTGAGCAAAGGGTCAAAGATGATTTGAAGTCCCCTTTGAGGTTTAGAAAGAGCCCTCCCTGTTTTCAGATCTTCAACAGTTAGAGAAGGGTTAAACACAGCCAGGGGGCCATGAAAGAAGAATGACATAGAAGCTGTCTGCCCAGCCATTTCCAGTCATCACAGAACCTTTCTATAGGGCAAATGGAAAAATTACCTCTCCCACTGATAAGCCTGTGTAGGTGTCAACTCAAAATAAATGGAGACCTTGCCTTCCATCATTTTGCTGGATTTTAATTTTAGTGAAGAACTGCCCTTATTCTGCAATTTGTTTTCTTTATTGATTTTTCATGCAGACAGCTGGAACATCCAAACAAATGTGTGCTATTTGGCTTGGTGAAATGCATTAGTCTATAGGTATTAGTCTCATGGAAAAGCTCCAGCTGCTTAGTGAGAGAGGAAATCTTTCATTTGATATCTATAGTTGAGTATTCCCCTGAAATGGTCACCATAGAACCATCACCATTATAGTACTAAAAGACAACATGCATAGAAGTCCAACTGTCCTTTTTTCTCTACTTAGCCACTAAATTACATGTAAGTCGCAACTCTTCAGAGGCACAAATAGTGAGAACATGTGAAATGTTACAAAGGCAAATATTTAAATTCTAGAATAGCTTGCTTACTCCATTTTTTAAGATTTGTAAAGAACCACAATGTCTCCAATAAAGAGAACAAAAGTTTAACTCCAGTTCCTTAACCTCATAGGAGGAAGGCTTAGGCATCTATACTCCATGCCCTGTTTATCTAACAGCCAATACTCATTTGTCAGTGTCCATAATATGCCAAACATTGTGCCTGATGTAACGAAGAAAACTATGAAGACTGAAAACTGGAGCTACAGTCTTCAAACACAGTCTAATTTGGGAGAAGTTGACAACCAAGATCAGCCATTACAGACATTCACCCATTCATTTAGCCACTCCAGTTAATTCCCTCCATCAGTCTCTGCCATCCTTTCCACAAACATCACCACTAACATAGCTTTAAATGCAAAGCTCTAGACATGTTCAATAATTTGTCATTTTTCAACGGCACTGCATATCAAAAGGCTCTCTTGCCCATATCAACAAGCTCTCTTGCCTCTGCGACAAAAACGACTCTCTTCAGTGCAGCCATCATAAGGGAAACAATACCTTCCTTCAGTGGACCATTGTGGAAGACACCCATTTTTTCTATTATCTGTGTAGAGTCATTGACTACAGTGGCTTTTTCGGTAATGGTTTTAAATCACAAAAACAAGTCATGCTTTGATCACCTTAAAGCAAACACACCAAAGGGTCCCCATTATGGTTAGAATGAAACTCACAGTTATTTCAAGAGTTGAATGAGATCCTGTGGCTGAAGTCCGTCTTTGATCAGAGCTCTGCCCACTCTCTCTGAAGACATGGGCACCTGAGATATTTTCCTGTTCTCTGACATCCTCACCAGTCCTTTCTAATGGTACCTGCATAGGCTTTGCCTTGCATCTAGCTCTTATCCTTGAATTCCCTTCTCTTTTAGGTCTTGGTAGAAAGGCTCTCTCTGCAGAGAAGCCTTCTTCCAGCTTTGAGCTTTCATTTCTAACCCAAGTATTATATAATCTCTTACATTTCTCCCTATCATCATCACCCGTGATCAATGGAAATTAGTTGTTTATTGACTACTGTCTCCTCTGACTTATTTCCCCTTTGAGAGTATTGTTTCCATGAGTACATGAGTAAAGCAAATATTTTTAGCATACACCCATATATGTGCTGCCTCTGTGTGTGTGTGCACTCGCACATGAGAGTGCGCATGTGCATGTGCACATATATATGTGGTTTGTATTTGTACCAAGCAGGGAAGGCCTCTGAGATTAGTGTATGCTCAGGAAAACACATCTAGAATTATTTAGTGCCATGATTCAAATCAATAATATTTTTATATCTTGCTTTCTTATACTTCATTGTTTCCTGGAACCATGATTTTTCAAAATACCTAATAGCATGTTGACTTGCTGCAGAAGGAGCATCCAGCCATAACTCTGTGGGTTACTGTGTCATTTTCTATCCTGTTAATGTTACTAGTTATAGTGCTACAAATTGTTTCACACATCTCCAAATTATATCAGAGCATATCTTTACTTATACTTATTCAGTGGATATTTATTAACTTCTGAATACATGTAAGACAATAATCAAGGCTGTCTGCAATTCACCATCACTCATACATGAAATAACCCACTGTTTTCTTATGGCATTCTTCCATTGGACATTTCTAATTATACTGAAACTTGGCAATGGGTTAAGAATGCCACAAACAAGAAGTGACCAACAGACAAGGGAGAGGAAAGAAAAGGAAAAGGAGAAATGTTGACTAAGAAAAGATTTTATCTAGCGTAGTTTGTAGAGGATTAGAAAAAAAAGGTGTTGGTGTTTGTATGTAGGGAGGATAACTCTTTTTGAAAAAAAATGCTTGTTCTAAAGTTTTGAGAAAGTACTATCTTTGATTTGCCTGTGTTTTTCTTTTGGCATTTCAAAATTCTAAATATTCTATTCCAAATAGAATGAGAGTAACATTAAATAATGTGAACATCCATCTACTAGGAAACATCACGTCTAAGAAGTTCTATGTTCTTAATGCACTGGCAGAAATACCCATTAGATAAGTGTAATTTGTGAACAAGAGGCATTTCCAAATACTTTGGAAACATACCAGCCATGTTTGACATGGTACTGGGTACTGACTTGGTACTGAGCCCTCTCAGTATGAGACTTGGTAACTGGGTCACACTTTACCAGCAGCAGATATGACTTTGGAGGAAGAGTCTGTGCCATTACGCCTTTCCCATTCTGTTTCCATTCACCCTTCAGGACTTACCCCACGCCTAAACAGATCTTTGAAAAATTTCCTAACTTCAAAGCTGATTTCCCAGCTCCCAGACACATCTTCACCAAGGCATTTCCATATAATACTAAATAAAACTAGGTTTTTCTCTAACTAGACTGTGAGTAACTTGGTGGTACCATGGTTGATGCCTTATACATTGTATCATTTCATTGTATGCTTAGCAGAGTCCCTTTCTGTTGAACTGAACACCAAAAATATTTGCTGTCCATCTTTCATAGGAATCCCAAGGCAACTATGTTCATTTTTGTGAAGCAACACATTTCAGAATTGCATTTACTTAAACCAACTAGTAAATATACCAGGAATCTGAATGCAATGATCAAAGGGCGAATAACATACCTTTTCTGTCAGACCTCAAGCTCATGACACAAAGTAATACAAATTAGAGAGAAACCCACTCACTTACTGCCACAGAGAATACAACGCTGAATTTTAATCTTGCAATAGACTATGCCATAGATTTTAATGTATGAAAATGACAATTAATTGATTCTGTTCTGCTCCAATAATCTTGTGTCTTATTGGAGGCATCTAAATGAAATGGAAGCCATAAAAGTTACAGACATAAGTGAGGTAAGCAATGGGCCATAGCAAGGCATTACAGAGTTTACTGCTGTCAACAGTGGTGCTGCTTAAACAAGGCTGAGAGTCATCAGTTTCAGCTGGGCATGAAATTATACAACCCTAATCTGTCCACCTGGAGATGTTCACTGTGATTAGCATCAAGCATCATTTTCAACTCAGTTTGTGAAAGATAGATCGGCCTAATCTGCTCAGGTTAAACAGAAAGGAAAAGAAATAAGATAGTTTGACCTCGTGGGCAGATATTCTTAACACTCAACACTTTCTCTAAGAAGTTATCCTGGAAGATCTTCACTGTCAACTAGGTTTAGAACCACCTAGGAGACATATCACTGGACAGGCTTGTGAGGATGTTTCCAGGGATCTTTAGCTGAGGAAGATAAATGCAGTATAAATATGGCTGCTATGATCCCAAGGGCTGGTGTGTTGGCCCAGATAAAAAGGAAAAGAGCAAAGAGCAAGGGAAATATCAGCATCCATTTCTCTCTACTTCCAGGATATAGATGCAATGTGACCAGCTACCTCTCACATTTAGTCTACACAGTCAGGAGTCACTCTTGCTACTATGCCTTCCTTGTTGTGGTGGACTACATTATCAAACTGTGAGCTAAAAACAAGGTCTTTATCCCTTAAGGTGAATCTTCTTAGGCATTTTGTTACAGCGATCATGAAGTAATTAATAAGCCTATTGGTAGGCTCAAAAAACAGATTAATGAATGTTAAGAAAATACAAAGTTTGCCAGCACGTGTCTGTGATCCCTAGACTTGGGTGGGTGAGGCAGGAGAATCATAAATTTGAGGGTAGCTTGGGCTATGCAGTAAGATCTTGTCATATGAAAACAACAAACAAATAGACAAATAGGCAGAAAAGATAAATTAAAAAAAGACCCAGAAAAGAAGTATTTTAGACAAAAAAAGAGACTAGACTGTTGCCTGGGACTGAATGAGAAAAGAAAGTAATTATAAATGGACCTATGGATGCTGACTGGAGGTATGAAAATGTCTTCTTAGTTTATGTAATGGGTATACCACTGGATAAAGTTACTGATATTCACTGAATTATATACTTTAAATGAGTGTTTTTATTTAAAATATGCTTTGTAAAATTTTAATAAAAGCATTTTAGAGAAAATTGTAAAGCTTGAAAAGTATAGAGAAATAATCACCTTTCCCAGTGACAGGTCACAGAATACTTACTTTATTCTCAACATTTACATTCTAGGACATTTCAAATATTTCCATCAGATCCTTCACAGCAGAAAGTGTCACCTTATTTTTGAGACTGGACACTTGCTAATGACTCATGCTTGTTTAGAGGACACTAGGGGTCGCTGCTGCCCATCTGCACAGGGTTCACTGTGAGGGGGCATAGACTAGCATGGGCATGATTCAGCTGTTGACCCAGCTTTACTAAATTCCTCACATTTGAGCTATTGATGATGGCTGGATGTAAAGCTTTGTAGCCAAGTAAAATATTAACAAAAAAGCAAGTGATAAAATTTGTTGGAAGATTTTTGCTGACTGGTAGAGGTTGCTGTCTCCCTATGGCCTGGCAGTTTATCTCAGTAGCTAGGCAATATGGGGCTCCTTCCCTCCAGCAGAAGTTTCTGCCTCTACCTGCCCTTATCTGGAGAATGTCCCTGGACCCGAGGACTGACCTTATCTGGAAGCTCTCTCTAAACCTGATGCTGACTTATCTTTAGCTTGAACCCTGGCATACTTCCCTGCTAGAAGGCTCCCTTGCTGCACATTTGATAACTAAGACTTGTGGTAGGAGCCTTATGATAGAAGTGTGCCACTTACTGCAAATTAGGGTTTGTTCCTAGGCTCCCCAGTCCTATATATTCCTTATACTCTGCAATGAAGTTGAGCTGATTCACTGAAGTCTGTCTCTCGAAGGCTATCTCCTTTCATGTTCATGGGCCACATACAAAGCTTTCTGTCACCACTCAGGCCTTTTTGTCCCCTCAGGTTGATGGCCAATAGGCCAAGAGGGAAAGAGGACCTTCACAAAAACTGATCTGAAAAGAGGAGATTTAAAGCGAAAGACAGGAACTATCCCAAAAGAGTGTTTTTCAGTATTTTTTACTATCTATTGAATCTAAACTAATTAATAAGGTAAACTATCAGAATCCAAATTATGTCTTCAATCACAATGTGAATACTCAAAAGTTAAATTACTTCAGACTTTTTTTTTGAGCATCTACCCTTCAAATAAACTTTTAGTGTTAACTTTATTTTATTTTATTATTTTATGAGACAGGGTTTCTCTGTGTTAACAGTCCTGGCTGTCCTGGAACTTGCCTTGTAGACCAGCTTGGCCTTGAACTCACAGAGATCAGCCTGCCTCTGCCTCAGAGTCCTGGGATTAAAGGTGAGTACCACCACTCCAGGCTAGTGTTAACTTGAATATTGAAATTACAGCAATTACCATATAGAGTAGAAAGAGTAACATGTCGCCTCAAGCAAGCCTGGATAAAATAGAGGTGGAATTATTCATTTAATCAGTTCTCCATCCACAAATATTTACTACATACCTAATATGTGTCAAACATTCTCTAGATTATAGAAATAGACAGTGATTAAAATAAATAAACAACAAACAAAAACCCTGTTTTCATTGGCTTATGTTGATATAATGGGAAGTGGTGGGATAAAAACAAAATAATGGTGAAAACATCTACTTCCTATTTACAATTTACTGGGTTTAAGATTTTCTGCATTTACAGTATCTTATTTAATCCCCTTCAAAGCAGAATCATTTTCATTTGCATATGAAAAGCTATGACTCAAAGAAATAAAAGTGACAGGCCTTGGGAAATTACTAAGGGGCCATGGTGGGGGGTACTTGAAGTGGGGGGGTAGACAGAACTGGTATAAATCTTTAAAAGGAAATAAGGGGCCAGGAAGGGTTAACCTGGGATCGGGGAAGTGGAAGGTGGGGTAGAGGAGGGAAAATGGAGAAGGATAAATAACATCAAGGACCTTTCAAAATAAGACATATCAAAAGGTATTGTTACAGAAGCTTCCTAACACACACACACACACACACACACACACACACACACACACACACACACACAGAGAGAGAGAGACAGAGACAGAGAGACAGAGACAGACAGAGACAGAGAGTTAAAATGGAGTTATTACTCTATACTCTATACAATGTTGGCAATAATGTCCCCACTAGACACCACAGGCTAACTAATAAAAAGTCTAGTGCCAGGAATAGGTTACTTCATTGGGAGTTGTTAACCAGTGAATTTCTATAGCTCCCTAAACATTATAGCCCATTGGTATTGCTTTTGGTTACCTCCAGAATTTGATGGTAAGACACTATTGCTGAAGACACCACATATTTGAGTCACAGAACATGAAAAAAAATTCAAAGAGATGATGAAGCTTTATCTCTACTGGTTAGCTTTTATGGTGCTGGAAAGTGCTCTGCACATTAATTGAGGAGAAAAGTAATCATCAGCTATACCTGGCTGTGAAACTTGTGGCCTACAATAATGACTGGCCTGGCAAAACATACCAACTAGTGCAGTAGTGGGATGAACATCATGGGAGTAACCAAGCACTTCCTGATTGAAGTCCTCTACAAGCTAAAATCCATACCTGGCACTTTTATCAAGGCCAAGAACTTATGGCTAGAATGGTAATAGGACCTAGGGGAGAACCTACTAATATGATTCTGCTAAGTAGACATAGTATTAAACCAATTCCTAATGAATTATTATTATACCCATCATCTGAAAAACTTCTATTTGCAATAGATTCTGATTAACACAGAGACACACAAATGGCAGAAGTAGAGAGATTAAGAGACTGCTGAATGTTCAGCTTTCTAGGGAATATATATTCTATATCCCCTTCTTCCAAAATTCAGGGATCATTGAGAAAGAGAAATTAGAAAGAGTGTAAGAGTCAGAGGAAACAGTATCTTCTGGACATGCCAGGGCAGATGTGCATATGAATTTACAGCTCTTGCAGCAGCATGCACAAAACCTGTGCAAGCCCAAGTCAGGCCACAACTCAGCATGGAGACGGGCTGGGCATGTAATCCTAGCCTTAGCTGTGGAGCTATTGGCAAATGTCAGCTGCTGGGAGGAGAGACAGTTTTCTGTAAGCATGTAGCCCTGGTAAGCTGACTGTGTTCCAGTGGAAGACCATACATCCGAGAATATATGGGATACACAAATTGGTCTTAAAGGGAAAAAAGGACACAAAATTGAGTGGGTAGATAGGAAAGGTGGAGTGTGGGAAGAATTGGGTGAGAGGCATAAATATGATTAAAACATGTTATATGAAACTCTCAAAAACTAATAAATATTAAAAATACCAATAACAGTTATTCTCTTCTATTTTGTTGAAGTTCAAAGGATGCTTTTAATTCCTCTGACTTTTCCCTATACAAAGGATGGTGAGAACTGTCAACTATTCAACAGTGAATGACTACCCATGGAGTGTACAGATAAAAATCCCCGTAGGGCAGAGAAACCCTGTCTCAAAAAAACCAAAAAAAAAAAAAAAATTACATAGGGAACTGAGATGTGGCTCAGTTGGTAGAGTGCTTGTCTAGCAGATAGGAAGCCATGGATTTGATCCCCAGCACCTCTTAAACCAGGGTGATACCCACCTATAACCACAATTTTGGGGAGGTGAAGACAGGAGGCTCAGAAGCTCAAGGTTATCCTCAGTAATACGGTGAGTTAAAATAAAAGTTCAATAGGAATTGCAACACATAATAGAGGTCTGCACTAAAACATGAGAATTTGAGGTTGAGTGTCAACTGTAAATGATTTCTATACACATTTTCATATGTATATGTATGTAGACATGTATAGACTCTGCATATATAAATATAAAAAGTCTTCTAAATTTCTGTGCCTCTAAGAAGGCTATAAATGATTGATTTCCTCATGCTAAAAGAGCTTCTGGAAAATTTTGTGCCTAAAATAGCAAATTATGATCTTGTTTTACACAGACCATAATGCAGAATCATAATGACAGTTTTACCATTTATTATAAGTCTACTGCTGCGGGAGATTTCTTTTTAACAACTTTCAGGAGCTTTGATTAACATTGATTCAATAAAATTAAGGACAGTCTTGCTTTCTTGTCCCAGTTTTTCTTATGACCACTTTCTGTAAAATGCTGCTTAAAAGTTAATGTTATATGTATAGTATTTCCTTCAATAATTTTACTTAAAATTTTATCTGATTTAATTTTTTCTCCAATTATTTGTACTTATAAAAAAACCAACCCACTTCTACCTTAGCTACATAAATTTTATCTTTGTCAGACATTAATACCTTCCAGACACTTCTAGACTAATAAAAGGTTCCTTTCAGTTTTGCTATTTCCTCAAGGCATACTTATTTATTTTATATCCCTGTATAGCCAGAAGAAATATGACTATAGCATAATACGGTTAATATCATGTACATTTCTATTTTAACAATCTTATCAAGTCTCATAAATACATGAAAGAACATTTCTGTTTTGAGAGGTGAGAATTAAACAGCACCACTTCCAGTATCAATTGCCAGACAGTTGAATTTATATACTAAGTGTAATATATTTTATATAGGATGGATGAGGGTATTTTCAAGTTAAATAATTTGATAAAGTAGTACCAAAGGCAATCATTTTTGAATACATGGATGACTCTTAATGCTAACTCTAGGCCAAGGAAATTGGGCACTAAGGGCATATCTGCCACACCTGAGACTTTATGGGCAAACTAGCTGAAGTCACAACCATCAGTCTCACTTCTGGAGAAGGGGCCATTCTGGTCCTTCTTAGCATACCTGGATACTTGTCTCAAGTATTCTCTATCATCTGCATATCCTGGGTTGGAAAGCTCAGTCATGCTGGACTTCTGCCTTCTCTCTCAGTTCCAAGAGTTACTTGTCCTCTTTTTAGAATATGTTCACATTGGTCTCTATATCATGGTGGCTCTGCTGCTGCTAGTGTAGCATACACAAAGTCAGTGACTACCATGTTGCTGAGTGACCTTGCAGTGTTAAGCTGAGCCTCAATTTCCCTACCCATAAAGTAGAAATAGCAGGTCTCACAAGGTAGCTTGTTTTTGGAGAGATGGACTGGGGGAGAGGACAGACAATGTAGGATGAGCATGAGGCAGGCTGGAATGCATGAGGAGAGTCTAGTTTCCTGTACTGGAGGCTGGCACAGATGGGTTTGGGAGACTGGAGAGGACATTGAATAGATCCTTAAATTACCAAATGGAGATTGAACAAGATGTTCTGCAATGTCCCCAATGTCCTCTTCTTCCATGAGATTTTTCCTGATGCTACGAAGCCCTGCCAATCAGGATAACACACCCATATCTTACATTCTATTACAGTACTACCATGATCACAGTACTTTCCACACACCGAATCCTATCTGTATGTCACCATTTTAATGGAAGCTGTCTCTGCATAGGAAATACCATCAGCTTCCTATTCCTCAGTCTCAGCCCCAGCTCCTTGACTATAAAGGATGTCCAATACTAGGAATTGATTTAATTTTATGACCACGGGCAATTCATTTGTGCTTTAATGAGTTTCCTCAGCAGTAAACAAGAGCTTTGCATTTGAACTTCTAGCACTCTCAATAATAATATGTAGTAAACTTTCTAATTAAAAATATAAAATTACCTTTCAATCGTTAAAATATGAACACTAATCTAAAATTTGATTTTGAAATGAGTAGGAAAAAAACCCACTTCACTGAGTTCATTTTATATGTAGACTGGTTGGAGGCAGAGACTCACAAACAATTTTTCTGATGTACTACTCTCTTCTTTCAGCTTCTGTCTCCTCTCTGGATGGGCCTTTTCTTGAGGGCAGTTCTTACTGGTCTAGGAATACTATTCACTGATGCTCAGTCTCAAAAGACCAAAGAAAACCAAAACAAAAGAAACAGAACAAACAGAACAAGCAAGCAGGTTCCTGGCAAAAGTCACACACATCGTATGTATATTCTGAGCATTTTGCTTTTGCAACTATACTGAGCATGTTTAGTCTTAGCATCACTTCTAATGAACCTAGGGAAGCAAGCAGCATCACCATCTAGTCTCCTTGTCTGGATCTCAGAATCTGTTGTTTCAGCATAGTACAGTTTTTCACATTTTCAACGAACTCTCATCTTAACGTTCCTTGATCATTTCCAAACACTGGAAATGAACTGAATTTCTTATAATAGAAGAACTGCTAGATAAATTATTCTGACTCATATTGTTGATGCGTTGTCCAAACAGTTAAAAATTAGTGTTATAATACACAACATGGCAGCTTGGAAAATTCTTATCAATGTAACAGCGGAAGCAAAACGTGAAATTGTGTGACTTCTAATGAGCTGGATAGCTTATGGAGTAATCTTGGGAAAATCAGATCTGGTCTTATGACTTGAGGGAAATCATTCTGATTTGGTCTCTTGCATTTCTTGCCCTGTTGCTAGAAGATGCACTAGCTGTCTTTGTTCTGGACAATATTTTCAAGGGTATTAGTGTAGTGGACAACCTTGAAAGATAGAGACAGTATCTCTGGAGTGCAGCATAGGTTCATTTACGGCTCATTACAAAAGATTCAGGTTCCCTACACTGGCTGTTCTTTGTTGCACTGAAACTCACATCATTCACAAGCATCCCTAGTCTTCTCTGTGGTGCTGTATGTAATCAGGGTTCAGGAAATGGTTCAAAATCTTGATATTCTGGCTACAGATACTAATGTGAGCAATAAAGTCTCCTGATCCAAGCATCTCAAGTCTTCTGTCACTGTTGATGACAGCATAGGAAGAGAACTGGTTAATCTGCAAGTAAGGTGAACCATGCAGACATGCATTCTCCTGCTTAAACCTGTTTACCTGCTTTCAGTGACATCTCACACATTTAGGATCAATGGTAGTAATATCCAATATGACAATAATGGATGATATTTAATGAGTGGGAAAGGATACTGTGTGCCATATAATCCTCACAATGATCCAACCTGTACCATCTACTAATGGCAGATGAAGACAGAGACTTGGTATGTTTTAGAAGAATCAGAGTCATACTTCCTAGTCATTTTTTTTTACCTCAATTTTACTAATCTTTTTGGTCTCCCCTTAAAACTCCTTTACAAAGCCCCCCCCCACCCGAGTCCTCATTCTTATTCTCTGCTCTTTTCCTTTGTGACACTGGTCACATTTTATGTTCACTGTAGGATTAACCAAGAGATCCACTCATTGCTTGTTTGCTGTGTGTCTTCCATCTTCACGGATACATAGGCAAAGGTATGAGGTCAACTTTGTCTTCCAAAGCATTTGGCAGAATAGGTGCTGTGAATGTTTTGAATTAATGAACATATCGATTAATGGAGTGTATTTAAGTGACTTCAAACAATTTATAATTTTATTTATGTGATGCTGATTTCATTTTCTCCAAATATCTGGCCATGCAGCTGTTTTGCTTTAGTTTGAACAAATATTGGATTTATATTAGTAAAATAAATATAATATTAGAGCTTTGTCCCCAAGGGGAATTTTGGGAGTTTTCAGTCTGTAAAATACTGACAGAATTACGGAAAACACAACTCAAAGTGAATATTAATGAGTATAGAGGACAGATAGACATATCTACCATTGTTTTTCTTGGTCACATATACACTTTGTGGACCATTTACTGAGAGTATATCATCTGAAATATTTTATTCTAACTGGTTGTCAGGTACTTCTACTCATTACATGCCATAAATGCCCCATTGAGTTTTCATTATCACCTTTTGAAAGACTGTTACCTTTTACATTTTAATGGTCTGGTCCATATTTGCCACAAGTCACTTTTAAAACAAAATTATACACAGCTGTGTGATTAGGGACCTATATAGTCCCGCCCATCCCAACTGAATTATTGGTTACTGATGGATGTTGGGGGAGGGACAGTCATTGTTTTCAGCTGTGCACATACACTGAGATGCCCACCAAGCTCCTTTGGATAGTTCCAAGCTCATGGTCAGATGATCCTGGTTTAACTCTGAGTGGGTCTTGAAACAACACAACATCAACAAGAAAATCATGACTTTGAGAAGAAGATGGGTAATGGGAATATTAAGAACATGAAGAGTGAGGTCTATAATAATCAGAATGTACCTTATGTATGTATGTATGTATGAAATTTTCAAAGAATAAATCAAAATTTGTATAAAAAGTTGATAATTCAATGACACACTAAAAATACCAGCTTCTAGAAGGATCAAGGATACCTGGAGAACACAGCTCACAAAAACAACTAAGCAGGGCTCCCAGAGACTAAAGTGGCCATCACTGAGTCTAGGTTTGGGCTAGGTCCTCTGCTTACATACTGTGATTGTTGAACTTGGGGTTTTTGTAGTACTCCTAACAGTAGGGGTGAGGGCATCTCTGACTCTTTTGCCTGCTCCTGGGACCCCTTCCCTCCTACTGGGTTGCCTCATCCAGCCTTGATATGAGGGTTTGTGCCTATTGTTGTGCCATGTTCAGATGATATCCCTGAGAGGCCTGATTTTTCTGAAGGGAAACAAAGGAGGAGCAGATCGAGGGGAGGGGTGATGTGGGAGGGGGGCTGGGAGGAGTGGAATAAGGGGAGACTGTGGTCAGGATTTATTGTACAAGAGAAGAATAAATAAAAAGAAAAGAAATGAAGCTATCAAAATAAAAAAATTGATTTCTAGTTTTAGAGAATAGGGTAGACTGAGTACAATACAAATAAAAAGAGTACTGACTTTGTGGATCATGAATGTTTGTAGCAAAGATATCTGTAGCTTTTGATGTTTGTAATAATGCAAGGCACTTTCTCACTATGTAGCAATGCAAGGCACTTTCTATGAGGCTACTTCAAGTTCTAAATAATTGTTGAGGCAAACTTTTTCTCCATTTTGTATATGAACCTCATTGGGCCTTAAAAATCCCAAGGTCACTGGGTTAATGAACAAAGGTGCTGGATGACAAATATGCAAAACCAGAAACCAATCAACCAGATCACCATAAATAACCTTGAAACAGGCCATGTCAGTGGGCTCCAAAATCTGTCTGATCAGTAAACCACATCAGGAGGACTTGTCCCCTCTACAAGGGTCTTGGAGTTTAGTGGTGACAGGCAAATCTCTCTCATCTATTTATAATCTATCTATTTATTATCTATTATCTATCTGCCTATCTATCATCTATCTATCTATCTATCTATCTATCTATCTATCTATCATCTATTATCTATTGTTCTCTTTCGTCTCAAACTGTGCACGTGATATGCCTTTGTTAATTATTTAGAAAACTAAAACTAAAATTATGATATAAAAGGTACAAGAAAAATACAAAGTTACCAGGAAGAAAGAGTCAGTTTCCTTCAAAGCTTTCAAAAAACCAAATCAGAAAAGGCTATATAGAAGAGGTGGAATTAAAGATCTGACACTGACATTTTAGATGCAGAGACCATGAGACAGTGTTAAACGTGGGGAGACAGCTTAGGAAAGAAGGCAGAAAAGACAACAGGAAAGTCATTCACCAGAGATCTACAGTGCCCTAGACAATGGAACAAAGCATGAATTGAACTCAATTTAACAATAGCAACTGTGGGTAATATTTAATGAGTGACAAACAGTGCACTCAGCATGTTGCATGTTACAGAGTATGGAATGCAGGCAAAGTATAATAGCAGGTATATGTTGAAAATCTGAACACAGATGGGATCATACAATACAAGGATGTGGGGCATTTCTTTGGGTCACTCTGAATGAAGATAGAGCTACATTGGAATAGAATGAGAATTTTTTCAAATACCTACATATCGTCTTTAAGCATCAGTATTTAAGGATTATAATTATAATAGTATACTAACTAGGAAAAATAACCAAATTCATAACATGCTTGTGAAGATTAAAATGAATAATCAGATGGATTAATATGTGCAGTAGAGTGTTCAATAACTGTTATTAATGTAATGATTATAATCTCTTTTTGACTTTACTAGTAAAGGAAGATTATGCTTAGAAGTGGCAAGATGTTCCTAAGAAATCCATGAGCTCCTTCCTGCTCATTTGTGACCCTCTGATGATGGTGGTTCTAATCTATGATTTCAGTCTTGGTTCCTGCTTCTAGGTACCTCCAAATAATTCAAATTTGTCGTAAAGGTCATGGTTTAAATTTTTTTTTTTTACCATGAACATTTGGGCTACTATTCCAAGCATAGTAAAATATTTACTTGTGTAATAAATATTTAATGAAGTAGTTATTGTTGTTCATGGAGAGAGACAGGACCCAGTAAACAGCCACTTCACCTTTGTGGACTTTATTTTCTTCCCTAATTCAATAGTAGCTTGAAAGAACTAAAGGAAAAGCAAGATATCATAGTGATCAGTAGATTGAAGTTCAGAATGATGGCAAAGAGAAAGCAATATATCTGCTATAGTAGAATATTTATTACCAAGTGTTATACTACACAACCTTGGTCAAATAGTTCCCCCTTCTGAGGCTGTTGTCCTGCATTGATGTAAAGTGGGGAGTACAGAAACGTGATTCCTGGGGCTCCTTCTAGTGCTAATACTTAAAGGTTGTATCTCACTTCAAGGTGCTTGACTTGAGTAATTTGTCTACATGAATGAATACAGTAATTATTGGCAGTAAAATGGTACTTTACTGGGTACTGTGATTGACACTGTCATCTGCTGTCCACAGCTTTGCCTGCCTTCACTTTGGTGAGCAAAAGAAACCAAAATCCTCCAGAAGAAAGCAGCAATGGACTATTATCAGGCAGTATTTAACATGGGAAGGAGGGAACTTGTGATAAAAAGAGAGATAACTTTAACCTTGCAAGTTTGTTGAGGTTAATTTTGAATTTTTGATGAAAAGAAACAGATATAACAAACATATCTAGAAAAAGCATCATGCTGTACTATCTGTGATTCTATGCCATCATTGATTGTTATGTTTCATTAAGAATTCCTGGGTGAGGAAAAAGGATGTTAACTCCTGGAAATAATATCACACAAGGGTTTGGATATGTCACAGCTTCATCCGAGAGTCCAGCTTTCTGTGAAACATTTGATCCAGGTCAATACCAAGGAAGGCTGGGAAGGCTCCCTCTGTTCCAGACAGGAAGCTTCAATGTCTCTATGGTTTGCTTTTGCCCTAAAAAGTGATCCACTGGCAAGTCTAATTAGGTGTGATACCTGCAGGTGTGGGAGGTGTGACTAATTTTGCTAAGCTCTAAAAATGGGACAAAGAATTGTATCCGAGTCCTTTGTTAGTCATTAAATTAAATGAACAGTTCAATAGTAAACTCAACAGAGCAAATCAACAAAGTGGATTACACACGATGTTGAAAAGTTGAACAGAAAAGATGTCAAACAAATAGAACTGCAGTCACTAAGCAGCATAAGGAACAACCTGAGAAGTTAATGTGCATGGCGAAACTGCACACACACTGTGCCATGACACCAGAAAAGGCCTCAAGTCCTAAAGCAGAGCTTTTGAGTCATCAGAAGGACACACAATGGCCACAAAGCAACAACACTGGAACTGAGAAAATATTTGGCTATCAGACAATGTTTGCACTAGTTTGACATTTTCTGCTTCCAAAGGGATCAAGGGCCTATAAGACAATGCACATCAAATAAGCAGGGCCTAGAAGCACCAGTGGGAACTCGTTTTGTGGGATGTTTTAATTTGAACTACAAAAGATTATACAGGCAAAGAGAGCAGTTATTTAAAACTAAAAAAAAAAGTTTTTTATACACCTGCTCTGACAAAACATTTTTGTTGCCTTTGATTATCCTAACAGCTATCACTGTAGCAGTAGTTATTGAGGAAAGCACACTGGGCATTTGAGTACCTACTATGTGTTTGGCACTACTTGAGGGCTAGAAGGGACTCTAACCAATTGATACTAAGTAACTCTATTCTAGAGGATTATAATAGTTCATTGAGTCAAGACTATAAAAATGCATGATTTGAGAGTAAAACAAAACAGTCTTTCATTAAATAATATTAACTTATCTTTCAGTGAACAAAACATAGCACAGCTTTAGAGGACACAGGGGGTCACAAAGGTGTGGGATTCAGGAAAAATTCATAGAAGCAGTAAAGCCTTGGGGTAGTTTGGGGGGACAATATTAGAATTTGGGAAGTTGGGAAAGCACAGGGAAAGCACATCATTTTATGGAGGGACAGGAAGCCAGAGGGCCTTGAGAGGGAGCAAGAGAACAAAAATGAAAGTAGAGGAACCTGCTTTAATGGAGAAGTCAACTAATAAAAAGGCAGAACAAACGTGTGGGCTTAGAATGTCAAAATTCTCTTTTCATTCTATATTGCTTTTCCTCGAGTTAGTCTTTCCTCTGGGTTATAACTGCACATTAGCAGAACTCAAAGGCTAAACCTATAATTTTCTCCTCTTGTGCACCTTGTGTTTTGTGAACCAAGGCTTTTATTTCATTATTTTCTCATGTGTGGGATTTTGCCTTTGTATTTCAGACCAGCTCCTCAGCATACACAGTGTTACTGGTGACACATATGCATGCTGGTTTTTACAACAAAATTATCCATTCTGTGTATTATTGCTGGCCCATGTTGCCTCTAAAATTCTCAACACCTCTTTCCAACTGGTTACCCCTATAATATGGAGTTATTAAATATCTTTACTATCCAGTAGTATCAAAGGGACTCCCCCCTGAGCCCCTCAAAGATATTCTTTCTGAAGGCTATGCCATAAATCAAATACTGAGGCATCAATTTAGAGAGAAAAACCCGAGGGAACAATGTGACAATCTTGATGCCTCCTCCCAAGGGAAAAGCAAAAGTTTCTTTAGATTATGCAGTTATGAAATGTGTTTCCTTATTTTTGTGTCTTGAAAGTGTGCAGAGAACTGGCTGGACCACCAAACTGCTCTAGAAGCAGCAGCTTAGAGCAGCATAAAGGAGGAGAATCTAGTCAAATGGCAGTGAGAACAGCAAAAGGAAAACTCAGAACTGTCTTCTGCTTTTCTAAGTCACTTATGGAGGGGCTGATAGTAGATTAATGCAGTTCTGGTCTCTAACTATACAGGGGAGAAAAGAAAGAGAAATAAGACTCCGACTTACATATGTGAAATTTACTTTGTCAAATGGAAGTTGACAATAGAAAAGTTATTCATACACCCCCGAATCAAAAGTTATATGGGAAGGGGATGAGATTAAACAGAAGGGCAATGGGATACATGTGACAGGAAGTCAGAGTGGTGACCCTCTAGGAGGAAGAAGGGCATCAGAAAGAGTGGGCGGGGGAAGAGGGAGGGTGGAGGGGAAGGAGGAGGGGTATGAACAAAGTATACATAATTATAGGATATATATATACACACACACATACATATATATAAAATAGTCATAATGATACTCATTACTTTGTAATCTAACCTTAAAATTAATAAAAAGGGAAACATAGCCAACATAATAATTTCAAAGTAAAAACATCAAAATTAACAGTAAAGCAATATTATTAATGAATATATACATATAATAATTATCAAATTTATGAGTGACTTGTGATATCTAAAGCCTGCTCTACTTGGGCTTCCAATGTTGATAAATTACAAAACCTAGATCCAAGGGATTTTGGAAAGAAAGGATCCCAGTCAAGATTTCAGGCTGTCTTTTTATATGAAGGTAGTTGAAGGACACCAAACAGAACCACAGGCATGCTGCTAGCTGACCCCAGAGGGGCCCAAAACACACAGCTACAAGAACAATTTAAACACATTATCTGTGCACAAACATGCCCTTTTGTCTAGCAAATACAAAGTGTGTGCTTTTGTACTACCATAATTTCATAAAATAGGCACCAAAATTAGAAGGAAATTCAAATCTTGTGGAAGCTTCTGTCCAATCAGGGGTAGTTGATAGCAATAGTGTGAGTATGTGGACATAGAGAAGTTATTCTTCAATTTTTGCCTGTTGGTAACTTTGTCCGAGGTTGGAGAAGAGTTTACTAAGAATGCAATTTAATTAGTGAAACGAGTCAGGAGAGGGGCTGCCGTGTGCTGTCAATCTTTTTGTTTCTTTTCAAACTAAATGGAATCACTTGACTCAGCTAATTCTCTGCTAGGTCTCTCTCTCTCTCTCTCTCTCTCTCTCTCTCTCTCTCTCTCTCTCTCTCTCTCTCTCTCTCTTACTCTCAGTGTGTATATCCCGTATCTTTTATTTTAATCATCACAATAAATTAATGTATTCTGTTCTTAATACCCTTTCAGTACATGCCCCCTATAACAGCACCTGCTATATAAACTTCTAATTGTTTTCCTGACTGCTGTGGTTCCTTCTATTAGGTCGGCAGTCCCTTCAGGAAAGGACTATGCTGAAATTTCCTTGTAGTCACAACACAAAGCACAGATTTGTAGTGGGCTCATTCAATATAGGAATAAATAAGTGAATAATTTATTTTCCATTTACACTGCATTTAAAAATATATAAGGATTTAATGTTAGCTAGGCACATGGTTAGACACCAGGAATTGAGGAACTTGAGGAAAAAATAGTCCTCTAGTTTATTGTCTAGGGATAAGACAGATAAATAAAATATAATAATAACAATAGTAACAATAATAAATACTACTACTTATAGAGTAGGCTTATTTTTAGGACTTCACAAGGATGAAGCCAAGGCTATCTCTATCAGGCTGATAGCATCTGGCAGATTTCTAGATTGAGCACAGAGAATGAACTCTATGAGTGGATTTGAACTTACTACACATGTGAATATGCTGGTGAGTGGGACCTGGCATTGCCATGTCAAGGGGAAGGGTAAGTCTGCTTGCCAAGAGAGGGAAAAATAGTGTAGGAAAAGAAGCCAGATGAAGTTCCAGAGAGACAAGGAGAAGCGCTACAACTAAAAGAAAGCAATGTGGGGAACTGGAGGATGAATCAGGACAGTGACACCATTGAAGTTTAGAAGGCTCCACATGGGCTCCCTTCTAAATCAACTTAGGGGCCTGGAGTGAGGATGCACTGAGACTCCAGTATAAACAAGGCGGTGAGTGCTTCAGATGAGTGCCAATAACAAGTGGATCTATAATGCAGGCAAAGCAGAAAGGATGCTGGAATCTTTCAAGATGATTAAGGACACATTGGGATTCATGATGGACACAGTGTAGAAAGGATGCTGGAATCTTTCAAGATGTTTAAAGACACATTGGGATCTGTGATGGACACAATGTAGAAAGGATGCTGGAATCTTTCAAGAAGATTAAAGACACATTGACAGGACCTAGAAATCAATTTACGGTGAAGTAGTAAGAGGAATCCAGGCAAATACTTGGATATAGTAACTAGAGTGGTGCTTTTTATTTGTTTTTAAACAGAATTATTTATTTTTATGTGCATTGATTTTTGTGCTTGCGTGTGTGTCTCTGCAAGTGTACCAGACCCTTTGGAACCAGAGTTACAGACAGTTGTGAGCTGCCATGTTGGTGCTGGGAATTGAACCCAGGTTCTCTGGAAGAGCAGCTGGTGCTCTTAACCACTGAGACACCTCTCCAGCCCTGCACTACTTGTCTTATAATGAGTAAGGTTCTTTTCAAATATAGCTCCACTAATCCCCACAAAGGTTATGTGAGATACTTTTGTCCTCGTTTTGTGGACAAGAAACTTAAAAACATTGAGAGGTTATAGAGTTAGTGCAGAGTGAAGTCAGGATTTGAAAATTTGAAGTCAGTTACATCCTAGGTGTGACACCACATCACAAGTGATTTTTAAGACAATGGAATTAATAAAAACAATAATCTGAAAATCAAAGACCATGAGTGTTCCTTGTGATATGGTATGGGCTATGTCAGTAGAGATATCTGATGGGCATTTAGATGTATGGATTGAAACCAAGGTAAGATGTGGTCATAGATAGGTAGATGGGACGTGCAGAGCATGGCTGAAATCTAGGGTCAGGTACACACTCCCACAGTGAGGCTGTGAGAAGTCAGAAGAAAATTCATGGCTGAGTGTAATGGACTTAATAAGGGATACAGAGAAATGTCAAGGGGGTAGAGAAGAAAAGTCCTAGATGCAAACAGAACTATATAGCTTCAAGTAGTATGCAGCTATATATAAAAGAAGGCATTTTGTAAGTAGCAAGCATCAAAGATAAGCTTGCACCAAGATAAAATATTAGGTTCACAATGTTCCCACTGGATTTAGAAACAGAATCTTGATGACAGTTGGAAATTTATTTCAGAGAACTGATAAGAGTTCTAGTGCTCTGAAGAGTGAATGGAATACAGAAGTGGGGATTATATGGACAACTCATCAAGCTGGGAAGAAGGGTATCCTGTGTGTGTGTGTGTGTGTGTGTGTGTGTGTGTGTGTGTGTGGTGCAGTGTCACTACTCAGAGCTCAAAGTTTACCATATTGGGAAAGCTGGCTGATGCTCTGTTGGGATCGGTCTCTGTTCTTCAATGATGAGGTTACAATCATGGCAGCAGTGTCTGGCTTTTTATGTGGGTGGTGGGGATTCGAACTATGTCCTCATGCTTTCAGAGCAATTACTCTTATCCAATGAGCCAGCACCCCAGCCCCATAGAACTCAGATTATAACGCCACTCTGCCAACTATTATCTTTAATAGTAAGATGCTAATACAAAAATACCTATTATGTAGATTTTGTGTTAGGATTAGTAATTATGTTTGCAGGCCACTTAATAGAATGCAAATACTTATTAAATGAAAACTATGTAACAGAGTTTTTAAAAATATAAAAAGTCTGAAGATCTTCAACTCTTCTGAATAACTGATTATTTTAGTAATCTGTCAGAATAGGCTTGTCCTCTAAATATCTCCCTAATTAAGTGAGTTTATATTATTTTATCCAAGTATTTAAGGCCACAGGGCATAATCTTCATTTCATTGTTGAGATATGACTTCTTTAGCATTTAAATGGACTTTTCATTGGTTGTTGAACTATAATCCTACAGATGATCTGCATAGCTCTAATGTTTGGAATACTCTTCTGATATTGTTGGACTTACTTTTCTCAATGTTTTAAGAGCATAGGCATGATCTTTTGTTTGACAATCCTTTCTGGCCATATTCTGTGTGATTTAAACATAACTTAGTGACTGAAGATGTGGTATTAGCTTTAGGTCTAATAGTAACATGCTTCCCTTTCATTTTCATTTAGAGTGGGTGTCAGGAATATCAGCAGGGAATGGAATTCCTTCACCTTGTCAAGTCCTGACATTTGCTTAGCATGCTGAACAAATGTTCAGAATGACCGGTGCTGGAAATAAAGTCCATTTGCACATCTTAATCTGTTCCTTTTCAATCTTCTAAGTTTGTTGAATTGATTTTTGTTTTATTACCCTTTACAGGGTCAATCAGAGTAGCCAAGAAGGTTCTTTCTATGCACTTGCATTGTGCCTTTGAAAGCTGAGTAGTGCACATTCAATGATCCAAATCTTTTAAGACATGTCAGAGGCATCCATATATGGTATGACCTTACTAGGTGTTGCTGCCCACGAAGTACAAATGCACCTAACTTTAACAAAATAATAGATGCCACTTTTTGCAGTGTACAGCAGATATACGGATGAAGCCTTGTTTCTGTGGCCTGATTTGCAAATCGGGAGTCCCAGAGTCAACTTTATCCACCATCTTCCACAAAGACCTGGCTGGAGCATCCCCTTCTATCTACTGAGTCTTATGTCTTTTGCTGGAATGTAGATGAGCTTCCATTAAATATAAACTATGCCTTTGAATTTTGAGACTGTCAGTCATTATGTGAGAGACACAAACCACTTGCCTTCCACTCTGCTCACATATCACATGGACAACATGTTGGCCTAATTCTTATGCACAAGGAACTGACAGGAAGACAGCCTAGTTTACTCTTATGTAGAGTTATTATTAAAGGAAAAGTTGTTAATTTGTCTAGATTGTTCAATTTAGTTAGTCATTTGACAAATACTTGTATAAAATGGTATTTATATATAATGGAGTGTCATGTAGCATGAAAAGAATAAAATCTTGTCATCTGGACTATTCTTGAAATTTATTAGTCCTTTTGTCATTACGGGATGGGTTTTATGTGGGAGAACTGTAAGTAATTTGTAATCCCCTTAGTAACCTTCTTGGGACCCAGTAAGAAAAAAAAAACTGACTAAAGATTGTTCAATAAGTGAGAGGTGGGGTTAGAGAGAAGCTGAGTGGGGAGAACACATGGATATCTACTTGTTGACAGAGGGACAGAAAGAATATTCCATGACTCTCTGTGATGGGGTCTCATTATGACAAGGATAAGGAATAAATCATAGAGCCTTTAAAAAAGGATTACAATAAATCAACTCTAGGAAAGAGAGCAAAAAAAGCAGCTAGAACTGGGGACTGTGATGTAAAGGAGGTTTCTGGTTGGAGCTTCAGGGGAGACCATCCATGACCATCAGCTGTGTGATGCCTGACTGGGCAAGGACTTCTTATCTACCATGATCCTAGTCACTGTCCCATCTCTCTTATGGGAACTTTTGAACTCAGGGACTTTCAAAGTAGATCATCTTCTGAGAAAGAAAGTGTTCTCAAAACTGAATGTTAATAATGCCCAACCAAAATAGCCTGCATCTGTCTTGTCTATTTCCCTGCTGGAGAGACAGTCTAAATGAGAGACTGATTTTATGGGTCACAAGGACCCCAGAGGAAACTGCTCCATTACTAAAATCAGGGCAGGAAATACGGTTGGGACAGGAACATAGCTGCTCTAGAAGATTGAAGGAGATACAGAAGGCCATTCCCTCTCCCTTGGGGAAGACCTCCTCATAGACCAGCACTCTTATACACCACCTGTCCAGGGGCATATGGGTCTCTGCAGGAGGTAGTCTGGACTCCTGACTGACTGTGAAGTAGCTGTCCAGGGTAGCAAGAATCTCTGCCAAATGAACCTTTCCAAAAGTTGGAAAGAGCTTCATTTTGTAGCCTCCAGATATGGCACAGAAGCTAGAAGTCTAGCCTAGGCAGGGCTTCCAGCACAGATAAAGATAGTAAAGGAAGAGATGCATATTTTAGGGAACACACACACACACACACACACACACACACACACACACACACACGGGTGAACACTTACACACAGGAACCCACACGTGAACACACACACATGCACCTGCATACACACACGTACACACATGCATGAACACACACATATGCATGCATGTGTGTGCATACACACATGAGCACACATATATACTTGTACATACACATACACACATTTGAAATATTGCAAAACACATTTCTAGATTTTTCTTTTAACATAGATGGCTGATACTATGTATAGAAGACACCATGTAGATCCAGTCACTAACCCTACCAAGAACAAGACTCATTCATATTTGGGTTGCATATCTGCACATGTTTCAACTTAATAGTGAACACGTGACACATATTAAATGTCTGACACAGTTTCCTCCTCTGGAAAATATGAAGTTTGGAGTAAATTGCTTGGTCCAATCTCCATCTCTGATTTTACCTTAGCCTTTTTATTTACTAACCTGTAAGTTGGACACAAAAGCATTTCACAATTGTGTCTGACTCACAAGAAAAGAGGTGGGATGCCATACGAACTTGAGAAAGATGGAAAAGATAAACATCAGTAAGATTCCCATCTCTAACCCCAAAACTGGGCCATCTGTTCTGTTAAGTGGGGTGTTCACATGACTACCTTCTGAGGAAGAGGAGTCAGTCCTCAGATTCAACCTGAAAGCTATTCACCAGACCCCAGGCTCTGGCACATGTTCCCTTCTTTTAGAAGAGAGGGAGCTTTTTTTAATGTGAAAAAACATGCTGGCCACCTTGGCACAGATCATTTTAAAGGAAACCATATTGCTGGGAATGCTGGGGCACACCTGTAACAGCATCACTCAGGAGGCTGAGGCAGGGAGAGCTATAGTTTGAGGCCGGTCAGTGTGATACTGTGAGACCCTGTTAGGGGAAAAAATAAATTACAAAGTTTATCTTTTAATATGCATAAGGTCTGCCAACCAAATGAAAGGCTTGAAAAGGCTGCAAGAACAAAGTAAATTTGATCTCATAATAAAGATAAAAATATTCTATATTCAAAAACATTTAAGTATCTCCATGAACACAGGAAGTTTTGCTCAGCAGTCCTTCTATGCTGCCAAGCCAACCATCTGTTCGCCTTCATAATTTACTGCATTCATAATTGGGCCATGAATGGAAAGAGCCTTTTGTAATAGTCTTATAAGAAAGAAATCATTTTTATCTTATTCTGAGGTATGTTTATCACGGGGAGATCTTAAGTTGTCATCTAAAATACTCACATAGTATTGTTCATGCTTTTCAGGGTTGCCCTCAGTACTTTGTATGTAAGCACCAAATCCTTCTGGTGACCCAGCCAGATGAATGCCATATTTTTGTTCCTTTACTAATGAGGAAGCTAATGACCAGAAAATAACCACAAATCGCCCACTCAGGTGATTTATAGAGATAACTGCAGAGTCAGAATTCCAAACCTCACAAGACTTAATTCAAAGACTGCTTCTATTCCAGATACTAATTATTTGCTGTTTTTTTTTCATCTGTTGTCTGTCTGTCCTGGCTAGTTGTATGTCAGCTTGACAAAAGCTAGAGTCATGAGAGAGGAGGGAATATCAATTGAGAAAATGCCTCCATAAGATTAAGCTATAGGTAGTTTCTTAATTAGTGATGAATGTGGGAGGGCTCCATCCATTGTGGGTGGGATCATCCCTGGGCGGGTGATCCTGGAGTCTATAAGAAAGCAGGCTGACCAAGTTGTGGGGAGCAAGCCAGTAAGCAGCACCCCTCTATGGCCTTTGCATCAGCTTCTGGCTCCAGTCTCCTGACCTGTGTGAGTTCTTGCCCTCACTAGCTTGGTGATAAACTGTTATACGTAATTGTGAGCAAAATAAGCCCTTTCCTCCAAACTTGCCTTTTGGTCATGGTGATTCATCCCAGTAATAGAATGGACCCTAATTAAGACACAACAATTAAATGTTGTACACGTTTCCTCAGGCAGAATTCAGTATTTAGAGTGTGATGTGACTACAACATCCATGCAAAGTAAAGGATAGATTCTAGATTTTGCCCACTCAGGTTCAAATCCTACTCAGGTGGAAGTTCCTTTAGGTTCTTGGGACCTCAGTTTTTCCACCAGAAAAATGAGCACTGTAATAACACATTCCTTCCTAGGGTACCATGGTGTTTAATGAGTTTATTTTTGTAAATGGCTAATTGGTAGGTAATTAGAAGATGTATATAATAACAATTGCTATTATTGTCATTATTGGAATCATCATTACTATATGGCAGGTATCATTTTTAATATAGAATAAAGTGATGAATAAAAAAAAATCTTGCTTTAATGGGATTCATATTATAAGTGTAAGTCTTCTCGCTTTGAGATTGTTTGGCTGTGTAGTCAGTCCTGGCTCTCCTGGCATGTTCCCCTGGCCCTCCCTGGTCTTTCAGTGTTGAGTCTTGACTATCTTATTTTCAGTGATTTTGTTTCATAGTTCCATGTATTTGTCAAGCCAGGAACCACAATGTTTTCAGTACAACTGGTATAATCAGTCACACTTATCTTGTAAAGATAAAATGAGTTAGTGCGCATAAAAATGCTACACTGGTCCCAAACTCATAAAAGCACTCAATACATGTTAGTGGTTTTAATTAATATCTATGGTGTGGATGTTACTATTTCCATTCTTTCTGAGTCCTAGAATTTGTTGCTATAGTGATTTTTACAGATTTTTCTTCCATGGAAGGCTTTTGAAATTGCGCTTATGCTCTGATCTCTTACCACCACCAAATAATATGACAGTTGCCCAAGTAAATACACTCATTATGCCTACAACAACAACAAAAAGATATCCTAAAATAAGGGGAAAATTTCTTACCATCTTAGATAGATACATACTTTTTTTTGTTTTGTTTTGTTTTAGCAGCAGATCAATTAAACTTGATTATTTAATTTCAAGTAGCTATTTAAACCAGAGAAGGAGTTTTGGAACGAGACTAACCTGGGCTGGTTCAAGCACTTTCATAACAAATTATTTGCACCTGACCAGGCCTCCACTCCTACCCTACCTGCCAGCCTTGTGAAATGCCAGAGAGCTTGTATGGCAGGTGTGTTTGGTTGCATACTACACAGTTTTCATTGTGATTCAATGTCTGTTCTTGAATTCTTAAAGAAAATCCTTGCCCAGGTTTTAAAAAAGTAAAAAAAAAAAATATATTGGGACAGATAGTGCTAAGGGGTCATTTAGAGAGTGCCTCAATTGAGAAGCAAGGCACGTTTTCTTAGGATGTATAACATTGTGGAGTGAAGAAGCTGGCAATTAAACCTGGAGAAAGCAGCTTCCAGGTAGGAGCTGATGGATCTCTCCTGACTTTTCTTAATTCAGACTGGGGTTGGGGAGCATCTCCTCCAAAAAGGTAGGGGACCCCTTTCAAATTGAAGCTGCCACACAGATTCTGAAAGTGCTGTGCCTAAGGAGCCATGTCCTCAGGCCTTCCTCCCTGGTTTTCATTATAAACAGAATGAATAATTCTTTAGCTCCCATGTACCTTTTAAGTAAGTAAGAAGGTTGATGCTTGGTTCATCTTTATTTTCTATTGATGTTATCTCCCAGATTGAGTTGGGTGAGTAAGGCTCAGGGTTTCTTCCAAGATCCACAGGTTAGTGGCAGAGTGGATGTGAGATGTGGAGAACTAGATGAGAAGTGAGAGCATGCAGAGTGGGGAGGGAGGAGGTTAAAACTCCATGAGAGCCTGAGTATAAAATTGAGCATGCTCTGAGTGGGATCCAGAGACAGAACTCGGAACCCACACTGATAAAACACTTTTCACCTGACTTGTTAAAGTAAGAGAAAAGAATTTTATGAGTTCAGAGCTTTAAAGAGTAACTAAGTGAGGGGGAAAAAATACAGACTAGTGAGGTCAGTGTCTGGATGGAGAAATTCATTTACTCGATTTCTCTAGATTCCCACAACCATCTATAAGGAGAACGGTGCAGATACAACTATTTACAAACTTCATGAGCAAACTGAAGCTGAGAGAGAGAGAGAGAGAGAGAGAGAGAGAGAGAGAGAGAGAGAGAGAGAGAGAGGATAGCTAAAATGTATGTGATTAGTATGGCCAAAGAAAGGACTTGAACTGGTGTAGGTACCATTGTTGGCCTCTCTATAACATCACATGGCCCATTCTAAACAAGTATCCTAATGTTCTTTCTTTCTCTTCCCTGCCATTACTTTAAATAACTCCAAATCCCCTTTGTAAATTAATTGTGGAAAATACTATGTTTCATTATGATATTTCACATATAAACGCAACATTTTGTTGTCCTTTAAGGAATTTTAAGTGTATTGATTATGGAGAAGAGTGCCCATTCTCTCTCAGAAGCAGTGTAGTCACCATCTAGTAAATATGCCAAGCCATACAATTCTCCCATGTATCAACATCATTTAACATCATTTAACACATAAGAATCTGAATCTATTTATATCTATCGTTGCAGACTCAGTTCTGGTTATCAGGATGGCAACTGTACTTTATGGTGTGGATGATAAACACTAATTTCCGTGCCTTCAAATGCTTTCCACATAGTAGGCAACCCATCTCTTTTAAAGTATGAGCCATATAACAGTTTTAAAATTAGTCAAACCTCCCCACTGTTTAATAGTAGAAACTCCAAAATCTATAGCCTGGCAAGGAAGTCCCTCTGCGGGTAATTGTAACTCCAACTTGATCACTCACCTAAAGCTGCACAGGCCTCCTGGTATTCTCATAAATCACCCTGCTTTTCTCCACCATCAGGCTTGTTTCATTTATTTCAAACACATTTCTTCTCTAATCTGAATGATGGTCTCAGTGTCTTCCTGATAATTTCAGGAAAACCAGAAACACAGTCTGTTGCTTTTAATAGTTTTTGGTAGCTGAGGTTTCTAAAACTTGACTTGCTAGGCACAGTGCTAAATGTCCTCAGGGCTTGAGTGCTACCTGATTAATCAGTTGTTCTTTGTGAAAATGAACTTTAAATTTAATTGATTTCAAACATAAAACAAAACAACCAGCTACAGAGATTAGGTCCATTGGGAGAACAGGCCTGTGAGCAGATACATATTACACAGTGACTAAGTCATCACTTGTATGTCATCGAGTTTAAGGGAGGAGACTATGTCTCATCTCCTTTTAAGTACATGTAGGATCTGAATGGCATGTTACAGTCCCATGAATATATTCTCCTCAATAACCGAAAGTACTTTATATTCATATAATACTTTGAGTCCATTTCTTACCCAAAATCTGCCAGCACATTTTAATAGGCTATCAACTGTTTTGCCTTCGTCTCTCTTTTAAACTGCAAAATAATAATAACTAGGACCATTTTTATACAAGAACACATGAAAATATGACATAGATGTTGAAAAGACAGCCAAGCATACTGTTCACATTGCCTCAGGAGTGTCAAAAGGAATAGCTGGTACTTTCAAAGTAGAAAAACCAATTACAACATCAAAAACTATTTTTTTCTTTAAAGAAAAAGTGATGTACTAGATAAGTAGAGGTCTCATAGCAATGTCACTTATTTTAATAGAACTTCACATTTTAGTTTAACTCCAGGCTCTGCTCATTTCTTTGTTGGGCATCACCTGAAAAGTCACTCTAGACATAATCTGCATCTTTAGCCAGTGTGCCAAGCAATTTAATCCACTTTCCTTAGGAAAACCTAACACTACTTCTTATAGATAATCGTTTAGTAGTAAGATATGTACTCAATTTATCCCTACACATTTGCTATAAGTTCAAAGAACTGAGAACCTGAATTTTTCCACTGAAACTCAGACAATGTAGAAGGAGGGTGCTCCTTAATTTTGTCAATTTGTCTCTGTTTTTTCTGGATGCCAATCCAGAATTTATGATACAAATATGGATAGTTTCATAGGTTGAATTTCCCTGAACTAGCTCAAATATTAATCTGAGGTTTGAAGCATTGACTACTGGACCAATATTGATATACTTCTCAAACAGACTCTGGGGAATTTTCAAATGCCCCAAAAAACACATCACACCAGTCACTGTAGTTTAAAGGTCACACATTTTTCTCCCAACACTTTTGGTTGATCTTTTCAGCAAGCACCCCAGGAAAACACTGTTCTAGTATAGTATTTTGCATTTGGCTGGAGCTTGATGTATCTTGGTTGGATGAATAGATAGGTGCATTCTTTCAATACTATTTTTAGATAGATGTCAATGTGTTTTAGTGTTATTATGAGACTTATTTAATTATTATTATAGCACAGACTAAGGAAGGTCATACACTTGGCTACTCAGCATTATGAGCCTAGAGATGGGATTTCACATCTGACTTCTTCATAAAAGAGCCTATGACTTATTTGAGGATACAGTAGAAAAGTAAGATATAGAACAGAAAATAGAATCAGAATCTTTGAACGATTCTAGCTACATTTCAAGAAACATCTGTTTGGGGAGATTACTTCCCAGTGGAGAAGTAAATAAACTCTGAGACAAGGTACCCTGTCTTCCTTAAGAGCCCACAGTTGCCTAGTGGGTCTGTAATGTGGATACTGAGTACTAGATTAATTTAGGCAGGAGTGTAATACAAAGCAAGTCTTCATCACTGTGGTTTGTTTCCATCTGTAAATTCAAATATCATGGGATAGTGTCATGCATTTGTTATGAACTGAATAAAGCAAGCTTGAATGGAACCTGGTCTGGAAACAGGTACCAGTTTGCTCGTCTGAAGATCATATCTCCTTGTTTACATATTTGTTATTTACTAAAATAAAATAAATGCGCAATTCTTAAATTTTCAGGGAGAGATATAAAGGTGTGTGTGTGTGTGTGTGTGTGTGTGTGTGTGTGTGTGTGTGTGAGAGAGAGAGAGAGAGAGAGAGAGAGAGAGAGAGAGAGAGAGAAAGAGGGGGGGTTGTATAATAGGGACCTGATTTTTCTTTCAGAGAGCTTCTCTAACCCAATGCAATTTAAGCTTGGATCTAAGATGACCAGAAGTTAATTAGGTAACGTGTAGAAAAGCTTTTCAATTCAAGTGAAAAGCACATGGGAAACACTTGAGACAGGTAGAGATGTAACACACTCTGTGAATAGAACGTATGCCAGTGTGAATACTGCGGTCAGCAAAAAGATGAAAGAAATGTGATGTTCAAAAGGCAGGCAGGTGCTAGATCATGCAGAGCCTGACTTTGCATTTTAATCCTAATGCAAAAGGAGAGAGAGAGATTTGATCTGTTTTCTTTTAACAGATCACTTTAGTTGCATTCACAATATGGTATGAGGCTGACAGTGGAAGCTCTTGTAGGGAGGAGATGACGGGCTTTGATTAAAATGGTACAAGTAGAAATAGCGGGGCGTGAATAGACATGAGGTGTTATTTTGAGGGTAGAATCAACAGGACCTGAAGATGGACTCAGTGATGGAGGTGGGAAGACTAATGTGCTAAGTTATCATTCTCAGGTCTGTGACTTCAGCCACTGGGCCAATGTTAATGTCATTCATTGAACTGGAGATTGAGGAAGGAGAGCTAAATGGGTTTGAATACTTTCGGTATCAGTGTGTTGCTGAAAAAGCCCCTAGAATGGGTACACATATACATCGGTGTAGATTTTTTTTCTCCTAGAGAGATAAAAGAGAAGATAGTGGTCAAATGAAGGAAGGGAAAAGGAGACAGAATTAGAATGAACAGAAAATAGGATCCCCAAAGTCATGGGGAAGGTAGGTGTGGTTCGGGGACGGCCGCATATCAAAACCACTCAGGGCATGTGATTTGAAAAGGATATGCTGAACAAACCACAGTGCTTTGATCTGAAAAACCAAGAAACATCTTCTTGTTTTCCTCATAATGAATACAGGAAGTAGACAGAAAAGAACTATGTCTGATGGGTTCACGCCAGAGTTAGACCCTGACAACTGTTTACTGGTGGTTTTTTTTTTTAAGGAGGGATCAATCGAGATCCTCAGTGGAGTGGATAGGAATCTATATAAAACTCACATTCATTAAAATAAAAAAAAATACACTGACAGTGAGTCAGAAAAATAGAGATGAGAAAAAGATAAAGAGAGAAAAAATAAAAATAAATGGGTAGAGAGATTTTCCAGTGAGCAGAGATGTCTCTGACATCATGCCTGTGTCGGGGCATGCAGGGACTCCTCCTGTTCTGCCAGGTCGGCTGTCCCTTGGGCTTGAACCCCACAGATCTGTCTTTTAGTGGGTGATCTGGGACAAAGCAGGTAATTCTCAAATCTTTACCTCCTCATTTAGAAAAGTAAAATGATGACCACATCTGTCTCATAATCTGAATCCGAGGACTGAAGGAAATAATTCCTAAGAAGTTCTTTAGCCAAGTGCCTGGCTAAAGAAGAGTTCGGTATACAGAGTCACCCATGTGGCTGACCACAGTGAGCTGACCACAGGGAAGTCATTACTGTGGTGTAAAGATCTTCCTTTCTTCCCACGGCTATGAAACCTCAGCCCTTTAGTTTCTAACTTGTGTAGGTCACCACACCAATAAATAGGTTTTTTTTTGAATCATTAAAAAAGTAGGATTTAATTAATATTTATAAATCACTATGAAGTGTTGTTCAGCTTAAATTACTGCAATAAGTGACATTTTTCCAGCTGATGGGACAGTCCAAATTTTCTCATTTATTTCTAGAAATGCTAGCTAGAACATAAAGTTCGCCTTTTAGTTTTGTGTGAGATGAAAACATGAAAAAAAAAATAAAGATGTTTTAAATGAAGGCCCTTTTAATGTATTTATTTTGAATGTATTTACCTTGAACCATTCTAAAATCTGTATGTATTTTTCTCAGCCCTGACAATATTATGAAGACATTGAGTCTGAAAACATAATTCAATAAGCACCCACTCTGCATAGGAATCTTCCAACTGGGCTCTCCATCTAGACTGAATTGCAAGTACCTCATGGAGCACCAGATTTTATTTTTCCTACCTTGCTTTCTCTGTGACTCTGGCTACTACTTGATAACAGGCTTTTCATTACTCATGTGCATGTTTTAGGATATTAAAGTAGAATTGTGTCCAGTCTTTGGACATAGAAGAATTTGCTTGCGAAGTTGTTATGGAAAAACTCAGAGCATTCTAAGGTTAAATTTGATCTGTGTATTTACTGGCAAGATCATGTTGAGGGACATCCCATATCCTTCCTTGACTTTTATATCTTTACATATTCAGGGATGAATTAAATAAGACAACATATGTAAAAACCTAGCAAGTAACAAAGTGCAAATATTTTTTATGTTCACTGTGGTTATATAGAACCAATTAATTTTATAGTTTTAGGAAACTGGTTAATTTCTCAGGAAGCCAGTTATATGGTGACTTTAATATTCTAAATGACAATAATAGTATGTACATGTTTAGGTCATTGTGTAAGAGGCATAGTGAACATTTATTAAGTATTACTTAAGATACTCAGTAAATGTTCTCTTTTATCCCTCTAATGAAGGAAATGGTGCTGGAACAATGTAATTATTTCCTTAGTGAACAGGTGGAGCTCTACATGATCATGTCTGAAAGTGCTTTGTGAGCTCAGCAGCAAGAAAAAAAAAGCAATGTTCTTAATTTCTCCCATTGTTCCATGGAAGCAGAACATCTCTCCACAAGGAAGGTGCTGAGTGCAAAACACAAGTGAGCGGAGACGGATTCCACCCACCAATCCTTGTGGAAGCACATGCAACTGGAGCCAAAGTGAGGAAGCGCATGCAGTACCTGGTCATGTCAGAGTCAGGGAGCAGGCCTAGGTGGTAGTGGGGATAGGGAGCTGAGAGGAGGAAGCTTTTGTCACACTCAACAGGGGAATAGTGCCTGGGAGAAGCAGGCTTATCACATAGTTTGTTCACAGTGCTGTAAACAGGTTCCGGAGGCCTGGTGACACAAGAGGAAGAGAGAGATGCATAGTTAGCACACAGGAGGACCAATCACGCAGCTAGCAGCAGTTCACTGTATTTCAAAGGAAAAACCCAACTTCATGACATTTTATCATTACATCCCAGTACAAATCAAATTTTCACTTATGCTTAATATCACACATTATTTTTAGATTTAGTTATACATGTATTGACTTTCTTCTTTAGCCTCAGTTGTGAGTAGATATGGCACCATCAAAGTGTTTAGTCCAATGTGGCCTGAGTAGAGAGTTTTCTGAGAAGGCTGCTGACAGGGAAGTTGATTTTGCTAGGATCTTTGTAATTATTTTCTACATAATTCCTCCCTATGTTAACTTGAGACTCAAAGAAATATGCAAACTGGTACTTCAATAACTACCTTGGACCATGGAGCCACCTGGAGAATAGAGGTAAATTATACAGGCATTTGAGCATAAAGGATGAGCTGGGGGAGCCGGTGTCACTGATGACATGTGGGGAGACTATAGTGCTTCTGGGTTCCTTTCATGTGGGATAAAAACACATTATCTAGTTTAAGGTACTGTCACCTTTTGTTATATAAACAGGATCTAAAATTCAGATGTACTTTTATAAAATGTAAGTATGTAGCTTTAATACAAAGAAATAGTTATCTTAGCCTACCATAAGGGTTAATACATTTAGTTACATTTGTAATTCACTCCTCCATAGGAAAATAAAAGAAGTGCTCCTTTCTTACTATATAATGTGGAGTTTGTAACTATTCATAGAACTCACTGACTCTCTGTGTTCAGACATTTCTGGAATCTGTTCTAAACTGCTAGCACAGAATCTTGGGAAAAAGGAGTTAATGAATATAAAACATCTCCATGATGATGCAACCCCGGTATCCTAGTTGCCCAGGAGAACTGATTCAATTTTCAGTCTGATGTTGACTCTATAGACCAAGAAAATGATGTTACCATTTTTCCTAGTTCAGTTGTACCATATTTAGAGAAAAAGAATAAAATCAAAACTGACTAATATATGTCCTCAAAAATATCGTAGCTATATTGTATTCAGCTAAACATAAATGCTTTGTTTTCTGAATACCATATTACATTCAAGACGATGAAAATGGACTTTGTACTTTGCCAAGAGTTGAACTTTTTAAACTTTTACCTATATTTTCATAGTAATTCTATGTCTATATAATATTATTACGTTATTCAAGAATTAAATAATTCAGCATTTGGGGAAAGCTGAAACACATTGGGTTTTAGAAGGAGCTGCTTTTTTCTTGCTTATAGTCACCACCAATATTCCTTCATCATAAATTAATTACTTATCTATGCTTAATCAGGTATCATCCAAAGCCTTGTGAAAGCAGAGGTAAATTACTGGTGTCACAGATTCATGTAACTCTGCTATTTAATCTGCCATTCCTTTCTTTCTAGTTTATGTGTTACTTTTACATGGTCACATGCTAAAGACTAGGTATTTCTGACTCAGGTTCTTTTCTTGGCTGTAAGAACATGATACCCGTGGACATGAATCAATGAGAAGAAACAAAAATTAAGACATAGCATCCTTGACTAAGTCCTCTTCCAAGTAAATAGCAACATCAAAATGATGGTGAGAAGGTGGCTCATCTTTGAAGCTTTTCAACCAATAACTTCATTAAAGTCCTAGATTCTGCCACGTAATATATAAAATATAGGTCTCAGTACAATACATTGCAGGTGCTGCACAAGCTATATTCAGAATGCTTATGCTAGGAACTGGATAAAAATATCACTGAATCAACAGATAATAATTATCCTCATTACTAAGAAAAATACATTTTCCTGTTTTTTTCGAGAAAGCCCTGAGATATTTTGAGTATTATTAGATTGTCCATTAGATCTAAAACGTTTTATATCTTTATTAATTTTTAGGTTACAAAGAGGGATGAAACCCCAATATTGCTGTTGAAAAAATGAAAGAAAATCTTTAAGTACTTGGCATGCACGGTGTGTTTGCCCACTGAAGATTGAGGCCCTTGAGTTACTCCCTGGCTGCCGTGCCCGCCCATAGTTCTTGTGAGAGTTCCTCCCCTTGTACGTCATTCTTCATGAAGACTTCTTAGTCCTGAGCCCCAGAACACTTAATGCCGGCAGCCAATATATTAGTCATTCCTTGTAGTTATGTTCCCTGTGTCACCTTTGCAGACAGACAAGGAATGCCAATCCCTGTCACTGGGATCTGAGTGGCTGGAATAGATGTCACCATCTCTCCAGTAAAGAAATGTAGCAGGGACATACTTTTCTGCAGTGTGAGTCAGCCAGTCACAATGAAAGAACCTGGTTATCTTGTTATAAGCACCCAGAATCAGAAAGTAATGAATATGGAAGTCCAACAAAGATATTTACTTGCTCCTTTTATTCTGTGATTATTTCCAGGACTAGTGGAAGGGATAGTTGAAGGTATTAGTGAAATCTCTAAGTGAATTTATAAATAAATCATTATCCTGCTATGCACTCACCAAAGGCCATAGAAAAATGACTTCTTGGTCTCATCTGCTGAGCCATCAGCATTTATTTGCTCATCTATGGGTTTATAATTGCAGGCTCTTGTAGCATATAATTAACACAATCCTGGCCCTTGGTGATCTCTGAACTCCATTAGCACTTGCTATTTGCTTTGCTTCCTTCATATTTTTAATCACAGACACATGCACAATTATGGCACACTGGAGAGGGATGCGGCATCCATACCTTATTTAAAAAAACCTATCCTGTCTGTAATGGCCCCTCCCTCCCCCTACTTGATTCCAAATCAACTCAGTCCCATCATAGCCAGTGTAACAGACCATTTGACCAGAACTGGACCCCTCCTGCAGTTCATGATATATATGGTAGGTGCTGTGGGATGTTTTTCTATATGCTGTGAATATGCATTGCTCTGATTGGTTAATAAATAAAGCTGTATCAGCTTATGGCAAGGCAGCTTAGAGGCAGGCAGGAAATATAAGCAGATAGACAGGAGGAAAGGCAGAGGTGGAGGAGATGCCATCCCTCTGTCCAGGAAGCAGCATGTAATGGCACACAGGTAAAGCCATGGAACACATGGCTACATATAGATGAATAGAAATGGGCTGAGTTTAGCTATAAGAGCTAGCTAGCAAGAAGCCTGAGACATTAGGCCATATACTTTGAAAATAATATAAGCCTTTGTGTGTTTATTTGGGACCAAGTTGCTGCAGGTGCGGGTGGGAGAGATTTATCTCAACTGCAGGGCCCAGGTGGGACACAAGAAAAATTCCAGCTACAGTAGGGATCGAAAGAAAAAGAGGGGAAAAAAACCCAACCAGGACTACTTAGGTGGATTCTTCTTTAAGAAGTGGATAATTATGTGCAAAGTGTCTCACCATAGGCACTAGGCTCCAAAAAGCTGGCTCATACACTAGGGACAGGTCCTGATCCCACTGCCTGGGCCCCCCCATACAGTTCAAGCTCAACAACTGTCTTGCTTATCCAGAGGGGCTAGTCCAGTACCATGGGGGCTCCTCAGCTATTGGTCCACAGTTCATGCATTTCCACTAGTTTGGCTAATTGTCTCTGTACTTTTCCAGTTAGGGTCTTGATATCCCTTGCTCATGGAATCACTCCTCTCTCTTATTAATTGGACTCCTGGAGCTCCTCCTGGGATGCGGCCATGGATCTCTGCATCTGCTTCCATCCGTCACTGGATGAGGGTTCTATGATGACAGTTAGGGTATTCAGCCATTGGATCACCAGAGTAGGCCACCTCAGGCACCCTCTCGACTATTACCAGTAGTCTATGGTGGAGTCATCCTTGTGGATTCCTGGTAACATCCATAGCACTCTGCTTCTCCCTATTCCCATGGTGTCTTCATTTATCATGGTATCTCTTTCCTTACTCTCCCACTCTGCTCCCATTCCAGCTCAAACCTCCCTTTCCTCTAAGCTCTCATCCCCACAATTTGCACAGCCTTGGTGAAGGGAGGAGGGGCTTGGACCTGCCTAAACTGAATGTACCAGGCTCTGCTGACTCCCCATGGGAGACCTTGCCTTGTAGCAGGTGGGAATAGGGGGTGGGTTAGGGGGGAAGACTGGGGGTGGGAGGAGGAAGGACAGAGGAATCTGTGGTTGGTATGTAAAATGAATAGAAAATCCTTAATAGAAAAAAAGAATTGGATAGTTATAAATAAAGGTAAAGAAAGAGAAATTAGCTGGCAGTATAAGGAAATGCAGACACACAGAGAGTCACTGTAGAGGCACATTCTAACTAGAGAACCAGAGTGGACCTCTACTACACATGTCCAAATGTCTGCGGGTTCACAGTCTGGGTTCTTGTTAGAATAATAATCTAGGTTCAACCCATAAGGCAGCCTAGGAGGAGTATGTAGGTCATTGAACTTCCCTGATTATTCCCTTGTGACCTTTGTTGTACAATGAAAATAAACTACAAACCTCCTGCTTTATCCCCTTGGCAGAGCTTAGGTCAGATCTCTTGCTTGCAATTAGAAAAAAATAAAACAGACACTTTCAGTCACTGCAAGTACATTATGCTGCTCAGGAAAAGTGTCAAACCTTGACTCCATGAAATCTCACAGAATTTGAGGCCAGGACCAAGCCAATCCTGTCTTTCAAATGTTGATATTTGGTTCATGACTGGTTCTTTTGCATTAATTTTATTTTTAAATATTGCATTAAAATTTTATTAGTACTGAGTTTTGTTGGTGTTCCTTTAAATTTTGCATCTGGAGTGAATATTTAGTGTCTTAGCTTAGCCCAGGGTTCTTACTGTGCAATCCCCAATGGCGGCCATTATTATCATGGTTATTTCCTGAAATTCAATTCTCCAGGAATTCATAGCTCTTCAGAAGATCTCTTTCTACATGAGAATACAAGGAGACAAACTCTTCACCACTCATCCCAAACACAGGCATGTTACACTATAGCTCTTTCGTGTACTCAGAAGTCTCTACACAGGGACAAAACAAAGACTGTGATTGTGGTAGGTATCTTCTGAAGACTCATGTTCACTCCTGACATTGAAAAGGTCATTAATAATCTGTCACAGCCCTGGAACCTGTTGACTACTTTCTCTAAATTTCTCCAGTATTCTCAGTGCTTCTAACAACAGATGAGGGCCAACTCTACCTCATCATGTGTGTGCCTGCATCTTTATAGTATTTTTTATTTTTTCTGGTAGGGTTCACAGCTGTGGTGTCATTTCAAGCTATTGGGCCATAACTAATTTATTATTAATAATAGTCTGTGTACCAGGATCTGAAAATAATTCTTTTTAAAATAGAAAATGTGATTGGTTTACTGTTTTCTCTATACCAACAATGCTCTCAATTCTATTTTTAACGTATTTACTCATTGAAGGGAGGAAGGGTAAAGTTAGCATTATATCATTCAAAAATCATCTTCAAAGTTTTGAATTATTAACATGTTTTATTTATTTATTCCATAAGATTATTTAGGTTTCAGTTGGGTTCAACCTGGGTCATGGAGTGTTAAGGTGAATGGCAAAGACGAAAAGAGGCTCATGGTACTTTGATACTAGATGCGCACATTGAGGTACAGGAAGATCTGGGGGTTTTCTGAAATATATTCAAGTAAATATTACCTGAAACACACAGTGCCAGACCAAGGACTCAGAGACCCTGATTTGGGTTAGTGGAGGAAAGGTCAATGTCCTAAATTAGTACTTAAACTCTTAGACTTTTATAAAATCACCCTTTAAGATTTTTCTTCAATTTTTTCTTTTTAATTGAATTTTAAAGGTAAGATATAAACCTACAAGTAGTAATTTAATAATTACCTAGCATCTTTGTAAAGAGAAGTCTAATAAAACATGAGATAATTAACTACATAGAAAATTAAAGACAGAGTTAAGATTTTTTTTTTTTTAAAAAAACCCTCATATAGTTAAGCACTAAGCTGGAAAAGATATCTGTTCACATAAAATCATCAATATTTTTAAGTTGTTTCCTACAAATAAGTGAGAATAACAGCATACAATAAAAACTAAACAAAGGTCACTAGCATCTAATCACACACAAAAAAGATAGAAATAGCAAATAGGTACACACATATAAATGCTGGACCCCAGTGGGAATGAAGTTAATGCAAATTAAATCAAGTGCCTCTTTCTGTGTATTATAGAAACAGTGTTTCTGAGCTGACAGATCATCATTTAGTTGTGGTATGGCAAGAAAGACGCCCATATTGCTGGCTCTATGGGGTGTGAAACCTCTTATAACTTTTCAAGAAAGCAATTTGGCAGTATATTTCAGAAGCTTTAACTATAATCCTGTCTTTTCTTTCAGACATTCTACCCATAGTCAGCTGTCTTAAAATTTAAAAAATGTGCACAAAGGTTTTTATATAGAGAAAGCTATCTGGTTTGTTATTAGAGCAAAAAAGAATAAAAAATATAATATTTGACCAGGGCACAAAGATATACCCACAAGATGGTTTATAATAGCGATTAAAGTTGATATTCATGCAAATAGGAAATCTATTGCATTATGTCAAACACAATACAAAGTTGTATCTGGGGCTAGAGGAGCAGTGGACAGTGTATGCACCTATTTCCTTACCACTTTTGAAAGAGTCTGAAGTGAGAATGTCAAAGTTATCAAGGTGGTAATGGGGGAATAGAGGGTCCATTGTGGATCGAAGTGGGGTGATGGGGCTTTCATAAAGCAGCAACAGCAAGAAAAATTTGAAGATAAGCTTGAAAACCAGCCTCATTTAGAAGTTTATTAAAGGTTTACATAGGAGGTGAAGTCCTGGGATGATGCTGGTCTCGTTTACAACTCTGGCAGTGATGCCGACAGGAAGCCATGGAGGTCAGCATTCTTCCAGCTGGGTGCAGTTTAAATAGTTCAGTCACCCGACTGTTCACTTACATATGTATTCCTCTGTTCCACACATTTATCAGAGACTTACTCTGAGCATGGCGGTAGAGAATGATAAACACTGAGTAGAGAGTAGTAGTAAGAAAGGCTAAGTGCTTCTTCTGTTCAAGGAGCAACATTTTATTCGGAAGGAAACCTCCTTGCAAGAGCAGTTATCCAGGCCACTTCAGACGAGAGAATACACACACCTGGGGACCCACAAGGAGCTGTACTCCAATGTCAGTATGTGGGGACCTAAGGAGCTGGAATGCTAGTCTTGAGTTTTCCTGCGGGAATCCCATCTTTGTTTTGTGTTTTGTTGTAGTTTCCTTTGTTTGAGACAGGTGTTCAGGGGGAAGCTCTACCTCAGTCCTTGGCAATCATATATCCAGAGTCAGGAATGTTCTGGTAGAAGCTTCACCTCAGCCCCTGGCACCCATATACCCAAAGAGTCTGGAATGTTCTGGTCGAAGCTCCACCCCAACTCCCCTCCCCCATCTCTCTCCCCAAATCCTGCCTGTCTCAAGTCTGCCAAACATGGCTCCTCCCTGCAGAGATGCTCTAGACCACTCCCACGGGGTATTTAAACTACACCCTAGAAAACAGACGTGGTTTTTTGGTCTCTCTTCCTGTCTCTTCCTGGGGGACTGGAGAATCACCCAGGGCTTTTTCTAATTCAGTTTGATTTGGATTGCTACATCAGCAGAGAGGCTTATTTCTTGCTATGTAGCCCAATCCAGCTTTGAACTCACTATGTATCCCAGGCTGTTTTTTGTCTTCCTGTCCTAGTCTCAAGTGCCGGGATTATAGGCACAAACTACCATAGGACATCAGATACACCTTTCTCTTTATGCCTCTTCTTTGTCTTTCCTTTAACCTGTTCTCAAACACACTGGCAATTACCTCCCATGTAAAAAGAAAAACAAAACAAAACAAACAAACAACAAAAAAAAGATCCCTAAGTCTAATTATCTAGATATACTTACAAGCTTTGGGGTCCTGAGAAAACTATTCATCCCTGTGCCTCAGTTTCCATGTCCATGAACTTGAATAGTGTCTTCTTCTCAACCTGTGGGTTGCAACCCCTCTGGGGGCTGAAAGACCCTTTCACAGGGGTTGCCAAAGACCATCAGAAAGCACAGATATTTACATTACAATTCATAACGGTAGCAAAGTCACAGTTATGAAGTAGCAATGAAAATAATTTTATGGTTGGAGAGCACCACAACATGAGGAACCCCATTTAAGGGTCACAACAACATTAGGAGGGTTGAGAACCACTGCTCTAGATGGAATGATGTATGAACAGCACCTAGCACAGTGAAAATGACTATCACTCATGCTAATAGGCGATTGGGCAGTAGGTCATCAGGTTTATATACCTAGCTTGTCACTTTTGAGGATGGGAATTCAGTTTCTGGGATCAGCTCTCCTTATGATGATCAAACCGTATTTATAATTATTTTTAGGTTGCTGAATTTAGCTAATAAAAAATAGGATACTCAGTTAAATCTTAAATTCAGATAAACAATCAAGAACTGTTTAGTTAAACTACACAGGGCACATAGAAAGTGTGTTTATTATTTATCACTGCATAAATTAAAATTTAATTGGGTATCTTTATTTTACCTGCAAAACATCCAGTTCCTTTGCTTTGCAATCTGCCCAACCTTGACAGTACTTTGCTTTTAGCACTGGAAAGAAAGGCAACTATTCACTCAGAAGAATAATTTGCTGTTGACTTTGACATTCTTTTTTGACTTGTATTTTTTAAATTAGCAAATATGTTTAATTTATTCTGCTAACTGCTCCATACAATGGCCATCTTTACTTCTACATGAAGACATATAATTTTTAAATAATAGTTGATTACACACACACACACACACACCAGTGCTTTCACTTTCAAATTATACATTGTATATTATAGATCTGTCTAAATCAGGATGCAGTGCCATCACTTTAAAAAATATTTTTAATTAAAATTGATATAGTTACATTAATTCCTGACCCCCCTGCCCTGCTTTCCTCCTTGCAGCCTCATCCCAGCTATCTTCCCATGAACCTCTCCTATGTTCTTCCACTCTCAAGTTGATAACAGCATCATTCTTATGTCACCTTATTTCTACAGAGCTCCTGCCTGCACACAGGTGGTCATGGTAAAACCTCCAGTCTACAATTTAAAAATTCCATTTCTAAGAATGTCCCCCGCTAAGTCGAGCACAACAGTTATTCAGAAAATTTTCGTCGATGATGGGGTTTGAAAAGGCAAAGGCAAAACACTGGGAAAGCATACATGGTCATTAGTATTGCACACACACATATGCATTAAAACCACAGCTTTTTAAGTAGTTTTGATGACACATAAAATAGTCACAAAATCTTTTAAGTGAAAAGGAGCTAAAATAGTATGTATAGTTTAATTAAATTTGTGTGATTAAGAACGTTATGAAGTATGGCACTAATTTTATTCTTTTGCTTAGTAGGGAGAGAGAGACAGAGAGCAATTGAAAGAATGGAGGGGGAGGGAAAAGAGAGAATGAGAGAGAGGGAGAAGAAGAGGGAGAGAGAGAAGTCTGGAAGCATAGGCAAAGTAGTTCATCCAACATCATTTCATTTCTGGATAATAGCTCTATAAAATCTTTTCTACCACATTTTTTTTGTTTCCTGAGTGACTTTTCAAGGACATCAAAATTGCTCAGTGTATAAACTGATGACCAAAAGCCATAAATCTCTATATATAGTGTATATCAATTTTGAAAGAAATATTTGTGCCTCTGTATGTAACTGTACAAAAGCTACCAAAATGTAAATGATGTTTTTTTGAGCAGTGTGAATAAAGGGAAATTTTGATTTTAATCACACTTTTCTGTTGCGATTTTAAAAATAGTTTTACTCCATGAAATACTATATCTTAAATGAGCTTATTTCTACCCCCCTGCCCCATTGCAAATGGTAACTGTGAGGTATAAAAATTATATTAAGCAGTCTGCCAGTGGGAAGCATTTTACAATGTGTATTAAATTATCATGTTGCATTCCTTGGATACATATAATTTTTGTTTATCATACTTCAGTAAAGTTGAAAAAAAGGAATTCTAGCTATGTATTTTTTTCTACTCAAGATGGATTTGTATTGAGGAATTTGTTTTGGGTACTGTTATATTCAAACGGCAACACATCTTCAAACACCCCAGAATTAGAAAATAAAAACATTTCCTTCTGAAGGTTTTTGCTCAGTGATGAACAGTGTATTTCTATGAGATGTATGGGCACTAAAAAGGCACTGTTAAAATGGTGAAAGCAGTGTTGTGAATAATTGCTTATGACTAATGGAATGGCTTAAGTGGTATCACCATATTTGTATTTAAATTTGTTAGTCTCAAATGTCTTCAATTATGCAGATATATTCAGTGCCTAAGAAGATTTCAGTTAAGGTTTAGTTGACTTCAGGGAAATGATATTCTAACTAAAGCCCTTTTATAGAAATGATGACACCATTACAACAAATTTACAGCAACTGTAGTCTTTTTTACTAGTGTATCTATTCATGCAGCTAGCATTTCTTTAGTGCATTTAGAAAACATACAGATTAGCTATGGATACAAAAGAAAGAGTTGCTGTTTGGGGCTGTAGGATCTGGCAGGCAATGCTTTCCTACTACTTATGACTGGGGAAGGTACTCAAATTGTCTAAATCTTGGGTGCCTTGTTTGGAATATAAGTTCTTAACATCTACTATATAGAATGACTGCAAAATGAAATGACATGAAATATGCAAAGCCTCACAAATCACCTACTGAATGGTAGGCACCCAGGAAATCACTATTTTTATGTCCAAGATACTAATCTAGTGATGTTGATGTCAAAGAAACTCATTCCAGTCCTTCCCTCAAGCCTCATTTCATCTTGATGAAGGAATATGTTTCCGTATAATATGATTAAAATAGGATAAGTGCCTGGGAGTCAAAGAGATTCTCCACAGTCCCCAGACTTTTCTTCTTATCATTTCACAAACTGCCTGGCCCTTCCTGCCAGTTTTCAGATGACTGTATCTCTGATTCTGTTACTCATGTTCATTTAAATAAAAGGTACCTCTTAGAATTTCAAGCAGATTCTATAAGACTGTACCGACAACAGCAGTAAAGTCTATTTGGCAAGAAGACTATTGATTTCCTTTAAAGACCCAGGAAAATGGTGCTTTATTGCTGATCTTGACTAGACCAGTGCAACCAATGCATGTCAGAGGTCCTAGCCGACAGACAACTAGAGGGACAGCATCTTGACAATAAACCTAGAGAGAATTGTTGTTCTTTCAATAGTAACACGATAACGGAAACTTGTAACTACTGTATAGATCCAATTTAGAACATCCAGCAGATGGGAGAAATTTTAGAATTATATATTCCAATCACACTCAAGGTGGAATCAGGGAAGAGAAGGTCATAATAGAAACAAACAATGGAAAGTAATGGTCAAAACATCAAAATCCCGAAGGACTCTCTCAGTTTGTGTCAGGAATCTTAAGGGTAGCTTGGGTTAGAACAGTGCAGAAGAGTGGGATATAGAATACAGAGTTTAGAGTCACACCAACATGCCTTTTTAAATCTTTTCTATATGATTTTAAGACAGGCACACCTCAGAAGTTTGGGGGTGAGTGGTTTTGGGGTATATAAAGGTAACAGTTGAATACAAAATTGATACAATGACAGGAATCTCTAAATTTCTAACTCAACTTATTTGGTTGTATGTATTATAATCTTTAATTTTTCACAGCAATAGATATTAACAATGGATAAAATATGTACATGTGTATGTACGTACACACAGGTGCACATATACACATACGCACACTATTTCATATACTGAAACTGAAGCTCAGAGAAGACAAAGGTGCATATCTAAGTAATGTCCAGACTGTGACTGGAATGTGCATCTTTTTCACTCTGTCATCCACCAAGTGATACTTTACTGAAGCAAAATGGAGAAATGCAAAACAAAATAAAAATATATGGTAACTGTGTGCATTGTTGAATCACTGCGTGCAAGATACTTAGACTACTGGGTTCTCAGACAGAACATCTTTTAAACACAACATATAAAAGGCAAGCAGGTGGCAGCCAAATACAGGCACGGGAATACAAATCTGTCCATCTCCCCATAGCCTCCTTCTGCTACCCTTGACACGAGCTGAGCAGCAGCCTCTCTGGACTCTGATACATGCTTCTCCATGACCACACTGTCAATTCTGCTTTGAGGTGTGCTTAAGGAAATGCCCAGGGTCCCTGGGTATTAATAAAGAGAAGCTTCAGTGTGGAAATAGGGGTGTGTTTGTATGAAGCACTTGCGCTAAAACAAGCTGCCCTTTCTTGAGAAGCAAAGGTAAAAAAGAGAGAAATGTGATTATTTATTGATCTGATCATTATTTGAATTTGTCATGCTCCTCTCAGTGCATTTGAAGCAAAGAGGGAGATATTAACACTCCCTGTATCACTGGAGGTTTGTGGTGTGCGAAGGAAAGTAAAGTTATACCGAAGGGAGTTTTGCTTCTCGATTTTTGATCTTCAAATGTCTGAGCTGCTAAAGGATTGCTGCTCCGTGAGCATCAGAGAAGAAAGGTAGGCAAGAGAGAACTTACTGTCAGGTGTAATTTCATTTAAAGGAGATGAAGTAATGCCTTAAAACATGTGTTTTAACACAGTAAACTTTGCACACCTTGTTTTTAAGATATTTAGTACTTTAAAATACAATATTTAAGCTCAGATTCTATATTTGGTAACTCTTGCTCAGGAGGAATGAATGCCTTCTGTT